>NC_053039.3:351194488-351799954 GCF_002575655.3 Aegilops tauschii subsp. strangulata
TAAACGAAGCTTGTTTCTTTCGCCGTTTGACTTCCGTTGCTTCTTTCGAGTTGATTCTTTTTGCAAACCGGAGTTCTTAAGTTGAACTTTCTGGTTGGATCTTTCTTTCGAGTTTTACCTATGCATTAGATGAGTACTTATTGTTTGCTTGTTTGTTTGCGATAGAGTACCCGGAGTGTGCCGCTTGTTACTTCGAATCGCTAGGTTTCGCGGATCATCAGCAAGGCAAGTAACACTTTGATCATACTTTCCATACCCAGTTTTATTGCATTAGATCTATTCCTCAAACAATTGCATGATTAGGATCTGATTAAATTGTGGGAACTGGGAAGTAGTTGAGGTAGTACCTATTACCTGTTTTCTTATCAAACCCTTGGGAGTTACTTCTACGTTGCTATTATATTGCCATGCTATGCTCGTAGACGTGGATTGGGTTTTGAGAGATATTCATGACAGATGTGAGATGTTTATTAATGGTTCAACTTAAGGTGGCAACTAAAACTCACATCTGGGTGGATTGAGGCACCTGGAGAACCCAATGTTGTCTGATTTTATAAGGTCCGCCACCCAGGCTCAAAGGGATCATAAGATTGTTCATGCTAGAAACTTCCGTGTGCAGCCACAAGCTATTATGGGCTCTAGCATAGTGGAGTAGGTTACATGATCTCTTGAAGAGGTGGGCTAGCAGATGTAGGGGAAAGTAGGTGTACCGGTCCACCCAGAGTAAAGAGTGATTGTTTCGGAAAGACTGTGTCTCGGTCATCCGTTTCTCAAACATCATGTAGTGCGAGAATCAAGCGGAGGCGATCGAGTCTTGTGGGGAAAAGTGCACAAACCTCTGCAGAGTGTACAAACTAATCATGGTTAGCCGTGTCCCCGGTTATGGACAATTTGAGTATCTAGTACCTGGATTATCATTTGAATCTCATCACCATGTTACTTTTAATTAATTTTGTTGGGTTAATGATGACACTTAATTTGGATTGAGTTGGAGGTACCTTCTCAATGTTTAACAACCACCATGATAGTTAAATAAAAATTTATTCCTTTGCGGTAGGGAAAAACTGGCTTTTCGCATAAAACTTAACCATAGAGCTTTCCACCAGCCATATATGCATGTAGTATAGCATTATTATTGTTCATTACTCTCTATGTGTTACATTGCCAGCATATTCTATGTGCTGACCCATTTTCGGGCTGCAACGTTTCATGTTGCAGACTTTTCAGACGACGAGTAAGGTGCCTTAGGTCGTGGTCTTATACTCAGTGATGCCGCTGGAGTTGATGGACTCACTTATCTTCCAAGTCTTCCGCTGTTATCGTTATTAGATGGCCTTAAGCCATATTTATCATACTTAATCTCTTCGGAGATATTCGATGTAATAAGTGTGTGATTGCTACTCTGTTATAAATCCTCCATTTGTACTGTGCGTGTCAGCATTACTGATCCAGGGATGACACTGGTGCACAGCAGCACAGACCATTTGAGGTCTGGTCGCTACAGGTATATATGCATGAAGAAACTCCATGCAGATGGATCGTTTGGACTCACTTGTTTTTGAATCACTTGAGACATGCAAATCATACCACATGGGCAAGATGACTGAAAGGCCTCGTTTTCAGTAAGATGGAACAAGAAAGCAACTTGTTGGAAGTAATACATTTTAATGTGTGCAGTCCAATGAGTGCTAAGGCACGCAGTAGATATCGTTATGTTCTTACTTCACAGATGATTTGAGTAGATGCTGAGAATATTTACTTGATGAAACACAAGTCTGAATTATTGAAAGGTTCAAGTAATTTCAGAGTGAAGTTGAAGATCGTCGTGACAAGAGGATAAAATGTCTATGATGTGATCATAGAGATGAATATCCGAGTTACGAGTTTGGCACACAATTAAGACATTGTGGAAATTGTTTCACAACTAATACCGTCTGGAACACCATAGTGTGATGGTGTGTCCGAACATCATAACGGCACCCTATTGGATATGGTGCATACCATGATGTCTCTTATCGAATTACCACTATCGTTTATGGGTTAGGCATTAGAGACAACCACATTCACTTTAAATAGGGCACCACGCAATTCCGTTGAGACGACACCGTATGAACTATGGTTTAGAGAAACCTAAGTTGTCGTTTCTTAAAAGTTTGGGGCTGCGACGCTTATGTGAAAAAGTTTCAGGCTGATAAGCTTGAATCCAAAGCGGACAAATGCATCTTCATAGAATACCCAAAACAGTTGGGTATACCTTCTATTTCAGATCCGGAAGCAAAGTGATTGTTTCTAGAAACAGGTCCTTTCTCGAGGAAAAGTTTCTCTTGAGAGAATTGAGTGGGAGGATGGTGGAGACTTGATGAGGTTATTGAACCATCACTTCAACTAGTGTGTAGCAGGGCACAAGAAGTTGTTCTTGTGCCACCTACACCAATTGAAGTGGAAGCTTATGATAGTGATCATGAAACTTCGGATCAAGACACTACCAAACCTCGTAGGACGACAAGGATGCGTAATACTTCAGAGTGGTACGTAATCCTGTGTTGGAAGTCATGTTGCTAGACAAGAATGAACCTACGAGCTATGGAGAAGCGATGGTGGGCCCGGATTCCGACGAATGGCTCGAGGCCATAAAATCCGAGAGAGGATCCATGCATAAAAACAAAGTATAGACTTTGGAAGAACTACTTGATGGTCGTAAGGCTGTTGAGTGCAGATGGATTTTAAAAGGAAGACGGACAATGATGGTAAGTGTCACCATTAAGAAAGCTCGACTTGTCGTTAAGATGTTTTCTGACAAGTTCAAGGAGTTGACTACGATGAGATTTTCTCACTCGTAGCGATGCTAAGAGTCTGTTGGAATTATATTAGCAGTTACTGCATTATTTATGAAATCTTGCAGATAGGATGTCAAAAAAAACATTGTTTCCTCGACGATTTTCTTGAGGAAAGGTTGTATGTGATACAACCAGAAGGTTTTGTCAATCCTGAAATATGCTAACAAGTATGCAAAGCTCCAGTAATCCTTCTAAGGACTGGAGTAAGCATCTCAGAGTTGGAATGTATGCTTTGATGAGATGATCAAAGATTTTGGGTTTATACAAAGTTTATGAGAAACTTGTATTTCCAACGAAGTGAGTGGGAGCACTATAGATTTTTGATGAGTATATGTTGTTAACATATTGTTGATCAGAAATGATGTAGAATTTCTGGAAAGCATACAGGGTTATTTGAAAAGTGTTTTTCAATGGAAAACCTAGATTAAGCTACTTGAACATTGAGCATCAAGATCTATAAGGATAGATCAAAAATGCTTAATAGTACTTTCAAATGAATACATACCGTGACAAGATTTTGAAGGAGTTCAAAATAGATCAGCAAAGAAGGAGTTCTTGGCTGTGTTACAAGGTCTGAGTATTGAGTAAGACTCAAGACCTGACCACGGCAGAAGAAAGAGAAAGGATGAAGGTCGTCCCCTATGCTTTAGACGTAGGCTCTATAGTATGCTATGCTGTGTACCGCACCTGAAGTGTGCCTTGCCATGAGTTAGTCAAGGGGTACAATAGTGATCCAGGAATGGATCACATGACAGCGGTCGAACTTATCCTTAGTAACTAATGGACTAAGGAATTTTCTCGAGTATGGAGGTGGTAAAAGAGTTCGTCGTAAAGGGTTACGTCGATGCAAACTTTGACACTAATCCGGATGACTCTGAGTAGTAAACCGGATTCGTATAGTAGAGCAGTTATTTGGAATAGCTCCAAGTAGCGCGTGGTAGCTGCATCTACAAGATGACATAGAGATTTGTAAAGCACACACGGATCTGAAAGGTTCAGACCCGTTGACTAATAACCTCTCTCACAAGCGAGATATGAACAAACCCCATGGGTGTTGGATTCATTACAATCACATAGTGATGTGAACTAGATTATTGACTCTAGTGCAAGTGGGAGACTGTTGGAAATATGCCCTAGAGGCAATAATAAAATGGTTATTATTGTATTTCCTTGTTCATGATAATTGTCTATTGTCATGCTATAATTGTATTAACTGGAAACTGTAATACATGTGTGAATACATAGACCACAACATGTCCCTAGTAAGCCTCTAGTTGACTAGCTCGTTGATCAATAGATGGTTATGGTTTCCTGACCATGGACATTGGATGTCATTGATAATGGGATCACATCATTAGGAGAATGATGTGATGGACAAGACCCAATCCTAAGCATAACACAAGATCGTGTAGTTCGTTTGCAAAGAGCTTTTCTAATGTCAAGTATCATTTCCTTAGACCATGAGATTGTGCAACTCCCGGATACCGTAGGAATGCTTTGGGTGTACCAAACGTCACAACGTAACTGGGTGGCTATAAAGGTGCACTACAGGTATCTCCAAAAGTGTCTGTTGGGTTGGCACGAATCGAGACTGGGATTTGTCACTCCGTATGACGGAGAGGTATCTCTAGGCCCACTCGGTAATGCATCATCATAATGAGCTCAATGTGACTAAGGAGTTAGCCACGGGATCATGCGTTACAGAACGAGTAAAGAGACTTGCCGGTAACGAGATTGAACGAGGTATTGGGATACCGACGATCGAATCTCGGGCAAGTAACATACCGATGGACAAAGGGAATTGTATACGGGATTGATTGAATCCCCGACATCGTGGTTCATCCGATGAGATCATCGTGGAACATGTGGGAGCCAATATGGGTATCCAGATCCCGCTATTGGTTATTGGCCGGAGAGGTGTCTCGGTCATGTCTGCATGGTTCCCGAACCCGTAGGGTCTACACACTTAAGGTTCAGTGACGCTAGAGTTGTTATGGGAAATAGTATGTGGTTACCGAAGGTTGTTCGGAGTCCCGGATGAGATCCCGGACGTCACAGGAGTTCCGGAATGGTCCGGAGACGAAGATTTATATATGGGAAGTCCTTATTCGGTCGCCGGAAGTGTTCGGGGGTATATCAGTATTGTACCGGGACCACCGAAAGGGTTCCGAGGGTCCATCGGGAGGGTCCACCTGCCCCGGAGGGCCCTATGGGCCGAATATAGAGGGGAACCAGCCCCTAGGTGGGCTGGGCGCCAAACCCCCCTAGGGCCCATGCGCCTAGGGTTTGGGGGAAACCCTAAAGGGGGCGCCCCCTTGGCTTGGGGGGCAAGCCTCCCCCCTTGGCCGCTGCCCCCCCCTCTAGATCCATCTAGAGGGGGCCGGCCCCCTCTCCCTTGCCCCTATAAATAGAGGGGGGGGGGGGGTGGGAGGGCAGTCGCACCACATCCCTGGCGCAGCCCTCTCCCTCCTCCAACTCCTCCTCCTCCTCCGTAGTGCTTGGCGAAGCCCTGCCGGAGAACCACGAGCTCCATTGCCACCACGCCCTCGTGCTGCTGGAGTTCTCCCTCAACTTCTCCTCTCCCCTTATTGGATCAAGAAGGAGGAGACGTCCCCGGGCTGTACGTGTGTTGAACATGGAGGCGCCATCCGTTCGGCGCTAGATCGGATCTTCTGCGATTTGAATCGCCGCGAGTACGACTCCATCAACCGCGTTCTTGTAACGCTTCCGCTTAGCGATCTTCAAGGGTATGAAGATGCACTCCCTCTCTCTCGTTGCTAGCATCTCCTAGATTGATCTTGGTGACACGTAGGAAAATTTTGAATTATTGCTACGTTACCCAACACTCCTAGCTTTTTAAACAATTATTTTCGAATTAATATTAATTTCAGAATATTAATAAAACTTTGAAAATTCCTAGAAAATAAACCGTAGCTCGGATGGAAAGGTGTTATACATGAAAGTTGCTCAGAACGACGACTCGAATCCGAATACGCGGTCTGTTCGTCTGTCACATGTCCCTAGCATAGCGAACATGTAACCTTCTCCCTCCGGTTCGTCTGTCCGAAAATTCCAAACTTCAGGAAAGCATTCCCGGATGTAGTCCACCTTCGTCGGTAGCGTGTATTACTGCGTTAGAACACCGCTTATTGTCATGTCATGCATCTGTTTGCTCGTATTTACTGTTTCTTCCCCCTATTCTCTCCGGTAGACCCCGAGACCGCTGCTGATGCCCGTATGATCGACTACATCGACGACGACCCTTCTTCCCTTTCAGCGGAGCTTCCAGGCAAGCCCCCCCTTTGATCATCCCGATATCGTCCATTCCATTCTCTCATGCTTGCATTAGATTTTGCTACTATTATTGTTTGCTCCTATTCTGATGCATAGCCTGCTTTTGTAACCTGCTTATTGTTACCTACCTGCTTATCCTAAACTGCTTAGTATAGGTTGGTTAGTGATACATCAGTGACCCCCACCTTGTCCTTGTTGCCCCTGCTTCATCATCGAAGACCCAATCAACGGGATCAAAGACCAGGCCTCGGCACCGCACATCACTTTCCCCTTAGTTGCTCGACACTACTGGGTTACTATCGAGTGCCGAGGGTGAGACCTCATCAGCACTTCTGATGTTAACCCTGTAGTGTAGCTATTCGGTCGTGGTCATCGAGGGTGATTCTGCCTTAACCACTTCCGATACGACTCTGTCGTGCAACCCCTCAAGTGTGAACCTCGAGGGTGGATCCTCTTACGTTCACCTTGATGATTACATCGAGTGGATTTCGCCGGGGGTGATTCCTTGGGTTTTCCCCTTGATGTTTGGACACACGGATACTTGGACTTTACAACTGTTACTTGGAAAGGCGGGTTGACCCTGAGGGGTACCCGCGAGTGATGTGGAGACGGGTTGACCTGGAGGGTGCCCGCGAGATAATTACGAGGCGTGGCCGGGCATTCTTAGCCCTTGCCGCAAGTCCTCAAGATGGGGCGACGGGGTCACATCTTTCGTGAGTTTCTGCTTGTTACCGCGTGTTCCTAATCCACTACAATTTGGATATTTGATCCGAGGGGCCTTTGGCCTGATAGCACTAACCATCACGTGGGCATAGTATGGGCGTTCTGCGTCGTATGCATCAGCCGAAGCTTAATAGACTTCAGCGACTGAGCGGCGCGCACCGGGTTGGACTGGTAAGCACCCGCCTTTTTGAAGGAGGTAGCTAGGTCTGCTCACCGGCCGCGTACACAACGTGCAGGAGTTCCCGGGGAGATGGCCCATGACCCCTGGGGGCATAGGTTTAGTTCGGCGTGCTGACCTCTGTATTAAGCCTAGGTCGGGTTGCGGCGTATTGTTTGGCCGAGGCCGGGCATGACCTAGGAAAGTGTGTCCGGCCGGAGTTAATCGAGCGTGGTGGGTAAGTTGGTGCACCCCTGCAGGGAAGAAAACATCTATCGATAGCCTGTCCTATGGTAACGGACACTTGGAGTTGTATCCCGATTGATACAACTAGAATTGGATACTTGAGATGAGACATGGATATGAGAAATGGATAGTATGGCTCTGGGATTGCTTTCTCGCAGGGAGTCGAGAAAGGATCTCTGGCCGAGGTTGATAACACTACTACTACTTTACTTTATGCTACTCTACTCCCTCCTGTTGCTGCAAGATGGTGGTTTCCAGAAGATGCTAGTCTTCGATAGGACCAGCTTCTCCCCCTCTTATTCTAGCATTTCTGCAGCCCAGTCCACATACAGCCTTCCTTTGATATTGTTGCATATGTAGTGTAGATCCTTGCTTGCGAGTACTTTGGATGAGTACTCACGGTTTCTTTGCTCCCCCTTTTCCCCCTTTCTTCTTCTTTCCGGTTGATGCAACCAGATGGTGGAGTCCAGGAGCCAGACGACACCACAGATGACTACTGCTACCCCGAGGGTGCCTACTACTACATGAAGACCGCCGACGACCAGGAGTAGTTAGGATGCTCCCAGGCAGGAGGCCTTGCCTTTTCGATCGTTATTGTTTTTGTGCTAGCCTTCTTAAGGCAAACTTGTCTAACTTATGTCTGTACTCAGATATTGTTGCTTCCGTTGACTCTTGAGTATTCGAGCTTATGTATTCGAGCCCTCGAGGCCCTTGGCTTGTAATATAAAGCTTGTATTATTTCAGTTGTGTCTAGAGTTGTGTTGTGATATCTTCCCGTGAGTCCTTGATCTTGATCATACACATTTGCGTGTATGATTAGTATACGATTGAATCGAGGGCGTCACAAGTTGGTATCAGAGCCGACTGTCTGTAGGTAGCCCCCTTTCCAACTCCTTGGCCGAAGTTGAGTCTAGTCATCGAAAAACTTTTACTAACATGGCTGTGTGTCTTACGGGCCCACGTCGCCATTGGGTGGTATTAGGATCTTTTACTCCTCGTCTATACTCTAGGACTCTGATCTCTCTTCCATTCGGGTTAAATAAATTTGCTAACTCTAACACTAGGTTCTCGTACCCACTCCTGCCGGAGAGCCCCGACATTATCGATGATCGCTTGCTTCGCCAGAAGATTCTGCGGATACTCCTCGATGTTTCTCGAGACCCAGTGCCAACTGCCTTGCAGTTCCTGACCACCGATAATCCCCCTGAATAACATCCTTGCCGCTTGTACCTTCATCCCTAGGTGCTCCTGTTATTAAGAGATACCACTAGTACTCTCCGTTGTTCCGAGAATCCTTTGTGCCTTCTGCTTTGCAACTTCTTTTCGAACTGCGGATAATTCACTTAGCCGGGGTTCGTTCATCCCCAGTTGTTCATTTGCTTTCCAAGATACCTGAAAAAGCTATCTGATCTTTCAAAAATCCTCTGCAGCCTATTGCTCTTGATTCTCATTGCCTACTTGCATTAGGATTAATTCCATATGTCTAGCAATATTCTTTAAAATTCTTTATGATTGTCATTCTGTTCCTATGGATTCAGCGTGTGTGCGAGTACTCGCAATCATCAAATAATCCTTGGAAATTTTCTTTCCGGCTCAAACATCCTTCCAGATATGAGCTGGTTCTTGCCCAATCCAGATTTGATCGGGTGCACCTCTATGTCTATTCAACTTACTCATCTTTTGACCAGAGCCTCTACTTCTGATCCTTCGTCTTGAAATCATAATTCCTTTGTACCCAAGCATCGAATCATTCAGACGTTTCTATAAGCCGATGCCTTTGCATCCCCTTCTTCATCTGATTGATTACCGATACTCACATCAACTCTGTCGTGAATCGCCAGATCCATTGCTGGGTTGTTATCCGACAATGTCCTTCACATCCAAAGTCTTGTGAGTTTTTCCCTGATACATAATACCTTCGGTAAATTGTATCATCTGCTTTGACTCTGATACTCTGCTTTTGAACTCGTATCTTTTGCTTGGTTGATGGTTGTATAGATTCGTAAAAATGCCCCGACGGGTTGAACTTATGCCTTCCATAATCCGTGTGAACCCGAGAGTTCTCACGAGTCATACTCTTCTGGTGTGTCGCCAGATAAATTCCAACACTACAACTCCATCGAAAGCGAGAAGTGAATGAAAGGTTACACATCGAAGAAGTGGGAGTCGACCTTGAACCTTTGTGTTCATGCCCATGGACCCGATGTAGAACTTATCATGGAAGCTGCTCGTAAAAATAATAATAATAAACTCTTGTTATAATCCATCTGGTATTTTGCTTTGATTCTTTGCAATCGTGGTCCCGACCATGATTGTTCTTCTTTGATTCCATTTCGCGGGCAAGCCAAAGCACTTGTCTTCTGCAAACCAACATGCCTGCCCAACCTCTATCCTGTTTTACCCTCGAGTGTTACCCCTTGGTATCTCGGGAATATCGCAGGAACTACATAACTTCTTATGAGTTCTTCATCGAACTACTATTGATCACCAATTCCAATATCCTCGGGTTCTGAGTTATTAGTCACTTGAGAACACCGATAAGTGAATCGATTCCGCACTATGATTCTATAACTCTAAGTAATTTTCGTTGCTTACGAGTTTAATAATCCTTCAAGTCATTCCTAGCCTGATCAGCTATATCATTATCGTACTAATTTTTTTTAACTGTGCTGCCTGGTCCTTTCTTCCTAAAGCACAATCTTCGACGATGAGCTAAGCTTACGTTGATGTTCCTCGTCATATCGTTTCGCCTTGAACAACAAGCTTGATTTCGAGTTTGTGTTGTACCCGTGGTTCCAATAACCTTTCGCTTTATCATTCCTTTGACTTGATGTCGTCGCCGATTGATTACATCTTCATTAAATCTCTCGACAAATGTGTCGTGATCATCATCAACATTCTGAGCTCTTCCAGGATATCGATTGAATTCATGATGAGAAATACCATCCTTGCCCCTCGATGATTTGTGTTATCATCGACAACATTCTTGCCTCCCCCAACTCGAATTTGTTCATATAAATTTTGGAAACACATCTTTTTGACATGTCGATGGATTGCTGCTTAACCCATCGGCCACCTCCTCATCTTTTCCCTGATAAAATTGCATGAGATGTTCAAGAAATTCCCGATGGATCCTTTGTGTTCCCATGGCCTGATCTTTACATGATGACCATGTCAATGCTATCCCGAAGCATGGCTGTGGTACTCCAAACATCATTAAGAACATTGGAGGCGCAATGCTAAATGTTTCTTGATCACTTAGCCAAAAACTGTTGTATGGGTAACATCGTGAGTTTCCCCCCTTTTCCCTAGTTGGTTAACTACTTGCAGTCCTATCATGATTATCCCGCTCTGCTTGCTCCTGGGAAGGAGATACACCTAATACTCGTGTATACACCCTTTCCTTTCCATTGTTTTGTTTAAATATGATAATCACTTTTCCTTTTCATTGGTTTTTTTAACCCTTCTTGTGATCTGTATGATATAAGCAGTAATAATTCCGTGCTTATGTAAACACCTCGGTGTATAACTTTGTCAATAAGACCCTGTTACTATTGTTGATGACATTCCGGTAACCACCGATGGACGAGAACTTTTCCTATTGGTCCGCCTTGTTTCAACGAGCAGGAAAACGGTTCTCTTCATCCCTCACCCTTGGTACCGACGTTGTTGCCAACATAACTGACAGGCTATCCTCTGACATGCCTTGCTACCATGACCGTGCAATATGATAGCGTCCTTCCTACTTTTTAACCACATGGTGGGCCCATAACCCACAGCTCCACAGGATCGGAACCTGACTCTCCTGTATATCTTTGATTCCGAAATATTCTTGCATTTGGCTTCGTATCATGTCACGAGCCACCTTCCGAGAGATTATCTATTCCCGATGCTCTGAACCCCTTTCTCACACTCTGTTCAGGTATCAATCGTTTGCCCATTCGGTTGAAACTTCCTATTGTACCTTCATACTTTGCTCTCGATGTTTTTTTAAGTTTCAACTCGAGAGATACTTCTTCCTCATTCCCTGAATTGTTCACCAGATAATTAACCCTATAAGGGCCAGTTCTCCCGAAGTTACTCTTTACTTCCCCACTTAAATCTCGGGACAAGATTTCTTGTAGTGGAGGATATTTGTAACACCCCGAGAATAATGCTACAGTAATCTCCCCTAATGGTGGCCATGTCATCGTGATTACTATGCAGCTTGCCACTTGTCCAAAAAAATCAAAGCCTTTTTCAAATTTAAAATAAGTCGAATAAATTATTTCTTCGAGCAGTAAAACTAAAATGTTCACCTTATCCTATAAATTTCCCTGATCATTGTCATGTTGAAGCCAACCTCTTCTGAGTTCCCAAAATGACCATGAGAATTAATTTATTGGCCCAGCAACATTTAAATTGACCTTTTCAATTTAAAAAAATTGCTTAGGCAACTCCTTTTGACCCCGAACTTTTTGTTCCATCTCAAGGTATTGTGTTAGATTTATGTGCCAAGTTTTGTTCAAAACAAAACTCATTGGCACTAAAAGAAAATGCAAAACAGAGACAAAAATCGGAAGTAACAGGAAAGGAGGAAAAGGCCCCACTGTGCACTTTAGCGCAACTAGCTACAGAAGCCGGCCCAACTCATCTAGGCCCCCTGTCGCCTTCATCCTGTTCACGGGGGGTCGTGGCAGAGATCCCCCGGCCATGGCCGCGCCATGCCGCCGTGGCAGCCATCCCCCGCCTCCCCGATGGCTACAAGGGCACCCCAAGCCCCTCCTTTCTCCCCCGACTGAACCCGCCGCCACTTCTTCCTCCCTCACACTTGCTCGCTTCCCCACACACACCCAAAGCTACTGTCGCCGCGCCATCGTCACCGTCGCGGCCACCGTCGCCTTCTTCGCGCGGGAGGACGTCCAGGAGGTCCGCGGTGGCTGGCTTCGTCCATCCTGGAGACTGATAACCCACAAGTATAGGGGATCAATTGTAGCCTCTTTCGATAAGTAAGAGTGTCGAACCCAACGAGGAGCTAAAGGTAGAACAAATATTCCCTCAAGTTCTATCGACCACCGATACAACTCTACGCACACTTGACGTTCGCTTTACCAGAAACAAGTATGAAACTAGAAGTACTTTGTAGGTGCTTTTGAATAGGTTTGCAAGATAATAAAGAGAGCGTAAATAAAAGCTAGGGGCTGTTGTAAGTAAAGAAGCAATAAATTAAATATAGCGAGTGTGGAAAAGTGGTGGTAGGAGTTGCGAAATTGTCCCTAAGCAATTAACTACTTTACTAGGCCGATAGCAAGTATTATGTGGGAGAAGCCACTGCTAGCATGCCATCCCTTACTTGGAATTCTATGCACTTATGATTGGAACTATTAGCAAGCATCCACAACTACTAACGTTCATTAAGGTAAAACCCAACCATAGCATTAAGATATATTGGTCCCCTTCAATCCCGTATGCATCAATTTCTATGCTAGGTTGAAGCTTCTATCACTCTTGCCCTCCAATACATAGTCCTATCAACATACAACTAACCCTATGGTGTGATCCACGCGCGCGCTCATATGATGGGCACCAAAGGACAGCAACATAACCATAAGAAAATTAAATCAATCATAGCAATTCATCAACCACCGATAGGACAACGAAAATCTACTCAGACATCATAGGATGGCAACACATCATTGGATAATAATATGCAGCATAAAGCACCATGTTCAAGTAGAGGGTATAGCGGGTTGCGGGAGAGTGGACCGCTGTAGATAGAGGGGGGAAGGTGATGGAGATGTTGGTGAAGATGGCGAAGGTGTTGGTGAAGATCGCGGTGATGATGATGGTGGCCACGGCAGCGTTCCGGTGCCACCGGAAGAAAAGGGGAGAGGGGGCCCCTTCGTCTTCTTCTTCCTTGACCTCCTCCCTAGATGGGAGAAGGGTTTCCCCTCTGGTCCTTGGCCTCCATGGCGTGGGAGGGGCGAGAGCCCCTCCGAGATTGGATCTATCTCTCTGTTTCTGCGTTCTGCTCTGCTACCCTTTCACCATTTCGTATATATATGGAGATCCGTAACTCCGGTTGGACTGAAACCTTCGCCGTGATTTTTTTTACCAAAAATTAGTTTTCTTGCGGCTGAAGAAGGGCATCAACCGCCTTACGGGTGGACCACGAGGGTCAGGGGCGCGCCCAGGGGGGAGGCGCGCCCCCCTGCCTCGTGGCCACCTCGGGCACCGTCTCGCGTGGATTTTTCGTCCAGAATTTTCCAAATATTCCAAAAATAAGCTCCGTCCGTTTTTATCCCGTTTGGATTCCGTTTGATATGGATATTCCGCGAAACAAAAACAAGCAACAAACAAGAACTGACACTAGGCACTGGATCAATATGTTAGTCCCAAAAATAGTATAAAAAGTTGCCAAAAATTATATGAAAGTTGTATAATATTGGCATGGAACAATCAAAAATTATAGATACGACGGAGACGTATCAACATCCCCATGCTTAATTCCTGCTCGTCCTCGAGTAGGTAAATGATAAAAAAGATAATTTTTGATGTGGAATGCTACCTAGCATAATCTTGATCATATGTCTAATCATGGCATGAATATTAAGACACGAGTGATTCAAAGCAATAGTCTATCATTTGACATAAAAAGAATAATACTTCAAGCCTACAAATAAAGCAATCATGTCTTTTCAAAATAGCATGGCCAAAGAAAGTTATCCCTACAAAATCATATAGTCTGGCTATGCTCCATCTTCTTCACACAAAATATTCACATCATGCACAACCCCGATGACAAGCCAAGCAATTGTTTCATACTTTTGACGTTCTCAAACCTTTTCAACTTTCACGCAATACATGGGCGTGAGCCATGGACATAGCACTATAGGTGGAATAGAATATGATGATGGGGGTTATGTGGAGAAGACAAAAAGGAGAAGATAGTCTCACATCAACTAGGCGTATTAACGGGCTATGGAGATGCCCATCAATAGATATCAATGTGAGTGAGTAGGGATTTCCATGCAACGGATGCACTAGAGCTATAAGTGTATGAAAGATCAAACTGAAACTAAGTGGGTGTGCATCCAACTTGCTTGCTCATGAAGACCTAGGGCATTTGAGGAAGCCCATCGTTGGAATATACAAGCCAAGTTCTATAATGAAAATTCCCACTAGTATATGAAAGTGATAAATCAAGAGACTCTCTATATGAAGAACATGGTGTTACTTTGAAGCACAAGTGTGGTAAAAGGATAGTAACATTGCCCCTTCTCTCTTTTTCTCTTATTTTTTTTGTTTTTTTGTTTTTTTGTAGGCTTCTTTGGCCTCTCTCTCTCTCTTTTTTGGGGGGGGGGGGGCTTCTTTGGCCACTTTTATTTTGATAACCTCACATGGGACAATGTTCTAATAATGATGACCATCACACTTTTATTTACTTACAACTCAATATTACAACTCGATCTAGAACAAAGATATGACTCTATATGAATGCCTCCGGCGGTGTACCGGGATGTGCAACGATCTAGCGTAGCAATGACATCAAAAAACGGACAAGCCATGAAAACATCATGCTAGCTATCTTACGATCATGCAAAGCATTATGACGATAAATGCTCAAGTCATGTATATGATGATGATGGAAGTTGCATGGCAATATACTCGGAATGGCTAAGGAAATGCCATAATAGGTAGGTATGGTGGCTGTTTTGAGGAAGATATAAGGATGTTTATGTGTGATAGAGCGTATCGTATCACGCGGTTTGGATGCACCGGCGAAGTTTGCACCAACTCTCGAGGTGAGAAAGGGCAATGCACGGTACCGAAGAGGCTAGCAATGATGGAAGGGTGAGAGTGCGTATAATCCATGGACTCAACATTAGTCATAAAGAACTCACATACTTATTGCAAAAATCTATTAGTCATCGAAACAAAGTACTACGCGCATGCTCCTAGGGGGATAGATTGGTAGGAAAAGACCATCGCTCGTCCCCGACCGCCACTCAGGAAGACAATCAATAAATACCTCATGCTCCAACTTCGTTACATAACGGTTCACCATACGTGCATGCTACGGGAATCACAAACCTCAACACAAGTATTTCTACAATCCACAACCACCCACTAGCATGACTCTAATATCATCATCTTTATATCTCAAAACTATTGCAAGGAATCAAACATATCATATTCAGTGATCTACAAGTTTATGTAGGATTTTATGACTAACCATGTGAATGACCAGTTCCTGTCATCTCTCTAAATAGATATAAGTGAAGCAAGAGAGTTTAATTCTTTCTACAAAAGATATGCCCACGCTCTAACAATTATAAGTGAAGCAAAAGAGCATTCTACAAATGGCGGTTGTCTATGTAAAGAGGAACATGCAATCCAAACTTCAAATGATATAAGTGAAGCACATGAAGCATTCTATAAAGCCATACTCAAAAGATATAAGTGAAGTGCAAAGAGCATTTTATAAATCAACCAAGGACTATCTCATACCAGCATGGTGCATAAAAGAAAAATGAAAACTAAATGCAAAAGACGCTCCAAGATTTGCACATATCGCATGAATGAAACAAATCCGAAAACATACCGATACTTGTTGAAGAAAGAGGGGATGCCTTCCGGGGCATCCCCAAGCTTAGACGCTTGAGTCTCCTTGAATATTTACTTGGGGTGCCTCGGGCATCCCCAAGCTTGAGCTCTTGCCTCTCTTCCTTATTCTCACATCGAAACCTTCTCGATCATCGAACACTACATCCACACAAAACTTCAACAGAAAACTCGGTAAGATCCGTTAGTATAATAAAGCAAATCACCACTCTAAGTACTGTTGCAAACCAATTCATATTTTATTTTTTCATTGTGTCTACTGTAATATAACTTTTTCATGGCTTAATCCACTCATATAAATTGATAGTTTCATCAAAACAAGCAAACTATGCATCAAAAACAGAATCTGTCAAAAACAGAACAGTCTGTAACAATCTGAACATTCACCATACTTCTAATACTTGAACAATTCTGCAAAAATTAGGAACAATAAACAATTTGTACAGCAAGACAGTGCAAAAAGAATCATAACCATTTGATGTTCCAGTAAAAAAATTAAAATTCGCGCACTACAGCCAAAGTTTCTGTCCTGCACCGCACAAACCAACAAGCATTGTAAACATCCTAAAGGCAAACCTTGGCACATTATTTTTATAATACAATGGAATTGTACAAGGGGATAATTATTTTTGTTGAAAAGTTTCTGTAATCAAGATTCACAAAGTTTCCGTGAGCATGAACAAAGTTCAAGGAGCTCTCCCACTTCAACAATGCTTGTCTTTCTCACTTTCACTTTCCTTTTTGAAAAAGTTTTGGGTTCCCCTCTTTATTTTTGTTGTTTTTAAACTATATGAAAGCACTCAACAGAAATAAATGACTCTCTAAAACTTCCGGGTTGTCTCCCTGGCAGCGCTTTCTTTAAAGCCATTAAGCTAGGCATATAGTGCTCAAGTAATGGATCCACCCGGATCTCAAGGTATATCAAAGCCAATTTTAATTAACAATGATTTGTAATTTAGTAATGAGCACAAAGCAACATATTACATGTAATGACGAAGTCTAACTCTCTTCCTATGCATCGGCATTGTCATAAAAGAACAATTCATGTAAAGGCCAATGCATAGTATAAACAGTTTCTTGCAATTTTATCGTGTTGGAAATATAGAGAGGTGGAGATATAGTTCCTCTCTCATAATAATTGCAAGTGGGAGCAGCAAGCACATGCATATTATATGCATGAAAATCATCATGTGTAATAGTAAAAGGCAACCCATCAATATAATCCTTAATAAGAGCAAACTTCTCCGATATAGTGTAGTCGGGAGAATTCAAAAAGATAATAGGACTATCATGCGGGGGTTCAATAGCAACAATTTCATCTTTAACATAAGGAACTATAGCAAGTTCATCTCCATAAGCATAATTCATATTGGCATCTTGGCCACAAGCATAGCAAGCATCATCAAAAAGGGATATTTCAAAAGAATCAAAGGGATCATAACGGTCATCATAGCAATCATGCTTCGGTAAGCACGAAGGGAAATTAAACAATGTATGAGTTGAAGAGTTACTCTCATTAGAAGGTGGGCACGGGTGATCAATCCGCTCTTCCTCCTTTTGTTCTTCGCTCTCCTCCTCATCTTTTTCATCCAATGAGCTCACAGTTTCATCAATTTCTTCTTCCATAGACTCCTGCAAAATATTAGTCTCTTCTTGGACAGCGGGGTAATCCTCAATATATGGTTCAACATAGGCTTTAGAAGCATAATTATCATAGCAATATTTAGGTATGGCAAAAATTTCAGACTTGTAAAGAGTAGCATCATACGTTTCAATCAAACAAGCAATTTCATAAGCACCCTTAAAAGCAACAAATTCTTCAATTTGTTGAATATCATAGTAACTATAAACACCTTTAGCATACAAAGATAAGATTCCATTATCAATAAGCTCACATTGGTAGGGAAGGTGTTTCTTAGGGTTTTCAGAACAACAAGTAACATCATATATCTCACATAAATTCCAAGCATAGCATTGCAAACGATGAATTTGACCCAGTAAAATTTCCACCTTTTCAGATATTCGGTGTCGCACATAACAAGCATGCTCATCTAAAGATTTGCCCTCAACTAAGCTAGTTGGGGTTCAGCACGAGCACATAGGGATCGAAGATGATCCAAGTAATAAGCTTCAGCAGTGTGATAGATTTTGAGTGGTTCTTCAACCATTGGTTTAGTAGGTACAACTATTTTTTTTGGTATTTTGCGTTTCCTACCCATAACTAAAGATAGAAAACAACTAAGAACAGCAAATAAAAATTACTTAGTGATAAAGCAAACAAGCACACACGAGAATATTCACCCCACGCTATTGCTCCCCGGCAACGGCGCCAGAAAAGGTCTTTATAACCCACAAGTATAGGGGATCAATTGTAGCCTCTTTCGATAAGTAAGAGTGTCGAACCCAACGAGGAGCTAAAGGTAGAACAAATATTCCCTCAAGTTCTATCGACCACCGATACAACTCTACGCACACTTGACGTTCGCTTTACCGGAAACAAGTATGAAACTAGAAGTACTTTGTAGGTGCTTTTGAATAGGTTTGCAAGATAATAAAGAGAGCATAAATAAAAGCTAGGGGCTGTTGTAAGTAAAGAAGCAATAAAGTAAATATAGCGAGTGTGGAAAAGTGGTGGTAGGAGTTGCGAAATTGTCCCTAAGCAATTGACTACTTTACTAGACCGATAGCAAGTATTATGTGGGAGAGGCCACTACTAGCATGTCATCCCTTACTTGGAATTCTATGCACTTATGATTGGAACTATTAGCAAGCATCCGCAACTACTAACGTTCATTAAGGTAAAACCCAACCATAGCATTAAGATATATTGGTACCCCTTCAATCCCGTATGCATCAATTTCTATGCTAGGTTGAAGCTTTTGTCACTCCCCTCCAATACATAGTCCTATCAACATACAACTAACCCTATGTTGTGATCCACGCGCGCGCTCATATGATGGGCACCAAAGGACAGCAACATAACCACAAGCAAATTAAATCAATCATAGCAATTCATCAACCACCGATAGGACAACGAAAATCTACTCAGACATCATAGGATGGCAACACATCATTGGATAATAATATGAAGCATAAAGCACCATGTTCAAGTAGAGGGTACAGCGGGTTGCGGGAGAGTGGACCGCTGTAGATAGAGGGGGGAAGGTGATGGAGATGTTGGTGAAGATGGCGAAGGTGTTGGTGAAGATCACGGTGATGATGATGGTGGCCACGGCAGCGTTTCGGTGCCATGGGAAGAGAAGGGGAGAGGGGGCCCCTTCGTCTTCTTCTTCCTTGACCTCCTCCCTAGATGGGAGAAGGGTTTCCCCTCTGGTCCTTGGCCTCCATGGCGTGGGAGGGGCGAGAGCCCCTCCGAGATTGGATCTATCTCTCTGTTTCTCTCTGTTTCTGCATTCTGCTCGGCTGCCCTTTCACCGTTTCGTATATATATGGAGATCCGTAACTCCGATTGGACTGAAACCTTCGCCGTGATTTTTTTACCAAAAATTAGCTTCTTTGCGGCCGAAGAAGGGCATCAACCGCCTTACGGGTGGACCACGAGGGTCAGAGGCGCGCCCGGGGGGGGGGGCAGGCGCGCCCCCTGCCTCGTGGCCACCCCGGGCACCGTCTCGCGTGGATTTTTCTTCCGGAATTTTCCAAATATTCCAAAAATAAGCTCCGTCTGTTTTTATCCCGTTTGGATTCCGTTTGATATGGATATTCTGCGAAACAAAAACATGCAACAAACAGGAACTGGCACTGGGCACTGGATCAATATGTTAGTTCCAAAAATAGTATAAAAAGTTGCCAAAAATTATATGAAAGTTGTATAATATTGGCGTGGAACAATCAAAAATTATAGATACGATGGAGACGTATCAGAGACCAGATCGAGTAGGGACGCCCTCGAACCGTCGCCACCAACCGTCTTCTCCGCCACGGTCGACGCCACCTCTTCGCTCGATCCACCGCCTACGAGCCTCCTCGAGCCCGCTGCCCTCCCCTACAGATTCCTCGTGAGCTCCTCCTCCGAATCCCCCTTGTTCATGCCTCGATTCGTCGCCGTAGTTGCCTGTACGAGCCGGTGGCGCCATGGCCGAAGCGACGCACACATGCAACTACTTGTAATGCGTTGTTGCTCTTGCCTCTATTCTGCTCTACCCTGCAGCTGCTCTTGCTGCTCATGCCGCTGCTTAGCTGCTGCTATTGCTGCACCGGTGCCGCCCGCAACCGCTCGCCTAGCCCCCCCCCGCGTCGCCCGCCTTCGGGCACCGCTGGCTGCTGCGCTCGCCTTCGGCCGACGCTGCTACTGCCCCCCTCCTATTACTACGTTGCTGCTCCCCCGGCGCCGCTACAGACCGCGCCCGGCCGCGCCTCCGCGCGTGCGCCCATCCCCGCCCCACTTGCCGCTTGCTGCTGATCACTACTCCGTCGCCTCGTGCCCCCGCAGCTCGCTCGCCGGTCGCGACCCGCAGCCGCCTCGCACCGGCGTAGCCTGCCCGACGGCCCCGCACTGGCTGCGCCTGGCCTCTCCCCCGCGCCCGCGCCGCCGCGCCAAGCCCCACTGCGGCCTGGCAACCCACTGCTGCTGCCACCCACGACTACCGCGGCCGTCGTGCGGGGTGCGCTCGCGAGCGTGCGTGCGTGCCCCTGCCTACGTGGCCAACCAGGGCCACTGCCCTGTGGGGCCGGCCCTTAAAAAAGTTATAAAAATATAATAAATAAATTAGTGATTTAATTAATTATCTTAATTAACTTAAACTTGGTTAACCTAATTAACTAGTTGTTTAGCCTAATCAGTCAATGATAGGGGGGGCCCACCCCCTATTGACCAGTCAAACATTGACTGGTCAACGGGGACCCCCTGGCCCACCTGTCAGGCACTGGGTGCACTTTGGTGTACCCTGTGCTGAGTGCCCCTAGCTTTTTAAACAATTATTTTCGAATTAACATTAATTTCAGAATATTAATAAAACTTTGAAAATTCCTAGAAAATAAACCGTAGCTCGGATGGAAAAGTGCTATACATGAAAGTTGCTCAGAACGACGACACGAATCCGAATACGCAGTCTGTTCGTCCGTCACATGTCCCTAGCATAGCGAACTTGTAACCTTCTCCCTCCGGTTCGTCTGTCCGAAAATGCCAAACTTCGGGAAATCATTCCCGGATGTAGTCCCCCTTCGCCGGTAGCGTGTATTGCTGCGTTAGAACACCCTAGCACCGTTTATTGTCATGTCATGCATCTGTTTGCTTGTATTTACTGTTTCTTCCCCCAATTCTCTCCGGTAGACCCCGAGACCGCTGCTGATGCCCGTATGATCGACTACGTCGACGACGACCCTTCTTCCCTTTCAGCGGAGCTTCCAGGCAAGCCCCCCCTTTGATCATCCCGATATCGCCCATTCCATTCTCTCATGCTTGCATTAGATTTTTCTATTGTTATTGTTTGCTCCTATTCTGATGCATAGCCTGCTTTTGTAACCTGCTTATTGTTACCTACCTGCTTATCCTAAACTGCTTAGTATAGGTTGGTTAGTGATCCATCGGTGACCCCCACCTTGTCCTTGTTGCCCCTGCTTCATCATCGAAGACCCGATCAACGGGATCGAAGACCAGGCCCCGGCACCGCACATCACTTTCCCCTTAGTTGCTCGACACTACTGGGTACTATCGAGTGCCGAGGGTGAGACCTCATCAGCACTTCTGATGTTAACCCTGTAGTGTAGCTATTCGGTCGTGGTCATCGAGGGTGATTCCGCCTTAACCACTTCCGATACGACTCTGTCGTGCAACCCCTCAAGTGTGAACCTCGACGGTGGATCCTCTTACGTTCACCTTGATGATTACATCGAGTGGAATTCACCGAGGGTGATTCCTCGGGTTTTCCCCTTGATGTTTGGACACACGGATACTTGGACTTTACAACTGTTACTTGGAAAGGCGGGTTGACCCTGAGGGGTACCCGCGAGTGATGTGGAGACGGGGTGACCTGGAGGGTGCTCGCGAGATAATTACGAGGCGTGGCCGGGCATTCTTAGCCCTTGCCGCAAGTCCTCGAGACGGGCGACGGGGTCACATCTTTCGTGAGTCTCTGCTTGTTACCGCGTGCTCCTAATCCACTACGATTTGGATATTTGATCCGAGGGGCCTCTGGCCTGATAGCACTAACCATCACATGGGCATAGTATGGGCGTTCTGCGTCGTATGCATCAGCCGAAGCTTAATAGACATCAGCGACTGAGCGGCGCGCGCCAGGTTGGAGTAGTAAGCACCTGCCTTTTTGAAGGAGGTAGCTAGGTCTGCTCACCGGCCACGTACGCAACATGCAGGAGTTCCCGGGGAGATGGCCCATGACCCCTGGGGGCATAGGTTTAGCCCAGCGTGCTGACCTCTCTATTAAGCCTAGGTCGGGTTGCGGCGTATTGTTTGGCCGAGGCCGGGCATGACCCAGGGAAGTGTGTCCGGCCGGAGTTAATCGAGCGTGGTGGGTAAGTTGGTGCACCCCTGCAGGGAAGAAAACATCTATCGATAGCCTGTCCTACGGTAACGGACACTTGGAGTTGTATCCCGATCGATACAACTAGAACTGGATACTTGAGATGAGACATGGATATGAGAAACGGATAGTATGGCTCTGGGATTGCTTTCTCGCAGGGAGCCGAGAAAGGATCTCTGGCCGAGGTTGATAACACTACTACTACTTTACTTTATGCTACTCTACTCCCTCCTGTTGCTGCAAGATGGTGGTTTCCAGAAGATGCTAGTCTTCGATAGGACTAGCTTCTCCCCCTCTTATTCTGGCATTTCTGCAGCCCAGTCCATATATATAGCCTTCCTTTGATAATGTTGCATATGTAGTGTAGATCCTTGCTTGCGAGTACTTTGGATGAGTACTCACGGTTGCTTTGCTCCCCCTTTTCCCCCTTTCTTCTTCTTTCTGGTTGATGCAACCAGATGGTGGAGTCCAGGAGCCAGACGACACCACAGACGACTACTGCTACCCCGAGGGTGCCTACTACTACGTGAAGACCGCCGACGACCAGGAGTAGTTAGGAGCCTCCCAGGCAGGAGGCCTTGCCTTTTCAATCGTTGTTGTTTTTGTGCTAGCCTTCTTAAGGCAAACTTGTCTAACTTATGTCCGTACTCAGATATTGTTGCTTCCGCTGACTCTTGAGTATTCGAGCTTATCTATTCGAGCCCTCGAGGCCCCTGGCTTGTAATATAAACCTTGTATTATTTTAGTTGTGTCTAGAGTTGTGTTGTGATATCTTTCCGTGAGTCCTTGATCTTGATCATACACATTTGCGTGTATGATTAGTGTACGATTGAATCGAGGGCGTCACAACGGCCGGGGAGGATGCACCGGAGCGTGCAGTGGCGGGGCAATGGTGGCGGAGGGTGGGGGAGCGGGAAAGGCCGCGTGGAAATGTCCCTCCCGCCAAATCTCACTGCGGATAGGGGCTGAGCTCGGGTCGGCCTCCTAGCCCGTGAAACTAGAGGTTGGGGGAGAAGTTTTGCCGCGCGCCGCAAAAAAGCATTGCGGGCCGAGGCAGGATGCAAGGTCTGATCGGGCAGGTTTTCCCGCCCCGACCCGCACTTTGACGGTTATTTTGCGAGCCGGGGCGGGATGCGGGGTCTGGTAGAGTTGCTCTTAGCTTATTAAGGATCCCATCCATTCAAATATACTACCGAGCCCACACAATCCTTTCTTCATATTCTTTCGAGCCCACACCATCCTTCCTTTGAAGGAGTTGCATATATTTAGCCACAATAATTACCCCATCTGCTTAATTGGCTGCCCTTTATTCACGGCTGTTTGTTAATTACTGTGGCGGCTGGTATATTAACCGGTTTGACTGTGTTTAAAATTGCGAGGTGGGACAATTCTTCATGTAATATGTTTATCTCAGTTGCTTTTCCTGGCCGAAAGAATTAGAGCAGATCCCAGGTTCGATTCTCCATTGTAGCGGATTTTTTTTCTTTCTCTAAGACCTAAGATAAGAAAGCCTACTCGCGTGCACGCAACCCATAGGGGAGGCCCATGTTTTTTGCGGCTGGTTAGATGGGCTGGCGTGGCTGACGGTACGTGGTTACGTACGGAATTTCAGGCCCAAGTAAATCGAGGAAAGGCTCGAGAGGAGAAGTGGAGCGAGGTACAAACGTTGGCACGTTTACGGACACGGACTTATGAAAGAAGTGAAAAAAAAGAGGATGACAGTGAACCGACCGAATCAATAGCCCTTTTATTAGTAGAGAAATATAGATATAGATATAGATAAGAAAACCATCAATATGGTGTAGTCGATAGCCAACACGCCCAATAATCGACAAAAAAACTACTCGCATGGCATTAGGTACTCATGTGCTTGTGTCTGCCATTAGCTATACATAGCAAAAGAGCCCTGAGTTGCAAGAAAAATATCACATTTAGCATCAACACTGTTTACTTCTTCCCATCGTTTATCAGGTCTCTCTTTCATTTCTTGTTGTGTCATTTACTTTTTTTATGGCGCACATCCCATCTTTTACCGGATCTCTTTGGATAGTTTTGCCATGCACCCTTTCTTTTAGGACACCGATATTTTTCGAACATCAGGAGGTAGATTCCTCCGCCCGAACGTTTCGTTGGGTACAAGCGATCCCTTCGCCCGAACAGAGATGGGGACCCTCCCAGCCCGATCCAACAACGCGACCAGTTTGCTGGGCTTTCTTCAGCTGGGCTAGCTGGCCCAACCAATAGCGTATGAACTTTACCATGTCAAAACGTTGCCACTAATTATCTTTTAAAAACCCTATTTTTTGATACAAAAAGACAGAGAAACCATACAATACAGAAAATCACCCATTGCATATATGGCAAATGAATGAAAACTTGGTAGGTCAAAGGCAAGTGTGTAGAAAACTACTTATATCAAGAAAATATGTACACAGAAAATGGCAAAAAAATTGCATATATGGCAAATGACGATTATACTGTAAAAGCTGGGAAAAACTAAATTTGCCCATGAAAAATAAATAAATTGCCATGGTTATGAAAATAAATTTGCCACGAGTGCATGAAAAACTAAAGTAGCCATGGGTATGAAAATAAAATTGCCATGTCTTTAAAAATAAATTTGCCATGATAGTAGGAAAAACAAAATTTGACATTGTCCATTAAGAAGCTAAATTGCCACGGAACTGAAAATAAGTTGCCATGGGTATGAAGTTAAATTGCCATGTCTTTGAATATAAATATTCCATTGCCATGTCTTTGAATATAAATATGCCGTGGTCGAGCGATTGAGTTTGCCATGGCCCAAGGAATTAAGCAAACTCTCATTGATGGCAATATAGAAAAAATTGTGACATGGCATTTTTTGATTTATTTTCTTTAGCTGATGGCAAATTCCGAAAAGATAAAAACTACATTGATATGGCAATTTTAAAAAATCTGCTATGAACATAGTTCATTGATATCGTAAAACAATCTTTAAATCATGGCAAACAATCTAAAAACAATCTCTAAATCTTGCAATCTCTAAATATGTAAGGTGCCATGGCAACAAAAAAGAAAAATTGCCATGTGCCTCGTATATGAATTTTCCATGTGCCATGTATGAATTTGTCGTGCTATGAAACAAAAGCCTAAAGAAAGAAAAATGTTATGAATGTGCCATGTGACCATAGAGAATTTGCCATGTGAACAAAAATTATTTTGCCATGTTATGAAGCCCATAGGAATATTTACCATTATCCATGGCAAACATGTATAAAAATTCTATGCAAAAAATCAAGGCAATAATTAGCATGTGTGAAAAAACTACAGGGAGCACACAGTTTGCCATGGAAAAAGTCGCCGTTGGCTTGATGTTGTGTCATTACAGAAAATAATTGATTAATCATTCTACTTGAAACTTTTTGATAAAAATGATGGCAACTATATGTCTGCTAAAAATTACCATGATCCATAAAGTGAATATGCCATGTGGTCATATATGAATTTGTCGTGTGCTCATGTATGAATTTGTCGTGCTACGAAACGAAAGCCAAAAGAAAGAAAAATGTTATGAATGTGCCATGTGACCATAAGCCAATTTACCATGTCAACAAAAATGAATTTACCATGTTATGAAGCCCATAGGAATGTTTACCATTATCCATGGCAAACATGTATAAAAATCCTATGCAAAATCAAGGCAATAGTTGCCATGTGTGAAAAACCTACAGTAGCGCACAATTGCCATGTCAAAAATTTGTTGGAAAATGTAGCATGCAATTTAAAAAAAATCCCGCTCACGCAAGATCTATCTAGGAGATGCATAGCAACGAGAGGGGGAGAGTGTGTCCACGTACCCTCATAGACCGAAAGCGGAAGCGTTTGACAACGCGGTTGATGTAGTCGAACTTCTTCTCGTTCCGACCGATCAAGCACCGAACGTACGGCACCTCCGAGTTCTGCACACGTTCAACTCGATGACGTCCCTCGAACTCTTGATCCAGCAAAGTGTCGAGGGAGAGTTCCGTCAGCACGACGGCGTGGTGACGGTGATGGTGAAGTGATCCGTGCAGGGCTTTGCCTAAGCACTACGTGAATATGACCGGAGGCGTAAACTGTGGAGGGGGCGCCGCACACGGCTAGGAATCAATGTTGTTTGTTCTAGCGGTGCCCCCCACATATATATAGGTGGGAGAGGGAGAGGGGCAGCTAGGGGCGCCCCAAGTAGGAGTAATCCTACTTGGGCACCTCCCACAAGTCGGCCTCCCCCCTTCCATAAGTGTCGGAGGGGGAGGAAAGAGAAGGGGGGGGGAGAAGGAAAGGGGGAGGCCGAATCCTCCCCTTTCCTTTCTCCCTTCCCCTCCTTCCTTCTCCTCCTATTCGGCCTATATGGGGCGCACCAGCCCACTAGGGGCTGGTCTGTCCCGCCCTTGGCCAAATAAGGCACATATCTTTGCCGGGGGGTGCTCGGAACCCCTTCAGGTGACCCGATACGTACCCGGTACCCTCGGAACACTTCCGGTATCTGAATACTATCGTCCTATATATGAATCTTTACCTCTCGACCATTTCGAGACTCCTCGTCATGTCCGTGATCTCATCCGGGACTCCGAACAACATTCGGTCACCAAATCACATAACTCATATAATACAAAATCGTCATCTAATGTTAAGCGTGCGGACCCTACGGGTTCGAGAACTATGTAGACATGACCGAGACACTTCTCCGGTCAATAACCAACATCGGAACCTGGATGCTCATATTGGTTCCCACATATTCTACGAAGATCTTTATCGGTCGTACGTATGACAACATACGTTATTCCCTTTGTCATCGGTATGTTACTTGCCCGAGATTCGATCGTCGGTATCTTCATACCTAGTTCAATCTCGTTACCGGCAAGTCTCTTTACTCGTTCCGTAATGCATCATCCCACAACTAACTCATTAGTCACATTGCTTGCAAGGCTTATTATGATGTGCATTGCCGAGAGGGCCCATAGATACCTCTCCGATACTCGGAGTGACAAATACTAGTCTCGATCTATGCCAACCCAACAAACACCTTCAGAGATACCTGTAGAGCATATTTATAATCACCCAGTTACATTGTGACATTTGATAGCACACAAGGCATTCCTCCGATATCCGGGAGTTGTGTAATCTCATAGTCAAAGGAATATGTATATGACATGAAGAAAGCTATAGCAATAAAACTGAACGATCAATAAAGCTAACGGATGGGTCTTGTCCATCACATCATTCTCCTAATGATGTGATCCCGTTCATCAAATGACAACACATGTCTATGGTTAGGAAACTTAACCATCTTTGATTAACGAGCTAGTCTAGTAGAAGCTTACTAGGGACATGGTGTTTTGTCTATGTATCCACACATGTATCAAGTTTCCAGTTAATACAATTCTAGCTTGAATAATAAACATTTATCATGATATAAGGAAATATAAATAACAACTTTATTATTGCCTCTAGGGCATATTTCCTTCAGTCTCCCACTTTGAAAGGATCGAGATGGACCTAGAGGGGGCGGGGGTGAATAGGTACAATTACAAATTTTAATTGTTGCTTAGCAATTTTAGGCAATAATGTGGAATATGAAAGTGAGCCTAACAATTGCAAGAATGATGCTAACGGCTAAGCAAGTAAGTGAGTAAGCAAGTACAATATGATAAGTAAGAGCCAAGAGACAAGTAACCACATGTAGAGAGTTAAGGTTAGGGATAACCGCAACTCCGGGAGACAAGGATGTATGCCGATGTTCACTTCCTTGGAGGGAAGCTAGTCACCGTTAGAGTTGTGGATGTTACCATGAAGGCACACCAATGCCACGAAGGCTCACGCTATTCTCCCTTTGAGACAACACCAAGAAGGCATTTCTCAACCACTAGTGGTAGACCTTGGGTGGTCTCCAAACCCTCACAAACTTTTCCGGGGGTAATCACAATGGTCGATTCCTCTCCGAAAGACTCCTACCGCCTAGGAGTCTCGAACCTCCAAGAGTAACAAGAACGTTGGGAAATGCTCAAGAACTTGCTCAAATCACGAATTCATTTGGTGAGAAGATGGGGAAGGAGTGGATCTATCACTTGATTGGAGAACTTCTCTCAAATGTTCCCAAATCCCTTGGGGATCTAGGATTTGGTGTAGGGGATCAAGAGAGGGAGTGAGATGTGTTCTTAGAAAGCTCAAAGTGAATGGTCAACCTTATCCCGTGGGAGGGAGGAGGCTATATATAGTGATAGTGTAAAACTGACCGTTGAGCCACTTAGTGCACTGGAGCTGTCGGACGTCCAGTGACTCAGATTGGACCGGACATCCGGCCGGGCCGCCGGTCGTCCGGTCGCTGGGAGTCCTATCAGGCCACAGAAGGAAGCACGAGGCACACAGCCACCAGACGTCCGGAAGGCGCCGGTCGTCTGGTGCAGACCGAAATTCCGTTAATAAGTATTCTGTAGGGGTGATACCGGATTTCCGGAGGAGAGTGGACGTCCGGCGACCGGTCGTCCGGTGGGACCGGATTTCCACTATTTGTTTTTCTATGAAGATGTACCGGACATCCGGAGAGAGCCAGATGCCCGGTCGGCTGTGAGAGGCCGGACGTCCGTAGGACATCGGACGTCCGGTGATGGTAGAGTCCACCAGTTCAGGATCACACCAGTGTTTGTGCACAAGGTAGAGGAAGAATTAGAGATGAAAATAGAGATGACGTGAGAGGATATTTTGTGGGTTTTGAGCAAGTCTTTCACGAAATCCAATGATCCCCTCTTAATAGTGCGGGATCCCTATACTCAGGAACATACTGAAAAAGAGCCAAAGCTTTTGTCTTGTATCTCCGCTCTTGAGTGATATATTTGTCCGTAGTCATGATCAACACACGGCCTTTGAGACATAATCCTGAGATATACTTGATAAACATGATTAGTCCCAAATATGCATGTTGTCATCAACATCAAAATAAGATTAAGGGCATGATTGCACTTTCAATCTCCCCCTTTTTGGTAGTTGATGACAACATACATGCACTTCTCAATATGAAAAAAAAACTTTGAATATCGAAAGGATTTGTTGCGGAGCTCCCCCTAAACATGTGCATAAATAAAATAAGCATGAAGAGAGCTCCCCCTCAATATGATACCAACACAACCAAATCTCATCAACAAGATACCATAAACCATAATAGGCTCCCATAAAGGTTCATTACTCATAGCATAGTACATAAAGCGATAATAAACATAACATTTGTTCGATACAAGCTAATATCATAGCATTACATAGATAAGTGCCTACTCCCCCTTGGCATCAAATACCCAAAAGGGGTCATAACATCATCAAATAGCATCATCATCATCATCATCTTGAGCACCACTGTCACCAGCCTCGTCAAGGAAATCAGCCCACTCAGGACCCGTGGGAAAATCAAAGTCAGAAGGTGGTTCATCAGGAAGACGTTCATCATCACTCACATCAAAAACTCCGGAGTCTCTCAGACGAGCCTTCAGAGCATTCTTGGAAGTGACCATGCGAGTGACAACATCGTGATTTTGGGAGCAGTGGAAGGTAAAAACCTTCATCATGGCAGAGTGAGCCTTCCCAAGAAAGCGAGCAATGCGCCCAAAGGATGCAGATCCGGAAGGAGTAGAACGAGCAGTAGGAGGAACACTAGCAGCAGTTCGGGGAGCATTGACAGAGGAGGAAGTCCTTAGGGACCCAATCATCCGCCATGTGAGGTGGAATGGCCCACCAATCATGCAAGTGAGTGCGGGCAATGGGAAACGGAGCCACACTCTCGATGAATGCCTGAAGAAAGGGGGCATGAGGAAAGGCCCGCTTGTGCTGAAAACAAGCGAGACGGATCTCATGCCACAGAAAATGAGGGACATTGATCTTCCCCTTGGGAGACGCATAGAGGCGATGCATGAGATCGACGCAGTAGCTATTGCAAGACCCCTTGTCACCCATCTTGGGATAAATGGTGCGAATGACACACTGAAAGATAATGTAGAAAGGAGAGCGCCAAATGGAGACTTGGTTCAGACCCTTCTGTTTCTCCTCATTAGTCATATCATCTAAGGGTTTGAGAAGATCCGCACGGAGCTCAATGCCCTTGGGCCTATGGTTGGGGTCATCCTTATGGATTTTGAAACCGGTGTCAGGAAAACCAAGGACAGCAACAAATTGAGAATAAGACGCCGTGAGCACAGTGTCGGAGGTCATCCAAGTGATGGTGTTATTTGGACCAAAGTGGCATGTGGCATAGAATTGATGAATGGCAGCTTGGTTAAAATGTTGGGGAACATAGTATTTCAGAAAAATTCCTATGATCATGCAAGATCTATCTAGGAGAAGCATAGCAACAAGCGGGGAGAGTGTGTCCATGTACCCTCGTAGACCGAAAGCGGAAGCGTTTAGTAACGCGGTTGATGTAGTCGAACGTCTTCGCGATCCAACCGATCCAAGCACCGAACGTACGGCACCTCCGTGTTCAGCACATGTTCAGCTCGATGACGTCCCTTGTACTCTTGATCCAGTTGAGGCTGAGGGAGAGTTCCGTCAGCACGACGGCGTGGCAACGGTGATGATGAAGTTACTGGCGCAGGGCTTCGCCTAAGCACTACGACGATATGACCGAGGTGTGTAACCGTGGAGGGGGGCACCGCACACAGCTAAGAGAAGTCTTGGTGTGCCTTTGGGGTGCCCCCTCCCACGTATATAAAGGAGGGGGGAAGAGGTGGCCAGCCCAAGGGGGGCGCGCCAGGTGTGGGGAGTCCTACTAGGACTCCCTAGTCCAAGTAGGATTCCCCTCCTCTTTCCTTTTCCAGAGTAGCAAAAGGGGAAGGAGAGGGAGAGTAGGAGAGGGAAAGGGGGGAGCACCGCCCTCACCCCCTGTCCAATTCGGACTGGCAAGGGGGGTGCGCGACACCTCCTGGACAGCCCTCTCTCTTCTCCACTAAGGCCCATGATGGCCCATTAACTTCCCGGGGGGGGGGGGGGTCCGGTAACCCCCGGTACTCCAAAACTCATCCGAAACATCCCGAACCATTCCGGTGTCCGAATGTGACCTTCCAATATATGAATCTTTACCTCTCGAACATTTTGAGAATCCTCATGTCTGTGATCTCATCCGGGAGTCCGAACAAACTTCGGTCATCGAATCACATAACTCATAATACAAATCGTCATCGAACGTTAAGCATGCGGACCCTACGGGTTCGAGAACTATGTAGACATGACCGAGACACATCTCTGGTCAATAACCAATAACGGAACCTGGATGCTCATATTGGCTCCTACATATTCTACGAAGATCTTTATCGACCAAACCGCACAACAACATACGTTGTTCCCTTTGTCATCGGTATGTTACTTGCCCGAGATTCGATCGTCGGTATCATCATACCTGGTTCAATCTCGTTACCGGCAAGTCTCTTTACTCGTTCCGTAATGCATCATCCCGTAACTAACTCATTAGTCACATTGCTTGCAAGGCTTATAGTGATGTGCATTACCGAGAGGGCCCAGAGATACCTCTCCGATACTCGGAGTGACAAATCCTAATCTGGATCTATGCCAACTCAACAAACACCATTGGAGACACCTGTAGAGCAACTTTATAATCACCCAGTTACGTTGTTATGTTTGATAGCACACTAAGTGGTCCTCCGGTATTCGGGATTTGCATAATCTCATAGTCATAGGAACATGTATAAGTCATGAAGAAAGCAATAACAATAAACTAAACGATCATAGTGCTAAGCTAACGGATGGGTCTTGTCCATCACATCATTCTCTAATGATGTGATCCCGTTCATCAAATGACAACACATGTCTAGGGCTAGGAAACTTAACCATCTTTGCTTAACGAGCTAGTCAAGTAGAGGCATACTAGGGACACTCTGTTTGTCGATGTATTCACACATCTACTAAGTTTCCGGTTAATACAATTTTAGCATGAATAATAAACATTTATCATGATATAAGGAAATATAAATAACAACTTTATTATTGCCTCTAGGGCATATTTCCTTCAGTCTCCCACTTGTACTAGAGTCAATAATCTAGATTACATAGTAATGATTCTAACACCCATGGAGTCCTGGTGCTGATCATGTTTTGCTCATGAGAGAGGCTTAGTCAATGGGTCTGCAACATTCAGATCCGTATGTATTTTGCAAATCCCTATGTCTCCCTCCTTGACTTGATCACGGATGGAATTGAAGCGTCTCTTGATGTGTTTGGTTCTCTTGTGAAATCTGGATTCCTTCGCCAAGGCTATTGCTCCAGTATTGTCAGAAAAGATTTTCATTGGACCCGATGCACTAGGTATGACACCTAGATCGGATATGAACTCCTTCATCCAGACTCCTTCATTTGCTGCTTCCGAAGCAGCTATGTACTCGGCTTCACACGTAGATCCCGCCACGACGCTTTGCTTGGAACTGCACCAACTGACAGCTCCACCATTCAATATAAATACGTATCCGGTTTGTGACTTAGAGTCATCTAGATCAGTGTCAAATCTTGCATTGACGTAACCATTTACGACGAGCTCTTTGTCACCTCCATAAACGAGAAACATATCCTTAGTCCTTTTCAGGTATTTCAGGATGTTCTTGACCACTGTCTAGTGATCCACTCCTGGATTACTTTGGTACCTCCCTGCTAAACTAATAGCAAGGCACCCATCAGGTCTGGTACACAGCATTGCATACATGATAGAACCTATGGCGGAAGCATAGGGAATGACTTTCATTTTCTCTCTATCTTCTGCAGTGGTCGGGCATTGAGTCTGACTCAACTTCACACCTTGTAACATAGGCAAGAACCCTTTCTTTGCTTGATCCATTTTGAACTTCTTCAAAACTTTATCAAGGTATGTGCTTTGTGAAAGTCCAATTAAGCGTCTCGATCTATCTCTATAGATCTTGATGCCCAATATATAAGCAGCTTCACCAAGGTCTTTCATTGAAAAATTCTTATTCAAGTATCCTTTTATGCTATCCAGAAATTCCGTATCATTTCCGATCAACAATATGTCACCCACATATAATATCAGAAATGTTATAGAGATCCCACTCACTTTCTTGTAAATACATGCTTCTCCAAAAGTCTGTATAAAACCATATGCTTTGATCACACTATCAAAGCGTATATTCCAACTCTGAGAGGCTTGCACCAGTCCATAAATGGATCGCTGGAGCTTGCATACTTTGTTAGCACCTTTAGGATCGACAAAACCTTCTGGTTGCATCATATACAACTCTTCTTTAAGATATCCATTAAGGAATGCAGTTTTGACATCCATTTGCTAAATTTCATAATCATAACATGCGGCAAGTGCTAACATGATTCGGACAGACTTAAGCATCACTACGGGTGAGAAGGTCTCATCGTAGTCAACTCCTTGAACTTGTCGAAAACCTTTCGCAACAAGTCGAGCTTTGTAGACAGTAACATTACCGTCAGCGTCAGTCTTCTTCTTGAAGATCCATTTATTCTCTATGGCTTGCCGATCATCGGGCGAGTCAACCAAAGTCCACACTTTTTCTTACACATGGATCCCATCTCAGATTTCATGGCCTCAAGCCATTTCGCGGAATCTGGGCTCATCATTGCTACCTCTTGAGAAAGCGTTGGTTTTCCCTTGAAGAGGAAAGGGTGATGCAGCAAAGTAGCGTAAGTATTTCCCTCAGTTTTTGAGAACCAAGGTATCAATCCAGTAGGAGACTACACGCAAATCCATAGTACCTGCACAAACAATCAAGAACCTTGCAACCAACGCGATAAAGGGGTTGTCAATCCCTTCACGGCCACTTGCAAAAGTGAGATCTGATAAAGATAATAAGATAAATATTTTTGGTATTTTTGTTGTATAGATTGAAAAGTAAAGATTCCAAAATAAACGGCGGCAGAAATAGCTAGTTGATGGGAGATTAATATGATGGAAAATAGACCCGGGGGCCATAGGTTTCACTAGTGGCTTCTCTCAAGATCGCAAATTCTACGGTGGGTGAACAAATTACTGCCGAGCAATTGATAGAAAAGCGCATAGTTATGAGAATATCAGGCATGATCATGAACATAGGCATCACGTCCGTGACAAGTAGACCGAAATGATTCTGCATCTACTACTATTACTCCACACATCGACCACTATCCAGCATGCATCTAGAGTATTAAGTTCATAAGAACAGAGTAACGCATTAGGCAAGATGACATGATGTAGAGGGATAAACTCAAGCAATATTATATAAACCCCATATTTTTATCCTTGATGGCAACAATACAATACGTGCCTTGCTGCCCCTGCTGTCACTGGGAAAGGACACCGCAAGATTGAACCCAAAGCTAAGCACTTCTCCCATTGCAAGAAAGATCAATCTAGTAGGCCAAACCAAACTGATAATTCGAAGAGACTTGCAAAGATATTAAATCATGGCATATAAGAATTCAGAGAAGAATCAAATATTGTTCATAGACAATCTTGATCATAAACCCACAATTCATCGGATCTTGATAAACACACCGCAAAAAGAATTAAACGAATAGATCTCCAAGAAGATCGAGAAGAACTTTGTATTGAGATCCAAAGAGAGAGAAGAAGCCATCTAGCTAATAACTATGGACCCGAAGGTCTGTGGTAAACTACTCACACATCATCAGAGAGGCTATGGTGTTGATGTAGAAGCCCTCTGTGATTGATTCCCCCTCCGGCGGAGCGCCGAAAAAGGCCCCAAGATGGGATCTCACGGGTACAGAAGGTTGCGGCGGTGGAAAATAGGTTTCGTTGCTCCCCCCGATGTTTTCAGGGTATAAGAGTATATATAGGCGAAGGAAGTAGGTCAGTGGAGCTATGAGGGGCCCACGAGGGTGGGGGGCTGATACGTCCATTTTGCATCATGCTCTAATATCGATATTTATTGCATTATGGGCTGTTATTACACATTATGTCACAATACTTATGCCTGTTCTCTCTTATTTTACAAGGTTTACATAAGGAGGGAGAATGCCGGCAGCTGGAATTCTGGGCTGGAAAAGGAGCAAATATTAGAGACCTATTCTGCACAACTCCAAAAGTCCTGAAACTCCACGAAAGTTATTTTTGGAAATAATAAGAAATACTGAGCGGAAGAAATACGTCAGGGGTCCTCCACCTGTCCACGAGGATGGGGGGGCGCACCCTACCCCCCTGGGCGCGCCACCCTGCCTCATGGGCCCCCTGTTGGCCCTCAGGTGCCCATCTTATGCTATATGTAGTCTTTCGTCCGAAGAAAAATCATAAGCAAGCTTTCGGGACGGGACTCCGCTGCCACGAGGCGGAACCTTGGCGGAACCAATCTAGGGCTCCGGCGGAGCTGTTCTGCCCGGGACACTTCCCTCCGGGAGGGGGAAATCATCGCCATCGTCATCACCAACGCTCCTCTCACCAGGAGAGGGCAATCTCCATCAACATCTTCACCAGCACCATCTCCTCTCAAACCCTAGTTCATCTCTTGTATCCAATTCTTGTCTCTAAGTCTGGGATTGGTACCTGTAGGTTGCTAGTAGTGTTGATTACTCCTTGTAGTTGATGCTAGTTGGTTTATTTGGTGGAAGATCATATGTTCAGATCCTTTATGCATATTAATACCCCTCTGATTATGAACATGAATATGCTTTGTGAGTAGTTACGTTTGTTCCTGAGGACATGGGAGAAGTCTTGCTATTAGTAGTCATGTGAATTTGGTATTCGTTCGATAGTTTGATGAGATGTATGTTGTCTATCCTCTAGTGGTGTTATGTGAACGTCGACTACATGACACTTCACCATTATTTGGGCCTAGAGGAAGGCATTGGGAAGTAATAAGTAGATGATGGTTTGCTAGAGTGACAGAAGCTTAAACCCTAGTTTATGCGTTGCTTCGTAAGGGGCTGATTTGGATCCATATGTTTCAGGCTATGGTTAGGTTTACCTTAATACTTTTGTTGTAGTTGCGGATGCTTGAAATAGAGGTTAATCATAAGTGGGAGGCTTGTTCAAGTAAGAACAGCACCCAAGCACCGGTCCACCCACATATCAAATTATCAATGTACCGAACGCGAATCATATGAACGTGATGAAAACTAGCTTGACGATAATTCCCATGTGTCCCCGGGAGCGCTTTTCTCTATATAAGAGTTTGTCCAGGCTTGTCCTTTGCTACAAAAAGGATTGGTCCACCTTGCTGCACTTTATTTACTTTTGTTACTTGTTGCTTGTTACCAATTATCTTATCACAAAACTATCTGTTACCTATAATTCCAGTGCTTGCAGAGAATACCTTGCTGAAAACCGCTTATCATTTCCTTCTGCTCCTCGTTGGGTTCGACACTCTTACTTATCGAAAGGACTACGATAGATCCCCTATACTTGTGGGTCATCAAGACTCTTTTCTGGCGCCGTTGCCGGGGAGTGAAGCGCCTTTGGTAGGTGGAATTTGGTAAGGAAAAATTTATATAGTGTGCTGAAATTTACTGTCACTTGTTACTATGGAAAGTAATCCTCTGAGGGGCTTGTTCGGGGTATCTTCACCCCGACCAATAGAGCAAAGAGTTGCTCCTCAACCTACTGAACCTACTGAAAATGAAAATGTCTACTTTGAAATTCCTTCGGGTATGTTAGAAAAACTGCTAGCTAATCCTTTTGCAGGAGATGGAAAAAAGCATCCTGATGAGCACCTAATATATGTGGATGTAGTTTGTGGATTATTTAAGCTTGCAGGTGTGCCCGGTGATGTTATTAAGAAGAAGGTCTTCCCTTTATCTTTGAAGGGAGATGCATTGACATGGTATAGGCTATGTGATGATACAGGGTCATGGAACTACAAACGATTGAAATTGGAATTTCATCAGAAATTTTATCCTATGCATCTTGTTCATCGTGATCGCAATTATATATATAATTTTTGGCCTCGCGAAGGAGAAAGCATCGCTCAAGCTTGGGGGAGGCTTAAATCAATGTTATATTCATGACCCAATCATGAGCTCCCAAGAGAAATAATTATTCAAAGTTTTTATGCTCGGCTTTCTGATAACAATCGCACCATGCTCGATACTTCTTGTGCTGGCTCTTTTATGATGAAAACTATTGAATTCAAATGGGATTTATTGGAAAGAATTAAACGCAACTCTGAAGATTGTGATCTCGACGAAGGTAAGGAGTCAGGTATGACACCCAAGTTTGATTGTGTTAAATCTTTCATGGATACCGATGTTTTCCGTAAATTTAGCACTAAATATGGACTTGACTCTGAGATAGTAGCCTCTTTCTGTGAATCTTTTGCTGCTCATATTGATCTCCCTAAGGAGAAGTGGTTTAAATATCATCCTCCCATAGAAGTAAAAGTAGCTTCATCTATTAAAGTTGAATAAAAGACCATCACTTATAATGATCCTATTGTTCCTACTTCTTATGTTGAGAAACCACCTTTCCCTATTAGGGTAAAGGATCATGCTAAAGCTTCAACTGTGGTCCGTAAAAGCAATATTAGAACTTATACACCTCCTGAGCAAATTAAAGTTGAACCTAATATTGCTATTGTTAAAGATCTCTTGTCTGATAATATTGATGGGCTCTGTGATGAAACTGCTAGAATTGCCAAACCTTGTGCTAAAGATAAACATAGACCTGTGGTAGGCATGCCTGTTATTTCTGTTAAAATAGGAGATCATTGTTATCATGGCTTATGTGATATGGGTGCTAGTTCTAGTGCAATACCTTTTGACTTATACAAATAAATTATGCATGATATTGCACCTGCTGAGATAGAAGATATTGATGTCACAATTAAACTTGCCAATAGAGATACTATTTTACCAATCGGAATTGTTAGAGATGTTGAAGTCTTGTGTGGGAAAACTAAATATCCTGCTGATTTTCTTGTTCTTAGTTCCCCACAAGATAGCTTTTGTCCCATTATTTTTGGTAGACCCTTCTTGAACACAGTTAATGCTAGGATAGACTGCAAAAAGGATGTAGTTACTATAGGTTTGGGTGATATGTCTCATGAGTTTAATTTCTCTAAATTTCGTAGACAACACCGTGAAGAGGAATTGCCTAGTAAAGATGAAATTATTGGTCTTGCTTCAATTGCCGTACCTCCTAGTGATCCTTTAGAACAATATTTGCTAGACCATGAAAATGATATGTTCATGAATGAAAGAAGGGAAATAGATGAAGTATTCTTTAAACAAGAACCTATCCTGAAACACAATTTGCCTGTTGAAATCCTAGGGGATCCTCGTCCACCCAAGGGTGATCCTGTGTTTGAGCTTAAACCGTTACCTGATACTCTTAAGTATGCTTATCTTGATGAGAAAAAGATATATCCTGTTATTATTAGTGCTAACCTTTTAGAGCATGAAGAAGAGAGATTATTGAAAACTCTGAAGAAGCACCGCGCTGCTATTGGATATACTCTTGATGATCTTAAGGGCATTAGTCCCACCCTATGTCAACACAAAATAAATTTGGAGAAAGATGCCAAACCAGTTCGTGATCATCAACGACGGCTGAATCCTAAGATGAAAGAAGTGGTAAGAAAGGAAATACTAAAGCTCCTTGAGGCAGGTATAATTTATCCCGTTGCTGATAGTCAGTGGGTAAGTCCTGTCCATTGTGTCCCTAAGAAGGGAGGTATTACTGTCGTTCCTAATGATAAAGATGAATTGATTCCGCAAAGAATTATTACAGGTTATAGGATGGTAATTGATTTCTGCAAATTAAATAAGGCTACTAAAAAAGATCATTACCCCTTGCCTTTTATCGATCAAATGCTAGAAAAATTATCCAAACATACACACTTTTGCTTTCTAGATGGTTATTCTGGTTTCTCTCAAATACCTGTGGCAGCCGATGATCAATCAAAGACCACTTTTACTTGCCCTTTTGGTACTTTTGCTTATAGACGTATGCCTTTTGGTTTATGTAATGCACCTGCTACCTTTCAAAGATGCATGATGGCTATATTCTCTGACTTTTGTGAAAAGATGTGTGAGGTTTTCATGGACGGTTTTTCCGTTTATGGATCCTCTTTTGATGATTGCTTGAGCAACCTTGATCGAGTTTTGCAGAGATGTGAAGAAACTAATCTTGTCTTGAACTGGGAAAAGTGCCACGTTATGGTTAATGAAGGTATTGTCTTGGGGCATAAAGTTTGTGAAAGAGGTATTGAAGTTGATAAAGCCAAGGTTGATGCTATTGAAAAGATGCCATGTCCCAAGGACATCAAAGGTATAAGAAGTTTCCTTGGTCACGCCGGTTTTTATAGGAGGTTCATTAAGGACTTCTCAAAAATTTCTCGGCCCCTGACTAATTTATTACAAAAAGATATACCATTTGTCTTTGATGATGATTGTGTAGAAGCATTTGAAATACTTAAGAAAGCATTGATCTCTACACCTATTGTTCAGCCACCTGATTGGAATTTACCTTTTGAAATTATGTGTGATGCTAGTGATTATGTTGTAGGTGCTGTTCTAGGGCAAAGAGTTGATAAGAAATTAAATGTTATCCAATATGCTAGCAAAACTCTAGACAATGCTCAAAGAAATTATGCTACTACTGAAAAAGAATTCTTAGCAGTTGTATTTGCTTGTGATAAGTTCAGACCTTATATTGTTGATTCTAAAGTAACTATTCACACTGATCATGCTGCTATTAAATATCTTATGGAAAAGAAAGATGCTAAACCTAGACTTATTAGATGGGTTCTCTTGCTACAAGAATTTGATTTGCATATTATTGATAGAAAGGGAGCTGAGAACCCCGTTGCAGACAACTTGTCTAGGTTAGAAAATGTTCTTGATGACCCACTACCTATTGATGATAGCTTTCCTGATGAGCAATTAAATGTCATAAATGCTTCTCGTACTGCTCCTTGGTATGCTGTTTATGCTAATTACATCGTTGCTAAATTTATACCACCTAGTTTCACATACCAGCAAAAGAAAAAGTTTTTCTATGATTTGAGACATTACTTTTGGGATGGCCCACATCTTTATAAAGAAGGAGTAGATGGTGTTATTAGACGTTGTGTACCTGAGCATGAACAGGAACAGATCCTACGCAAGTGTCACTCCGAAGCTTATGGAGGGCACCACGCTGGAGATAGAACTGCACACAAGGTATTGCAATCCGGTTTTTATTGGCCTACTCTCTTCAAGGATGCGCGTAAGTTTGTCTTGTCTTGTGATGAATGTCAAAGAATTGGTAATATTAGTAGACGTCAAGAAATGCCTATGAATTATTCACTTGTTATTGAACCATTTGATGTTTGGGGCTTTGATTATATGGGACCTTTTCCTGCCTCTAATGGATACACACATATTTTAGTTGCTGTTGATTACGTTACTAAGTGGGTAGAAGCTATTCCAACTAGTAGTGCTGATCATAACACTTCTATTAAAATGCTTAAAGAAGTTATTTTTCCGAGGTTTGGAGTCCCTAGATATTTAATGACTGATGGTGGTTCACATTTTATTCATGGTGCTTTCCGAAAAATGCTTGCTAAATATGATGTTAATCATAGAATTGCATCACCTTATCGCCCACAGTTTAGTGGTCAAGTAGAATTGAGCAACAGAGAGCTCAAATTAATTTTGCAAAAGACTGTTAATAGATCTAGAAAGAATTGGTCCAAGAAACTTGATGATGCATTATGGGCCTATAGAACTGCATATAAAAATCCTATGGGTATGTCTTCGTATAAAATGGTTTATGGAAAAGCATGTCACTTACCTCTCGAACTAGAACATAAGGCTTATTGGGCTATTAAAGAGCTCAACTATGACTTCAAACTTGCCAGTGAGAAGAGGTTATTTGACATTAGCTCACTTGATGAATGGAGAACCCAAGCTTATGAGAATGCCAAATTGTTTAAAGAAAAAGTTGAAAGATGGCATGACAAAAGGATACAAAAGCGTGAGTTTAATGTAGGTGATTATGTATTGCTATACAAATCTCGTTTAAGATTTTTTGCAGGAAAACTTCTCTCTAAATGGGAAGGCCCTTACGTTATCGAGGAGGTCTATCGTTCCGGTGCCATAAAAATCAACAACTTCGAAGGCACAAATCCGAAGGTGGTGAACAGTCAAAGAATCAAACATTATATCTCAGGTAATCCTATAAATGTTGAAACCAATGTTATTGAAACCGTAACCCCGGAGGAATACATAAGGGACACTTTCTGGAACGTTTGAGACTCTGAAAAGGAATAGGTATGTGGTACGGTAAGTAAACTGACTCCAAAACAGTTCTAAAGGCATTTTTCTCCGTTTTGGAATATTTAGAAAAATAGAAAAATAAGTAGTCCGAGAAGGACACGAGGGTGGAGGGCGCGCCCTACCCCCCTGGGCGCGCCCCCTACCTCGTGGGCACCTCGTGTGCTCTCCGGACTCCGTTTTCTTGCACGTTATGTATTTTGGTCGGTAAAAATTCATTATATAATCTCCCGAAGGTTTTGACCTCCGTATCACGCAAATATCTCCTGTCTTTGTTTCGAGCTGTCCTGCTGCAGATTAGAGCAACATGTCGTCCCAAGATACGGGAGGAGAAAGCTGTGTGGCTGATTACCTTGCAGATTAGAGCATTGTGGTTGGATTACGGAGGAAGAAGAGGACTATGAGCCCAAGAGGAAGGAGGAGACGGGCTTAGATGAAGATGAAGTCCCATTACCTCAACCTGGGGACATGCATGTGGAGTTCAAAAAGTCAAGCCTCCCTGATAGAGCAAAGAAATTTAAGATTGAGTTTATCCCTTTTTGTCTCTTGCAGGAAAACAAGCAGGAATAATGCAAAAAGATATTAAGCCTAGAGCAGGAGATTGATGACTTGAGGGATCAAAATTCTGTCCTCAAGCGCAAATTAAGGAAGAAGACTACGCCATCAACTAAACCATCATCTTCTTCTTCAACAAAGGAGATATAATCACATGGGCATGGGTACTCCCCTTGGCAACTGCCAAGCTTGGGGGAGATGCCCCGGTATCGTATCACCACCACATCTCCTATCTTTACTATTTTTCTTAGTTCGATCCTTTTAGTATTATCTTGATTTAGTAGAATAAAGTTTTTGGTATGATCTAGTTTTGAGTTTTGCTTTATGATCCCTCTATGTAATCGAGTCCGTGAGCTATATAATAAAGATTAGTGTTAGGTCGAGGGCTTGATTATTTTGCTATGATCTTGAGTGAATGAAAGAAAAGAAAAAGAATAAAAAGAAACAAATAGATCATATGGATCTTATGAAGAGTAATGACTTCACATAGGAAGAGTATGATGATTAAAAGTTGTTGAGAGTTGACAAACATAGCTTTGGTCATAGTTGCAATTAATAGGAAGTAATAAAGAAAGAGAGGTTTCACATATAAATATACTATCTTGGACATCTTTTATGATTGGGAGCACTCATTAAAATATGACATGCTAAAGAGTTGATGTTGGACAAGGAAGACAACGTAATGGGTTATGTTTTCTTATATCTGAGATAAAGTATATTGTCATGGATCATCCAACATGTTGAGCTTGCCTTTCCCCCTCATGCTAGCCAAATTCTTTGCACTAAGTAGAGATACTACTTGTGCTTCCAAAAACCCTTAAACCAGTTTTGCCATGAGAGTCCACCATACCTACCTATGGATTGAGTAAGATCCTTCAAGTAAGCTGTCATCGGTGCAAGCAATAGAAATTGCTCTCTAAATATGTATGATTGATTGGTGTGGAGGAAATAAGCTTTATACGATCTTGTGATGTGGAAGAAATAAAAGCGACGGACTGCATAATAAAGGTTCATATCACAAGTGGCAATATAAAGTTACGTTCTTTCGCATTAAGATTTTGTGCATCCAACCCTGAAAGCGCATGGCAACCTCTGCTTCCCTCTGCGAAGGGCCTATCTTTTATTATTATCTTCTACCTTATGCAAGAGTCATGGTGATCTTCACCTTTCCTTTTTACATTTTATCCTTTGGCAAGCACAGGATGTTGGAAAGATCTTGATATATATATATATATATCTAATTGGATGTGGGTTAGCATGAATTATTATTGTTGACATTACCCTTGAGGTAAAAGGTTGGGAGGCGAAACTATAAGCCCCTATCTTTCTCTGTGTCCGATTAAAACTCCGTAACCACAAGTATTGCGTGAGTGTTAGCAATTATGAAAGACTAAATGATAGTTGAGTATGTGGACTTGCTAGAAAGCTCTGACATAGACTCTTTCTGATGTTATGATAAATTGCAATTGCTTCAATAACTGAGATTATAGCTTGTTGGTTCTCAATAAAGTTTCTGATTCATACTTTGCATTGTGGATAGATTATTACTTGAGCAAAAGAAATCATATGACATTATCCATATATGTTGCTGTTATAAGAATAATCATGATGCCCTCATGTCCGTATTTTATTTTGTCGACACCTCTACCTCTAAACATGTGGACATATTTATCGTTATCGGCTTTTGCTTGAGGACAAGCGAGGTCTAAGCTTGGGGGAGTTGATACGTCCATATTGCATCATGCTTTTACATCGATATTTATTGCATTATGGGCTGTTATTACACATTATGTCACAATACTTATGCCTGTACTCTCATTTTACAAGGTTTACATAAGGAGGGAGAATGCCGGCAGCTGGAATTCTGGGCTGGAAAAGGAGCAAATATTAGAGACCTATTCTGCACAACTCCAAAAGTCCTGAAACTCCACGAAAGTTATTTTTGGAAATAATAAAAAATACTGAGCAGAAGAAATACGTCAGGGGGGCCTCCACCTGTCCACGAGGGTGGGGGGCGCGCCCCCCTGCCTCATGGGCCCCCTGTTGGCCCTCCGGTGCCCATCTTCTGCTATATGAAGTCTTTCGTCCGAAGAAAAATCATAAGCAAGCTTTCGGGACGAGACTCCGCCGCCACGAGACGGAACCTTGGCGAAACCAATCTAGGGCTCCGGCAGAGCTGTTCTGTCGGGGACACTTCCCTCCGGGAGGGTGAAATCATCGCCATCGTCATCACCAACGCTCCTCTCATCGGGAGAGGGCAATCTCCATCAACATCTTCACCAGCACCATCTCCTCTCAAACCCTAGTTCATCTCTTGTATCCAATTCTTGTCTCTAAGTCTGGGATTGGTACCTGTAGGTTGCTAGTAGTGTTGATTACTCCTTGTAGTTGATGCTAGTTGGTTTATTTGGTGGAAGATCATATGTTCAGATCCTTTATGCATATTAATACCCCTCTGATTATGAACATGAATATGCTTTGTGAGTAGTTACGTTTGTTCCTGAGGACATGGGAGAAGTCTTGCTATTAGTAGTCATGTGAATTTGGTATTCGTTCGATATTTTGATGAGATGTATGTTGTCTATCCTCTAGTGGTGTTATGTGAACGTCGACTACATAACACTTCACCATTACTTGTTGCTTGTTACCAATTATCTTATCACAAAACTATCTGTTACCTATAATTTCAGTGCTTGCAGAGAATACCTTGCTGAAAACCGCTTATCATTTCCTTCTGCTCCTCGTTGGGTTCGACACTCTTACTTATCGAAAGGACTACGATAGATCCCCTATACTTGTGGGTCATCAGGGGCGCGCCTACCCCCTGGGCGCGCCCTCCTACCTCGTGGCCGCCTCGTTGCTTCCTTGATGTCCACTCCAAGTCTTCTAGATTGCGTTTGTTCCAAAAACGATCCTCGCGAAGGTTTCATTCCATTTGGATTCCGTTTGATATTCCTTTTCTGCGAAACACTGAAATAGGCAAAAAACAGCAATTTGCATTGGGCCTTCGGTTAATAGGTTAGTCCCAAAAATAATATAAAAGTGCATAATAAAGCCGATTAAACATCCAAAATAGATAATATAATAGCATGGAACAATCAAAAATTATAGATACGTTGGAGACGTATCAATCATCGCTTCCTCATAGTTCGTAGGTTCGTCATGGTCAAGTAACATGACCTCCAGAACAGGATTTTCATACCACTCTGGTGCGGACCTTACTCTGGTCGACCTACGAGGTTTGGTAGTAACTTGATCTAAAGTTTCATGATCATCATCATTAGCTTCCTCACTAATTGGTGTAGGAATCACTGGAACTGATTTTTGTGATGAACGACTTTCCAATTCGGGAGCAGGTACAATTACCTCATCAAGTTCTACTTTCCTCCCACTCACTTCTTTCGAGAGAAACTCCTTCTCTAGAAAGGATCCATTCTTAGCAACGAAAATCTTGCCTTTGGATTTGTGATAGAAGGTGTACCCAACAGTCTCCTTTGGGTATCCTATGAAGACACATTTCTCCAATTTGGGTTCGAGCTTATCAGGTTGAAGCTTTTTCACATAAGCATCGCAGCCCCAAACTTTAAGAAAAGACAGCTTAGGTTTCCTGCCAAACCACAGTTCATATGGTGTCGTCTCAATAGATTTAGATGGTGCCCTATTTAACGTGAATGCAGCCGTCTCTAAAGCATAACCCCAAAACAATAGTGGCAAATCGGTAAGAGACATCATAGATCGCACCATATCTAATAAAGTACGGTTACGATGTTCGGACACACCATTATGCTGTGGTGTTCCAGGTGGCGTGAGTTGCGAAACTATTCCACATTGTTTCAAATGAAGACCAAACTCATAACTCAAATATTCACCTCCACTATCAGATCGTAGAAACTTTATTTTCTTGTTACGATGATTTTCCACTTCACTCTGAAATTCTTTGAAATTTTGAAATGTTTCAGACTTATGTTTCATCAAGTAGATATACCCATACCTGCTCAAATCATCTGTGAAGGTCAGAAAATAATGATACTCGCCGCGAGCCTCAACACTCATCGGACCGCATACATCAGTATGTATTATTTCCAACAAGTCTGTTGCTCGCTCCATTGTTCCAGAGAACGTAGTCTTAGTCATCTTACCCATGAGGCATGGTTCACAAGCATCAAGTGATTCATAATCATGTGATTCCAAAAGACCATCAGCATGGAGTTTCTTCATGCGCTTTACACCAATATGACCTAAACGACAGTGCCACAAATAAGTTGCACTATCATTATTAACCTTGCATATTTTGGCTTCAATATTATGAATATGTGTATCACTACTATTGAGATTCAACAAAAATAGACCACTCATCAAGGGTGCATTACCATAAAAGATATTACTCATATAAATAGAACAACCATTATTATCTAATTTAAATGAATAATCGTCTCGCATCAAACAAGATCCAGATATAATGTTCATGCTTAACGCTGGCACCAAAGAACAATTATTCAGGTCTAAAACTAATCCCGACGGTAGATGTAGAGGTAGCGTGCCAACGGCGACCACATCGACTTTGGAACCATTTCCCACGCGCATCGTCACCTCGTCCTTAGCCAATCTTCGTTTAATCCGTAGCCCCTGTTTCGAGTTGCAAATATGAGCAACAGAACCAGTATCAAATACCCAGGTGCTACTACGAGCATTAGTAAGGTACACATCAATAACATGTATATCAAATATACCTTTCACTTTGCCATCCTTCTTATCCGCCAAATACTTGGGGCAGTTCCGCTTCCAGTGACCAGTCCCTTTGCAGTAGAAGCACTCAGTCTCAGGCTTAGGTCCGGACTTGGGCTTCTTCACTTGAGCATCAACTTGCTTGCCGTTCTTCTTGAAGTTCCCCTTCTTCCCTTTGCCCTTTTTCTTGAAACTAGTGGTCTTGTTAACCATCAACACTTGATGCTCCTTCTTGATTTCTACCTCCGCAGCCTTTAGCATTGCGAAGAGCTCAGGAATTGTCTTATCCATCCCTTGCATATTATAGTTCATCACGAAGCTCTTGTAGCTTGGTGGCAGTGATTGAAGAACTTTGTCAATGACACTATCATCAGGAAGATTAACTCCCAGTTGAGTCAAGTGGTTGTGGTACCCAGACATTCTGAGTATATGTTCAATGACAGAAATATTCTTCTCCATCTTGTAGCTGTAGAACTTATTGGGGACTTCATATCTCTCAATCCGGGCATTTGCTTGAAATATTAATTTCAACTCCTAGAACATCTCATATGCTCCATGATGTTCAAAACGTTGTTGAAGTCCCGATTCTAGGCCGTAAAGCATGGCACACTGAACTATCGAGTAGTCATCATCTTTGCTCTGCCAGATGTTCATAGCGTCCGGTGTTGCTCCTGCAGTGGGTCTTGCACCTAGCAGTGCTTCCAGGACGTAATTCTTCTATGCAGAAATGAGGATAATCCTCAAGTTACGGACCCAGTCCGTGTAGTTGCTACCATCATCTTTCAACTTAGCTTTCTCTAGGAACGCATTAAAATTCAAAGGAACAGTAGCACGGGCCATTGATCTACAACAACATAGACATGCAAAATACTATCAGGTACTAAGTTCATGAATCAAAGTTCAATTAATCATATTACTGAAGAACTCCCACTTAGATAGACATCCCTCTAGTCATCTAAATGATCACGTGATCCATATCAACTAAACCATGCCCGATCATCACGTAAGATGAAGTAGTTTTCAATGGTGAACATCACTATGTTGATCATATCTACTATATGATTCACGTTTGATCTTTCGATCTCAGTGTTTCGAGGCCATATCTGCATATGCTGGCTCGTCAAGTTTAACCCGAGTATTCTGCGTGTGCAAAATTGGCTTGCACCCGTTGTATGTGAATGTAGAGCTTATCACACCCGATCATCACGTGGTGTCTCGGCACGACGAACTGTAGCAACGGTGCATACTCAGGGAGAACACTTATACCTTGCAATTTAGTGAGGGATCATCTTATAATGCTACCGCCGTACTAAGCAAAATAAGATGCATAAAGGATAAACATCACATGCAATCATAATATGTGACATGATATGGCCATCATCATCTTGTGCCTTTGATCTCCATCTCCAAAGCACCGTCATGATCTCCATCGTCACCGGCTTGACACCTTGATCTCCATCGTAGCATTGTTGTCGTCTCGCCAACTATTGCTTCTACGACTATCGCTACCGCTTAGTGATAGAGTAAAGCAATTACATGGCGGTTGCATTTCATACAATAAAGCGACAACCATAAGGCTCTTGCCAGTTGCCGATAACGGTTATAAAACATGATCATCTCATACAACAATTTATATCTCATCACGTCTTGACCATATCACATCACAACATGCCCTGCAAAAACAAGTTAGACGTCCTCTACTTTGTTGTTGCAAGTTTTACGTGGCTGCTACGGGCTTCTAGCAAGAACCGTTCTTACCTACACATCAAAACCACAACAATTTTTCGTCAAGTGTCTTGTTTTAACCTTCAACAAGGACTGGGCATAGTCAAACTCGATTCAACTAAAGTTGGAGAAACTGACACCCGCTAGCCACCTGTGTGCGAAGCACGTCGGTAGAACCAGTCTCATGAACGCCGTCATATAATGTCGGTCCAGGCCGCTTCATCCAACAATACCACTGAATCAAAGTAAGACGTTGCTGGTAAGCAGTATGACTATTATCGCCCACAACTCTTTATGTTCTATGCTACCTCTTGAGCATGCGTTGGTTTTCCCTTGAAGAGGAAAGGATGATGCAACAAAGTAGCGTAAGTATTTCCCTCAGTTTTTTGAGAACCAAGGTATCAATCCAGTAGGAGGCCACACGCAAGTCCCTCGTACCTCCACAAACAAATAAGAACCTTGCAACCAATGCGATAAAGGGGTTGTCAATCCCTTCACGGCCACTTGCAAAAGTGAGATCTGATAGAGATGATAAGATAATATTTTTGGTATTTTTATGGTAAAGACTAAAAGTAAAGATTGCAAAGTAAAAATAGATTGGAAACTTATATGATTGAAAATAGACCCGAGGGCCATAGGTTTCACCAGTGGCTTCTCTCAAGATAGCATAAGTATTACGGTGGGTGAACAAATTACTGTCGAGCAATTGATAGAAAAGTGCATAATTATGAGAATATCTAGGCATGATCATGTATATAGGCATCACGTCCGCGACAAGTAGACCGAAACGATTCTGCATCTACTACTATATATTACTCCACACATCGACCGCTATCCAGCATGCATCTAGAATATTAAGTTCATAAGAACAGAGTAACGCATTAGGCAAGATGACATGATGTAGAGGGATAAACTCAAGAAATATCATATAAACCCCATCTTTTTATCCTCGATGGCAACAATACAATACGTGTCGTTTCCCCTTCTGTCACTGGGATCGAGCAACGCAAGATTGAACCCAAAGCTAAGCACTTCTCCCATTGCAAGAAAGATCAATCTAGTAGGCCAAACCAAACTGATAATTCAAAGAGGCTTGCAAAGATAACAAATCATACGTAAAAGAATTCAGAGGAGATTCAAATATTGTTCATAGATAATCTTGATCATAAACCCACAATTCATCGGATCTCGACAAACACACCGCAAAAAGAGTTACATCGAATAGATCTCCAACAAGATCGAGGAGAACTTTGTATTGAGATCCAAAGAGAGAGAAGAAGCAATCTAGCTAATAACTATGGACCCGAAGGTCTATGGTAAACTACTCACACATCATCAGAGAGGCTATGGTGTTGATGTAGAAGCCCTCCGGGATCGATTCCCCCTCCGGCGGAGCGCCGGAAAAGGCCCCAAGATGGGATCTCACGGGTACAGAAGGCTGCGGCGGTGGAAATAAGGTTTCGTGGTGCTCCTGGTTGGTTTCGGGGTATATGGGTATATATAGGAGGAAGAAGTAGGTCGGTGGAGCTACGAGGGGCCGACGAGGGTGGGGGGCGCGCCTAGGGGGCAGGCGCGCCTCCCTGCCTCCTGGCCTCCTTGTTGATTTCTTGACGTCCACTCCATTCCTCTGGATCACGTTTGTTCCAAAAATCACTCTCCCGAAGGTTTCATTCCGTTTGGACTCCGTTTGATATTCCTTTTCTCCGAAACACTGAAATAGGCAAAAAACAGCAATTTGCACTGGGCCTTGGGTTAGTAGGTTAGTCCCAATAATAATAATAAAGTGTATAGTAAATCCCACTAAACATCCAAAACAGATAATATAATAGCATGGAACAATCAAAAATTATAGATACGTTGGAGACGTATCAAGCATCCCCAAGCTTAATTCCTACTCGTCCTCGAGTAGGTAAATGATAAAAACAGAATTTTTGATGTGGAATGCTACCTAGCATATTCTTCAATGTAATTTTCTTTATTGTGGTATGAATGTTCAGATCCGAAAGATTCAAGATAAAAGTTTAATATTGACATAAAAATAATAATACTTCAAGCATACTAACTAAGCAATCATGTCTTCTCAAAATAACATGGCCAAAGAAAGTTCATCCCTACAAAATCATATAGTTTGGTCATGCTCCATTTTCGTCACACAAGAATGCTCTCATCATGCACAACCCCGATAACAAGCCAAGCAATTGTTTCATACTTTAGTAATCTCAAACTTTTTTCAACTTTCACGCAATACATGAGCGTGAGCCATGGATATAGCACTATGGATGGAATAGAATATAATGATGGGGGTTATGTGGAGAAGACAAAAAAGGAGAAAGTCTCACATTGACGCGGCTAATCAACGGACTAGGGAGATGCCCATCAATTGATGTCAATGCAAGGAGTAGCGATTGCCATGCAACGGATGCACTAGAGCTATAAATGTATGAAAGCTCAACAAAAGAAACTAAGTGGGTGTGCATCCAACTTGCTTGGTCACAAAGACCTAGGGCATTTGAGAAAGACCATTGTTGGAATATACTAGCCAAGTTCTATAATGAAAAATTCCCACTAGTATATGAAAGTGACAAAACAAGAGACTCTCTATCATAAAGATCATGGTGCTACTTTGAAGCACAAGTGTGGAAAAAGGATAGTAGCATTGTCCCTTTTTATTTCTCCTTTTTTATATTTTTTCTCTTTTTTGTTTTTGTTTTTTGGGCCTTCCCTTTTTTATTTGGCCTTTCTCTTTTTTTGGGGACAATGCTCTATTAATGATGATCATCACACTTCTATTTATTTACAACTCAATGATTACAACTCGATACTAGAACAAAATATGACTATATGAATGCCTCCGGCGGTGTACCGAGATGGGCAATGAATCAAGAGTGACATGTATGAAATAATATGCATGGTGGATTTCCCACAAATACGATGTCAACTAAATGATCATGCAAGGCAATATGACAATGATGAAGCGCGTCATAATAAACGGAACGGTGGAAAGTTGCATGGCAATATATCTCGGAATGGCTATGGAAATGCCATAATAGGTAGGTATGGTGGCTGTTTTGAGGAAGATATACGGAGGTTTATGTGTGATAGAGTGTATCGTATCACGGGGTTTGGATGCACCGGCGAAGTTTGCACCAACTCTCAAGGCGAGAAAGGGCAATGCACGGTACCGAAGAGGCTAGCAATGATGGAAGGTTGAGAGTGCGTATAATCCATGGACTCAACATTAGTCATAAAGAACTCACATACTTATTGCAAAAATCTACAAGTCATCAAAAACAAAGCATTACGCGCATGCTCCTAGGGGGATAGATTGCTAGGAAAAGACCATCACTCGTCCCCGACCGCCACTCATAAGGATGACAATCAAAAAACACCTCATGTTTCAAATTTGTTACACAACGTTTACCATACGTGCATGCTACGGGACTTGCAAACTTCAACACAAGTATTTCTCAAATTCACAACTACTCAACTAGCACAATTTTAATATCACTATCTCCATATCTCAAAACAATCATCAAGTATCAAACTTCTCTTAGTATTCAATGCACTTATATGAAAGTTTTTGTTATATCCATCTTGGATGCCTATCATATTAGACTAATTTTATAGCCAAAGAAAATTACCATGCTGTTCTAAAGGACTATCAAAATAATATAAGTGAAGCATGAGAGATCAATAATTTCTATAAAATAAAACCACCACCGTGCTCTAAAAGATATAAGTGAAGCACTACAACAAAATTATCTAGCTCAAAAGATATAAGTGAAGCACATACGGTATTCTAATAAATTCTGATTAATGTGTGTCTCTCCCAAAAGGTGTGTACAGCAAGTATGATTGTGGTAAACTAAAAGACAAAGACTCAAATCATACAAGACGCTCCAAGCAAAACACATATCATGTGGTGAATAAAAATATAGCTCCAAGTAAAGTTACCGATGGACGAAGACAAAAGAGGGGATGCTTTCCGGGGCATCCCCAAGCTTAGGCTTTTTGGTTGTCCATGGATTTTACCTTGGGGTGACTTGGGCATCCCCAAGATTAGGCTCTTGCCACTCCTTGTTCCATAATCCATCAAATCTTTACCCAAAACTTGAAAACTTCACAACACAAAACTTAACAGAAAATCTCATGAGCTCCGTTAGCGAAAGAAAAGAAAAGACCACTTCAAGGTACTGTAATGAACTCATTCTTTATTTATATTGGTGTTAAACCTACTGTATTCCAACTTCTCTATGGTTCATAACCTCCGATACTAGCCATAGATTCATCAAAATAAGCAAACAACACACGAAAAACAGAATCTGTCAAAAACAGAACAGTCTGTAGTAATCTGTATCAAACGCAAACTTTCTGTAACTCAAAAATTCTACCAAAATAGGAAGACCTAGATAATTTGTTTATTGATCTACTTCAATTGGAATCAGTATTTTATCACGTTCTGGTGATTTTTAACAACTGTTTTCGTGAGCAGAAAGTTTCTGATTTTTTCAGCAAGATCAAATAACTATCATCCAAGAAGATCCTATAGGTTTTACTTGGCACAAACACTACTTAAAACATAAAACCACATCTAACCAGAGGCTAGATCAAATATTTATTACTAAACAGAACCAAAAAGCAAGAAACAAAAATAAAATTGGGTTGCCTCCCAACAAGCGCTATTGTTTAACGCCCCTAGCTTGGCATTGAGATTTCAATGATGCTCACATGAAAGACAAGAATTGAAGCACAAAGAGAGCATCATAAAATATGTGACAAACACACTTATGACTAACATACTTCCTATGCATAGGCATCTTATAGGCAAACAAATTATCAAGGCAAGCAAAAACGAGCATATGCAAGGAAGCGGAAAGAAACAATAGCAATCTCAACATTACGAGAGGTAATTTAGTAACATGAAAATTTCTACAACCATATTTTCCTCTCTCATAATAATTGCATGTGGGATCATATTCAAATTCAACAATATAGCTATCACATAAAATTTTCTCTACATGATCCACATGCATGCAAAGTTGACACTCTTTCGTAATAGTGGGATTATCATAAAATAAAGTCATGACCTCTCCAAACCCACTTTCAATATTATTGCAAACACTATTATCAATCTCATATTCATCATGGGGCTTAAATAAATTTTCAAGATTATAATAAGAATCACCCCAATTATGATCATTGCAACAAGTAGTAGACATAGCAAAACTAGCATCCCCAAGCTTGAGGTTTTGCGTATCATTAACACAATTGACATTAAGAGAATTTATAATAACATCATTGCAATCATGCTTTTCATCGAAGGAACTATCAAGAATGGGTGCAATAGCAACGATCTCATGTTTAACATAAGGAACTATAGCAAATTCATCTTCATAAGTATTGGCATCATGGCCACAAGAATAGCAAGCATCATGTTCATCAAGGGATATTTCAATCAAATCATCGGAATCGTAATTATCTATATATTCATGCATATCATTATTTTCTTCCGAAGCAACGGTCATTCTCTCAATAAATTCTTTGACATAGACATTATGAGCATAGTTTTCATAGCAATATTTTCAGATTCGTAGAGAGTAATATCATTCTTTTCAATCAAAGAAGCAACTTCATAAGCACCCTTAAAAGCAACAAATTCTTCAATTTGTTCGATATCATAGTAACTATAAACACCCTTTGCATAAGAAGATAAGATTCATTTTTCATTAAACTCACATAGGTAGGGAAGGTGTTTTTTAGGGTTCTTAGAGCAACAAGTAAAATCATAAATTTCACAAAGATTCCAAGCATAACACAGCAATCTGTTTATTTGATCCCATAAGAGTCTCCCTTTTTCAGACAAACGGTGACGCACAAAATGAGCATGCTCATCTAAAGATTTCCCATCAACTAGGCTAGTTGGGGTTTCAGCACGAGCGCATAAGGATCGAAGATGATCCAAATAGAATACTTTAAGTGGATCCATATCAATAGATTTTTAGCAAGCGAAGATTCAAGCATATAAAAGGCACGTGGTAACACAAGCAAACAATAGATCTGACGAGAAAAAGGAAAACGAAAAAGAAGGCGAATAAAACGGCAAGGGTGAAGTGGGGGAGAGGAAAACGAGAGGCAAATGGCAAATAATGTAATGCGAGGGATAAAAGTTTGTGATGGGTACTTGGTATGTCTTGACTTGTGCGTAGACTCCCCGGCAACGGCGCCAGAAATGGCTAGTTGCAGGGAGATCAAATCTTGACTTGACTTGGCTTAAGCCTCCCCGACAACGGCGCCAGAAATCCTTCTTGCTACCTCTTGAGCATGCGTTGGTTTTCCCTTGAAGAGGAAAGGGTGATGCAGCAAAGTAGCATAAGTATTTCCCTCAGTTTTTGAGAACCAAGGTATCAATCCAGTAGGAGGCCACACGCAAGTCCCTCGTACCTACACAAACAAATAAGAACATTGCAACCAACGCGATAAAGGGGTTGTCAATCCCTTCACGGCCACTTGCAAAAGTGAGATCTGATAGAGATGATACGATAATATTTTTGGTATTTTTATGGTAAAGACTAAAAGTAAAGATTGCAAAGTAAAAATAGATTGGAAACTTATATGATGGAAAATAGACCCGGGGGGCATAGGTTTCACTAGTGGCTTCTCTCAAGATAGCATAAGTATTACTGTGGGTGAACAAATTACCGTCGAACAATTGATAGAAAAGTGCATAATTATGAGAATATCTAGGCATGATCATGTATATAGGCATCACGTCCGCGACAAGTAGACTGAAACGATTCTGCATCTACTACTATTACTCCACACATCGATCGCTATCCAGCATGCATCTAGAGTATTAAGTTCATAAGAATAGAGTAACGCATTAGGCAAGATGACATGATGTAGAGGGATAAACTCAAGCAATATGATATAAACCCCATCTTTTTATCCTCGATGGCAATAATACAGTATGTGTCGTTTCCCCTTCTGTCACTGGGATCGAGCAACGCAAGATTGAACCCAAAGCTAAGCACTTCTCCCATTGCAAGAAAGATCAATCCCATTGCAAGAAAGATCAATCTAGTAGGCCAAACCAAACTGATAATTCGAAGAGACTTGCAAAGATAACAAATCATACATAAAAGAATTCAGAGGAGATTCAAGTATTGTTCATAGATAATCTTGATCATAAACCCACAATTCATCTTATCTTGACAAACACACCACAAAAAGAGTTACATCGAATAGATCTCCAAGAAGATCGAGGAGAACTTTGTATTGAGATCCAAAGAGAGAGAAGAAGCCATCTAGTTAATAACTATGGACCCGAAGGTCTGTGGTAAACTACTCACACATCATCGGAGAGGCTATGGTGTTGATGTAGAAGCCCTCCGTGATCGATTCCCCCTCCGGCGGAGCACCGGAAAAGGCCCCAAGATGGGATCTCACGGGTACAGAAGGTTGCGGCGGTGGAAATAGGGTTTCATGCTGCTCCTGGTTGGTTTCGGGGTATATGGGTATATATAGGAGGAAGAAGTAGGTTGGTGGAGCTGCGAGGGGCCCACGAGGGTGGGGGGGCGCGCCTCCCTGCCTTGTGGCCTCCTTGTTTATTTCTTGACGTCCACTCCAAGTCCTCTGGATCACGTTTGTTCCAGAAATCACTCTCCTGAAGGTTTCATTCCGTTTGGACTCCGTTTGATATTCCTTTTCTGCGAAACACTAAAATAGGCAAAAAAACAGCAATTTGCACTGGGCCTTGGGTTAGTAGGTTAGTCCCCAAAATAATATAAAAGTGTGTAGTAAAGCCCATTAAACATCCTAAACAGATAATATAATAGCATGGAACAATCAAAAATTATAGACACGTTGGAGACGTATCATTCTACTCGTGCATATAACATCTACGCATAAACCTGGCTCTGATACCAATGTTGGGGAACGTAATATTTCAAAAAATTCCTACGATCACGCAAGATCTATCTAGGAGAAGCATAGCAACGAGCGTGGAGAGTGTGTCCACGTACCCTCGTAGACCGAAAGCGGGAGCGTTTAGTAACACGGTTGATGTAGTCGAACGTCTTCGCGATCCAACCGATCCAAGCACCGAAGGTACGACACCTCTGTGTTCAGCACACGTTCAACTCGATGACGTCCCTCGTACTCTTGATCCAGTTGAGGCCGAGGGAGAGTTCCATCAGCACGACGGCCTGGTGACGGTGATGATGAAGTTACCGGCACAGGGCTTCGCCTAAGCACTACGACAATATGACTGAGGTGTGTAACTGTGGAGGGGGCACCGCACACGGCTATGAGAAGCCTTTGTGTGCCTTTGGGGTGCCCTCCTCCCACGTATATAAAGGAGGGGGTAAGAGGTGGCCGGCCCAAGGGGGGCGCGCCAGGTGTGGGGAGTCCTACTAGGACTCCCTAGTCCAAGTAGTATTCCCGTCCTCTTTCCTTTTCCGGAGTAGCAAAGGGGGAAAGGAGAGGGAGAGTAGGAGAGGGAAAGGGGGGAGCGCCGCCCCCACCCCTTGTCCAATTCGGACTGGCAAGGGGGGCGCGCGCCACCTCCTGGCCGGCCCTCTCTCTTCTCCACTGAGGCCCATGATGGCCCATTAACTTCCCTGGGGGCTTCCGGTAACCCCCGGTACTCCGAAACTCATCCGAAACATCCTGAACCATTCCGTTGTCCGAATGTGACCTTCCAATATATGAATCTTTCTTGAACATTTCGAGACTCCTCGTCATGTCCGTGATCTCATCCGGGACTCTGAACAATCTTCGATCATCGAATCACATAACTCATAATACAAATCGTCATCGAACGTTAAGCGTGCGGACCATACGGGTTCGAGAACTATGTAGACATGACCAAGACACATCTCCGGTCAATAACCAATAGCGGAATCTAGATGCTCATATTGGCTCCTACATATTCTACGAAGATCTTTATCGGTCAAACCACACAACAACATATGTTGTTCCCTTTGTCATTGGTATGTTACTTGCCCGTGATTCGATCATCGGTATCATCATACCTAGTTCAATCTCATTACTGGCAAGTCTCTTTACTCATTCTGTAATGCATCATCCCGTAACTAACTCATTAGTCACATTGCTTGCAAGGCTTATAGTGATGTGCATTACCGAGAGGGCCCAGAGATACCTCTCCGATACTCGGAGTGATAAATCCTAATCTCGATCTATGCCAACTCAACAAACACCATCGGAGACACCTGTAGAGCATCTTTATAATCACCCAGTTACGTTGTGACGTTTGATAGCACACTAAGTGTTCCTCCGGTATTCGGGAGTTGCATAATCTCATAGTCATAGGAACATGTATAAGTTATGAAGAAAGCAATAGCAATAAACTAAACGATCATAGTGCTAAGCTAACAGATGGGTCTTGTCCATCACATCGTTCTCTAATGATGTGATCCCGTTCATCAAATGACAACACATGTCTATGGCTAGGAAACTTAACCATCTTTGATTAACGAGCTAGTTAAGTAGAGGCATATTAGGGACACTCTATTTGTCTATGTATTCACACATGTACTAAGTTTCCGGTTAATACAATTCTAGCATGAATACTAAACATTTATCATGATATAAGGAAATATAAATAACAACTTTATTATTGCCTCTAGGGCATATTTCCTTCATACAATCATGCTGAAATGCAAATGGAGCAGCAAGATTAGATGAGTCGATGAGCTCAATAGCCCCTGGATATTTCACCGGATGAGCACGAATATGCTCTAAGTCAATGCATACATGCAGAGACAGACCCTTAGGAATGATGACACTGGTAAAAATGTATGCCTGGACATTGGTACGAAAGCGATTGTCTTGAGAGTCGCTAGCAACCGAAAATTGGTCAACATCACGACGAAGCTTAAGATAGGATCTATGGGAACCTCATTGAATGTTTTAATGTTGCGTCCAAGAGGAAGTGGAGGTTCAATAGAGATACAACGGGCAGCACGTTGAGGTTGCACCGGAGGAGGAGGCTTGAAGGTGGGCCGACGTGTTCCCGGCTTGGGTGCAGTGGTCGGAACATCAACATACTCGGGCTGCTCCATATCTTCCAGCTCATCTTCATAGTCGGATTCCTCTGAAGAGGAGTCGCTAGCCGAGCTGTGAGGGTGAGCGGCATGCTTCCGAGGACGGTCCTGCTCTTGTAAATCATCAGAGCCACCACGACGAGATGGAGGAGATGGTTGATACGTCTCCAAAGTATCTATAATCTTTGCTTGTTCCATGCTATTATATATTCTGTTTTGGATGTTTAATGGGCTTTATTATACACTTTTATATTATTTTTGGGACTAACCTACTAACCCAAGGTCCAGTGCAAATTGCTGTTTTTTTTCCTATTTTAGTGTTTCGCAGAAAAGGAATATCAAACGGAATCCAAATGGAATGAAACCTTCGGGAGCGTGATTTTTGGAACAAACGTGATCCAAAGGACTTGGAGTGGACGTCAAGAAAGAACCGAGGAGGCGACGAGGCAGGGAGGCGCGCCTGCCCCCCCGGGCGCGCCCCCACCCTCGTGGCTCCACCGACCTACTTCTTCCTCCTATATATACCTACGTACCCCGAAAACATCCAGGAGCACCACGAAACCCTATTTCCACAGACGCAACCTTCTGTACCCATGAGATCCCATCTTGGGGCCTTTCTCGGCGCTCCACCGGAGGGGGACTCGGTCACGGAGGGCTTCTACATCAACACCATAGCCTCTCCGATGATGTGTGAGTAGTTTACCTCAGACCTTCGGGTCCATAGTTATTAGCTAGATGGCTTCTTCTCTCTCTTTGGATCTCAATACAAAATTCTCCTCGATCTTCTTGGAGATCTATTCGATGTAACTCTTTTTGCGGTGTGTTTGTCGAGATCCGATGAATTGTGGGTTTATGATCAAGATTATCTATGAACAATATTTGGTTCTTCTCTGAATTCTTTTATGTATGGTTGGTTATCTTTGCAAGTCTCTTCGAATTATCAGTTTGGTTTGGCCTACTAGATTGACCATTCTTGCAATGGGAGAAGTGCTTAGCTTTGGGTTCAATCTTGCGTTGCTCGTTCCCAGTGACAGCAGGGGAAACGACACGTATTGTATTGTTGTCATCGAGGATAAAAAGATGGGGTTTACATTATATTACTTTAGTTTATCCCTCTACATCATGTCATCTTGCCTAATGCGTTACTCCGTTCCTATGAACTTAATACTCTATATGCATGCGGGATAGCGGTTGATGTGTGGAGTAATAGTAGTAGATGTAGGCAGGAGTCGGTCTACTTGTCACGGACGTGATGCCTATATTCATGCTCATGCCTAGATATTCTCATAATTATGCACTTTTCTATCAATTGCTCGACAGTAATTTGTTCACCCACCGTAATACTTATGCTACTTTAAAGAAGCCACTAGTGAAACCTATGGCCCCCAGGTCTATTTTCTATCATATTAATCTCCTGTCAACTAGCTATTTCTGGCGTCGTTTACTTTGTAATCTTTACTTTCAATCTTTATCATAAAAATACCAAAAATATTATCTTATCATCTCTATCAGATCTCACTTATGCAAGTGGTCGTGAAGGGATTGACAACCCCTTTATCTTGTTGGTTGCAAGGTTCTTATTTATTTGTGTAGGTATGAGGGACTTGCGTGTGGCCTCCTACTGGATTGATACCTTGGTTCTCAAAAACCGAGGGAAATACTTACGCTACTCTGCTGCATCACCCTGTCCTCTTCAAGGGAAAACCAACGCATGCTTAAGAGGTAGCCGTTGCCGGGGAGTCTACGCACAAGTCAAGACATACCAAGTACCCATCACAAACTCTTATCCCTCGCATTACATTATTTGCCATTTGCCTCTCGTTTTCCTCTCCCCCACTTCACCCTTGCCGTTTTATTCGCCCTCTCTTTCCGTTCGCCTCTTTTTTGCTTGCTTCTTGTTTGCTTGTTTGTTGGATTGCTTACTTGTCATGATGGCTCAATATAATACTAAATTGTGTGACTTTGTCAATACCAACAACAATGATTTTCTTAGCACTCCGATTGCTCCTCTTACCGATGCTGAATCTTGTGAAATTAATGCTGCTTTGCTGAATCTTGTCATGAAAGATCAATTCGCTGGCCTTACTAGTGAAGATGCCGCTACCCATCTAAACAACTTTGTTGATTTGTGTGATATGCAAAAGAAGAAATATGTGGACAATGATATTGTTAAATTGAAGCTATTTCCGTTTTCGCTTAGAGATCGTGCTAAAACTTGGTTTTCGTCTTTGCCTAAAAATAGTATTGATTCTTGAAATAAGTGCAAAGATGCTTTTATCTCTAAGTATTTTCCTCCCGCTAAAATCATCTCTCTTAGAAACGATATTATGAATTTTAAGCAACTTGATCATAAACATGTTGCACAAGCTTGGAAGCGGATGAAATTAATGATACATAATAGCCCCACACATGGTTTGAACTTATGGATGATTATACAAAAATTTTATGCCGGATTGAATTTTGCTTCTAGAAATCTTTTAGATTCGGCCGCGGGAGGCACTTTTATGGAAATCACTTTAGGAGAAGCTACTAAAATCCTAGATAATATTATGGTTAATTATTCTCTATGGCACACTGAAAGATCTACCACTAAAAAGGTGCATGCAATTGAAGAGATTAATGTTTTGAGTGGAAAGATGGATGAACTTATGAAATTGTTTGCTAATAAGAGTGTTTCTTCTGATCCTAATGATATGCCTTTGTCTACTTTGATTGAGAATAATAATGAATCTATGGATGTGAATTTTGTTGGTAGGAACAATTTTGGTAACAACGCTTATAGAGGAAACTTTAATCCTATGCCGTATCCTAGTAATTCCTCTAATAATTATGGTAATTCCTACAAAAACTCTTATGAAAATTTTAATAAGATGCCCTCTGATTTTGAGACTAGTGTTAAAGAATTTATGATTTCTCAAAAGAATTTCAATGCTTTGCTTGAAAAAATTTGTCTAAGATTGATGAGTTGGCTAGGAACGTGGATAGAATTTCTCTTGATGTTGATTCTTTGAAACTTAGATCTATTCCACCTAAGCATGATATCAATGAGTCTCTCAAGGCTATGAGAATTCCATTGATGAGTGAAAAGAAAGAACCGCTAGGATGCGTGCTAAGAAAGATTGCTTTATGAAAGCGTGTTCTTCTAGTTTTCATGATAATAAGGATGAAGATCTAGAAGTGATTGATGTGTCCCCTATTAAATCTTTGTTATGTAATACGAATCTTGATAATGATGGGACTGGAGATGAGTCAACTTTAGTTAAAAGGCGTCCCAATGATTCGGAGTTTTTAGATCTTGATGCAAAATTTGGTAAAAGTGGGATTGAAGAGGTCAAAACTTTACATAGCAATGAACCCACTATTTTGGATTTCAAGGAATTTATATATGATGATTGTTCTTTAATAGATTGTATTTCCTTGTTGTAACCGTGCTAAATTCTCCACATGCTTATAGTCAAAATAAGGCTTTTACCAAACATATCGTTGATGCTTTAATGCAATCTTATGAAGAAAAGCTTGAATTGGAAGTTCCTATCCCTAGAAAACTTTATGATGATTGGGAACCTACTATTAAAATTAAAATTAAAGATCATGAATGCTATGCTTTGTGTGATTTGGGTGCTAGCACTACTAGAAAAAGGCTTACTAGTGGCGCACCAGTTTTGCCTACTAATAGCGCACTACTGGTGCGCCATAGCGCCACGCCACTAGTATTTTTTACTAATGGCGCACCACTAGTGCGCCATTAGTATCTGGTATACTAATGGCGCACCAGGCAGTGCGCCATTAGTATAGGCCACGGTGCGCAATTAGTAAGCCTCCCAGGGGGCCATATTTACCCATGTGCCTAGCCATACTAATGGCGCACCACGTGGTGATGCGCCATTAGTATCCTTTGGCATACTAATGGCGCACTGCGTGGTGATGCGCCATTAGTATCCTTTGGCATACTAATAGCGCACTGCGGTGTGATGCACCATTAGTATGTATATTAGGGATTTTTTCTTTTCTGATTTTTGCACATATTACAAAATATATTATTGGACAGAATATAAGCAGCACCACACAGCAACAGCAGATTCATCGAATACAATAGAAGATTAGTCTCCGAATACAATTCATCATATTAGTCTCCGAATTCAAAAGACCGAACAAAGATAGAACATTAGTCTCGAGACCGCGAGTAGCGAGTTTGTCTTCACATTACAAGTCGATATCGATCATCTAAACTACCATCACATAGAAGAGAGCTGCGGTCATCACGATGAGCATCATCGCGATGAAACTAGTCTTCATCCGGTTCCTCCAAAGCTCCCTCCTCTCTCCCGCTAGATAGCGCGTATCTAGATTCTGCCTCCGCCCTAGTGGTGTACCCTTTGTAACTATTAACGCTGAAACAGTGAACCTGTCTCCGACACTCCTCCCAGTCGTCGTAGACTCCGGGAACCTTACCCTTGTACACAACATACGACGGCATCTCTATGCACTAGCCAAACAACAGACAATACATAAGTATGCAACAAAAGGATCGGAAGAGAAAAGCAAGACATTAATAGCACGATTCATGGTCCTACTAATAAATAGCATCGATTACATCTAAGTTGAACGACTGTCCAAACCAAAGAGACATACAAGTTCATTAAAGTTTAATTACAACAAGAGCTAATCAATGTTTCAGAACTACACATAGCATCACTACTTTCGACTCGACTCATGGGACCGGAGTGTGGATGAAGCCGCCGTCTGTCGTGATGGTCATGAAGTCGCGGGCGTTGTCAGCCTGCATTTGTAGCGTTGTGTCTATCTCGTTGTTGGACGGTTGAAATTTGAGGTAGAACTGCCCCAAGGTATGAAGGACATCTTGATGGATGATTTCTGCAAACTCCGACTGGATGCGAAAGAATTCTTGTCGGATGTCCGCGTCCTGGATTGCCGCCAAGCTTGCGGCCCAATCTTTGAGATTATTTGGTAGCAGAAGGTGATTATGGTCCCGTACGATCGCCCGCATGTGATGGAGGCATAGTAGGCATCCTTCTGACCGCCAGGCGGCTGCTTGACGCAGGGGAACGTCGTATTGTGGGTGAGCACGTGCCTGCCGTACCTACGAGATGGCCTCTTAAAGGTGCCTCCAGATGCGGCATAGCCGGGGAGAGCATCATCAAGAACTTTCTTGATATTTGTGTAGTCTATCTTGGAGTTACGGTCAGGGTCGAAATACGTGGCCATGGAATATTTCGGGCTTAAGAGGATGAGTGTGCAATGTGTGTCACTGCACAGAACACAGAATGTTAGAAAAAAAAGAACGATCGAAATATAAGAAATCATATGTTACGGGGCGGTTAGGAGATGACTTACTCGGGAAAGTAAGGCACGAGGAAGTTATCCTTATCTGGGTTTGCTAGAATGACGCCTTCGAGGTGTGAACTCGCGACTTGCCGGTCCCCAGCGCTGCCCAAGATCTTGGCACGCATGTAGAAGGGGTCGACTATCACAATGTTTGGGGTCTTGTCTCTAATGATCCGCATCTCCATACTCAGTGAGAACAGCCGAACGAAGGTGTAGTGCAGCGGATGAAGGTTAAGCATAGCAAAGATGTCATCAAACTGCAGGACGATCATACCCCCGACGGCGCTATCCACAAAGCCCTTGCCCTCTGGCACCTTGGCCACGAAAACCGGGTATGCCACATCATTCTCTCTGAGACGCCGCTTCTCCAAAGAAAGAACACTGTCATGGAGACTCCTCATAGCACCAGTTGCAGCATTGAGCATATTTGTCGGTAGCATCGGCCTACCCGCCACATGCACCCTCCTCGAGATATCCTTAGGTGAAGGTGGCCCGTCCTGAGCATGGATCGTACTCGGTGCCGGCTGGCTCGCACTGGCGCCCTTGTTAGTCTTTCGTTTCCGTCCCTTCTTCCTGATCTGCTGTAATGGGATCGAGTTCTGCTCACAGACCGCCTTCTTGAGCGTGTTGGGGCTGATAATATTTGGCACCTCAGCTATCTGAGGCTCGGTGAAGGCGGTAGCTGGAGGCGTCTCCTGAGAACTGAACGCCAGACGACGCCTGTTGCAATTGGGTTTCTCCGCCGTACCAGCTAGATCGCGGTTGTCTTTTTCAGGGTTGGGTTCTTGAGAAGGAGGCCCGCAGAACTCGTCTCCGTACCCATGTTCGGCAAAGTACTTATCGACGTTGGAAAATGTACCGCCGTCGTTGTCGTCGTCGTCCGGATCCTGTGCCATATGCATGTCCGGATCCTGTGCCATAGGGATGTCCGGCATGTCCGGTAGCGTTGCGGCGTTCTTGCCATGGCTTGGCGCTGGCACGACTGGCGGTCTTGTCTGTGGGGTGGTGTCCCCTGCCCCCAAACGAATCTGGCTCTTCGGCCAAAGCAGGGGCCAGCTTACACAGGCGCTGAGGGTCATCACATCATCTTCGTCGGCCCCAGCGGGTCGAATCGGAGGTAACAACTCGTCGCAGCCTGGCAGCACCCGAACCAGTTCAACCCTATAGAAGGTGGGTGGCATCGGATTACCGTGGAACACGCGGTTGCCCGGTTGAACGATTCTGCCCTTGGCGACATCGACCAACTCGCCGCCCACGAAGTGCAGGAGAGTGCAAGGAACATCGGTGGCGCCCTGCGAAAACATGTAGGGCGTCAGGGATGCCCAGTCAAAGGTAAGGAGATGAAGTCATTGGCCGAGAGGCTTAGTTACCGTGATGCCGTCGAGCTCGGCTAATGTCGAGGCACCGCCAACGGCGGGCGTGCGCGTGCAACTGACGGAGGGCCCGCTTGCTGGCGAGGTGCCGACCGGCGTACACCCGGGTGCATTAAGGTCCAATGCCCGTGCCGGCGCCGGAGACACGAATACCGCCTCCGCCGGAGACACCAATGGTGCCGCCTGCGTGTTGTGCGAGTTGCTGGCCGTGAAGCTGGGAACCGGGGGAGGCCCCTGTTGGCCACCCGCAATCCACGTCGTCAGCCCCTGAATCAAGGTAGGCACAATGGCGGTGAGCGTCGTTCCCAGTTGTTGTTGCACTTGCTCTTGGACAATCTCCGGAATCCACGCCACTTGTGCCTTGAGTTCTTGAACCTCGCGCGACTGGCTTTCCGAGCTGGTCTTTTTCTCCTTTCGCCCACCAGCGGTATAGTATGACGACCATTTTGTGGACAAGCCTTTGCCGACCACACAACCAGCTGACGAAGGCTTACTGAGCTTATCCTTGTTTTTCATTACGTTCAACGCCCTATTTAAAGGGGTGTCAAAAGGGGAGCTCTGAGATGACCCCGCGCTACTGCTTTCAGCCTCCTGCGGAAGGAATGTGAACCATTTAGAAATTTGGCTTCATTAATTAGAATGCAACCATATGGAGCTAATTACGCGGGGGTGTATTCCTTACCAGAACAAGCTCAAGCGCCATGGTCTTCGGATCCGTGGTAAGCTCCTTTGTTACCGGGTCCTCCTTGTACCGGGCCCTGACAAAGTTCCTGGTCTGCTTGTCACGTAATTTCTCGAAGCGGGGCGGTAGGCCTTGCTCGGCACGCTCCGCGTCCTCCTTGTCCCATATAGGCTCCACCACTCTGTAACCGCCGGGACCGAGTTGGTGGACCCCTAAGTTCAACTCCCGCATTTCTTTCCCCCACTGACTTGATTCGGAGGTTGCGCTGCTCTCGCACTTGATCCTGAACTCCTTGTAGTTATCTTCGCTCATCAAAGGATATTTCGCCTTGATCTTCTCATAACTATCACCTTTTTCAATCATTGCCTTCACCGTGCTTCTCCATGTAGACAGGGTCGTGCTCATCCTCGTGAGGGAGGCACTGTTCACTTTATTCCCTGAGAGGCGTGTGTTTGCAAACTCAGCGGGGAACTTGTATCGTTCGTGCAGCTTCGGGAAGAGGAGGCTGCGCAAATTCCCTCGGTCCTTATGCCTTAGGTTCTCGGTGTTGATCGAGACAGTGCTCCGGAGAATGCACCCGAGCTGAACCGAGTACCCCTTGAATACATGTTTGGGCGCCGTTGGATGCCCGTCGGAGTTCACTTCAGTAAATTCCTCCTTGACGGTGCCGAGCACGTTCGGGCGCCGGTCCTTCCATTGCCTCTTCGGTTGGCTGCCATCTCTGCGTGCGCCACCATCATCAGTGGTGGCATCCTCGGCGGCACCATCAGTGGTGTCATCCCCGACGCCACTAGGGGTTGTGTAGTCAGGATCGGTGTCTTCCGCGGCGGTGTCGTCATAGCAGTGAGGTTCTTCCTCCATCTCCTGGGATAGCTCCCAGAATTGCTTGCCGCCCGAACCGCCGGCCTCATCGTTGTGGGCCATGTTTCGCTCTAAATAGGAAAAAAGTTTGGTCAAAAAGTTGGTTATTGTCAAGGAACAAGATCATGGTCTCATCATTTAGGGTTTGTCGACACCGAGGCATCCTAAAAGCTAAGCTTTTATCATTTAGGGTTTGTCGACGCCGAGGCACCCTAAAAGCCTAAGCGTACATCATTTAGGTTCTCATCGACACCGAGGCACCCTAAAAGCTAAGCTGGGAAGGAGAATTCTAAGTTGGGCCTAATCACTTGGCTCTATTGCCACCTATGGTTTAATGCAGCAAGAATAAAGGGGCAGTTGATCCTACTTAATTAAGTACTAAGATACCCCGGCCCATGCATTAGTCGCAAGTACCCCATATGTCCTATTTTTAGCAAAGTCATGCTAAAATTCACGGAAAATTTCAGCATGACCTTTGCTGAAAATAGGACATATGGAGTACCCGAATTTGCTGGAACGGAAGTTAATCGACATTCCGGCAAACTCAAGGGCCTCTCGGGGTACAGCAGCAGCATCACAAGTCCTAGATTATGATGATACAGCAGCAAGTTGAAAAAGCTGAAGTTCTCAGCATGAACAATCACACAACACAACACCTACATTATGATGATACATTTGGAGATTGCACATACAGTTTTCACATAAGCATAATTGTTCTAGAGATTGCACATACAGTTTTTGACAGCACAACACCTATGACAGCACATACAGTTTTTCACATTTGGAGATTGCACATACAGTTTTCACATAAGCATGAAGAATCACACAACAGAGCACCTATGGCAGTTTTCACATACATGAAGTTCTCAGCATAAGCATAATTGTTCTGGAGATTGCACATACAGTTTTTGACAGCAAAAATTCAGAAAATGCATTTTTGTCAGTAACACAGAAAACAAAAACCATCAAAAAATTTGGGTACATATTTGGGTACCTCTATACAATTTGGGTACCTCTATACAAGGTGGTACATATTTGGGTACACAGAAAACAAATACAATTTGGGTACATAAGTGTTATACATTTCTCTGAATAGTATACAAGGTGGTGTAGATCTCTAAGGAGCTGCATTAAAAGGGAAGGGCGTGCGGCAAGATGCGGTGTTTGAAGACCCGGGATCTCTATCTAGCTGGCGATACGTTGTGTCATCCATGCACCTGACGCATCCAGAAAATCCGTGGACCACCTGCCCCGCGAGATATCCGTAACCGAGATAGTCGTGCACCGTCGTGAGCAGTGCGGCTCTCATAGGGAAATATTCTTTCTCTGCGGCGTCCCACGTATTGGCTGGTGTTTTCCACAGCGTGTCTAGCTCCTCTTTCAGCAGCCCCAGATACAGATTGATGTCGTTCCCTGGTTGTTTCGGCCCTTCAATTAGCATACTCATGTGAATGTACTTCCTCTTCATGCACAACCAGGGGGGAAGGTTGTACATCCACACAAACACAGGCCAGGTGCTATGTGTGCTTCTCTGGCTGCCAAACGGATTGACTCCATCGGTACTCGCGCCCAGCATGATGTTCCTTGGATCCTTCCCAAATTTTGGTTGTTCGAAGTTCAACGCTTGCCACTGGCTCCCATCCTTAGGGTGACTCAGCATCTTGTCTTATTTATTTATCTCCGGATCATTTGCGTCATCTTCTCGCTTCTTCTCCTCCCTATCCGCGTGCCAATGCAGGAGCTTTGCTACCTTAGGGTCCGTGAAATACCGCTGCAGACGAGGAGTGATCGGAAAGTACCACACCACTTTTCGAGGAGCTTTCTTCCTCTTCTTGTATCGAGTGACGCCGCACACCGGACATATGGTAGACTCCGCGTGCTCGTCCCGATAAATGATGCAATTGTTCATGCACACATGGTATTTCACGTGCGGTAAATCCAGAGGACACACGATTTTCTTCGCCTCCTCGAAACTGGTCGGGCACTTGTTCCCCTTGGGAAGACGTTCGTGCCAAAATGACATGTTCTCGTCGAAGCATGCGTCGGTCATTTTGTGTTTTACCTTCATCTCCAGAGCCATGAGCGTTACTTTCAGGCGGGTATCCTCGGGCCTGCATCCTTCATACAATGGAGTAACCGCGTCTATCTCCAGTTGATCCAGCTTGGCTTTCTCTCGGGCGGCAGCTCTTGCGTTATCCGTCTGCTTGAGAAGCAGCTCTTGAATATGAGGGTCCTGCACCCAGCCCAACGATGGTCCATCATCGTCTGCTCCGCCGGCATCTTCATCTTCATGATCATGCCCTTCGCCTGCTCCCGCATCTTCCTCATCATCATGTCCGACATCTTCTACATGATGACTGTGTACAGCATCACCGTCGTGATCATGTCCTGGAGATTCTTTGTCTTCTCGCCCGCCCGAGCCGCGGTGGTTGTCTTGCTGCCCATCCTCATTTCTTGCCCGACCCCATGGGCGACTTCATAGTCATCTTCATCACCTTGCCACCGATAGCCATCCATGAAACCACGCAAGAGCAGGTGGTCCCGCACCTGCCCGGAATCCGGGTCCGCAATAAGGCTCTTCAGCTTGCATCTTCGACATCGACATCTTATCTCCATCTCGTTCTTTTCAAGCATCTCGGCCTTCGCGGAGCTCAAAAACCTATTCACGATGCCTTCGGTCATCGTGCAGACCATGGTCGCCTGCGGGGTAGAGCAAAACGATATTTTAGAACCAAGAAAAAATTTGGCATGACTTTCCCTAAAAATAGGACCAAAAAGAATGCATAGTGCCAAAATTCTCGCCGAAACGGAAATGAATCAACATTCCGGCAAAATATTGGCAACTATCGCATTTCAAATACCGGTACCTGCAAACACAAACATATATGCAACACCACAAACATATGCAACACCACAAACATACATAGATCTAGCTAGGCCATAAAAAGTGCATGTGCACGTTGTTCGAGAGGGAGAACAACATAAAGATAGCTTCCCCCTTACTTACCTATCAAAAAAAGGTAATTTAACCACTTAATTTGGATGAATTTATGGTGCAAATGAGGTGAGGAGGAGGAGGCAGCCGAGACAAGCTTGGAGTAGGAGGTGGAGAGAATGAAGTGGGGAAAGTGAGTGGGTAGGTGTGGCTGTCCAAAATATCTAGCTCGTCCCAGGCTACTAATGGCGCACCACCACCTAATGCGCCATTAGTAACCCTGGTTACTAATGGCGCACCTGCTGCTAGTGCGCCATTAGTAGTTTTGCAAAAAAAAAACACTAATGGCGCACCAGGGAACAGTGCGCCATTACTAGTTTAAACTAGTAATGGCGCACTGTTCCCTGGTGCGCCATTAGTAGTTTTTCAAAATAATAATAAATAAATAAAATTAGTAGTGGCGCACTATCTGGCTGGTGCACCATTACTAGTTAGAACTAGTAATGGCGCACTGTGCCCTGGTGCGCCATTAGTATGTTTGAAAAAAAAATTGTTACTAATGGCGCACCGTGTGCCTGGTGCGCCATTAGTGTCTTTCACACTAATGGCGCACCAGCACATGGTGCGCCACTGCTATATAGCAATGGCGCACCACGTGTCTGGTGCGCCATTAGTGGCCATTCCATCTATAGCCCTTTTCCTAGTAGTGTAGTGTTTCCACGATTCCATAAACTCTGTGGGATATGTTAGGTTTCCGTGAATTTGATGATTGTTCTTTAAGCTTGCACCTTGCGGATTCCACCATTAAGAAACCTATGGGAAGAATTAATGATGTTATTATTGTTGCAAATAGGAATTATGTGCCCGTAGATTTCATTGTCCTTGATATAGATTGCAATCCTTCATGTCCTATTATTCTTGATAGACCTTTCCTTAGAACGATTGGTGCAATTATTGATATGAAAGAAGGGAATATTAGATTCCAATTTCCATTAAGGAAAGGCATGGAACACTTTCCTAGAAAGAAAATTAAATTACCTTATGAATCTATTATGAGAGCTACTTATGGATTGCATGCCAAAGATGGCAATACCTAGATCGACCCTTACCTTTATGCCTAGCTAGGGGCGTTAAACGATAGCGCTTGTTGGGAGGCAACCCAATTTTATTTTTGTTTCTTGCTTTTTGGTTCTGTTTAGTAATAAATCTTTGATCTAGCATCTGGTTAGATGTCTCTTTATGTTTTAATTAGTGTTTGTGCCAAGTAAAACCTACAGGATCTTCTTGGATGATAGTTATTTGATCTTGCTGAAAAAATCAGAAACTTTCTGCTCACAAAAACAATTGTTAAAAATCACCAGAACGTGAGAAAATACTGATTCCAATTGCAGTAGATTACTAAACAAATTATCTAGGTCTTCCTATTTTGTTAGAATTTTTGAGTTACAGAAAGTTTGCGTTTGATACAGATTACTACATACTGTTTTGTTTTTGACAGATTCTGTTTTTCGTGTGTTGTTTGCTTATTTTGATGAATCTATGGCTAGTTTCGGTCATGAACCATAGAGAAGTTGGAATACAGTAGGTTAAACACCAATTTTAATAAAGAATGAGTTCATTACAGTACCTTGAAGTGGTGTTTTGTTTTCTTTCGCTAACAGAGCTCACGAGATTTTTTGTTAAGTTTTGTGCTGTGAAGTTTTCAAGTTTTGGGTAAAGATTTGATGAATTATGGAACAAGGAGTGGCAAGAGCCTAAGCTTGGGGATGCCCAAGGCACCCCAAGGTAAAATCCAAAGACACCAAAAATCCTAAGCTTGGGGATGCCCCGGAAGGCATCCCCTCTTTTGTCTTCGTTCATCGGTAACTTTACTTGGAGCTATATTTTTATTCACCACATGATATGTGTTTTGCTTGGAGCGTCTTGTATGATTTGAGTCTTTGCTTTTTAGTTCACCAAAATCATCCTTGCTGTACACACCTTTTGGGAGAGACACACATTAATCAGAATTTATTAGAATACTCTATGTGCTTCGCTTATATCTTTTGAGCTAAACAATTTTGCTCTAGTGCTTCACTTATATCTTTTAGAGCACGGTGGTGGTTTTATTTTACAGAAATTATTGATCTCTCATGATTCACTTATATTATTTTGATACTCCTTTAGAACAACATGGTAATTTGCTTCGGGTATAAAAGTAGTCCTAATATGATAGGCATCCAAGATGGATATATAAAAACTTTCATATAAGTGCATTGAATACTAAGAAAAGTTTGATACTTGATGATTGTTTTGAGATATGGAGATAGTGATATTAAAGTTGTGCTAGTTGAGTAGTTGTGAATTTGAGAAATACTTGTGTTGAAGGTTGCAAGTCCCGTAGCATGCACGTATGGTAAACGTTGTGTAACAAATTTGAAACACGAGGTGTTCTTTGATTGTCATCCTTATGAGTGGCGGTCGGGGACGAGCGATGGTCTTTTCGTACCAATCTATCCCCCTAGGAGCATGTGCGTAGTGCTTGGTTTTTGATGACTTGTAGATTTTTGCAATAAGTATGTGAGTTCTTTATGACTAATTTTGAGTCCATGGATTATACGCAGTCTCACCCTACCATCATTGCTAGCGTTTTCGGTACCGTGCATTGCCCTTTCTCACCTTGAGAGTTAGTGCAAACTTCGCCGGTGCATCCAAACCCCGTGATATGATACGCACTATCACACATAAACCTCCTTATATCCTCCTCAAAACAGGCACCATACCTACCTATTATGGCATTTCCATAGCCATTCCGAGATATATTGCCATGCAACTTTCCACCGTTTCGTTTATTATGACACGCTTCATCATTGTCATATTGCCTTGAATGATCATGTAGTTGACATCGTATTTGTGGCAAAGCCACCATGCATATTATTTCATACATGTCACTCTTGATTCATTGCCCATCCCGGTACACCGTCGGAGGCATTCATATAGAGTCATATTTTGTTCTAATATCGAGTTGTAAATAAATAGAAGTGTGATGATCGTCATTAATAGAGCATTGTCCCAAATAAAAAAAGAGAAAGGCCAAATAAAAAAAACAAGGCCCAAAAAAAATAAATAAAAGAAATAAAAAGGGGCAATTCTACTATCCTTTTTTGTTCCACACTTGTGCTTCAAAGTAGCACCATGATCTTTATGATAGAGAGTCTCTTGTTTTGTCACTTTCATATACTAGTTGGAATTTTTCATTATAGAACTTGTCTTGTATATTACAACAATGGGCTTCCTCAAATGCCCTAGGTCTTCGTGAGCAAGCAAGTTGGATGCACACCCACTTAGTTTCTTTTGTTGAGCTTTCATACATTTATAGCTCTAGTGCATCCGTTGCATGGCAATCCCTACTCCTAGCATTGACATCAATTGATGGGCATCTCCCTAGCCCGTTGATTAGCCGCGTCAATGTGAGACTTTCTCCTTTTTTGTCTTCTCCACATAACCCCCATCATTATATTCTATTCCACCTATAGTGCTATATCCATGGCTCACTCTCATGTATTGTGTGAAAGTTGAAAAAGTTTGAGATTACTAAAGTATGAAACAATTGCTTGGCTTGTCATCGGGGTTGTGCATGATGAGAGCATTCTTGTGTGACGAAAATGGAGCATGACCAAACTATATGATTTTGTAGGGATGAACTTTCTTTGGCCATGTTATTTTCAGAATACATGATTGCTTAGTTAGTATGCTTGAAGTATTATTATTTTTATGTCAATATTAAACTTTTATCTTGAATCTTTCGGATGTGAACATTCATGCCACAATAAAGAAAATTACATTGAGAAATATGTTAGGCAGCATTCCACATCAAAAATTCTGTTTTTATCATTTACCTACTTGAGGACGAGCAGGAATTAAGCTTGGGGTTGCTTGATACGTCTCCAACGTATCTATAATTGTTGATTGTTCCATGCTATTATATATTCCGTTTTGGATATTTAATGGGCTTTATTATACACTTTTATATTATTTTTGGGACTAACCTACTAACCCAAGGTCCAGTGCAAATTGCTGTTTTTTTGCCTATTTTAGTGTTTCGCAGAAAAGGAATATCAAATGGAATCCAAACGGAATGAAACCTTCGGGAGCGTGATTTTTGGAACAAACGTGATCCAGAGGACTTGGAGTGGACGTCAAGAAATAACCGAGGAGGCCACGAGGCAGGGAGGCGTGCCTGCCCCCCTAGGCGTCCCCACCCTCGTGGGCCCCTCGTGGCTCCATCGACCTACTTCTTCCTCCTATATATACCTACGTACCCCGAAAACATCTAGGAGCACCACGAATCCCTATTTCCACCGCCGCAACCTTCTGTACCCATGAGATCCCATCTTGGGGCCTTTTCCGGCGCTCCGCCTGAGGGGGAATCGATCACAGAGGGCTTCTACATCAACACCATAGCCTCTCCGATGATGTGTGAGTAATTTACCTCAGACCTTCGGGTCCATAGTTATTAGCTAGATGGCTTCTTCTCTCTCTTTGGATCTCAATACAAAGTTCTCCTCGATCTTCTTGGAGACCTATTCGATGTAACTCTTTTTGCGGTGTGTTTGTCGAGATTCGATGAATTGTGGGTTTATGATCAAGATTATCTATGAACAATATTTGGTTCTTCTCTGAATTCTTTTATGTATGATTGGTTATCTTTGCAAGTCTCTTCGAATTATCAGTTTGGTTTGGCCTACTAGATTGATCATTCTTGCAATGGGAGAAGTGCTTAGCTTTGGGTTCAATCTTGCGTTGCTCGATCCTAGTGACAGCAGGGGAAACGACATGTATTGTATTGTTGCCATCGAGGATAAAAAGATGGGGTTTATATCATATTGCTTTAGTTTATCCCTCTACATCATGTCATCTTGCCTAATGTGTTACTCCGTTCCTATGAACTTAATACTCTAGATGCATGCTGGATAGCAGTCGATGTGTGGAGTAATAGTAGTAGATGCAGGCAGGAGTCGGTCTACTTGTCACAGACGTGATGCCTATATACATGATCATGCCTAGATATTCTCATAATTATGCACTTTTCTATCAATTGCTTGACAGTAATTTGTTCACCCATCGTAATATGCTATCTTGAGAGAAGCCACTAGTAAACCTATGGCCCCGGGGTCTATTTTCTATCATATTAATCTCCCGTCAACTAGCTATTTCTGGCGCCGTTTACTTTGCAATCTTTACTTTTAATCTTTATCATAAAAATACCAAAAATATTATCTTATCATCTCTACCAGATCTCACTTTTGCAAGTGGACGTGAAGGGATTGACAACCCCTTTATCGCGTTGGTTGCAAGGTTCTTATTTGTTTGTGTAGGTACGAGGGACTTGCGTGTGGCCTCCTACTGGATTGATACCTTGGTTCTCAAAAACTGAGGGAAATACTTACGCTACTTTGTTGCATCACCTTTTCCTCATCAAGGAAACCAACGCATGCTCAAGAGGTAGCAATGGCCCACCTGTGACCTGCTTGCGTGCTGAGCGCTTGGTCCTTGGCATCTCGACCTAGAGGAGGAGGAAGACCCAAATCACCTATCCACCTTCATAGATCAAAGAGAAGTTCGATTGATGAGAGGAGAATAAGAGGAGGTGCTACCTCGGGGGGGGGGGGGGGGGGGCGAACGAGATGGGGAGGAGATCCACGGGGCGGCGCTGGAGGCGCGACGGCGACCGGGACAACCCAACCCGCGCTGAGACGATGAGGGCCTCGGCCGGCGCACGGCCGCAGCGAGGACGGGGAGCGGCGGCGGCAGAGAAGAGGAAGGGGATCGGGCAATTGAGGTTTGGGAACTGCACAAAACACACCCTGCCTTATATATGCGGGCCAAAAAATGACCGGACGACCGGTGTTGAACGGACATCCGTGCCTAAGAGGAACTGCCAGATAAGCTAGGGAGCGGACGGCCGGAAGAACCGGACGTCTGACGCGAAGAGACAGGGCTGAAAATAACGGAAGTCCGGTCTTGCCGGACATCCGGTATGAGGACAATAGAAGGGATTTTACGGACGTCCGGTACCTACCGGACGACCGGAAGCACTTAGGAATTTTTTGAGAAGGATAAGATGTTATTATTGGTGCTAATGACAATGATAGTGAGATGATGATTTTAGTTCGAAGTAAGATACAAAGACACAATGTTAAGCAGTGAGTATCCTATGCCAACCGAAAATAAAACACACCGCTCAGACAATGTTCTAACGATAGGAGCGGTGGCCGATGCCACCATGTGTGAGTATACGTGACATGGCTCCGCAAAGATTTGAGCTTTGGGTGCATAATCACTACTCCATCATTGAAAGCACCATAGTTAGAATAACATGGTAGCTTTGAGAGTGTTTCTTCTTTTTATGCATTACATAGGGTGAGAGTACTCATGAGTTGAGTGTCTCCCCCTAAATATATGCCTACATCAAGACAAGACATTATGAAAATGCATGCATGGGCACTAGATTTCACATAATGTTGTCAAGCTCCAAGATACCAAGTTCACGCCTAAGTCGACAAAACCTTGCTTCATCCAATGGCTTGGTGAAATTTTTTGCAAGTTGCATATATGTGCCAACATGAACAATATCAATGTCACCTTTTTCCACATGATCTCTCAAGAAATGATACCTAATATCAATGTGCTTGGTGCGGGTATGATCTTTGGGATTCTCAGCAATATTGATGGCACTTTCATTATCACATAGAAGAGGCACATTTCTAGGTGATACCGTAATCCTTCAAGGTTTGCCTCATCCATAGTAATTGAGTTGCACAACTGGCGGTTGCAATGTATTCAGCTTCGGCGGTGGAGAGGGCAATACAATTTTGTTTCTTTGAGGACCAACTTACCAGGGAACGTCCAAGAAATTGACATGCACCGGAGGTGGACTTACGATCCACTTTGTCTCCAGCCCAATCCGCATCCGTGCACCCAATGAGATCAAACTTAGCATCCTTGGGGTACCATAGACCCAACTTTGGGGTGTGAACAAGGTATCTAAGAATATGCTTAACCGCCTTTTGATGACTTTCCCTAGGGGAAGCTTGAAATCTAGCACACATGCACAAACTGAACATGATGTCTGGTCTATTTGCACAAAGATAAAGCAATGAACGAATCATAGAGCGGTATTTAGAAGGGTCGAAAGGGATACCATTTGTGTCTTCAACGAGTACAATTTTGGTTGGCATGGGTGTCTTACATGGACTAGCATCAGTCATGCCAAACTTCTCTAGGATATCCTTGAGATACTTTGCTTGAGATAAGAATATTTCTTCTTGAAATTGTTGAATTTGGAATCCAAGAAAGAATTTCAAATCCGCGTTGAGGGACATCTCAAAGTTTTTGGTCATAGAGGCCACAAACTTCTTGCACAAATGAATGTTAGGAGAACCAAAACTGATATCATCTACATAGATTTGGCATAAGATCAAATCACCTTTGTCCCTCTTAGTAAAAAGAGTGGGATCAATCACCCCTCTCACAAAACCATCATCGAGTAAAAACTTCTTAAGATGATCATACCAAGCACAAGGTGCTTGTTTGAGGCCATACAAAGCCTTATGTAGTTTATACACATAATCTTTGTGATCGGGGTCAATGAACTCAGGTGGTTGTGATACATATACTTCTTCTTCTAGAGGACCGTTAAGGAAAACACACTTCACATCCATTTGATGTAATGTAAAACCATTGAAAGCAGCATAAGCAAGTAAGATGCGAATAGATTCAAGACGGGCAACGGGAGCAAAGGTCTCACCAAAGTCCAAACCTTCAACTTGTGAGTACCCTTGTGCCACTAACCTTGCCTTGTTACGGATGATTACACCATTCTCATCTTGCTTGTTCTTGAAAACCCATTTTGTTCCAATGACATTATGCTCCGTAGTTGGTCTCTCGACTAAAGACCACACTTGGTTGCGTTCAAAACTGTTCAACTCTTCTTGCATAGCAACGAGCCAATCGTTGTCCATCAAGGCATCTTGTACCTTGAGAGGCTCAACACTAGACACAAACGAGAAGTGAGCACAAAAATTTGTCAAATGTTTATAAGTGACTCTACCTTCCGATATGCCGGTGAGAATTTGGTCAACATCAACACGACCGGACACTCGAGGCATGATGGAGGTTAGAGTTTCTCGAGGTTCAACTTCATGTCCATCATCCACGTCTGATACGTCTCCAACGTATCTATAATTTTTGATTGTTCCATGCTATTATATTATCCATCTAGGATGTTTTATATGCATTTATATGATTTTTGGGACTAACCTATTAACCTAGAGCCCAGTGCAGTTTCTGTTTTTTCCTTGTTTTTGAGTATCGCAGAAAAGGAAAACCAAACGGAATCCAATTGATCTAAAATTCAATGAAGATTGTTTTTGGACCAGAAGAAGCCCACAGAGTACCGGAGATGGGCCAGAAGAGTCCCGAGGCCACCACGAGGGTGGGGGGCGCGCCCTACCCCCCTGGGCGCGCCCCCTACCTCGTGGCCGCCTTGGAGACCCCCCTGACTTGTACCCGATGCCAAAACCTCTTATATATACAGAAACCCCCAGAACATAACCTAGATCTGGAGTTCCGCCGCCGCAAGCCTCTGTAGCCATCGAAAACCAATCTAGACCCGTTCCGGCACCCTGCCGGAGGGGGGAACCCTCACCGGTGGCCATCTTCATCATCCCGGCGCTCTCCATGACGAGGAGGGAGTAGTTCACCCTCGGGGCTGAGGGTATGTACCAGTAGCTATGTGTTTGATCTCTCTCTCTCTCTCTCATGTTCTTGATTCGGCACGATCTTGATGTATCGCGAGCTTTGCTATTATAGTTGGATCTTATGCTGTTTCTCCCCCTCTACTCTCTTGTAATGGATTGAGTTTTCCCTTTGAAGTTATCTTATCGGATTGAGTCTTTAAGGATTTGAGAACACTTGATGTATGTCTTGCATGTGCTTATCTGTGGTGACAATGGGATATTCACGTGATCTACTTGATGTATGTTTTGGTGATCAACTTGCGGGTCCGTAACATTGTGAACTTATGCATAGGGGTTGGCACACGTTTTCGTCTTGACTCTTCGGTAGAAACTTTGGGGCACTCTTTGAAGTACTTTGTGTTGGTTTGAATAGATGAATCTGAGATTGTGTGATGCATATCGTATAATCATACCCACGGATACTTGAGGTGACATTGGAGTATCTAGGTGACATTAGGGTTTTGGTTGATTTGTGTCTTAAGGTGTTATTCTAGTATGAACTCTATGTTAGATCGAACAGAAAGAATAGCTTCGTGTTATTATACTACGGACTCTTGAATAGATCGATCCGAAAGAATAACTTTGAGGAGGTTTCGTACCCTACAATAATCTCTTCGTTTGTTCTCCGCTATTAGTGACCTTGGAGTGACTCTAGTGAGGGATAGTTATATGACCCAGTTATGTTATTATTGTTGAGAGAACTTGCACTAGTGAAAGTATGAACCCTAGGCCTTGTTTCCTAGCATTGCAATACCATTTATGCTCACTTTCATCGCTTGCTACCTTGTTGTTTTTATATTTTCAGATTACTAAAACCTATATCTACCATCCATATTGCACTTGTATCACCATCTCTTCGCCGAACTAGTGCACCTATACAACTTACCATTGTATTGGGTGTGTTGGGGACACAAGAGACTCTTTGTTATTTGGTTGCAGGGTTGCTTGAGAGAGACCATCTTCATCCTACGCCTCCCACGGATTGATAAACCTTAGGTCATCCACTTGAGGGAAATTTGCTACTGTCCCACAAACCTCTGCACTTGGAGGCCCAACAACGTCTACAAGAAGAAGGTTGCATAGTAGACATCAAGCTCTTTTCTGGCGCCGTTGCCGGGGAGGTTAGTGCTTGAAGGTATATTTTTAGATCTTGCAATCGAATCTTTTAGTTTCGTGTTTTATCACTAGTTTAGTCTATAAAAGAAAACTACAAAAAAATGGAATTAAGGGTGCCTCATATGCTTCATCTTTTTAATGTCTTTCGTGAAAATGATGGGAAGGAAAATTGTGCTCAAGTACTAGAAGAAGAATTACGTAGAATGCTTGGCATAAAATATGTGAATGATGAGCATGATTGCAATGTTGTTAGTATGAATTCTTTGAATACCCATGATGCTAATGATATGCAAAGCCACAAGCTTGGGGATGTTATGTTTGATGAAGATGATTTGTTTAGTCCCCCAAGTTTTGATGAGAATATTTATTATGATGAAAGCATGCCTCCTATTTATGATGATTATATTGATGAAAGTGGGTTTGGAAGAGTGTCAACTTTAGGAAGTAATGATCCCACTATTTTGGAGGATGTTGAATATTATTGTGATAATTATGAAAGTGGATTTGGAGAGGTCATGACTTTATTTAGTGATGAATCCACTATTTCGGAAGAGGTTCCAATTCATTGTGAGGACAAAGTTGCTATCTATGATGATTATAGTGATGACTTGTATGCTATTAAGAATAATGATAACCATGAAACTTGTCATCATGGTTTTAGTTTTCAATTGGATTATGCCTCACATGATAATTATTTTGTTGAGTTTGCTCCCACTATTATTCATGAGAAGAAATTTGCTTATGTGGAGAGTAATAAAAATTCTATGCTTGTGCATCATGAGAATAATGCTTTATGTGATGGTTATATTGTTGAATTAATTCATGATGCTACTGAAAATTATTATGAGGGAGGAATATATGCTTGTAGGAATTGCAATAATATCAAGTTTCCTCTCTATGTGCCTAAAGTTTTGAAGTTATGCTTGTTTTGCCTTCCTATGCTAGTTGATTATTGTTCCCATAAGTTGTTTGCTCACAAAATCCCTATGCATAGGAAGTGGGTTAGACTTAAATGTGCTAGTCATATTCTTCATGATGCTCTCTTTATGTTTCAATTCTTATCTTTTATGTGAGCATCATTGAAATCATCATGCCTAGCTAGGGGCGTTAAACGTTAGCGCTTGTTGGGAGGCAACCCAATTTTATTTTTTGTTTCTTGATTTTTGGTTATGTTTAGTAATAAATATTTTATCTAGCCTCTGGTTAGATGTGGTTTTATGTTTTAATTAGTGTTTGTGCCAAGTAAAACCAATAGGATCTTCTTGGATGATAGTTATTTGATCTTGCTGAAAAAAATCAGAAACTTTCTGCTCACGAAAACAATTGTTAAAAATCACCAGAACGTGATAAAATACTGATTACAATTGCAGTAGATCAGTAAACAAATTATCTAGATCTTTCTATTTTGGTAGAATTTTTGAGTTAAAGGAAGTTTGCGTTTGATACAGATTACTACAGACTGTTCTGTTTTTGACAGATTCTGTTTTTCGTGTGTTGTTTGCTTATTTTGATGAATCTATGGCTAGTATAGGAGGTTATGAACCATAGAGAAGTTGGAATACAGTAGGTTTAACACCAATATAAATAAATAATGAGTTCATTACAGTACCTTTAAGTGGTGGTTTCTTTTATTTCGCTAACGGAGCTTACGAGTTTTCTGTTGAGTTTTGTGTTGTGAAGTTTTGAAGTTTTGGGTAAAAATTCGATGGACTATGGAATAAGGAGTGGCAAGAGCCTAAGCTTGGGGATGCCCAAGGCACCCCAAGGTAATATTCAAGGACAACCAAAAGCCTAAGCTTGGGGATGCCCCGGATGGCATCCCCTCTTTCGTCTTCGTTCATCGGTAACTTTACATGGAGCTATATTTTTATTCACCACATGATATGTGTTTTGCTTGGAGCGTCATTTAATTTTCTTTTGTTTTGCTTGCTGTATGAATAAAATACCAAAATCTGAAATTCTTAAATGAGATAGAGTCTTCACATAGCTACACAATTATTTAACTACTCATTGATCTTCACTTATATCTTTCGGAGTAGTTTGTCATTTGCTCAAGTGCTTCACTTATATCCTTTTAGAGCACGGCAGTGGTTTTATTTTGAAGAAATAGATGAACTCTCATGATTTACTTATATTATTTTGAGAGTCCTAAACACCATGGTAGTTTTCTTTGGCTATAAAATTAGTCCTAATATGATAGGCATCCAAAAGGGATATAATAAAAACTTTCATATAAAGTGCATTGAATACTAAGAGAAGTTTGATTCCTTATAATTGTTTTGAGATATGGAGATGGTAATATTAGAGTTGTGCTAGTTGAGTAATTGTGAATTTGAGAAATACTTGTGTTGAAGGTTGAAAGTCCCGTAGCATGCACGTATGGTAACCGTTGTGTGACAAATTTGAAACATGAGGTGTTCTTTGATTGTCATCCTTATGAGTGGCGGTTGGGGACGAGCGATGGTCTTTTCCTAGCAATCTATCCCCCTAGGACCATGCGCGTAGTGCTTGGTTTTTGATGACTCACTCTCACCTTCCATCATTGCTAGCCTCTTCGGTACCGTGCATTGCCCTTTCTAACCTTGAGAGTTGGTGCAAACTTCGCCGGTGCATCCAAACCCCGTGATATGATACGCTCTATCACACATAAACCTCCTTATATCTTCCTCAAAACAGCCACCATACCTACCTATTATGGCATTTTCATAGCCATTCCGAGATATATTGCCATGCAACTTTCCACCGTTCCGTTTATTATGAGACGCTTCATCATTGTCATATTGCTTTGCATGATCATGTAGTTGACTTCGTATTTGTGGCAAAGCCACCATGCATAATTTCATGCATGTCACTCTTGATTCATTGCCCATCCCGGTACACCGCCGGAGGCATTCATATAGAGTCATACTTTGTTCTAGTATCGAGTTGTAATCATTGAGTTGTAAATAAATATAAGTGTGATGATCATCATTAATAGAGCATTGTCCCAAAGAAAGAAAAAGATGAAAGGCCAAATAAAAAAAGGAAAGGCCAAATAAAAAAAGAAAGGCCAACTAAAAAAAGGAAGGCCCAAAAAAAAGGGAAAAGAAGGGACAATGCTACTATCCTTTTTCTACACTTGTTCTTCAAAGTAGCACCATGATCTTCATGATAGAGAGTCTCTTATTTTGTCACTTTCATATACAAGTGGGAACTTTTCAGTATAGAACTTGGCTTGTATATTCCAACAATGGGCTTCCTCAAATGCCCTAGGTCTTCGTGAGCAAGCAAGTTGGATGCACACCCACTTAGTTTCTTTTGTTGAGCTTTCATACATTTATAGCTTTAGTGCATCCGTTGCATGGCAATCCCTACTCCTCGCATTGACATCAATTGATGGGCATCTCCCTAGCCCGTTGATTAGCCACGTCAATGTGAGACTTTCTCCTTTTTTGTCTTCTCCACACAACCCCCATCATTATATTCTATTCCACCCATAGTGCTATGTCCATGGCTCACGCTCATGTATTGCGTGAAAGTTAAAAAAGTTTGAGATTACTAAAGTATGAAACAATTGCTTGGCTTGTCATCGGGGTTGTGCATGATGAGAGCATTCTTGTGTGACGAAAATGGAGCATGACCAAACTATATGATTTTGTAGGGATGAACTTTCTTTGGCCATGTTATTTTCAGAAGACATGATTGCTTAGTTAGTATGCTTGAAGTATTATTATTTTTATGTCAACATTAAACTTTTGTCTTGAATCTTATGGATCTGAATATTTCTGCCACAATAAAGAAGATTACATTGATAAATATGTTAGGTAGCATTCTACATATAAAATTCTGTTTTTATCATTTACCTACTCGAGGACGAGTAGGAATTAAGCTTGGGGATGCTTGATACGTCTCCAACGTATCTATAATTTTTTATTGTTCCATGCTATTATATTATCCATCTAGGATGTTTTATATGCATTTATATGCTATTTTATATGATTTTTGGGACTAACCTATTAACCTAGAGCCAGTGCAGTTTCTGTTTTTTCCTTGTGTTTGAGTATCGCAGAAAAGGAAAACCAAACGGAGTCCAATTGACCTGAAATTCAACGGAGATTGTTTTTGGACCAGAAGAAGCCCACGGAGTACTGGAGATGGGCCAGAAGAGTCCCGAGGCCACCACGAGGGTGGGGGGCGTGCCCTACCCCCGTGGGCGCGCCCCCCTACCTCGTGGCCGCCTCGGAGACCCCCCTGACTTGTTCCCGACGCCAAAACTTCTTATATATACAGAAACCCCCAGAACATAACCTAGATCGGGAGTTCCGCTGCCGCAAGCCTCTGTAGCCATCGAAAACCAATCTAGACCCGTTTCGGCACCCTGCCGGAGGGGGAACCCTCACCGGTGGCCATCTTCATCATCCCGGCGCTCTCCATGACGAGGAGGGAGTAGTTCACCCTCGGGGCTGAGGGTATGTACCAGTAGCTATGTGTTTGATCTCTCTCTCTCTCGTGTTCTTGATTCAGCACGATCTTGATGCATCGCGAGCTTTGCTATTATAGTTGGATCTTATGATGTTTCTCCCCCTCTACTCTCTTGTAATGGATTGAGTTTTCCCTTTGAAGTTATCTTATCGGATTGAGTCTTTAAGGATTTGAGAACACTTGATGTATGTCTTGCATGTGCTTATCTGTGGTGACAATGGGATATTCACGTGATCTACTTGATGTATGTTTTGGTGATCAACTTGCGGGTTCCGTAACATTGTGAACTTATGCATAGGGGTTGGCACACGTTTTCTTCTTGACTCTCCGGTAGAAACTTTGGTGCACTCTTTGAAGTACTTTGTGTTGGTTTGAATAGATGAATCTGAGATTGTGTGATGCATATCGTATAATCATACCCACAGATACTTGAGGTGACATTGGAGTATCTAGGTGACATTAGGGTTTTGGTTGATTTGTGTCTTAAGGTGTTATTCTAGTATGAACTCTATGATAGATCGAACAGAAAGAATAGCTTCGTGTTATTTTACTACAGACTCTTGAATAGATCGATCCGAAAGAATAACTTTGAGGTGGTTTCGTACCCTACAATAATCTCTTCGTTTGTTCTCCGCTATTAGTGACCTTGGAGTGACTCTTTGTTGCATGTTGAGGGATAGTTATATGATCCAGTTATGTTATTATTGTTGAGAGAACTTGCACTAGTGAAAGTATGAACCCTTGGCCTTGTTTCCTTGCATTGCAGTACCATTTACGCTCACTTTTATCGCTTGCTACCTTGCTGATTTTATATTTTCAGATTACAAAACCTATATCTACCATCCATATTGCACTTGTATCACCATCTCTTCACCGAACTAGTGCACCTATACAATTTACCATTGTATTGGGTGTGTTGGGGACACAAGAGACTCTTTGTTATTTGGTTGCAGGGTTGCTTGAGAGAGACCATCTTCATCCTACGCGTCCCGCGGATTGATAAACCTTAGGTCATCCACTTGAGGGAAATTTGCCACTGTCCTACAAACCTCTGCACTTGGAGGCCCAACAACGTCTACAAGAAGAAGGTTGCGTAGTAGACATCAACGTCCTCAACATAAGGATCATTAATGTGTGGTGTAAGATCTTCTTCTTCATCTTGCATTTGCTGAGGTTCATTGTCAATGATTGCACTTTCTTGTTCTTGCCCTTGATGATGATCTTGTTCTTGATGATTATCATGAAGAGGGACTTGATCATCTTCTTGTACTTGGTCTAAGGGCATTGGTTGAGCAATAGGAGCTTGTGATGGTATGGGTGTTGAAGTAGTTTGATGATGTGTGAAGCTTCCATCTTCTTCATCATCGTGAGGTTCTTGTTCCATTGGAAGAAGTGCACCAACACCCATGGTCAAGATGTCTTGAGAAGAATCGTCTTCACCTACATCACTTAGATCAACTTGCTCCCCATGGGATCCATTAAATTCATTAAACACCACGTCACAAGTTTATACTACACATCCATTGGATTTGTTGTAGACTCTATGGGCGTGAGAGTTTGACCCATAGCCAACAAATATGCCCTCAATGGTTTTGGATTGAAATTTTCCTAACCGTTCTCTTTTTTGAGGATGAAACATTTGCACCCGAATACACGAAAGTACTTGACATTCAGCTTGTTCCCAGTTAGAAGCTCATATGGAGTCTTTTCCAATATAGTGCGGAGAAAGAGCCGGTTTGATGCAAGGCATGCAGTGTTGACAGCCTCAGCCCAAAAACTATGTGGTGACTTGTATTCATCCAACATGGACCTTGCCATCTCCACAAGTGTACGGTTCTTCCTTTCGGCTACACCATTTTCCTGAGGAGTGTATGGAGCTGAATATTGATGCTCAATCCCTTCATCACTAAGAAATTCTTCCAAGGTGTAGTTCTTGAACTCAGAGCCATTATCACTTATTATTGCCTAGATTCTTTGTCAAACTTGCGTTGTGCTTGCTTGGCAAAATCAATGAAGGTGATCTTCGTCTCATTCTTGGATTTGAGGAAGAAGACCCATGTATATCTTGAGTAGTCATCAACAATGACAAGCCCATACTTTTTCCCACCAATACTATCCCATGAAGGAGGCCCAAAGAGATCCACATGAAGGAGCTCCAAAGGCCTTGAAGTAGACACAATATTCTTGGGTGGATGCTTTGATTGATGTTGCTTCCCGGCTGTGCATGCACTACACACACGATCTTTCTCAAAAGAGACATTGGTTAGTCCAATGATGTGATTACCCTTTAAGAGATCTTGAAGATTTGTCATGCCGACATGGGCTAGCCGGCGATGCCATAGCCACCCCTTGTCGGCTTTGGCCATTAGACAAGTTGCATGGAATGTGCTCTCTTTCGAGAAATCAACCGTGTAAAGGTTGCCATCCAACTCTCCAACAAAGGCCACTTTGAGAGTATCTCTCTTAAAGACTTTCACATCCCTTAGTCCGAAGAGTGTATCATAACCAATAGAAGCCAATTGGCGAATAGAAAGCAGATGATATTTAAGGGATTGAACAAGCATGACATTCGCAAGGGACATGTCATTTGTGATAGCCACCTTTCCCAACCCGAGTACCTGTCCTTTTGATCCTCCACCAAACATAATGCTCATAAATGGTTGAATAGCTTCCATGAAATCGTAGAGCAATTTGCTATCTCTCGTCATATGATTGGTACATCCACTATCAATCACCCATTTTACTCCACCAGAAAAAGCAACCTACACACAATTATGACTTGGTTAGAGGCATCCATTTTTCAATGGGACCTCTCAAGTTAGTCACAAGGGTCTTAGGTACCTAAATAGCATAGAATCGGAATGCATTTCGAGGACCAACAAATTTTGCATAAACCTCTCCATCCTTAGTCTTACGAAGTACATAAGATGGAGGCATGAACTCTTTTGGCTTGTTGAGAGTGGGCATGCCCCTTGTGGCCTTCCCACTAACAACCTTACCTTTCTCCTTGTGCTATTCTTGTACGAATGTTTCTTTTAGAGGAGTGGTGCACTTTTGAGAAGACGTGTAGCGACCAGACCTCAAATGGCCTGTGCTGCTGTGCACCAGTGTCATCCCTGGATCAGTAATGCTGACACGCACAGTACAAATGGAGGATTTATAACAGAGTAGCAATCACACACTTATTACATCGAATATCTCCAAAGAGATTAAGAAAGATAAACATGGATGAAGGCCATCTAATAACGATAACAGCGGAAGGCTTGGAAGATAAGTGAGTCCATCAACTCCAGCGGCATCACTGAGTATAAGACCACGACCTAAAGCACCTTACTCGTCGTCTGAAAAGTCTGCAACATGAAACGTTGCAGCCCGAAAACGGGTCAGCACATAGGATATGCTGGCAAAGTAACACATAGAGAGCAAAGAACAATAATGATGCTATACTACATGCATATATGGCTGGTGGAAAGCTCTATGGTTACAGTTTTTGCGAAAAGCCAATTTTATCCTACTTCAAAGGAATAAATTTTATTAACTATCATGATGGTTGAAACATTGAGAAGGTACCTCCAACTCAATCCCAATTAAGTATCATCATTAACCCAACAAAATTAATTATAAGTGTCACGGTGATGAGATTCAAATGATAATCCAGGTACTAGATACTCAAGTTGTCCATAACCGGGGACACGGCTAACCATGTTAGTTTGTACACTCTGCAGAGGTTTGCGCACTTTTCCCCACAAGACTCGATCGCCTCCGCTTGATTCTCGCACTACATGATGTTTGAGAAACGGATGACCGAGACAGTCTTTCAGAAACAGTCACTCTCTACTCTGGATGGACCGGTACACCTAGTTTCCCTTACATCTGCTAGTCCACCTCTTCAAGAGATCCTGTAACCTACTCAGCTATGCTAGAGCCCATAATAGCTTGTGGCTGCACACGGAAGTTTCTAGCATGAATAATCTTATGATCCCTTTGAGCCTGGGTGGCGGACCTTATACATACAGACAACACTGGGTTCTCCAGGTGCCTCAATCCACCCAGATGTGAGTTTTAGTTGCCACCTTAAGTTGAACCATTAATAAACATCTCACATCTGTCATGAATTTCACTCAAACCCAATCCACGTCTACGAGCATAGCATGGCAATATAATAGCAACGTAGAAGTAACTCCCAAGGGTTTGATATGAAACAGGTAATAGGTACTACCTCAACTACTTCCCAATACCCATAGTTTAATTAGATCCTAATCATGCAATTGTTTGAGGAAAACAGATCTAATGCAATAAAACTGGGTATGAACGGGATATGATCAAAGTGTTACTTGCCTTGCTGATGATCCGCAAAACCTAGCGAGTCGAAGTAACAAGCGGCACACTCCGGGTACTCTATCGCAAACAAACAAGCATTCAATCAGTACTCATCTAATGCACAGGTAAAACTTGAATGAAAGATCCAACCAGAAAGTTCAACTTAAGAACTCCGGTTTGCAAAAAGAATCAACTCGAAAGAAGCAACGAAAGTCAAACGGCGAAAGAAAGAAACTTCGTTTGCTAATATGGATCTAGGTCAAATTTTACTGTAGCAAAAACTTGTTTGAGTAGGTTAAACGGAAAGAGAATTTCGAGACGAAACTCTGGGCGCTTGAATCGCCTGATTCCGATAAACGAGCGAGAAGTTAAACAGAATCGAAGATTCGATCAGAAATCGAATCTGAGAAAATAACGAGAAAATCCGACGAAAAAGAAAAACGGACGAACGGTTAAATAACGGACGTTCGTTAACAGAGAAAAACCGACGAACGCGTTCGTTAAAACGAACGGTTCGGTGAACGCTCGTAAAATAATAAAACCAAAAAAACCCGATCTAGGGTTTTTTTAAACAAAAACCAGCAAAGGTCAACGGCATCGGCAGTACCTCGTCGGGCTACTCCGGGGCTCCGGCTCGGGCGGCGAGGGGCGCGGGGTGCGGGGCTCGGGGGGGGGGGGGGGGGCGAGGGGCGGTGAGGGGCGGCGGCTCCGGCGACGAACGCGGCGGCGCGGCTCGGCTTCCGGCGGGCGGCGGCGAGGCGAGTGCGGGCGGCGGCTTGATGAGAGGAGAGAGAGAGGGGGGGTATATATAGGTGGGCCGAGGGGTGGCTTGGGGGAGGGGTCGGGCGAGCGGGAGGCGTGCGGCGGCCGGACTCGGCAAGGCGGCGGCGGCGCTCCCGTGCGGAGGAAGGAGAGGGGCGCGGGCGGGCCGGCGCTCGGCTGGGCTTCGGCCCAGCGGGCGTCGCGCGTTTTTATTTTTTAAATAAGTTCCGCGGAAAATAATTCACAGAAAAATAAATAAAAATCAGAAATATATGAAATAAATTTTCCCCGTCTAGTTAGAAAATCTAGAATAGGGTGAACATTTTTTTTAAATCAAAATAAATATTTTGAAAACACGCAATATTTTTAATGTAATAAAAATTGCAAATGAAATCCAAATAAATTCCAATAAATGATTTTAACATTTTTCCTCCAGTATTTCAATTGTTTTGGAGAAGTCATATTTTCTCCTCTCGTTTATTTTTAAAATGAAATATTTTTCCGGAGAGAAAAATAATTAAAACCGGAATCCTCGTCTTATTATTTGATGAAAATCGAATATGAAAATTCGAGAAAATCCCCAACTCTCTCCGAGGGTCCTTGAGTTGCTTAGGATTTATCGAGGATTTGTCAAAATGCAATAAAACATGATATGCAATGATGATCTATGTATAACATACCAAATTGAAAATTTGGGATGTTACAAACCTACCCCCCTTAAGATGAATCTCGCCCTCGAGATTCGGGTTGGCTAGAAAACAGGTGGGAGTGGTCTTTCCGTAGATCTTCCTCTCGCTCCCAGGTGGCTTCATCCTCCGTGTGGTGACTCCACTGGACTTTGCAAAACTTGATAACCTTGCTGCGGGTAACTCGGCTGGCATACTCGAGAATCTTAACTGGTTTCTCCTCATAGGTCAAATCACTTTCCAACTGAATCGCTTCCAGTGGCACAGTATCTCTCAGCGGTATCTCAGCCATCTTTGCGTGGCACTTCTTCAACTGCGAAACGTGAAATACATCATGTACTCCAGACAATCCTTCGGGCAATTCCAGCTTGTAAGCAACTTCTCCCATACGTTCCAACACTCTGTATGGTCCGATAAAACGGGGCGCTAACTTTCCCTTAACTCCAAAGCGCTTCACTCCTCGAAGTGGTGATACTCAAAGATACACTCTGTCTCCGACTTCGTGAACTGTCTCTTTTCGTTTAGAATCAGCATAACTCTTCTGCCTGGACTGGGCTACCTTGAGCCTATCGCGAATCAACCTCACTTTCTGTTCAGACTCCTTAATCAAATCTGGTCCAAACAACTGACAGTCTCCAACTTCGTCCCATAACAACGGTGTTGTACACCTCCTTCCGTACAAAGCTTCGAAAGGGGCCATCTTCAAACTGGTTTGATAACTGTTGTTATACGAAAACTCCGCATATGGCAAATTGTCGTCCCAACTAGATCCATAATCTAGTGCACATGCTCTCAACATGTCCTCCAAAATCTGGTTGACTCTCTCGGTCTGTCCATCTATCTGTGGGTGGAAAGCTGTACTAAATTCCAGCCTGGTTCCCAATGTTTCATGTAACTGCTTCCAAAACTTCGAGGTAAATTGGGTTCCTCTGTCTGATACAATGGTCCTCGGAACTCCGTGCAAACATATGATCCTGGTCATGTATATCTTTGCCAACTTAGCACTGGTGTAAGTGGTCTTCACTGGAATGAAGTGAGCCACTTTCGTCAATCGGTCGACTACAACCCATATTGAGTCATAGCCTGAACGAGTCCTGGGTAATCCTGTGATAAAATCCATGCCTATTTTATCCCACTTCCATTCGGGTATCGGCAATGGCTGTAGCAATCCTGCTGGCTTCTGATGCTCTGCCTTCACTCTCTGACATACATCACAAACTGCTACATACTCCGCAATATCCTTCTTCATTCCGGTCCACCAGAAAGTATTCTTCAAATCCAAATACATCTTGGTATTCCCCGGGTGAATCGAGTACGGTGAATCATGGGCTTCTTGCAAAATCAACTTCCTGATCTCCGGATCATTTGGCACATATACGCGGTCCTCGAACCATAAGGTATCGTGCTCATCCTCACGAAATCCCTTGGCTTTTCCTTTGCTCATCTTCTCCTTTATCTCTTCAATCTCCTTGTCTGTCCTCTGAGCTTCTCTGATCCTTTCCATCAAGGTAGACTGAATCTCCAATGTCGCTAAATAGCCTTTAGGGACTATCTCCAAACATAGCTCGCGCAGGTCCTCGGCTAACTCCTGAGGTAACTCTCCTGTCATGAGGGTGTTGACATGACTCTTGCGGCTCAACGCGTCTGCTACTACGTTAGCCTTTCCAGGGTGATAATGCAATCTCATATCATAATCTTTAATGAGCTCCAGCCATCTCCTCTGTCTGAGATTTAACTCCTTCTGCGTGAAAATATACTTCAAACTCTTGTGATCCGTGTACACCTCACAATGGTTTCCGATGAGAAAATGTCTCCACGTCTTCAATGCATGCACCACGGCTGCTAATTCCAAATCATGCGTAGCATAATTCTTCTCATGGGGTTTAAGTTGTCGTGAAGCATATGACACAACTCTTCCTTCCTGCATAAGCACCGCTCCAAGTCCTCGACGAGAAGCGTCGCAATAAACTTCATAATCCTTGCGTTGATCTGGCAGAATCAACACTGGCGATGTAACCAATCGTTTCTTCAACTCTTGAAAACTAGCTTCACATTCCTCAGTCCAATTGAATTTGGTGTCCTTCTTCAATAGCTCAGTCATGGGCTTAGCAATCTTCGAGAAATTCTCGATGAATCTCCGGTAGTATCCTGCAAGTCCAAGAAAACTCCGGATTTCTCCAACTGTTGTGGGTGATTCCCAACTTGTCACTGTGTCAACCTTGGCAGGGTCTACTGCTATTCCTTCTCCAGAAATAACATGTCCAAGGAATCCAACTTCCTTCAGCCAAAACTCACACTTGCTGAACTTGGCATATAACTGATGCTCTCTGAGCTTCTCAAGTACCAATCGCAAATGCTCCTCATGCTCTTCTTCATCCTTGGAAAAGATTAAAATATCATCAATGAACACCACGACGAACTTATCCAAAAACTCCATAAACACTTTGTTCATCAGGTTCATGAAATAGGCAGGTGCGTTAGTCAGTCCAAATGACATAACGGTATACTCATACAATCCATATCTGGTGGTAAATGCCGTCTTAGGTATATCCTGCTCTCGAATCTTTAACTGATGGTATCCTGATCGTAGATCGATCTTGGAAAATACTTTAGCTCCTTGTAGGCTGTCAAACAAATCATTGATCATCGGCAGCGGGTACTTGTTTTTGATGGTCACTTCATTTAATCCACGGTAATCAACAACCATCCTTAGTGATCCATCTTTCTTCTCCACTAGAAGTACTGGGGATGCCCAAGGTGACGAACTTGGGCGAACATAGCCTTTATCCAGTAACTCCTTGATCTGCTTCTTAATTTCCTCCAAATCCTTTGCGGGCATCCTGTACGGTCTCTTAGATATTGGCCCTGTGCCTGGCAAAAGTTCAATCAAGAACTCAATATCTCTATCTGGTGGCATGCCTGGCAACTCTTCTGGAAATACATCCGGATAATCCTTCACCACTGGTACTTCCTCCTGTACAACTCCTGATAAGGAATTCACTTGAGTCCTCTTCGGCATATGCCGGGATACATACTTGATCCTTTTTCCTTCCGGGGTGGTAAGCAAAATCGTCTTGCTGGCACAATCGATGTTTCCTCCGTACAACGATAGCCAATCCATTCCCAAAATCACATCCAAACCTTGCGATTCCAAAACAATGAGGTCTGAGGGGAAAACATGCCTACCAATGGCCAACGGTATCTGAAAACATCCTTGGGTGGCCATATACTCTGCTCCTGGCGAGGTTACTAACATGGGGCTTTTGAGAACTTGGGTGGACATCTTAAACTTGTTTACGAATCCCCTTGATATGTATGAATGCGATGCACCAGTATCGAAAAGAACGGTTGCAGTAAATGACTTAACCAAAAACTTACCTATTACTGCATCAGGCTGAGCTTCAACCTCCTCCACGCTCACGTGGTTCACATGTCCTTTGTTGAACGGGTTCGGCTTCTTCCCAGAGCTTCCATTGCCATTTCCATTTTGGGCTTCGGGACAATCGGTAGCATAATGTCCCGTCTTCTGGCACTTGAAACAAGTAATGTGACTTAGATCTCTCTTGGTTGGGGTAGATGGGTTGGTGCGGTTCTGTCCGTTTCCTCCTCCATTCCCATTACCACTCTTGGAGCCATTATGGTTGTGCGAACTACCTCCTCCATGGGTATGCTGAAACTGTCCTCCTGGCTTCGGGGTAAATCATGGCTTCTGCTGGGCTCCAGAATTGTACTTCCCTTCTCCATACTTCCTCTTGCGGTTTTCAATCTGCTGTTGCTTCCCTTCAATCGTGAGAGCTCTATCTACCAGCTCCTGGTAGTTGTTGAAGGTTGCTACCATCAACTGCATACTCAGTTCATCATTCAGTCCTTCCAAGAATTTCTCCTGCTTGGCAGCGTCTGTAGCAACATCATCTGGTGCATAACGTGCTAACTTACTGAAATCCTCCACATACTGGCCTACGGTGCGTCCTCCTTGGCGTAGGTTACGAAACTCACGCTTCTTCATAGCCATAGCTCCTGCTGAAACATGAGCTGTACGGAAAGCTTGCTGAAACTGGTCCCATGTGACAGTGTCAATAGGGTGCGTGGCTGTGTAATTCTCCCACCATGATGCTGCGGGTCCATCAAGCTGATGTGCGGCAAAACGCACTTTCCGCATCTGTGCATCCTGCAGTGGTCAACTCCCTTCCAATTTTGCGGAGCCAATCATCTGCAACAATCGGCTCGGTGCTACTGGAAAACACCGGCGGGTTTAGCCTCAAGAAACGGGCTAAGTGATCAACAGGCGGTGGTGGCGGTGGGTTGTTGTTGTTGTTGTTGCCTTGGTTCTGAACTAACACTTGCATCAGGGCATTCTGTTGCTGAATCAACTGGGTGATCTCCGGTGGGAAAACAAATCCGGTGTCGCGTCTCGGAGGCATCTGATAGGTTTTAGAAAAGATGAGAGTTAAGAGTAGAATGAGGTCTAGAGAGAAAACACTACCCATATGCTCATGAGACAAATTCAATCAATATCACTCAATCAATCCAAACAAGGCAAAACAATCGATCTAACTAGCGTTACAAAGTGCTTGAACTATACTATTAAATGGGGGAAAAATACTACTGATATGGTGGTCTACTAAAAATTCTGATCCGTTGAAGACTCCATGATGTCTGCTCCAGCTTCATCAGTCCATTCACTTGGTTCCGAGTCGGTGTCGTCGATGATTATGTAGTTATCCGGACAAGTGCATTCGTCGACTTCTGCTTTTGGCACTGGATTTCCCACGAATGCTCCAATCTTATTCTCCAGGTCGTCAATCTTCCCTACTAGTGCGTTGATTTCCTCCAAGTAATCTTCGCGTGTGGCCTTGAGTTCTTCTTGGAGTTCCTTGATCTTCGTTAATGCCTTCTTCAGTTCTTCCTTGTCCATGCACATCTGGTTCTCCTGGCGACGAATATGTTGGTTCTGCTCCTGGATGAAAGCTGCAATTGATCCATCCTTCTTGGTCTTGATCATCTCCCATTGCGTGTCTCGACGTCCACAAATCTGATAAATTGTATTCTTAAGCTCCTGGTGATAGACTTCTCCAATGCGTCCCATGGCGATGTGTGCGGCCATGCTCTTCCCTAAACTCCAAGTTGGTGCTTCGAAAACCAATCTCATGGCACTAAACATCCTTCCTGGAATGATAACTTGAACCTTCCAGCTCTCTTCTTCAGGTAATGTGGCGTTGTAGGTTCCGGTGATGCTTGGTATTCCTATGTTCAAGTACTGGGTGACTTCCTTCAAGTGTCGACCAAACGGCGTGTCTTCATCTGGTTGCATGAACTTGCTCCTTGCATTCGCCATTCCTAAAAGAATAGAAAGTGGAGAGGGGTCAGAAATGAGAAGAGAGAAGTTTTCTAGGGCTTAAGCTTAGTGGTCGTGTCCTACAGTCAGCGTGTGCTCTGATACCAACTTTGTAGCGACCAGACCTCAAATGGCCTGTGCTGCTGTGCACCAGTGTCATCAGTAATGCTGACACGCACAGTACAAATGGAGGATTTATAACAGAGTAGCAATCACACACTTATTACATCGAATATCTCCAAAGAGATTAAGAAAGATAAACATGGCTGAAGGCCATCTAATAACGATAACAGCGGAAGGCTTGGAAGATAAGTGAGTCCATCAACTCCAGCGGCATCACTGAGTATAAGACCACGACCTAAAGCACCTTACTCGTCGTCTGAAAAGTCTGCAACATGAAACGTTGCAGCCCGAAAACGGGTCAGCACATAGGATATGCTGGCAAAGTAACACATAGAGAGCAAAGAACAATAATGATGCTATACTACATGCATATATGGCTGGTGGAAAGCTCTATGGTTACAGTTTTTGCGAAAAGCCAATTTTATCCTACTTCAAAGGAATAAATTTTATTTAACTATCATGGTGGTTGAAACATTGAGAAGGTACCTCCAACTCAATCCCAATTAAGTATCATCATTAACCCAACAAAATTAATTATAAGTGTCACGGTGATGAGATTCAAATGATAATCCAGGTACTAGATACTCAAGTTGTCCATAACCGGGGACACGGCTAACCATGATTAGTTTGTACACTCTGCAGAGGTTTGCGCACTTTTCCCCACAAGACTCGATCGCCTCCGCTTGATTCTCGCACTACATGATGTTTGAGAAACGGATGACCGAGACAGTCTTTCAGAAACAGTCACTCTCTACTCTGGATGGACCGGTACACCTAGTTTCCCCTACATCTGCTAGTCCACCTCTTCAAGAGATCCTGTAACCTACTCAGCTATGCTAGAGCCCATAATAGCTTGTGGCTGCACACGGAAGTTTCTAGCATGAATAATCTTATGATCCCTTTGAGCCTGGGTGGCGGACCTTATACATACAGACAACACTGGGTTCTCCAGGTGCCTCAATCCACCCAGATGTGAGTTTTAGTTGCCACCTTAAGTTGAACCATTAATAAACATCTCACATCTGTCATGAATTTCACTCAAACCCAATCCACGTCTACGAGCATAGCATGGCAATATAATAGCAACGTAGAAGTAACTCCCAAGGGTTTGATATGAAACAGGTAATAGGTACTACCTCAACTACTTCCCAATACCCACAGTTTAATTAGATCCTAATCATGCAATTGTTTGAGGAAAACAGATCTAATGCAATAAAACTGGGTATGAACGGGATATGATCAAAGTGTTACTTGCCTTGCTGATGATCCGCAAAACCTAGCGAGTCGAAGTAACAAGCGGCACACTCCGGGTACTCTATCGCAAACAAACAAGCATTCAATCAGTACTCATCTAATGCATAGGTAAAACTCGAATGAAAGATCCAACCAGAAAGTTCAACTTAAGAACTCCGGTTTGCAAAAAGAATCAACTCGAAAGAAGCAACGAAAGTCAAACGGCGAAAGAAAGAAACTTCGTTTGCTAATCTGGATCTAGGTCAAATTTGACTGTAGCAAAAACTTGTTTGAGTAGGTTAAACGGAAAGAAAATTTCGAGACGAAACTCTGGGCGCTTGAATCGCCTGATTCCGATAAACGAGCGAGAAGTTAAACAGAATCGAAGATTCGATCAGAAATCGAATCTGAGAAAATAACGAGAAAATCCAACGAAAAAGAAAAATGGACGAACGGTTAAATAATGGACGTTCGTTAACAGAGAAAAACCGACGAACGCGTTCGTTAAAACGAACGGTTCGGTGAACGCTCGTAAAATAATAAAACCGAAAAAAACCGATCTAGGGTTTTTTTTAAAACAAAAACCGGCAAAGGTCAACGGCATCGGCAGTACCTCGTCGGGCTACTCCGGCGAGGGCTCCGGCGGGGCTCCGGCTCGGGCGGCGAGGGGCGCGGGGTGCGGGGCTCGGGCGGGGGGGCGCGAGGGGCGGTGAGGGGCGGCGGCGGCTCGGCTTCCGGCGGGCGGCAGCGAGGCGAGTGCGGGCGGCGGCGGCTTGATGAGAGGAGAGAGAGGGGGGCTATATATAGGGGGGCCGAGGGGTGGCTTGGGGGAGGGGTCGGGCGAGCGGGAGGCGTGCGGCGGCCGGACTCGGCAAGGCGGCGGCGGCGCTCCCGTGCGGAGGAAGGAGAGGGGCGCGGGCGGGCCGGCGCTCGGCTGGGCTTCGGCCGAGCGGGCGTCGCGCGTTTTTATTTTTTAAATAAGTTCCGCGAAAAATAATTCACAAAAAAAGAAATAAAAATCAGAAAAATATGAAATAAATTTTCCCCGTCTAGTTAGAAAATCTAGAATAGGGTGAACATTTTTTTAAATCAAAATAAATATTTTGAAAACACACAATATTTTTAATGTAATAAAAATTGCAAATAAATTCCAAATAAATTCCAATAAATGATTTTAACATTTTTCCTCCAGTATTTCAATTGTTTTGGAGAAGTCATATTTTCTCCTCTCGTTTATTTTTAAAATGAAATATTTTTCCGGAGAGAAAAATAATTAAAACCGGAATCCTCGTCATATTATTTGATGAAAATCGAATATGGAAATTGAGAAAATCCCCAACTCTCTCCGAGGGTCCTTGAGTTGCTTAGGATTTATCGAGGATTTGTCAAAATGCAATAAAACATGATATGCAATGATGATCTATGTATAACATACCAAATTGAAAATTTGGGATGTTACAAGACGTCTTCTTCTTGCTTGTGCTTGGGTCAAACCCGAGCCCCTCTTTGGAAAACACCTCATTGTGTTGGTTCGATACCTCATTAAGGTTCTTTTGTCCTTGAGCACATGTCATGAGACCTTTCTCGATTTGAGCTTTGAGAAAGCGATTCTCCTCAAGAATAGATGCTAGATCACTACTAGAGTTAGTAGTACAAGCATCAACATTGATAATTGATACGTCTCCAACATATCTATAATTTTTAATTGTTCCATGCTATTATATTATCTGTTTTGGATGTTTAATGGGCTTTATTATGCACTTTTATATTATTTTTAGGACTAACCTATTAACCGAACGCCTAGTGCAAATTGCTGTTTTTTTTTGCCTATTTCAGTGTTTCGCAGAAAAGGAATATCAAACGGAATCCAAACGGAATGAAACCTTCGCGAGGATCATTTTTGGAACAAACGCAGTCCAGGAGACTTGGAGTGGACGTCAAGGAAGCAACGAGGCGGCCACGAGGCAGGGAGGCGCGCCCAGGGGGTAGGCGCGCCCCCACCCTCGTGGGCCCCTCGTAGCTCCACCGACCTACTTCTTTCGCCTATATATACTCTTATACCCTGGAAACATCGAGGGGAGCAACGAAACCTATTTTCCACCGCCGCAACCTTCTGTACCCGTGAGATCCCATCTTGGGGCCTTTTCCGGCACTCCGCCGGAGGGGGATTCGATCACGGAGGGCTTCTACATCAACACCATAGCCTCTCTGATGATGTGTGAGTAGTTTACCACAGACCTTCGGGTCTATAGTTATTAGCTAGATGGCTTCTTCTCTCACTTTGGATCTCAATACAAACTTCTCCTCGATCTTCTTGGAGATCTATTCGATGTAATTCTTTTGGCGGTGTGTTTGTCGAGATCCGATGAATTGTGGGTTTATGATCAAGATTATCTATAAACAATATTTGATTCTTCTCTGAATTCTTATATGCATGATTAAATATCTTTGCAAGTCTCTTCGAATTATTCGTACGTCTCCAATGTATCTATAATTTTTGTTTGTTCCATGCTATTATATTATCAATCTTGGATGTTTTATATGCTATTTTATATGATTTTTGTGAGTAACCTATTAACCTAGAGCCCAGTGCCAGTTTCTGTTTTTTCCTTGTTTTGAGTTTTACAGAAAAGGAATACCAAAAGGAATACCAAAAGGAGTCCAATTGATGTGCCAATTTTGATGATTTTTTATGGACCAAAAGAAGCCCTCGGAGTAAAAGAGTTGGGCCAGAAGAGTCCCGGGCCATCCACGAGGGTGGGGGTGCGCCCTACCCCCTGGGCGCGTCCCCCTATCTCATGGACGACTCGGAGACCCCCCCTGACGTGAGAGCTATGCCAAAAATTCCTATAAATACAGAAACCTCCAGAAAATAACCTAGATCGGGAGTTCCGCAGCCGCAAGCCTCTGTGGCCACCAAAAACCAATCGGGACCCTGTTTCGTCACCCTGCCGGAGGTGGATCCCACACCGGTGGCCATCTTCATCATCCCGGCGATCTCCATGACGAGGAGGGAGTAGTTCACCCTCGGGGCTGAGGGTATGTACCGGTAGCTATGTGTTTGATCTCTCTCTCTCTCTCTCTTGTGTTCTTGATTTGGCATGATCTTGATGCATCGCGAGCTTTGCTATTATAGTTGGATCTTATGATGTTTCTCCCCCTCTACTCTCTTGTAATGGATTGAGTTTCCCTTTGAAGTTATCTTATCGGATTGAGTCTTCAAGGATTTGATAACACTTGATGTATGTCTTGCGTGGGATACCCGTGGTGACAATGGGGTATTCTATTGATTCACTTGATGTATGTTTTGGTGATCAACTTGCGGGTTCCGTGACCTTGGGAATCTATGCATAGGGGTTGGCACACGTTTTCGTCTTGACTCTCCGGTAGAAACTTTGGGGCACTCTTTGAAGTTCTTTGTGTTGGTTGAAGAGATGAATCTGACATTATGTGATGCATATCGTATAATCATACCCACGGATACATGAGGTGACATTGGAGTATCTAGGTGACATTAGGGTTTTGGTTGAGTTGTGTCATAAGGTGCTATTCTAGTACGAACTCTATGATAGATCGAATGGAAGGAATAGCTTCGTGTTATTTTACTACGGACTCTTGAATAGATCGATCAGAAATGATAACTTTGAGGTGGTTTCGTACCCTACAATAATCTCTTCGTTTGTTCTCCGCTATTAGTGACTTTGGAGTGAGTATTTGTTGCATGTTGAGGGATAGTTATATGATCCAATTATGTTATTATTGTTGAGAGAACTTGCACTAGTGAAAGTATGAACCTTGGGCCTTGTTTCAACGCATTGCAATACCGTTTTCGCTCACTTTTATCATTAGTTACCTTGCTGTTTTTATATTTTCAGATTACAAAAACCTATATCTACCATCCATATTGTACTTGTATCACCATCTCTTCGCCGAACTAGTGCACCTATACAATTCACGATTGTATTGGGTGTGTTGGGGACACAAGAGATTCTTTGTTATTTGGTTGCAGGGTTGTTTGAGAGAGACCATTTTCATCCTATGCCTCCCACGGATTGATAAACCTTAGGTCATCCACATGAGGGAAATTTGCTACTGTCCTACAAACCTCTGCACTTGGAGGCCCAACAACGTCTACAAGAAGAAGGTTGCATAGTAGACATCAAGCAATTTCTGGCGCCGTTGCCGGGGAGGTGAGTGCTTGAAGGTATATATTTAGATGTTGCAATCAAATCTTTTACTTTCTTGTTTTATCACTAGTTTAGTTTATAAACGAAAACTACAAAAAATGGAATTAAGGGTGACTCATATGCTTCATCTTTTTAATGTCTTTCGGGAAAATGATGGTAAGGAAAATTGTGCTCAAGTACTAGAAGAAGAATTACATAGAATGCTTGGCATACAATATGTGAATGATGAGCATGATTGCAATGTTGTTAGTATGAATTCTTTGAATACTCATGATGCTAATGATATGCAAAGCCACAAGCTTGGGGATGCTATGTTTGATGAAGATGATATGTTTACTTCCCCAAGTTTTGATGAGCAAATTTATTATGATGAAAGCATGCCTCCTATTTATGATGATTATTGTGATGACATGTATGCTATAAAGTATAAAGATAACCATAAAACTTTTCATCATGATTTTAATTTTCAATTGGATTATGCTTCACATGATAGTTATTTTGTTGAGTTTGCTCCCACTACTATTGATGAGAAGAAATTTACTTATGTGGAGAGTAATAAAAATTCTATGCTTGTAGATCATGAAAAGAATGCTTTATGTGATGGTTATATTGTTGAATTCATTCATTATGCTACTAAAAATTATTATGAGGGAGGAACATATGCTTGTAGGAATTGCAATAATATCAAGTTTCCTCTCTATGTGCTTGAATTTTTAAAGTTATGCTTGTTTTGCCTTCCTATGCTAGTTGATTATTGTTCCCATAAATTGTTTGTTCACAAAATCCCTATGCATAGGAAGTGGGTTAGAATTAAATGTGCTAGTCATATTCTTCGTGATGCTCTCTTTATGTTTCAATTCTTATCTTTTATGTGAGCATCATTGAAATCATCATGCCTAGCTAGAGGCGTTAAACGTTAGCGCTTGTTGGGAGGCAACCCAATTTTATTTTTGTTCCTTACTTTTTGCTCCTGTTTAGTAATAAATAATTCATCTAGCCTCTGGTTAGATGTGGTTTTATGTTTAATTCGTGTTTGTGCCAAGTAAAACCTATAGGATCTTCTTGGGTGATAATTATTTGATCTTGCTGAAAAAGACAGAAAGTTTCTGCTCACGAAAAAAATTGTTAAAAATCACCAGAAACTTTTAAAATACTTATTCCAATTGCATTAGATAAATAAACAAATTATTTAGGTCTTCAAATTTTGGCAAAAATTTTGAGTTACAGAAGTTTGCGTTTGATACAGATTACTACAGACTGTTCTGTTTTTGATAGATTCTGTTTTTCGTGTGTTGTTTGCTTATTTTGATGAAGCTATGGCTAGTATCGGGGGGTATGAACCATAGAGAAGTTTGAATACAGTGGGTTTAACACCAATATAAATAAAGAATGAGTTCATTACAGTACCTTAATGTGGTGGTTTGTTTTCTTACACTAAATGAGCTCATGAGATTTTCTGTTGAGTTTTGTGTTGTGAAGTTTTCAAGTTTTGGGTAAAGATTTGATGGATTATGGAATAAGGAGTGGCAAGAGCCTAAGATTGGGGATGCCCAAGGCACCCCAAGGTAAAATTCAAGGACAACCAAAAGCCTAAGCTTGGGGATGCCCCGGAAGGCATCCCCTCTTTTGTCTTCGTTCATCGGTAACTTTACTTGAGGCTATATTTTTATTCACCACATGATATGTGTTTTGCTTGGAGCGTCTTGTATGATTTGAGTCTTTGATTTTTAGTTCACCAAAATAATACTTGCTGTACACACCTTTTGGGAGAGACGCACATTAATCAGAATTTATTAGAATACTCTATGTGCTTCGCTTATATCTTTTGAGCTAAACAATTTTGCTCTAGTGCTTCACTTATATCTTTTAGAGCACGGTGGTGGTTTTATTTTACAGAAATTATTGATCTCTCATGATTCACTTATATTATTTTGAGACTCCTTTAGAACAACATGGTAATTTGCTTCGGGTATAAAAGTAGTCCTAATATGATAGGCATCCAAGATGGATATATAAAAACTTTCATATAAGTGCATTGAATACTAAGAAAAGTTTGATACTTGATGATTGTTTTGAGATATGGAGATAGTGATATTAAAGTTGTGCTAGTTGAGTAGTTGTGAATTTGAGAAATACTTGTGTTGAAGGTTGCAAGTCCCGTAGCATGCACGTATGGTAAACGTTGTGTAACAAATTTGAAACACGAGGTGTTCTTTGATTGTCATCCTTATGAGTGGCGGTCGGGGACGAGCGATGGTCTTTTCGTACCAATCTATCCCCCTAGGAGCATGTGCGTAGTGCTTGGTTTTTGATGACTTGTAGATTTTTGCAATAAGTATGTGAGTTCTTTATGACTAATTTTGAGTCCATGGATTATACGCACTCTCACCCTACCATCATTGCTAGCGTTTTCGGTACCGTGCATTGCCCTTTCTCACCTCGAGAGTTGGCGCAAACTTCGCCTGTGCATCCGAACCCCGTGATACGATATGCTCTATCAAACATAAGCCTCCTTATATCTTCCTCAAAACAGCCACCATACCTACCTATCATGGTATTTCTACAGCCATTCCGAGATATATTTGCATGCAACTTCCATCGTTCCGTTTATTATGACACGCTTCATCATTGTCATATTGCGTTGCATGATCATGTAGTTGACATCGTATTTGTGGCAAGGCCACCATTCATAATTTTTCGTACATGTCACTCTTCATTCATTGCCCATCCCGGTACACCGCCGGAGGCACTCATATAGAGTCATATTTTGTTCTAGTATCGAGTTGTAATCCTTGAGTTGTAAATAGATAGAAGTGTGATGATCATTATTAGAGAATTGTCCCTTGAAAAAAAAGAGAAAGGCCAAAAAAAGAAAGGCCAAATAAAAAAAGAGAAAGGCCAAAAAAATGGAGGCCCAAAAGAAAAGAAAAAAGGGGGACAATGCTACTATCCTTTTCCACACTTGTGCTTCAAAGTAGCACCATGATCTTTATGATAGAGAGTCTCTTATTTTGTCACTTTCATATACTAGTGGGAATTTTTCATTATAGAACTTGGCTTGTATATTCCAACAATGGGCTTCCTCAAATGCCCTAGGTCTTTGTGAGCAAGCAAGTTGGATGCACACCCACTTAGTTTCTTTTGTTGAGCTTTCATACATTTATAGCTCTAGTGCATCCGTTGCATGGCAATCCCTACTCCTCGCATTGACATCAATTGATGGGCATCTCCATAGCCCGTTGATTAGCCGCGTCAATGTGAGACTTTCTCCTTTTTTGTCTTCTCCACACAACCCCCATTATCATATTCTATTCCACCCATAGTGCTATGTCCATGGCTCACGCTCATGTATTGCATGAAAGTTGAAAAAGTTTGAGAATACTAAAGTATGTAACAATTGCTTGGCTTGTCATCGGGGTTGTGCATGATGAGAGCATTTTGTGTGACGAAAATGAAGCATGGCCAAACTATATGATTTTTTAGGGATGAGCTTTCTTTGGCTATGTTATTTTGAGAAGACATAATTGCTTGGTTAGTATGCTTGAAGTATTATTATTATTTATGTTAATATTAAACTTTTGTTTTGAATCTTATGGATCTGAATATTCCTGCCACAATAAAGAAGATTACATTGATAAATATGTTAGGTAGCATTCCACATCAAAAATTCTGTTTTTATCATTTACCTACTCGAGGACGAGCAGGAATTAAGCTTGGGGATGCTTGATATGTCTCCGACGTATCTATAATTTTTGATTGTTCCATGCTATTATATTATCAATATTGGATATTTTATATGCATTTATATGCTATTTTATATGATTTTTGGGACTAACCTATTAACCTAGAGCCCAGTGCAAGTTTCTATTTTCCTTGTTTTTGAGTTTTACAGAAAAGGAATACCAAACGGAGTCCAATTGACGTGCCAATTTTTGATGATTTTTTATGGACCAAAAGAAGCCCCCGGAGTAAAAGAGTTGGGCCAGAAGAGTCTCGGGCCGTCCACGAGGGTGGGGGCGCGCCCTACCCCCTGGGCGCGTCCCCCTATCTCGTGGACGACTCGGAGACCCCCCTGACGTGAGACCTACGCCAAAAATTCCTATGAATACAGAAACCTCCAGAAAATAAGCTAGATCGGGAGTTCCGCCACCGCATGCCTCTGTAGCCACCAAAAACCAATCGGGACCCTGTTCCGGCACCCTGCCGGAGGGGGATCCCTCACTGGTGGCCATCTTCATCATCCCGGCGATCTCCATGACGAGGAGGGAGTAGTTCACCCTCGGGGCTGAGGGTATGTACCAGTAGCTATGTGTTTGATCTCTCTCTCTCTCTCGTGTTCTTGATTTGGCATGATCTTGATGTATCGCGAGCTTCGCTATTATAATTGGATCTTTTGATGTTTCTCCCCCTCTACTCTCTTGTAATGGATTGAGTTTTCCCTTTGAAGTTATCTTATCGGATTGAGTCTTTAAGGATTTGAGAACACTTGATGTATGTCTTGTGTGGGATACCCATGGTGACAATGGGGTATTCTATTGATTCACTTGATGTATGTTTTGGTGATCAACTGCGGGTTCCGTCACCTTGGAAATCTATGCATAGGGGTTGGCACACATTTTCGTCTTGACCCTCCGGTAGAAACTTTGGGGCACTCTTTGAAGTTCTTTGTGTTTGCTGAATAGATGAATCTGAGATTGTGTGATGCATATAGTATAATCATGCCCATGGATACTTGAGGTGACATTGGAGTATCTAGGTGCCATTAGGGTTTTGGTTGATTTGTGTCTTAAGGTGTTATTCTAGTACGAACTCTATGATAGATCGAACGGAAGGAATAGCTTTGTGTTATTTTACTACGGACTCTTGAATAGATCGATCAGAAAGGATAACTTTGAAGTGGTTTCGTACCATACAATAATCTCTTCGCTTCTTCTCCACTATTAGTGACTTTGGAGTGACTCTTTGTTGCATGTTGAGGGATAGTTATATGATCCAATTATGTTATTATTGTTGAGAGAACTTGCACTAGTGAAAGTATGAACCTTAGGCCTTGTTTCAACACATTGCAATACCATTTTCGCTCACTTTTATCATTAGTTACCTTGCTCTTTTTATATTTTCAGATTGCAAAAACCTATAACTACCATCCATATTGCACTTGTATCACCATCTTTTCGCCGAACTAGTGCACCTATACAATTTACCATTGTATTTGGTGTGTTGGGGACACAAGAGACTCTTTGTTATTTGGTTGCAGGGTTGTTTGAGAGAGACCATCTTGATCCTACGCCTCCCACGGATTGATAAACCTTAGGTCATCCACTTGAGGGAAATTTTCTACTGTCCTACAAACCTTTGCACTTAGAGGCCCAACAACGTCTACAAGAAGAAGGTTGCGTAGTAGACATCAATTATCAGTTCGGTTTGGCCTACTAGATTGATCTTTCTTGCAATGGGAGAAGTGCTTAGCTTTGGGTTCAATCTTGCGGTGTCCTTTCCCAGTGACAGCAGGGGCAGCAAGGCACTTATTGTATTGTTGCCATCGAGGATAAAAAGATGGGGGTTATATCATATTGCTTGAGTTTATCCCTCTACATCATGTCATCTTGCCTAATGCGTTACTTTGTTCTTATGAACTTAATACTCTAGATGCATGCTGGATAGCGGTCGATGTGTGGAGTAGTAGTAGTAGATGCAGAATCGTTTCGGTCTACTTGTCACGGATGTGATGCCTATGTTCATGATCATGCCTAGATATTCTCATAACTATGCGCTTTTCTATCAATTGCTCGACAGTAATTTGTTCACCCACCGTAATATATGCTATCTTGAGAGAAGCCACTAGTGAAACCTATGGCCCCCGGGTCTCTTTCTTATTATATTGCATCTCTTTTATTTACATCACATCTCATTTTACTATTTTGCAATCTTTACTTTCCAATCTATACAACAAAAATACCAAAAATATTTACCTTATTATCTTTATCAGATCTCACTTTTGCAAGTGGCCGTGAAGGGATTGACAACCCCTTTATCGCGTTCGTTGCAAGGTTCTTGATTGTTTGTGCAGGTACTAGGTGATTTGCGTGTAGTCTCCTACTGGATTGATACCTTGGTTCTCAAAAGCTGAGGGAAATACTTACGCTACTTTGCTGCATCACCCTTTCCTCTTCAAGGGAAAACCAACGCATGCTCAAGAGGTAGCAAGAAGGATTTCTGGCGCCGTTGCCGGGGAGATCTACGCACAAGTCAAGACATACCAAGGACCCGTCACAAACTCTTATCCCTCGCATTACATTATTTGTCATTTGCCTCTCGTTTTCCTCTCCCCCACTTCACCCTTGCCTTTTTATTCGCCCTCTTGTTCCGTTTGTCTCTTTTCGCTTGCTTCTTGTTTTCTTGTGTGTTGGATTGATTGTTTGTCACGATGGCTCAAGATAATACTAAATTGTGTGACTTTTCCAATACCAACAACAATGATTTTATTAGCACTCCGATTGCTCCTATCACCGATGTTGAATCTTATGAAATTAATGCTGCTTTGTTGAATCTTGTCACGAAAGATCAATTTTCTGGCCTTCCTAGTGAAGATGCCGCTACTCATCTAAACAACTTCGTTGATTTGTGCGATATACAAAAGAATAAAGATGTGGATAATGATATTGTAAAATTGAAGCTATTTCCGTTTTCGCTTAGAGATCGTGCTAAAACTTGGTTCTCTTCTTTGTAAATCATCAGAGCCACCACGACGAGATGGAGGAGATGGCTGATACGTCTCCAAAGTATCTATAATCTTTGATTGTTCCATGCTATTATATATTCTGTTTTGGATATTTAATGGGCTTTATTATACACTTTTATATTATTTTTGGGACTAACCTACTAACCCAAGGTCCAGTGCAAATTGCTGTTTTTTTCCTATTTCAGTGTTTCGCAGAAAAGGAATATCAAACGGAATCCAAATGGAATGAAACCTTCGGGAGCGTGATTTTTGGAACAAACGTGATCCAGAGGACTTGGAGTGGACGTCAAGAAAGAACCGAGGAGGCCACGAGGCAGGGAGGCGCGCCTGCCCCCCCCCCCCGGGCGCGCCCCCACCCTCGTGGCTCCACCGACCTACTTCTTCCTCCTATATATACCTATGTACCCCGAAAACATCCAGGAGCACCACGAAACCCTATTTCCACCGCCGCAACCTTCTGTACCCATGAGATCCCATCTTGGGGCCTTTCCCGGCGCTCCACCGGAGGGGGACTCGGTCACGGAGGGCTTCTACATCAACACCATAGCCTCTCCGATGATGTGTGAGTAGTTTACCTCAGACCTTCGGGTCCATAGTTATTAGCTAGATGGCTTCTTCTCTCTCTTTGGATCTCAATACAAAATTCTCCTCGATCTTCTTGGAGATCTATTCGATGTAACTCTTTTTGCGGTGTGTTTGTCGAGATCCGATGAATTGTGGGTTTATGATCAAGATTATCTATGAACAATATTTGGTTATTCTCTGAATTCTTTTATGTATGGTTGGTTATCTTTGCAAGTCTCTTCGAATTATCAGTTTGGTTTGGCCTACTAGATTGACCATTCTTGCAATGGGAGAAGTGCTTAGCTTTGGGTTCAATCTTGCGTTGCTCGTTCCTAGTGACAGCAGGGGAAACGACACGTATCGTATTGTTGCCATCGAGGATAAAAAGATGGGGTTTATATTATATTGCTTTAGTTTATCCCTCTACATCATGTCATCTTGCCTAATGCGTTACTCCGTTCCTATGAACTTAATACTCTATATGCATGCGGGATAGCGGTTGATGTGTGGAGTAATAGTAGTAGATGTAGGCAGGAGTCGGTCTACTTGTCACGGACGTGATGCCTATATGCATGCTCATGCCTAGATATTCTCATAATTATGCACTTTTCTATCAATTGCTCGACAGTAATTTGTTCACCCACCGTAATACTTATGCTACTTTAAAGAAGCCACTAGTGAAACCTATGGCCCCCAGGTCTATTTTCTATCATATTAATCTCCTGTCAACTAGCTATTTCTGGCGTCGTTTACTTTGCAATCTTTACTTTCAATCTTTATCATAAAAATACCAAAAATATTATCTTATCATCTCTATCAGATCTCACTTATGCAAGTGGTCGTGAAGGGATTGACAACCCCTTTATCGCGTTGGTTGCAAGGTTCTTATTTATTTGTGTAGGTATGAGGGACTTGCGTGTGGCCTCCTACTGGATTGATACCTTGGTTCTCAAAAACCGAGGGAAATACTTACGCTACTCTGCTGCATCACCCTGTCCTCTTCAAGGGAAAACCAACGCATGCTCAAGAGGTAGCCGTTGCCGGGGAGTCTACGCACAAGTCAAGACATACCAAGTACCCATCACAAACTCTTATCCCTCGCATTACATTATTTGCCATTTGCCTCTCATTTTCCTCTCCCCCACTTCACCCTTGCCGTTTTATTCGCCCTCTCTTTCCGTTCGCCTCTTTTTTGCTTGCTTCTTGTTTGCTTGTTTGTTGGATTGCTTACTTGTCATGATGGCTCAAGATAATACTAAATTGTCTGACTTTGTCAATACCAACAACAATGATTTTCTTAGCACTCCGATTGCTCCTCTTACCGATGCCGAATCTTGTGAAATTAATGCTGCTTTGCTGAATCTTGTCATGAAAGATCAATTCGCTGGCCTTACTAGTGAAGATGTCGCTACCCATCTAAACAGCTTTGTTGATTTGTGTGATATGCAAAAGAAGAAAGATGTGGACAATGATATTGTTAAATTGAAGCTATTTCCGTTTTCGCTTAGAGATCGTGCTAAAACTTGGTTTTCGTCTTTGCCTAAAAATAGTATTGATTCTTGAAATAAGTGCAAAGATGCTTTTATCTCTAAGTATTTTCCTCCCGCTAAAATCATCTCTCTTAGAAACGATATTATGAATTTTAAGCAACTTGATCATGAGCATGTCGCACAAGCTTGGGAGAGGATGAAATTAATGATACGTAATTGCCCTACACATGGTTGGAATTTATGGATGAATATACAAAAAAATTATGCCGGATTGAATTTTGCTTCTAGAAATCTTTTAGATTCGGCCGCGGGAGGCACTTTTATGGAAATCACTTTAGAAGAAGCTACTAAACTCCTAGATAATATTATGGTTAATTATTCTCAATGGCACACCGAAAGATCTACTAGTAAAAAAGTTCATGCGATAGAAGAGATTAATGTTTTGAGTGGAAAGATGGATGAACTTATGAAATTGTTTGCTAATAAGAGTGTTTCTTCTGATCCTAATGATATGCCTTTTGAAGGAAATATGCCCTAGACGCAATAATAAAGTTATTATTTATTTCCTTATATCATGATAAATGTTTATTATTCATGCTAGAATTGTATTAACCGAAAACATGATACATATGTGAATACATAGACAAACAGAATGTCACTAGTATGCCTCTACTTGACTAGCTCGTTAATCAAAGATGGTTATGTTTCCTAACCATTGACATGAGTTGTCATTTGATTAACGGGATCACCTCATTAGGAGAATGACGCGATTGACTTGACCCATTCCGTTAGCTTAGCACTCGATCGTTTAGTATGTTGCTATTGCTTTCTTCATGACTTATACATGTTCCTATGACTATTAGATTATGCAACTCCCGTTTACCGGAGGAACACTTTGTGTGCTACCAAACGTCACAACGTAACTGGGTGATTATAAAGGTGCTCTACAGGTGTCTCCGAAGGTACTTGTTGGGTTGGCGTATTTCGAGATTAGGACTTGTCACTCCGATTGTCGGAGAGGTATCTTAGGGCCCACTCGGTAATGCACATCACTTAAGCCTTGCAAGCATTGCAACTAATGAGTTAGTTGCGGGATGATGTATTACGGAACGAGTAAAGAGACTTGTCGGTAACGAGATTGAACTAGGTATTGAGATACCGACGATCGAATCTCGGGCAAGTACATACCGATGACAAAGGGAATAACATATGTTGTTATGCGGTTTGACCGATAAAGATCTTCGTAGAATATGTGGGAGCCAATATGAGCATCCAGGTTCCGCTATTGGTTATTGACCAGAGACGTGTCTCGGTCATGTCTACATAGTTCTCGAACCCGTAGGGTCCGCACGCTTAAAGTTCGATGACGGTTATATTATGAGTTTATGTGTTTTGATGTATCGAAGGTAGTTCGGAGTCCCGGATGTGATCACAGACATGACGAGGAGTCTCGAAATGGTCGAGACATGAAGATTGATATATTGGACGACTATATTCGGACACCGGAATGGTTTCGTGGGTTATCGGATAAATACCGGAGTACCGGGGGGTTACCGGAACCCCCCGGAGGTTATTGGGCCTCATGGGACCAAGTGGTGGAAGAGGAGAGGCGGCCAAGGGGCAGCCGCGCGCCCCTCCCCCTCAAGTCCGAATTGGACAAGGAGGGGGCGGCGCCCCCCCTTTCCTTTCCCCCTCTCTCTCCTTCCCTCTCCTCTCCTACTCCAACATGGAAGGGGGAGTCCTACTCTCGGTGGGAGTAGGACTCCTCATGGGGCGCGCCAAGGGTGGCCGGCCCCCTCCCCTCCTCCACTCCTTTATATACGGGGAGGGAGGCACCCCCTTGAGACACAACAATTGATCCCTTGGATCTCTTAGCCGTGTGCGGTGCCCCCTCCATCGTAATCCACCTCGGTCATATCATAGCGGTGCTTAGGCGAAGCCCTGCGACGGTAGAACATCATCATCGTCACCATGCCGTCGTGCTGACGGAACTGTCCCTCAAAGCTCGGTTGGATCGAAGTTCGAGGGACGTCATCGAGTTGAACGTGTGCTGAACTCGGAGGTGCCGTGCGTTCGGTACTTGATCGGTCGGATCGTGAAGACGTACGACTACATCAACCGTGTTGTGCTAACGCTTCCGCTTTCGGTCTACGAGGGTACATGGACACACTCTCCCCTCTCGTTGCTATGCATCACCATGATCTTGCGTGTGCGTAGGATTTTTTTTGAAATTACTATACGTTCCCCAACAGTGGCATCCGAGCCAGGTTTTATGCGTTGATGTTATATGCACGAGTAGAACACAAGTGAGTTGTGGGCGATACAAGTCATACTGCTTACCAGCATGTCACACTTTGGTTCGGCGGTATTGTTGGATGAAGCGGCCCGGACTGACATTACGTGTACGCTTACGCGAGACTGGTTCTACCGACGTGCTTTGCACACAGGTGGCTAACGGGTGTCAGTTTCTCCAACTTTAGTTGAACCGAGTGTGGCTACGCCCGGTCCTTGAGAAGGTTAAAACAGCACTAACTTGACGAACTATCGTTGTGTATTTGATGCATAGGTAAGAACGGTTCTTGCTCAGCCCGTAGCAGCCACGTAAAACTTGCAACAACAAAGTACATGACGTCTAACTTGTTTTTGCAGGGCATGTTGTGATGTGATATGGTCAAGGCATGATGCTATATTTAATTGTATGAGATGATCATGTTTTGTAACCAAGTTGTCGGCAACTGGCAGGAGCCATATGGTTGTCGCTTTATTGTATGCAATGCAATCGCCGTGTAATTGCTTTACTTTATCACTAAGTGGTAGCGATAGTCGTAGAAGCAATAGTTGGCGAGACGACAATGATGCTACGATGGAGATCAAGGTGTCGCGCCGGTGACGATGGTGATCATGTTGGTGCTTCGGAGATGGAGATCACAAGCACAAGATGATGATGGCCATATCATATCACTTATATTGATTGCATGTGATGTTTATCTTTTATGCATGTTATCTTGCTTTGATTGACGGTAGCATTATAAGAAGATCTCTCACTAAATTTCAAGGTAAAAAGTGTTCTCCCTGAGTATGCACCATTGCCAAAGTTCGTCGTGCCCAGACACCACGTGATGATCGGGTGTGATAACTTCTACGTCCATCTACAATGGGTGCAAGCCAGTTTTTGTACACGCAGAATACTCAGGTTAAACTTGACGAGCCTAGCATATGCAGATATGGCCTCGGAACACTGAGACCGAAAGGTCGAGCGTGAATCATATAGTAGGTATGATCAACATAGTGATGTTCACCATTGAAAACTACTCCATTTCACGTGATGATCGGTTATGGTTTAGTTGATTTGGATCACGTGATCACTTAGATGATTAGAGGGATGTCTATCTAAGTGGGAGTTCTTAAGTAATATGATTAATTGAACTTAAATTTATCATGAACTTAGTACCTGATAGTATTTTGCATGTCTATGTTTGTTGTAGATAGATGGCTCGTGCTGTTGTTCCGTTGAATTTTAATGCATTCCTTGAGAAAGCAAAGTTGAAAGATGATGGTAGCAATTACACGGACTGGGTCCGTAACTTGAGGATTATCCTCATTGCTGCACAGAAGAATTACGTCCCAGAAGCACCGCTAGGTGCCAAACCTGCTGCAGGAGCAACACCAGATGTTATGAACGTCTGGCAGAGCAAAGCTGATGACTACTCGATAGTTCAGTGTGCCATGCTTTACGGCTTAGAACCGGGACTTCAACGACGTTTTGAACGTCATGGAGCATATGAGATGTTCCAGGAGTTGAAGTTAATATTTCAAGCAAATGCCCGGATTGAGAGATATGAAGTCTCCAATAAGTTCTACAGCTGCAAGATGGAGGAGAATAGTTCTGTCAGTGAGCATATACTCAGAATGTCTGGGTATAACAATCACTTGATTCAACTGGGATTTAATCTTCCGGATGATAGCGTCATTGACAGAATTCTTCAATCACTGCCACCAAGCTACAAGAGCTTCGTGATGAACTATAACATGCAAGGGATGGATAAGACGATTCCCGAGCTCTTCGCAATGCTAAAGGCTGCGGAGGTAGAAATCAAGAAAGAGCATCAAGTGTTGATGGTCAATAAGACCACCAGTTTCAAGAAAAAGGGCAAAGGGAAGAAGAAGGGGAACTTCAATAAGAACAGCAAAGAAGTTGCTGCTCTGGAGAAGAAACCCAAGTCTGGACCTAAGCCTGAGACTGAGTGCTTCTACTGCAAGCAGACTGGTCACTGGAAGCGAAACTGCCCCAAGTATTTGGCGGATAAGAAGGATGGCAAGGTGAACAAAGGTATATGTGATATACATGTTATTGATGTGTACCTTACTAGAGCTCGCAGTAGCACCTGGGTATTTGATACTGGTTCTGTTGCTAATATTTGCAACTCGAAAAAGGGACTGCAGATTAAGCGGACACTGGCTACGGACGAGGTGACGACGCGCGTGGGAAACGGTTCCAAAGTCGATGTGATCGCTGTCGGCACGCTACCTCTACATCTACCTTCGGGATTAGTATTAGACCTAAATAATTGTTATTTGGTGCCAGCGTTGAGCATGAACATTATATCTGGATCTTGTTTGATGCGAGACGGTTATTCATTTAAATCTGAGAATAATGGTTATTCTATTTATATGAGTAATATCTTTTATGGTCATGCACCCTTGAAGAGTGGTCTATTTTTGATGAATCTCGATAGTAGTGATACACATATTCATAATGTTGAAGCCAAAAGATGCAGAGTTGATAATGATAGTGCAACTTATTTGTGGCACTGCCGTTTGGGTCATATTGGTGTAAAGCGCATGAAGAAACTCCATACTGATGGACTTTTGGAATCACTTAATTATGAATCACTTGGTACTTGCGAACCATGCCTCATGGGCAAGATGACTAAAACGCCGTTCTCCGGAACTATGGAGCGAGCAACTGATTTGTTGGAGATCATACATACTGATGTATGTGGTCCAATGAATGTTGAGGCTCGCGGCGGGTATCGTTATTTTCTCACCTTCACAGATGATTTAAGCAGATATGGGTATATCTACTTAATGAAACATAAGTCTGAAACATTTGAAAAGTTCAAAGAATTTCAGAGTGAAGTTGAAAATCGTCGTAACAAGAAAATAAAGTTTCTGCGATCTGATCGTGGAGGAGAGTATTTGAGTTACGAGTTGGGTCTACATTTGAAACAATGCGGAATAGTTTTGCAACTCATGCCACCCGGAACACCACAGCGTAATGGTGTGTCCGAACGTCGTAATCGTACTTTACTAGATATGGTGCGATCTATGATGTCTCTTACTGATTTACCGCTATCGTTTTGGGGTTATGCTTTAGAGACGGCCGCATTCACGTTAAATAGGGCACCATCAAAATCCGCTGAGACGACGCCTTATGAACTGTGGTTTGGAAAGAAACCAAAGTTGTCGTTTCTTAAAGTTTGGGGCTGCGATGCTTATGTGAAAAAGCTTCAACCTGATAAGCTCGAACCCAAATCGGAGAAATGTGTCTTCATAGGATACCCAAAGGAAACTGTTGGGTACACCTTCTATCACAGATCCGAAGGCAAGACATTAGTTGCTAAGAATGGGTCCTTTCTAGAGAAGGAGTTTCTCTCGAAAGAAGTGAGTGGGAGGAAAGTAGAACTTGATGAGGTAACATTACCTGCTCCCTTATTGGAAAATAGTTCATCACAGAAACCGGTTCCTGTGACGTCTAAGGAAGTTAATGATGATGATCATGAAACTTCAGATCAAGTTGTTACTGAACCTCGTAGGTCAACCAGACTAAGATCCGCACCAGAGTGGTACGGTAATCCTGTTCTGGAGGTTATGTTACTAGACCATGACGAACCTACGAACTATGAAGAGGCGATGGTGAGCCCAGATTCCGCAAAATGGCTTGAAGCCATGAAATCTGAGATAGGATCCATGTATGAGAACAAAGTATGGACTTTGGTTGACTTGCCCGATAATCGGCAAGCCATCGAGAATAAATGGATCTTCAAGAAGAAGACTGACGCTGACGGTAATGTTACTGTCTATAAAGCTCGACTTGTTGCAAAAGGTTTTCGACAAGTTCAAGGGATTGACTAAGATGAGACCTTCTCACCCGTAGCGATGCTTAAGTCTGTCCAAATCATGTTAGCAATTGTCGCATTTTATGATTATGAAATTTGGCAAATCGATGTCAAAACTGCATTCCTGAATGGATTTCTGGAAGAAGAGTTGTATATGATGCAACCAGAAGGTTTTGTCGATCCAAAGGAAACTAACAAAGTGTGCAAGCTCCAGCGATCCATTTATGGACTGGTGCAAGCCTCTCGGAGTTGGAATAAACAATTTGATAGTGTGATCAAAGCATATGGTTTTATACAGACTTTTGGAGAAGCCAGTATTTACAAGAAAGTGAGTGGGAGCTCTGTAGCATTTCTGATATTATATGTGGATGACATATTTTTGATTGGAAATGATATAGAATTTCTCGATAGCATAAAAGGATAATTGAATAAGAGTTTTTCAATGAAGGACCTCGGTGAAGCTGCTTATATATTGGGCATCAAGGTCTATAGAGATAGATTGAGACGCTTAATAGGACTTTCACAAAGCACATACCTTGACAAAGTTTTGAAGAAGTTGAAAATGGATCAAGCAAAGAAAGGGTTCTTGCCTGTGTTACAAGGTGTGAAGTTGAGTAAGACTCAATGCCCGACCATTGCAGAAGATAGAGAGAAAATGAAAGATGTTCCCTATGCTTCAGCCATAGGCTCTATCATGTATGCAATGCTGTGTACCAGACCTGATGTGTGCCTTGCTATTAGTTTAGCAGGGAGGTACCAAAGTAATCCAGGAGTGGATCACTAGACAGCGGTCAAGAAAATCCTAAAATACTTGAGAAGGACTAAGGATATGTTTCTCGTTTATGGAGGCGACAAAGAACTCGTCGTAAATGGTTACGTCGATGCAAGCTTTGACACTGATCCGGACGATTCTAAATCGCAAACCGGATACGTGTTTATATTAAATGGTGGAGCTGCCAGTTGGTACAGTTCTAAAACTAGCATCGTAGCGGGATCTACATGTGAAGCGGAGTACATAGCTACTTCGGAAGCAGCAAATGAAGGAGTCTGAATGAAGGAGTTCATATCCGATCTAGGTGTCATACCTAGTGCATCGGGTCCAATGAAAATCTTTTGTGACAATACTGGTACAATTGCTTTGGCAAAGGAATCCAGATTTCACAAGAGAACCAAGCACATCAAGAGACGCTTCAACTCCATCCGGGATCAAGTCCAGGTTGGAGACATAGAGATTTGCAATATACATACGGATCTGAATGTTGCAGACCCGTTGACTAAGCCTCTTCCACGAGCAAAACATGATCAGCACCAAGGCTCCATGGGTGTTAGAATCATTACTGTGTAATCTAGATTATTGACTCTAGTGCAAGTGGGAGACTGAAGGAAATATGCCCTAGAGGCAATAATAAAGTTATTATTTACTTCCTTATATCATGATAAATGTTTATTATTCATGCTAGAATTGTATTAACCGGAAACATGATACATGTGTGAATACATAGACAAACAGAATGTCACTAGTATGCCTCTACTTGACTAGCTCGTTAATCAAAGATGGTTATGTTTCCTAGCCATAGACAAAGAGTTGTCATTTGATTAACGGGATCACATCATTAGGAGAATAATGTGATTGACTTGACCCATTCCGTTAGCTTAGCACTTGATCGTTTAGTATTCTGATATTGCTTTCTTCATGACTTATACATGTTCCTATGACTATGAGATTATGCAACTCCCGTTTACCGGAGGAACACTTTGTGTGCTACCAAACGTCACAACGTAACTGGGTGATTATAAAGGTGCTCTACAGGTGTCTCCGAAGGTACTTGTTGGGTTGGCATATTTCGATATTAGGATTTGTCACTCCGATTGTCGGAGAGGTATCTCTGGGCCCACTCAGTAATGCACATCACTATAAGCCTTGCAAGCATTGTGACTAATGAGTTAGTTGCGGGATGATGTATTACGGAACGAGTAAAGAGACTTGCCGGTAACGAGATTGAACTAGGTATCGAGATACCGACGATCGAATCTCGGGCAAGTAACATACCGATGATAAAGGGAACAACGTATGTTGTTATGCGGTTTGACCGATAAAGATCTTCGTAGAATATGTAGGAACCAATATGAGCATCCAGGTTCCGCTATTGGTTATTGACCGGAGAGGTGTCTCGGTCATGTCTACATAGTTCTCGAACCCGTAGGGTCCGCACGCTTAACGTTACGATGACGGTTATATTATGAGTTTATGTGTTTTGATGTACCGAAGGTTGTTCGGAGTCCCGGATGTGATCACGTACATGACGAGGAGTCTCGAAATGGTCGAGACATGAAGATTGATATATTGGAAGCCTATGTTTGGACATCGGAAGTGTCCCGGGTGAAATCGGGATTTTTCCGGAGTACCGGGAGGTTACCGGAACCCCTCGGTAACTTAATGGGCCTTAGTGGGCCTAGGTGGAAGAGAGGAGAGGAGGCCAGGGCAGGGCTGCGCCCCCCTTCCCCCCAGTCCGAATAGGACAAGGAGAGGGGGGCGCCCCCCTTCCTTCCTCCCCTCCACCACTTCCCCCTTCCACTCCTAGTCCAACATGGAAAAAGGGGGGAGTCCTACTCCCGGTAGGAGTAGGACTCCTCATGGCGCGCCACACCTCCTTGGCCGGCGGCCTTCCCCTTGCTCCTTTATATACGGGGGCAGGGGGGCACCTCTCGACACACAATTGATCAACGATCTTTTAGCCGTGTGCGGTGCCCCCTCCACCATATTACACCTCGATAATATCGTAGCGGAGCTTAGGCGAAGCCCTGAGTCGGTAGAACATCATCATCGTCACCACGCCGTCGTGCTGACGAAACTCTCCCTCAACACTCAGCTGGATCGGAGTTCGAGGGACGTCATCGAGCTGAACGTGTGCTGAACTCGAACGTGCCGTGCGTTCGGTACTTGATCGGTCGGATCGTGAAGATGTACGACTACATCAACCGCGTTGTGTTAACGCTTCCGCTTTCGGTCTACGAGGGTACGTGGACAACACTCTCCCCTCTCGTTGCTATGCATCACCATGATCTTGCGTGTGCGTAGGAAAATTTTGAAATTACTACGTTCCCCAACAGCCGCACCACAAGAAAGTGGTGCAAGCATCGTGGTTAGTGTGGCTATCCTCATTTGGACCAAGGCCTCAAGAGAGGCATCATGCTTCTCCTCTTGCCTAGCAAGAGCTTGTGCCAGATCCTCTGAAGTGAAGGACTTGGCTTCCGTGGAAGCCGCACCCGTATTCTTTGGATCTGCAACAAGGGGAGTCCCATCGGGGTTCATCTTGCTCTAGGGCGGTTAAGCCACAAGAATAGAGCACAAGGCTCTGGTACCAATTGAAAGGATCGAGATGGACCTAGAGGGGGGTGAATAGGTACCATTACAAATTTTAATTGTTACTTAGCAATTTTAGGAAATAATGCGGAATATGAAAGTAAGCCTAACAATTGCAAGAATGATGCTAAGGGATAAGCAAGTAAGTGAGTAAGCAAGTACAATATGATAAGTAAGAGCTAAGAGACAAGTAACCACAAGTAGAGAGTTAAGGTTAGGGATAACCGCAACTCCAGGAGACAAGGATGTATGCCGATGTTCACTTCCTTGGAGGGAAGCTAGTCACCATTAGAGAGGTGGATGTTACCACGAAGGCACACCAACGCCACGAAGGCTCACCCTATTCTCCCTTTGAGACAACACCACGAAGGCATTTCTCAACCACTAGCGGTAGACCTTGGGGTTGTCTCCAAACCCTCACAAACTTTTCCGGGGGTAATCACAATGGTCGATTCCTCTCTGCAAGACTCCTACCGCCTAGGAGTCTCCAACCTCCAAGAGTAACAAGAACGTTGGGAAATGCCCAAGAACTTGCTCAAATCACGAATTCCTTTGGTGAGAAGATGGGGAAGGAGTGGATCTATCACTTGATTAGAGAACTTCTCTCAACTGTTCCCAAATCCCTTGGGGATCTAGGATTTGGTGTAGGGGATCAAGAGAGGGAGTGAGATGTGTTATTACAAAGCTCAAAGTTAATGGTCAACCTTATCCCGTGGGAGGGAGGAGGCTATATATAGTGATAGTGTAAAACTGACCGTTGAGCCACTTAGTGCACTGGAGCTGTCGGACGTCCGGTGACTCAGATTGGACCGGACGTCCGGCCAGGCCACCGGTCGTCCAGTCGCTGGGAGTCCTATCAGGCCACAGAAGGAAGCACGAGGCACACAGCCATCGGACGTCCGGAGGGCGCCGGTCGTCCGGTAACCAGCCGTCCAATGCAGACCGAAATTCCGTTAATAAGTATTCTATAGGGGTGATACCGGATTTCCGGAGGAGAGCGGACGTCCGGTGACCGGTCGTCCGGTGGGACCGGATTTCCACTATTTTTTTTTCTTGTGAAGATGCACCGGACATCCGGAGAGAGCCAGATGCCCGGTCGGCTGTGAGAGGCCGGATGTCCGTAGGACATCGGACGTCCGGTGATGGCAGAGTCCACCAGTTCAGGATCACACCTGTGTTTGTGCACAAGGTAGAGGAAGAATTAGAGATGAAAACGGAGATGACGTCAGAGGATATTTTGTGGGTTTTGAGCAAGTCTTTCACGAAATCCAACGATCCCCTCTTAATAGTGCGGGATCCCTATACTCAAGAACATGCTGAAAAAGAGCCAAAGCTTTTGTCTTTTATCTCCGCTCTTGAGTGATATATTTGTCCATAGTCATGATCCACACACGGCCTTTGAGACATAATCCTGAGATATACTTGATAAACATGATTAGTCCCAAATATGCATGTTGTCATCAACATCAAAATAAGATTAAGGGCATGATTGCACTTTCAACAGTATTTCACATCATTTCTGCAATTGCAGTTTAACTTCTACCATTTACTGGTTGCATGTAGGTACACATGTTAGTGGCACTGATCCACGCTTCGACCCGGATGAACATCTCGCCTCCGCCGCCGCTGACTTTGGGCGGGCTCTGGCCAAGATGAAGTGCCCCAGCAACTACCTCTCAGGACTTACCAAGTATGCACTCACCAGTTCAATCTTACCAATACCAGTTGCAATTAATGGCTATGTTTTGTACGGTCGATGTATTAAGCATGTTCTAGTAAACATGCCTAACATGTTTTAGCTACTTTCCCTACCTTTTTATAGACATCTGGCCCATTCTCTGCTCTGGCAGCACCTGCCTTGTGATGTTTAACTCTGCCAATTGCATTTTTATCAGTACCGGTTCGATGGCCATTAAGCATGTTTCTATTAACAATTGTATCCATTTTTAAAGAGTTGTATTTCAATGGCTACAAACTTACAAAACATGAATTAGGATGTTGTTAAGCCTATTCTAATTAACAGTTGTATCCATTTTTTAATACGTCCCTTTGCTACCATGCTACTCTTTCGCAATGAAGATGCAGTCGTTTTATTACCATTTGCTATTTTTGGTGGATGTTAACCCTGTTGTAGTTAACATTGGCTTTTCATGTACTTACACAGGGCTACAATGGGCGATGCTATTGTTTGCCGTCGAGGTTAGCTGCATCCCATGTCTTATACTCCATCTATTCCTAAATATAAGTATTTTTAGAGATTCCAACATAGACTACATAAGGAGCAAAATGAGTGAATCTAGATTCTAATGTAAACTATATCTATAATTCTATATACATCCGTATGTAGTTCATATTGAAATCTCCAAAAAATACTTGTACTTAGGAACATAGGTAGTTGTATTTTACATCATTTGTGCAATCTTAGATTAGCTTCTAACATTTACTGGTTGCTTGTAGGTACATATATGAGCGGTACAGATCCATGCTTCGATCCCTTTTGCGTATGGGGCAATGAGATATTCATGAACAAGCGTCAAGTGAGGAAACTAAGAAAGATTTTTAGGCGAAAGAAACGGGTGATTGGAATTAAGCTCTTTATTTACACTTTGTCCAAGACAACAGTGACCTTTAGGATGGTAAGTAATGTGTTGCCTTTTCCCCTTCCCACAACAAGTTACTCTATTAGACCTCAGTATCTGATATTTTTCTCTTTTCAGTGATTTCCCAAGCTATTTACTGATGATTACCTTGCAAACTACATGACCGGAGTGGAGGCAACTAATGTTAAAGTATATAATTCATGCTACCATGATAATGCTCTAGAAGTCTTCCTGAAGGCGGTGAAGGATGGGCGGGCGATCGTCACGAGGGGTTGGACAAAAGTGGTTCGTGCTTATGGCATGCAGGAAGGCACATTATGGGCATTCTGCTTCTTCAACACCATCGGCAGTCAAAATGATTTACACTTGTCTCTTCACCTTTATCATCTTTAAATATTGTGGTTCATCATAGTTAATTGCTGTCTAATCCTGTAATTATTGAACATATTGTACTGGCAATTTTATTTATGGATTCATTGTTGAATCATTGTGCTGAGAATTTGAATTGCACGTTTCATATTTCAAAATTTCCAATTTGAATAATAAATTACAGGCAAAAATAAAAATATACAGGAGCTAATAAAATAATGTGCACACGGTTAGAAAGAAAACAGCGTGTGCGATGTAAAAAGAGAACAGACGGTCATGGAACTTTGCAAACGGTTCTGGCAGTAAAAGCGCTTGTGATGGATAGCACAATGCCACACAATTTTCTTCATCAAATCGTGTGTGATGTAGTTGATAAAAGCAAACAGTTAACCAAGGCAGAGCGTGTGTGATAGTTATACCTTCCACACACGAGCCTATACATAAAACTGTGTGGGATGTACATATGAATGGAAACATTTTCCCTGGATTGACTGTGTGGGATGTACATAAGAACGGAAACGTATTCCTTGGATTGACTGTGTTTGATATACATATGAACGGAAACGTTTTCCCTGGATTGACTGTGTGGGATGTACATAAGAACGGAAACATTTTTTTGGATTGACTGTGTGTGATATACATAAGAACGGAAATGTTTTTCTTGGATTCACCGTGTGGGATGTACATACAAACGGAAACGATTGGGTTTCGATGCCTCGCCCGATCGCACACGAGCTCATTTTGCCCCAGCCTGTTTGCCAGGAGGGCCTATCCCCGACGGTTTCTGGGTCATTTGGGGAGGACCCCCCCTATTGCCCACACTCACTTGGCGACGGTTCCAAATGCCGTCGCGGAAAGGGGTTAAAAACCGTTTGTATAGCACCGACGCGTACCAGTGTACACAACTTGTTCTTGTAGACTCATGTTGGGCCTCCAAGTGCAGTAGCAATTTTCCCTCAAGTGGATGACCTAAGGTTTATCAATCCGTGGGGGCGTAGGATGAAGATGGTCTCTCTCAAACAACCCTGCAACCAAATAACAAAAAGTCTCTTGTGTCTCCAACACACAAAATATAATGGTAATTTGTATAGGTACACTAGTTCGGCGAAGAGATGGTAATAAAAGAGTAGTAATGATAGAGATATTGATTTTTGTAATAGGAACAATAAAAAAAAGCGAGGTAGCAATTGACAAAGCGGAGCACAAACGGTATTGCAATTCTTAAAAATGAGGCCTAGGGTCCGTACTTTCGCTAGTGCAATCCCTCAACAATACTAATCTAATTGGATCATATAACCATCCCTCAACGTGTGATGAAGAATCACTCCAAAGTTCTTATATAGCAGAGAACATAAGAAGAAATTGTTTGTAGGGTACGAAACCACCACTACAAAAAAAAGACACATCCGTGACATTTTGGGCCGAACGAAATTTTTTCTGTCATGCTTATAACACTTATATGACGATAATTGTGACAAAACCCGGTATCATCGTAGATGTGGTGGGCTCCTACTTATATGACAAAAAATCATGACAGAAAATGGGCTTTTCATCCTGGGCGGGCCAGAGACGCAACTGCATGACATTCTTTGGGCCGTCCATGACGGAAAAAGTCGTGGTAGAAGCGAGGGCGAGGAAAATATTGGGGAGTTCCCGGTTACGGTGGGTGGTCGGGGCCGAGCGATGCACGGAGGTTTGCGCGTTTCTCTCGTACACGTACACGCGTGTGTGCGAGCGATTGCGCTCTAACTGAACCCGAGCGAGGCTTTGGGCTCTAACTAAACCCGAGCGATTGCACTAGTTACGTTACTGAACCCCGATCGATCCCTTGTTGTTAACTGAACCCGAGTGATTCCTTCGCTACTATTGCTAACTGAAGCCGATCGATGCTGCCTCTTGATGAATAGTGAGCGTTGTTGGGGGGTTTGAATGAACAGTTCCTGGTGGGGGGTTGGATGAACAGGACCCCGTGGTAGTAGAGGTCGTTGCCGCTGGATGAACAGTACCCCGATCGATCGAGCCGGTGGAGGACTGGATGAACAGGACCCCGTGGAGGGCTGGTTGAACAGTAGCCGGTGGAGGGCTGGATGAACAGTAACCCCGTGGAGGGGTGGTTGAACAGGACCCCGTGGAGAGGGCTGGTTGAACAGTAGCCGGTGGAGGAGCGCGCGGTGGAGGCTGGATGAACAGGAGCCCGTGGATGAACAGTCGCAGGTGGAGGCTGGAGGAGGTCGACGGTGGATGAACAGTAGCCCGTGGAGGCAGTCGACGGTGGAGATGAACAGTATCCCGTGGAGTCCCGTTTTGTGGTACGCCACACACCTCCTGATGAACAGGACCCCCGTTTCGACCGTAACACTCCAACACAAGTCTGCTTCCTCCGTTTTGCGGCACGCCACACCCCTCCCGATCAACAGGACCCCGTTTCGACCGTAGGAGGTCCAAGAGAAGTCCGTTTCCTTTGTTTTGCAGTATGCCAGACCCCTCCCGATGAATAGGACCCCGTTTCGACCGTGGTCGGTCGAACACAAGGTTGTTTCCTCCGTTCTGCGGTACGCCAGGCCTCGTTTCCATCAGTTGTTCCGTCCAAGCCGGTTGGCTCCCGATGAACAGCACGCGTTGTGTTGCCACCCGATGAACATGACGCATTGCGTTGCCTCCCCATGAACATGACGACGACGGAGTTTCTCCGTTCCGACCCAGCCATGTACACGAGCCCTGGCCATACGTATGCGCGAGTAGGCGTTCGAGACCCCGCCCGTATGTACGTATGTGGCCGTATTTACTTTCTTGCACCCTGTCCGCTGTACGTACGTGTACATGCTACGTGCGCGCCTCTACTACGACACGTGCGCGCCTCTACTACGACACGTGCCCTTCCTTACACGGCCATGGTTCATCGCTGTAGCCTGCACACAGACCGATCGTATGTACGTACACGTTCGCGACCAGAATGACAACGCTACGTACTCTTCGACCAGGTGGGTCCCGACTGTCAGGCACTTCCTTGCGTGCGAAGATGTAGCTGGTGGGTCCCAGCAGTCAGGGGGAATTTTTTTTGTGGAATACAGTGGCCCGTCCGATGGGTCCCTGCAGTCAGGTGGAGGAATCATTATTTTCCACGTAATAAGGAGGCACTTCCTTGCTGCGGCCGTGGACCCAGCTGTCAGCCTCTCCACGTACAGTACTCTTCTGATGGAAGTCGTTCCTTGACCACGTTGACCACGCCGCGCCGAGAGCACCAGGGCGGTGGACGACGGCGAGGCCTAGGAAGGGGACGACCCAGAGTCGGGGAATACGCGAGAGTGGATGCCCACGCGGAGAGGAGTACGAGGGTTCACTGGTTCGACTGCGGTGTGAGGCTGCCGTCGCCGCAGAATAACAAGAGGTGCGGCTGAGTAGAGGGATGGCCTGGCCAGCGGTGGGAGTAGTAGGGGCGGTGAGGCCTCTGCGGCATCACAGCCGACCACGGGAGGCAGGAGCACGCGGCACGACCGGCGCTGGTTTGGGCGGCTGGAGCAAGAAGACCAGAGGTTGAAGAAGCACTACAGCCATTGGATGGACATCGTACGGTCACTGGAGCTAGAATCGTTCATATTGACTAAGTTGACAAAGCCCTCCGTCCGCGTCAACTTAGTAGGCCCACAAGTCAGCCTCCCATATGGTGGGTCCCAACTAGCGGGGGGGAGTATTCATTTTTTTGGTGCGTAATAAGGAAGCACTTCCTGGCGTGTGAAGATATAGCTGGTGGGTCCGAGCTGTCAGCGGCGGGAACGTTTTTTTCGTGAAATACAGAGGCCCTTTCGGTTGGTCCCAGATGTCAGGTGGAGGAATCATTATTTTGCGCGTAATAAGGAGGCATTTCCTTGTGTGTGGCCGTGGACCCATCTGTCAGCCTCTCCACGTACAGTCCACTTCCGATGGATGTCGTTCGTTGACCACGCCGCGCCGAGAGCACCAGGCCGGTGGATGACGGCAAGTCCTATGAAGGGAACGAAACGGAGCCGGGGAAGACACGACAGTAACTGCCCATGCGGTGGGGAGTATGAGGGTTGACTGGTTCGGCTGCCGTCGCCAGAAAATAACAGGAGGTGTGGGTGAGTAGAGGGATAGCCAGGCCAGGGATGCGAGTATGGTGGGGCCGTGAGGCCTGCCCGGTAGCACAGCCGGCCACGGGAGGCGGGAGCAGGCGGTTCCGCCGGCGCTGGTTTGGGCGACTGGAGCAGGAAGATCAGAGACTGAAGAAGCACGACTGTCCTTAGATTGACATCTAACGGTCTCACCCTGGTAGAGTCGATTGTTGACGAAGTTTCTTTTTTGGAGAAACCTTGTGTACGCACGAACTTAGTAGGCCCACAAGTCAGCTCCAAATCTGTGGCAGACAACATAGAGCCCATTTGCTATTTTTTTAATAATGTGCAGCCCATTTGCTAATTCTTAAGTAATTTATTACAGCGTATTTTCTGCCGAGGACCACGGTCAAAAAGTTCAACCTAATTTTGCATATTTCGGTGGAGTCCGAACTGTTGTAATCCCGAAATGATACACATTTTTTAAGAACTTATAGATAGAGAATTGCAATGTCGTGGTCATAATCATATCCCAAGTTAAAAAAAATAAGCCAATGGCTTTCATATTCTAGCAATATATCCATCATGTAACAATGAGAGGAAAACGGATATGGCAGGGCCTACTCATATTCTACCATAACACTTACTATAGTTATCATATCAACTCTAAGAAATAACATCCATTGTTATAAAAATCCTGGAAATGAGAGTAACATATAGCAATCATGAGGTTATACTCATAATATCTATTCTAACAATCACTATATGCCAATTGTTCTCATATCAACTCTAACAATAACATGTGTGGTCATAAAAATCTAGGAAATGAGAGGAACACATAGCGATGTGGTTATAGACATACTATATATTCTAAATTTGTAACACTGAACAGGCAGCCGTATTCATAATATAAAGAGGAGATGAGATAGAACAATTACAAGACGATAGATTCCACCAGTATAGGCAGCCAATCTGTGCGTCGACCGCGTAAACGATGCCATCGTGCACTATAGCATCAAACAGAAATGTTGGCTGAAGAGGATTGACGATGAGCCATAACCATGTATGGCGACCGGATTCCAGATAGACTAATCCCATGTTGAACACAGTAATGAGCTTGTAATCCATGTAGTCTTCTGATGGTGTGGGCACTTCGCAGATTACAACCTTCAACAAACAGAGGTCGAGCCAAAAGATCGACGCGTCTCGTGCGTAGTAGGCAGGAGTGTCCGGCGGGCCGCGAGGCTCGATGGGGCGGTATCCAACGATGGAAGGGTGATCACTCGCTGGGTGTAGATATCCACGAGACGCCACGGACTACCGGATTGGTGGATGAGGACGATCTAGTTGGCCTTCATGCCCGCCCAGTAGTGGCCGTGCATGAAGGACAGGTGGACGGGTAGTGGTAGCATGTTGAGGGGCACCATGGCAACCTCTGTAGGATCCTCAAGTCGGTGTCTGGGCCACCTGCGAGGATCGGGCATCAGCAAGCAGGGTGTCTTGAAAAGAGCTGGCCAGTTCCAGGCGAGTAGATGGTACAAAGACACCGAGCATGTGGCCAGACGGACGGTGCTGAGCAGGTCCATACGATTACAGATCTGCTCCAAGTGAACATCGGGGAGGGAATTCCAATCGCGGCTTTGCGTGTCAGTCGGTTCTGCCATAGGGTTTTTTAGGGCACTGAGTGACTAGGGTTTTCGGTGCCTGCGAGCCAGCGGGGAAGTGGATTCGAGTGGGCGAGCGAAGAAGATGGCGTGTGTGGCCGAGCAGTGAGTGGGGGGATATGGTACGCGCGAGCTACCAAGGAAGATGGCACGGGCGGGCGAGCAGTGAGTGGGGGGAAATGGTTTGCGGCCGACGATGGGGAAGAGAGGAGGAAGAAGAAGAGAGGAGGGAGAAGAGTGAAAGACGGGGAAGAAGGTGCATTAAATCTCAATTCTACTAGTACTACTACCAGGATATACCGTCCTTCGGAGTGTAAATAGTTACGCCGATGACATGTGGGTCTACCTCAAGAGGGCCCATATGTCAGTTAATAGAGGAGAGAGGTGTGTAGTCGTATTTGCGGAAGCGTGCTTCACTGGCAAACATGATGGCAGTACTGGGTAAGGCTGATTTAGTAACACCAACATGCTGGTTCAGCTTACTAATTAAGTGTCCCATCTGCTGCAGCGTGTATTGTCACTTCACTATGAAGACTAGTTGAATAGTTCTCTCTGACCGAGATGGGGGATAATGGATCGGGAAGACTTCCTATCTACAGTATCCCTATGCCTGTACGCTCAGGCCCCTCCCAATGCTCCGCCTTGTACATGTGCTAAGGTTGCCATGTAGGCAAAAAGTCTGATGTGGCAAGGTAATTAAGAGGAGAGAGATAAGTGTGGTGACCTCAGTACTAAGCGCGAGAACCTAGACAAAAGACTTAAATGGAAGAATCCCACCAATGCATGAAGAACTTTAGTTACAAAATCATTAAATAAAGGATGCTTAGCACCAACAAGTTAAGCACCTATGCATTGGGGTCTTTAGTTGCTAAAGTTCTTAATGTGCTTAGCACCCCATGTAAGCACCGATGCATTGGAAGTAGCCTCATCCTGTCCAACAAGATGAAACATTGGCCAAGGCACCCGGCGCCAATAATGTAGTAGTACTAGTACTACCTCCTTTCCGGTTCATAGGGCTCAATTCGAAAATCTCATCAACCAAGGTAGATGATGAGTGGTGGAATAATTTTTGTAGTTTGCAAAAACACTCAATTAATGCACTCGTTTTCCTCAAAAAATTATGTTTACCAATGCATTAATTTTGTGTCAAACTTTGACCATCTACTCCCTCCATCCAGGTGAATAAGTCATCTTTGGTTGTGCACCGTGACCAAGGAGGGAAAAACAAGAGAACTTAATGTTTATTTGCTACTCCCTCCATTTCTAAATATTGTCTTTTTAGACATTCAAATGGAATACAACATACAGATGTATGTAGACATATTTTAGAGTGTAGATTCACTCATTTTGCTCCGTACGTAGTCACTTGTTGAAATCTCTAGAAAGACAAATACTTCGTGGGAACAGAGGGAGGCTTTTACTCCGTATTTGGGAACATAGGGAGTATCACCATATGGAGGGAACAGAGGAAGCTTGAAATATGAACATGTCAATGGGAGGGAGTAAAAGCCTCATGCATGCATGCATGCAACATGCAACACTCACACGTACACATGGACGCACGCAACACTCACGCACCCATGCGGCACACAGCACACGACGCAACACACACGCTCACGCTCAAGTGCTCAACCTACTCCCTACGTCCGTGAAAGATTGTACATTTAGAGATTTACACATTGACCAGGGCATAATTAACACCCAAAAGTAGCAGACTTATGTGTGCATGTGACCATCGAGAGAAGAAGATTAAATGAAGGTTGTTGCATGCTGTAATTAAGGATAGACATGTAGCCTATAGCTAGAGCACAAGTTGGTGCATTAGTCAATCAATATCGATTTTAGATTAAAGGCCAAGTGCATTGAAAGTGTAGATGTACACTCTTTGTTTTTTAGCCGATGTACACTCTTTGTTGGAAGACCGAGGGAGTACACGTGCATGCACTCACATACACAGCCAGGGTGGTTCGCGCGCAAGGGTTGGACCCTATCGCTCCTGCGTAAAGTTTTGTTTAACTGATTTCTTTGCTCTGCCAACTGACAGGTGGGACCCAGAAACTAGGTGACAATTTAAACAGTCAACAAATGGCCACGTCGACTATGTGGCCGGTTAGTACAGTGCAATACGATGCTCTACGATGAGCTAGTGATCGTATAATCACCGCAAAACTATATATAGTGACCGTAAAGAGCGTATTGTTACATATGTTGACCGCCAGTGTATTTTTCTTGTTTCAAATTAAGCCATATTAACCGGAAAGGACTAGTACTAGTACTGCTTTGATGTGTCCCGTCAACTCGCCGAACGAGGAGAAGCTTGCTTACTACGCCTCTCCCTCGCCCACGCGCGTGGTGGCTCGCAAGACGAGGAGAGAGTTTTGACTACAGCGCCCTCTCCCTCTCCCTCTCACACGCCCTCGCGGTGGACGTGCAACAATTCAATCGGTGTCAGATTGCCAGAAACATATTGTACTGTAGTATCATCATTGGTGGACCTTCCGAATAGGTGAAGAGCCAAGTGCAAGGTTAACACGAGTACGAACTGTTGAACCTCCCGAAGAGGCAAAGAGCCAAGCGCAAGGTTTTATAGGAGTTGTCGTCCTAGTAGGAGTATACTACTATAGCGAACGATGCTACTGTATGATGCCGCAATGTCACCTATATCCAAAGCTGTGCCACCTTTTTTTCTCAAAGAGCGTGTTGGAGCCCGTGTAACAACCACACAAGTTGCACGTACACATACCACATTTACTAGTAATAAATTCTAAAGGACAAATGCCAGTATGCCACACAAGTTCATCTCCAATTCATGTGATACATTTGTGCATGACTAGTCTACATATATTCACAGCGCTACCATTCACAATTTACCATACCCCACTTACACATTATAGATGGGCTACATGTCCTCCTCCAGGTTCCAGTCCCAGGTGTTCTTCATGGATGGCACGATCCATAGCGGTGGGCAACGGGGAATCATTGTCGCAGCTTTCTAGTCCAGTTCCACATGATGGAGACTCATCCAAGCTGAAGCGGCATAAATCAGGGATAGCATGTCCCAGCATGTCGTTTATCCGGCGGTGCGCACTAAAGACACAACCATGCTTCATGAACGGCAGGCCTTCGGTGTCGTGCACGGAAGGTGGCATCCGCTTCACAATGGGGTAGCTGTCCCCAATGAAAAGCGAGTACTCTCCAAGAGTGTTCCTCGGCATCTACGTAGCATCATGTGGGTCGAACTCGGCGCCGTTCATCTGGTACACGCGGCATCTCAGATCTGGACACATGGTGACGTACACAGTCAAGGTCCATGCATAATAATGTTGTGCTCAAATATGGCGGTTAGTAATACTCTGCAGAAAATAGTACTACTACGGTATAGAGGAAGTAAAATAACCGGCTTATTATATATAGCCACTCTTGGCTATGTGGATGAGATAGTAAGACGTGGAAAAACAAAAATGGTGGCAGCTAGTGGGTTCAAGTCTTCAAGGGCCTAGCTAGCTATACGCGTCCTCCAAGGTAAAAAGTACTCCTACTAGTACTAGTAAGTAGTACAACAACGAAAGAGAAGGCGAGAGGGTTAAAAAATATAATACTAAATGGAATACCTGGGTAGATGGTGACGGTCCGATCGTGGTAGATTGTGTGACCATGTTGCACATCAGTGGTACCATGGGTAACGACTGTTAAGATAGTTGATCCCAATATGCCAAAGTCAGCTAGAAGGTTCCAGGTTAGACCGAATCATGGATGCAAATGCACATCCAGGATCGGCGATCTTATTTTGATCCGGGCATGACTGGTCCCTATAAAATAATGGAGTACCGTTAGGGATGCAAATGATGGTTTCTGCATTCCGTTTGTAATCTCCCGTACCGTAGGATGGCAACCAGATAAAACAAGTCCCCTGGCTTGTCCGCGAAGATGCGGCCTAGATGGCGCATGGCGTCTTCGAACGTGTAGGGGTACAAATCTGCCGCGGCCAACAAGCGCCAGCCTCTGCCGTTACTGCCTCTTGCATTGATGGCAATCCTTATGTCGAACACGACGATGAGATAGTAATCGTCGTAGCTGCGTTGCTTTGTCGGCGGGTCCACAATTGCTATCTTCTTCAATCTCATGTAGGCATCATCATACGTATTCATGTCCAGCCAGTCCGGAAGGCCGATCCCAATGGTTGAGAAGGGGTCTACGGGAACGGCCGCACTGTTGTGGATGTTGTGCAAAATGATGGTGGTATCTGGCCGGAGGTATGCAAGCCAATCTTCGTTGGCACCGACCCAGACCTATATATAAGACGGTGGGCAGCGGAGAAATTACGGGATGGAAATGGAATAACTAAGTACTACATGATCAAACTCCATGACTGACCTGCTCATCGGACAAAATCCGACAACCTCTCAACGTTGGCAACTCTAGCAGAGTCAACGTGCAACCATGGCCAGGGAGTGGTGGACTGTTCGAAGGATTGTCCCATAGAAGAACCTTCTCCTCGAGGATGCATGGAATACCAACAAGCATGGCCTTTTCCCAAGCCCGTTTAAGCACCGTCTTGAAAAAGTTGGTGCAGGAAGCACCGAGTCTTGCGGCGGTAAGGACGTCGGAGCGGCGTGCAATTTCTCCCAAAGGATCATCGTCCAAGGTCTCCCAGCCCCGACGAGGAGGAGAACCGCCTGGCGAATCCATGGGAGCAACGACGAACTGCCTTCTCTTCGGGGAGAGGGGAACTGGCGAGGAGGAGATAAGAGCGTAGTAACCGCAGGGCCTCGTCCCTTCCAACTGTACCTCCTCGATCGTTCCTTAGCGAAGGGGTGAGGCTATTATTTACTACGTACTCGTACTATAGCAGTACTAGTACTACTTTATCAACTAGTAGTCGATGTAGTACTTTACTTCTAGTATAGTGCACCAGTTTTGAACTCTTGAATCTCAGGGCTAAGGAGCTACAGTTGGAAGTGGAGGGTAGTACTGTTCTCTAGAACCATCGTTGTACTATCAATGCAGGGAAAGTACACCTGCGTAGCGGGTACTCTCGGTGCTCTATTCAAGCGCGTAGCTGGCCTACTCAGCCGCTCCTCTCACGGATACACTAGCAGCCTGTTTATCAGCGACGGTTACTGCGGGGGCAGAACATTTGAGTTATTTGATACAGCGAGACTAGGATTTTCGCTTCCATTTGTGGAGGTGTAATGGATCTCGTCGAACTTTGTTAGTAGTTCCTTCTTTATGAATGAGATGAGTCAAAGCTTTTGCCTCCATTTAAAAAAAATCACGTCAAGAGGAATTTCTTTTATAGAGCCGATAATGGAGTGAAGTCCATGCGTGCAACGCCACAAGCTACAGAGTAGTAGAGTACTAGCACTTTACGTATAGAGCCATATTGCATAGTTCACAATGCCGCGCCAGGCTTTTTCGGCTCCTCGGGCTTAATTGGGAGGCGCTAGTTTAAATATGCTACTAGCTGATGAGGAAGCTGCAAGCGAGGTGCGGCTAGGGCGAGCACGCGAGCCACGAGATGATGGGAAGGAAAACCCGTTCACGTGGCTGGGCTATCCAGTGCACCCAGATTGTGGTGCGACACGTCCGTTCGACTTCAGAACTCAAACTACCCGTGTACAATATTGGCTCGCAGCAAAGTTACTATTTAAAAAAAGGCCACCATGCGTTCGGCCGGGATCGAACCCACAAAATGAGGTATACACTCCCGCGACCACTAGTAGTACTCGTTGGAGTACAACGCAACCTAGAATCGCCTTTTGTCGCTAGTAGTACATTGTTCCTTACAAGAAACCACTAATAATGCCAAGAAACCACTAATAATGCCAAGAAACCACTAATAATGCCAAGAAACTACCACCACTTGCATACGTGGCAGACTTAAGGTAAGACTACCTTATCAACCGTTGTACATGCCCTTACCAACCAGCCCTACCAAGAAACGACTACTCTACAAAGTGCCGTTATAGGCACGTTTCAACCCATGTCACCCCTTAAGTCAACGCCTTCTATTCGACCGGCAAGTTAGGCGTTATGACTTGTGGGACCTACATGTCAGTCTGCATAAAAATCCCTGAGTGACCTCCTACCTCCGGCTCGTCCACCTAGTCATCCTCGACCATGGGATGAAGCTACCGCCGCCGGCAGAAGGCGAGGTCAAAACCGCCGGCGGTGCCGAGCCCATCTTGCGGCAGCCCGGATGCCAGCTCCGTCCGGCGCTCGTGGCCCCTAGCTAGCCAAGATAGCTCCTTCTAGCTGCTTGTCTGCAAGGTTTGCTAGCTAGATTGGCACGACGGCTTGCTCGTGCGTGAGTCATGCTCGGGCCAGCCTGCCAACCCGTGCGGAGGCCAGCGCGGCGTCCGGCCCGTCCGGCGGAGCGGCGGCCAACTCCCTCATCACCGGCGCCACCGACGAACACGCATCAATACTGTTTGAAGTAATGTTCAGGAAATATAATGATTTGAGGGGGAATATAACAGGATAGAAGGTCAGATGTGGGTCCCTCGTGTCAATGGTCAAACAAAATGTGTTGGTTTAAGCTGCCTCGTCAGCACGGACGTGTGAGCCAACCCTATCATAAACGGGTTTAAACGAGCCTAATCGGCACTAGGTAGTAGTTTTTGGCACAGATTAAGAAATTTTGGTTATGTTTTTGCTATTTTTGTACAATAGTTTCTTCCTAGGGCTGGCTGGAAGTGGTAGTTTTTTGTTAAATACTCTACATATTGTAAGTAGGAGTGAAAGTTAAGCTTTGGAAGCCAATAAGCAAGGCTAGTTACATAGTGCCTATGTGTACGTAATTGAAAGTAAATATCAACCATGAGTGACTAATATCTTGATGGAAAACTCGAAACTATGGAAATACTAGCATTTTTTTTGGAATGATTGGAAATACTAGTAATGTTCACGTGCGTTGCAATGGATCATAATTAGAATAATACTTATTCACAAACTTGATACAAAACACTCTAATTTTGATATACATATATCACTAGAGATATATTATGTTTCAATCAAAAAATATTCCTTGGGCTGTTTTGGTGAGGTGAGGGAGGGGTGTGGTTGGTTTTAAGATACTAATTATGGGTTTTGCTGCAAATTGGTAGAGAAGTGGGATGTTGGTGAGAAAAGGCAACAACTTACCTCACAATCATTAGATGTAGATCTAATGGTCAGAAATGACGGATGGCAGATACAGCATCATCACCAACTTAGTCTTCTGTAGGAGTACTAGCAAGATGTCTATGCATTGCACGGAACATCAAGATGAATTTTTATATAAAACACTTGTTGTGATTGGCCCATGAAGGAGTAATCCCATGTGTAAAAACTAATGATATCTCGAGAAAGAGGAGATAAGGTGAAGAGGAGTAGGGCGTGGTGGTGATTGGTGGTCGGACTGAGCGGAGGCAAGGGGATGGACGATGCCAGCAGCGGCCACCAGGCCAGTTCATTCCAGAGGCTTACTTTTTTCATTGCTCAACAATGAGGTTGTTGGAGATAAGGATGAACGAGGGAAGGCCTTGTCTGCAAATGTGGAGAGAGGTGCGGGTATCTTTTAGTTTAATTTCCATCTGTCAGATATAGATCGGACGGTCTATTGCAAGATGGCACGCATACCATCATCACCAACTCGGTTTTTGTATAAGAGAAGAAATATAAGTATGGAGATTGCTACCTCTTGAGCATGCGTTGGTTTTCCCTTGAAGAGGAAAGGGTGATGCAGCAAAGTAGCGTAAGTATTTCCCTCAGTTTTTGAGAACCAAGGTATCAATCCAGTAGGAGACTACACGCAAGTCCCTAGTACCTGCACAAACAATCAAGAACCTTGGAACCAACGCGATAAAGGGGTTGTCAATCCCTTCAAGGCCACTTGCAAAAGTGAGATCTGATAAAGATAATAAGATAAATATTTTTGGTATTTTTGTTGTATAGATTGGAAAGTAAAGATTGCAAAATAAACAATGATAGAAATAGCTAGTTGATAGGAAAATAATATGATGGAAGGTAGACCCGGGGGCCATAGGTTTCACTAGTGGCTTCTCTCAAGCTAGCAAATTCTACGGTGGGTGAACAAATTACTGTCGAGCAATTGATCGAAAAGTGCATACTTATGAGAATATCTATGCATGATCATGAACATAGGCATCATGTCCGTGACAAGTAGACCTAAATGATTCTGCATCTACTACTATTACTCCACACATCGACCGCTATCCAGCATGCATCTAGAGTATTAAGTTCATAAGAACAGAGTAATGCCTTAAGCAAGATGACATGATGTAGAGGGATAAACTCAAGCAATATGATATAAACCCCATCTTTTTATCCTCGATGGCAACAATATAATACGTGCCTTGCTGCCCCTACTGTCACTGGGAAAGGACACCGCAAGATTGAACCCAAAACAATATAATCTAGTAGGCCAAACCAAACTGATAATTTGAAGAGACTTGCAAAGATATTAAATCATGCATATAAGAATTCAGAGAAGAATCAGATATTGTTCATAGATAATCTTGATCATAAACCCACAATTCATCGGATCTCGACAAACACACTGCAAAAAGAATTACATCGAATAGATCTCCAAGAGAATCGAGGAGAACTTTGTATTGAGATCCAAAGAGAGAGAAGAAGCCATCTAGCTAATAACTATGGACCCGAAGGTCTGTGGTAAACTACTCACACATCATCGGAGAGGCTATGGTGTTGATGTAGAAGCCCTCCATGATCGATTCCCCCTCCGGTGGAGCGCCGGAAAAGGCCCGAAGATGGGATCTCATGGGTACAGAAGGTTGCGGCGGTGGAAATAGGGTTTCGTGGTGCTCCTGGATGTTTTCGGGGCATATGAGTATATATAGGCGAAAGAAGTAGGTCGGTGGAGCCACGAGGGGCCCACGAGGGTGGGGGGGCGCCCTCCTACCTCGTGGCCGCCTCGTTGCTTCCTTGTCGTCCACTCCAAGTCTCCTGGATTGCGTTTGTTCCAAAAACGATCCTCGCGAAGGTTTCATTCCGTTTGGATTCCGTTTGATATTCCTTTCTGCGAAACACTGAAATAGGCAAAAAAAACAGCAATTTGCACTGGGCCTTCGGTTACTAGGTTAGTCCCAAAAATAATATAAAAGTGCATAATAAAGCCCATTACACATCCAAAGAAGATAATATAATAGCATGGAACAATCAAAACTTATAGATACGTTGGAGACGTATCAAGCATCCCCAAACTTAATTCCTGCTCGTCCTCGAGTAGGTAAATGATAAAAATAGAATTTTTGATGTGGAATGCTACCTAACATAATTTTCAATGTAGTTTTCTTTATTGTGGAATGAATCCGAAAGATTCAAGACAAAAGTTTAATCTTGACATAAAAATAATAATACTTCAAGCATACTAACTAAGCAATTATGTCTTCTCAAAATAACATGGCCAAAGAAAGCTTATCCCTACAAAATCATATAGTTTGGCTATGCTTCATTTTCGTCACACAAAAATGCTCTCATCATGCACAACCCCGATGACAAGCCAACAATTGTTTCATACTTTAGTATTTGTCAAACTCTTTCAACTTTCACGCAATACATGAGCGTGAGCCATGGACATAGCACTATGGGTGGAATAGAATATAATGATGGGGGTTGTGTGGAGAAGACAAAAAAAGAGAAAGTATCACATTGACGCGGCTAATCAACGGGCTAGGGAAATACCCATCAATTGATGTCAATGCAAGGAGTAGGGATTGCCATGCAACGGATGCACTAGAGTTATAAATGTATGAAAGCTCAACAAAAGAAACTAAGTGGGTGTGCATCCAACTTGCTTGCTCACGAAGACCTAGGGCATTTGAGGAAGCCCATTGTTGGAATATACAAGCCAAGTTCTATAATGAAAAATTCCCACTAGTATATGAAAGTGACAAAATAAGAGACTCTCTATCATAAAGATCATGGTGCTACTTTGAAGCACAAGTGTGGAAAAAGGATAGTAGCATTGTCCCTTCTTTTTCTTTTTTTTGGGCCTTTCCTTTTTTTATTTGGCCTTTCTTTTTTTATTTGGCCTTTTTTTGGAGACAATGCTCTATTGATGATGATCATCACACTTCTATTTATTTACAACTCAATGATTACAACTCGATACTAGAACAAAATATGACACTATATGAGTGCCTCCGGCGGTGTACCGGGATGGGCAATGAATCAAGAGTGACATGTATGATAAATTATGCATGGTGTCTTTGCCACAAATACGATGTCAACTACATGATCATGCAAGGCAATATGACAATGATTAAGCGTGTCATAATAAATGAAACGGTGGAAAGTTGCATGGCAATATATCTCGGAATGGCTATGGAAATGCCATAATAGGTAGGTATGGTGGCTGTTTTGAGGAAGATATAAGGAGGTTTATGTGTGATAGAGCGTATCATATAACGGGGGTTGGATGCACCCGCGAAGCTTGCACCAACTCTCAAGGTGAGAAAGGGCAATGCACGGTACCGAAGAGGCTAGCAATGATGGAAAGGTGAGAGTGCGTATAATCCATGGACTCAACATTAGTCATAAAGAACTCACATACTTATTGCAAAAATCTACAAGTCATCAAAAACCAAGCATTATGCGCATGTTCCTAGGGGGGTAGATTGGTAGGAAAATACCATCGCTCGTCCCTGACCGCCACTCATAAGGATGACAATCAAAGAACACCTCATGTTTCAAATTTGTCACACAACGGTTACCATACGTGCACGCTACGGGACTTGCAAACTTCAACACAAGTATTTCTCAGATTCACAATTACTAAACTAGCACAACTCTAATATCACCATCTTCATATCTCAAAACAATCATCAAGTATCAAACTTCCCATAGTATTCAATGCGCTCTATATGAAAGTTTTTATTATACCCACCTTGGATTCCTATCATATTAGGAATAATTTTATAGCCAAAGCAAATTACCATGCTATTCTAAAGGACTCTCAAAATAATATAAGTGAAGCATGAGAGATCAATAATTTCTATAAAATAAAACCACCACCGTGCTCTAAAAGATATAAGCGAAGCACTAGAGCAAAATTATCTAGCTCAAAAGATATAAGTGAAGCACATAGAGTATTCTAAAAAATTCCGATTCATGTGTGTCTCTCCAAAAGGTGTGTACAGCAAGGATGATTGTGGTAAACTAAAAAGCAAAGAATCAAATCATACAAGACGCTCCAAGCAAAACACATATCATGTGGTGAATAAAAATATAGCCTCAAGTAAAGTTACCCATAGACGAAGACGAAAAGAGGGGATGCCTTCCGGGGCGTCCCCAAGCTTAGGCTTTTGGTTGTCCTTGAATTTTACCTTGGGGTGCCTTGGGCATCCCCAAGCTTTGGCTCTTGCCACTCCTTATTCCAAAATCCATCAAATATTTACCCAAAACTTGAAAACTTCACAACACAAAACTCAACAGAAAATCTCATGAGCTCCGTTAGTATAAGAAAACAAACCACACCCTTAAGGTACTGTAATGAACTAATTCTTTATTTATATTTGTGTTAAACCTACTTTATTCCAACTTCTCTATGGTTCATACCCCCCGATACTAGCCATAGATTCATTAAAATAAGCAAACAACACACGAAAAATAGAATTTGTCAAAAACAGAACAGTCTGCAGCAATCTGATTTGTTCGAATACTCCTGGAAGTCCAAAAATTCTGAAAGACTAGGACAACCTGGATAATATGTATATTGATCTACTTCAAAAAGAATTAGCAATTTATCACGTTCTAGTGAATTTTAACAATTATTTTCGTGAGCGCAAAGTTTCTGTCTTTTTCAGCAAGATCAAACAATTATCACCCAAGAAGATCCTATTGGTTCTACTTGGCACAAACACTAATTAAAACATAAAACCACATCTAAACATAGGCTAGATGAATTATTTATTACTAAATAGGAACAAAAAGCAAGGAACAAAAATAAAATTGGGTTGCCTCCCAATAAGCGCTATCGTTTAACGCCCCTAGCTAGGCATTGATAATTTCAATGATGCTCACATGAAAGACAAGATTTGAAGCACAAAGAGAGCATCTTAAAACACGTGACAAACATATATAAGTCTAACATACTTCCTATGCATAGGCATTTTATAGGCAAACAAATTATCAAGGCAAGTAAAACTAGCAAATGCAAGGAAGCAGAAAGAAACAATAGCAATCTCAACATAACGAGAGGTAATTTAGTAACATGAAAATTTCTACAACCATATTTTCCTCTCTAATAATAATTACATGTAGGATCATAAGCAAATTCAACAATATAGCTATCACAAAACATATTCTTAACACGATCCACATGTATGCAAAGTTGACACTCTTCCAAAATAGTGGGATTAACATTAACTAAAGTCATGACCTCTCCAAACCCACTTTTATCAAAATTATTGCAAACATTATTATCAATATCATATTCATCATGAGGCTTAAATAAATTTTCAAGATCATAACAAGAATCACCCTAATCATGGTCGTTGCAATAAGTAGAGGATATAGCAAAACTAGCATCCCAAGCTTAGGGTTTTGCATATTATTAGCACAACTGACATTAATAGAATTTATAATACCATCATTGCAATCATGCTTTTCATTCAAAGAAATACCATGAATCACTTCATAAAGTACTTCATCACAATTTCCAGATTCACGGATTTCAAGCAAAACCTCATAAAGGTAATCTAGTGCACACAACTCACTAGCAATTGGATCATCATAATTAGATCTCTTAAAAAGATTAGCAAGGGGATGAGGATCCATATCAATGAATTTTTAGCAAACGAACATGCAAGCACACAGAAGGCACATGGCAACACAAGCAAACGAAAAAGACAAACGGAGAGGGGCGAAGAAAAAGCAAAGGTGAAGTGGGGGAGAGGAAAACAAGAGGTAAATGGCAAATAATGTAATGCGAGGGATAAGAGTTTGTGATGGGTACTTGGTATGTCTTGACCTGAGCGTAGATCTCCCAGGCAACGGCACCAGAAATGGCTAGTTGACGGGAGATCAAATCTTGACTTGAATTGGTGTAAGCCTCCCCGGCAACGGCGCCAGAAATCCTTCTTGCTACCTCTTGAGCATGCGTTGGTTTTCCCTTGAAGAGGAAAGGGTGATGCAGCAAAGTAGCATAAGTATTTTCCTCAGTTTTTGAGAACCAATGTATCAATCCAGTAGGAGACTACACGCAAGTCCCTAGTACCTGCACAAACAATCAAGAACCTTGCAACCAACGTGATAAAGGGGTTGTCAATCCTTCACGACCACTTGCAAAAGTGAGATCTGATAAAGATAATAAGATAAATATTTTTGGTATTTTTGTTGTATAGATTGGAAAGTAAAGATTGCAAAATAAACAATGATAGAAATAGCTAGTTGATAGGAAAATAATATGATGGAAGATAGACCCGGGGGGCATAGGTTTCACTAGTGGCTTCTCTCAAGATAGCAAATTCTACAGTGGGTGAACAAAATACTGTCGAGCAATTGATAGAAAAGCGCATAGTTATGAGAATATCTAGGCATGATCATGAACATAGGCATCACGTCCGTGACAAGTAGACCGAAACGATTCTGCATCTACTACTATAAATCCACACATCGACCGCTATCCAGCATGCATCTAGAGTATTAAGTTAATAAGAACAGAGTAACGCCTTAAGCAAGATGACATGATGTAGAGGGATAAACTCTAGCAATATGATATAAACCCCATCTTTTTATCCTCGATGGCAACAGTACAATGCGTGCCTTGTTGCCCCTACTGTCACTGGGAAAGGACCCGGCAAGATTGAACCCAAAGCTAAGCACTTCTCCCATTGCAAGAAAGATCAATCTAGTAGGCCAAACCAAACTGATAATTTGAAGAGACTTGCAAAGATATTAAATCATGCATATAAGAATTCAGAGAAGAATCAAATATTGTTCATAGATAATCTTGATCATAAACCCACAATTCATCGGATCTCGACAAACGCACCGCAAAAAGAATTACATCGAATAGATCTCCAAGAGAATCAGGAGAACTTTGTATTGAGATCCAAAGAGAGAGAAGAATCCATCTAGCTAATAACTATGGACCCGAAGGTCTGTGGTAAACTACTCACACATCATCGGAGAGGCTATGGTGTTGATGTAGAAGCCCTCCGTGATCGATTCCCCCTCCAGCGGAGCGCCGGAAAAGGCCCCGAGATGGGATCTCACGGGTACAGAAGGTTGCAGCGGTGGAAATAGGGTTTGGTGGTGCTCCTGGATATTTTCAGGGTATATGAGTATATCTAGGCGAAAGAAGTAGGTCGGTGGAGCCACGAGGGGCCCATGAGGGTGGGGGGGCGCCCTCCTACCTCGTGGTCGCCTCATTGCTTCCTTGACGTCCACTCCAAGTCTCCTGGATTGCGTTTGTTCCAAAAAGATCCTCGCGAAGGTTTCATTCCGTTTGATATTCCTTTTCTGCGAAACAGTGAAATAGGCAAAAAAACAGCAATTTGCACTAGGCCTTCGGTTAATAGGTTAGTCCCAAAAATAATATAAAAGTGCATAATAAAGCCCATTAAACATCCAAAGCAGATAATATAATAGCATGGAAAAATCAAAAATTATAGATACGCTGGAGACGTATCAGAGATACAAACGTATTATCGATTCTTGTTTTCGTAAACTAGGATCTGCATTCTATTCAACGGCTCAGCATGTGGGGCCTTAGCACAATGACTTCTCGACTGTGTAAAACAAAGGTTTTCCCGGAGGGGGTGACAGCGGCGCACTTTCGGCTTTCTCTAGTCCTAGTAGTCATACTAGGTGGTCTACGCACGTGTAGATTTATTCTTTTTCACGTCTCATGTTCGCCGTACTGCCACGACTGTTGATGAATAGACGGTAAGTTATTCACGGGGAAACCCTTGTTGAGCGTGTTTGAGAGAGAGAGAGAGTGTGTGCGTGTGTGATATGTCTAGAGACTGAGGCAATGATAAGAGATTCTTTGTGTCTATGTGTGTGGAGGATAGAGAGAGACATGTACATGGGGCTTTGTGTTGTGTAACGTGGAGACACATAGACATAATCAGAGAGTGAGTGTGTGAGATACACATGTGGACATGGGGAGAGATGTGTGAGTTAAAGAGATGGAGAATTTTGGTGTGCATCTGAGCTAGAGAGGGGGGATATATACATATCTAGAGCTGTAGAGAATATGCAAGGGTGTGTGTCTTAAAAGAAGGATCCAGATAGCTAGATGGGTGTCTGTGTGTGTTTGTGCGCGCGTTTGTGTGTGAGAGGGAGTGTGTGTATGTGGAGCAGAGAGACCACTAATGATGTAAACCTAGTATAAGGGAAGGGGGAATGGTGTGACATGTGTGTCAAAGAGAGACAAAGGCATGTGTAGTAGCGGGATAGCATGGGTGCGGGCGGTGAGCAGACTATTTGGAAGAGACATCGAGTGTGTGTGGGAGAGAGCGAGAGAGAGAGAGCTAGCGACGGAGAGAGAGAGAGAGAGAGAGAGAGAGAGAGAGAGAGGAAAAGAGGGGGGAGAGAGGGGTCGTTTGTGTCCTTAAGTGGCGTATAGATAGGGAGACAATGTTGATGTTGTTCGAAATTGGCCTATGTACGGAGACGCAAGGTAAGCGAGTCATCGTGTGTGTGATAGGGACTTCATGAGAGATCTAGAATAGATGGTGTAGAGAACAACGTGCGAGATTGAGAACGATGATACATTAGGGAGCTATGGAAAGAGTCACGGCATATATGTATACAGGGAAGGAGCTGGGGCAGGTCCGCATGTGGGAGAGATAGAAAGAGGAGAGTGGTGCACAAGGAGACAAAGTGTGCTTGTTTGCAGTGGGGGTGGTGTGTGAGGTGAGTGTGTGAGAACCACATAACTAGGGAGATAGACGTTTGGGGGCGACGATTTGTGTGTATTGGAAAGATACACTCTACATAGTGCGTGTGCTTGGGAAAGAGAGATGCCGGGAGAGAGTGGGGGAAGAGATGTGTGCATGCCCGAGAGACAAAGTGATAAGAGACCTATATTGGGGTCCGGACTTTAGAAGAGAGGGGGTGTTAATGTGCTCGTGTGTTCGTCTCTGGGGGAGAGAACGGCGTGTGTGGGAGGGCGACGGAGGGGGGTGGGGGGTTGGCTTCAGATAATGAGTTAGGTGTCTATATTTGAGGGACTTAGTGTAATTGAGATATATATGGTCAATAGTGTGTGCACTCATGGTTGATCAATTTGTTTCATAGTTTGGACTATGAGATAACGATACTTTTGAACATGCGTGATATACCTTGATGTACCAGAATTACAAACCTAAGATTGGAATTTTGGAATTCGACTCCATCATTAGCTTTTGTAATTCATTTAAATGGAGGTACATTTTTTAAGCCGGGATTTCGTGATTTCAAATTCATATATGAAACCTAGAGATATACACATACGGGCATGTTCAAACTTTATAATCATCCACTTTATTCATACACATACACATTTTTGCTTTTGTCATCATATTTAGGATAAACACATTTGGAATTTCATTTGAATTGGACCGTATGATGGTATTTGCTTGTACTAGCTCAATGATCCATATTTGAATTGAATGGACAATCTAAGTTTCGAGTTGGAGACATTGATTTTCAAAATTTGCACTTTTTTGCGTGCAAAACAAATAAATTCTCGGCCATGATATCATAGTCGGTCATACAAGAGCAGAACACTTATAATTTCAGGCGCCAAAAGCTTTCAAACTTCCCGCTCACATCGAAATATCTCGCGCCCTAAAGTTTAGCCCTGCGATATTCCTGTTTTACCCCTGCCACATGAACGGAAAAGGGCTGCTTTGGTAACTCCATTGTTTTCCCCTCTTTGCCCCCAACATTCTTCCCAAGAGCCCCTCCCCTTCCCCTCCCCCCCCCCCCGCCCCCAACCACGGCAAGCCGGTGAATCTAGTCCTCCGCCGCAGCGGTGGACCTCACACCCCGCCGGATCTACCTTCCGCACCTTGGAACCCCCAACTGCCAACTCACCACTTCACCAGAGCCGCTTCACCGACTGGCTTGTCCACCGCTCCAGATCTCCTTGACCGCCATCATGGTCCACCGCACTGGATCTGCTTAACCGGCGCCCTCGTCCACCACAGTGTAGGCCCTTCACTGACTCCCTCGTCCGCCCCATCGCTGGCCCTTCATACAAGCCCTCGTCCGCCGCAACAGACCCGCCTCACCAAAAGCACTGTACACCGCGCCCATCGAAGCCTTCATCCACTGCACCAGACCCGCTCCACGGACGCCATATGCAACTCCACCGGCCCTGCTTTACTGACGCCGCAGCCTCATCAGGTTATTTCGATTTGTACTCCTTCGATTTTTCTCTTCTTTATCGTGCAACTGTTCACTTACCACAGATGAGCTTTCTTGTATGTCGACAGGCGCCGCAACTGAAGCACCGGAGATGCTTCAGCGACGGTGACAGTCGACCCAAACTCAACCGCAACACGAGCACCATCGATGATCCTTAGCTATCAAGTATGACAATGATACCCATACGCCGCCGAGAATCAGGTACTATTATCCAACGGCCGGCGCCTACGTTCACTTTCTTGGCATAAGTACCACACCTTTGAATTTCTTCAGGGCATCATTCAATTTTTCATGAGACGCGTTATTCTGCTTGCACCTGTAGGGCCATACTTCTGGCAGTGAACATGTTACATGAGCTAAATTACATACCAGTGCACATATAGTTAATATGCTTTAGTTTTGTCCTAAGTATTACTGTACTTCCTAGATATCACTGCCTACTATTTTACTTCTTGCATGCTATATTTATGATAATGGTGTTGTTCTGATGCCACCTGTTGGTTCCATCAGACTGCTTCATGTTCTCTATGCTTAATTACACATCAGCAAACTAGCATGTGGTTCCGCTGCTTTTTGTTCATTTTACCCTACATTTTCTGATGCTAGCTATTACATCACTGCCCCGAGCCTCTGTTCATTAATTTTTTGTGTGTTCTTGATCTTCCCAAGCTGCATGACTAATTTGATGCTTCTATTAATTATGGAGCTGCCAACCCCATCAAGCAAAATATTTGTTCTTTTGGGGCTGGCACCTCGAACAAGCATAAAAATGGAGTGAAGCAGATATATTGTCGTGTAAGCACACACCCTTCTTTCATTAGTTTAGATGAACCATTGATGATCAATTCAAACCAGTGCATGCGATTAAAATTAATTTTACCTAAATAGAGGGTGCAGAATAAACTACAACAACTAGATTTGCAACCACGGGATGTTGACGATATCTTCAAAGAACATTGCAACAGCAGTGAGGCTTCACAACAACATATGGTAAGCTAGTGTGTTTTAGTACATGTGAAATGTAATGCGTGTGGGCTGCTTTCTTGGCTTGTGCCCTCAACCTGTAATCCTACAGAATTACAAATAGTTTAGTTGTCCGCTTTGTTGTATTACTTGATTTGAATGCTTGTTTGTTACTTGTTAGGCTATACCTGAGTTGGCCAATATGTCAGCAGTGCCTGCTGTACTATCGTAAAGAAATGCATGCCTAGTTCATTTGAGTCCTTAACTTTTCCTCTGAACTTCATCACAAGATTGTCTTCGTAGTTTATGAGGCCACACTGTTAAGTGCTTTCTCAGATTATTTGAACTGCTGAGATGCCTTGGCAACTTAAATATAGCAATGGTACACTCCCTTTCAACTAGGGATGTCAACTGGGTCCCGTTTAATCCTGATTAAAGTCGACTAGTGGTATGATAGTTCAATAGAGTTTTTGTTTTTTGAGGAAAATGAACTAGGGAGCTAGCAAAAACTAACTAGATGGGACTGGCGAATGTCGTTTATTTGCCACTTACATCCCTAGTTTCATCTTACCATTTTAATTTCTTTTCGGCTGATGCTGCTTCGAACCATTTAAATATAGCTTGCCATGCTCGGCAATAATTCGTATGTCGTTTACCATGTAAGCTTACTGCCTGGATCATGCGATAACTATCTCTTACTTATGTCCAGCGGAAACCTTTCAGGATGCCGTTCACACTAGGACACAATGTACAACCCCAGAATCTATTTGTGGAAGCAGTGCGCCATCCATGTTACCAGATGGTAGCAGTTCAGAGGCAACACCGCCGGAGAGCAGTCTGAGCACAAATATTATAGTTCTTGAGGCTCTACTAGAGGCAGAAAGAGATGGTGTGGCTGCCATGAATGAGGTAATCTTGATCTTGAGGCTAGAAATTATGCAATTAGCTGCACACATTATGCAAGCAACCCAAGAAATGGAGGAAGTAAGAATGCTGCATTTGAAGACGGAGGAGGTCCTACTGTTTCTGCTATCTGAAGCCCAGGGTAATCCCAGTTCTTCTTTAGATACCAGTTGAAATTGTCAATAGATTATTGTACTTGCATGTTGTGTCATGTCTCTGAATGGATTATGTTGTAAGACCCCCTATGTTTTCCATGTGTTGTAATGATCCAAAAAATTTAGGCGAGGTAATCCTCAGTACTTGTATGATTGACATAAGGTGAACTGTTTTTCGTGTGAGCATATTGTATTGGATGAAATAATTGTTTGACTCAAAGTGTATCCAACCTACTGAATTCGAAGATCACGGCATTTCTAAATCATAATCATATATAAAGGTGGAATAAATATTTGTTGTGGTTTTGAAGAAATAAATAACAAAACGTAGAATTATCGGTGGATATTCGTAATCGAATACAAATTGGATTTGAATTTAGTTGCCAGGGCCCAGGGCAAACGTGAATGCTAATTCTCCCAAGTTTTGAACGAAGCGGCTAAACACCCACTATCATTTGTGGGCTGCCCGAAGTAAGTGTTTGTGAGATGGAAATTACTGTCTACCCCTGACACTTTGACATCCTTATCGACCGGATTTACACTGCTGTCGATAGGGGTAGACTAGTAACTTCAATCAGACGTGACACGACCGCCGCTGAGCCCATTCAGACACGGTGGGCGCCAAACATGGGCGGCAAAACACATTCATACACATCAAGCTCGTCCGAAAGACATGTGTCTCTCCCTCCATTTCCCCATTCATACACGGTGGGCGGTAAAACAAACTCTCCTCGCCCGAAATCGCTACCGGCAAATATTTGGGAGATGCGAGATTACCGTCCTATCCCCAACCGACGTGATGTCCGAAATTTTAAATGGGGGATAAGTTCGTAACTTTCCCACATTTCAGACAAGCGCGTCCCAAAGTTTGAGATCCCCCCTCCCCCTCCATTTCCCATTCATACATCGTCAGCGCCACAACAACCTCCCCACTACGGCCAGCCTCCTCCGTCCGCCACCCCATCCTCCACCTTGCCGGAGCCGCTACCCCGTCGTACACTTCAAGAGATGGACGTCTCTCATCCACGGCGCCGGACCAGGATCCTTTCATCGCGTCCTCTCGCTTCATCGGCGCCGTCATCCACCTTGCCGTTGCCGCTCCTACGACCGCCTCGTCCATGACAACATGATTTATCCCTCGACCCACCATCTGTCGTCTAAAGTTTTCTTCCCCGCCGCCGACAGCCATCGCACCCGCAACACCCTCAATGTATCAACAGGGGCCTACACGGCGTTGCAAGAGAGGTGGTACTCTTCCATATGTGCTTAAGTAATTGATCTCACCCGGAAAATAGATCGTAAATTATTTACTGTATTTTCTTGTCCGTATCAAACCGTAGTGGCTAGTTGAAAGCAAACATTGGTTGCAAAGTACCTTTGTCCGGTTTGCACCTTCAGATCTGCCATGGCATGGTCACTATACTCGTAAAGCTTATGGTTTTCCCCCTTTATATTCACTACTATCATTGTAGGTGCTTCGTGTCATGCTAGCACTGCTCCTCAAGACCTCAACCCGTCAAGCGAAACAACATGCCACTCATAATTCCAAAGCTTAGGTGTTGAAATATGAATCTGATATGATGCTCATATTACTAAAACAGAGAACATTTAATTGGTCACCTAATGTTCCTATATTCGTTTCGAAAAGCATGTGCACCACCCACTGGTCCAGCTAGTTCCACTTTTCTGATTTTACTCTTGATGCTTAGGGTTTTCCCCTTTTATCTACTCTACTATAATTTGCGTAGGTGCTTTCTGTCGTACTAGCATTATTCCACCCTTCAAGCTAAACAACACAACACTCAAAATTCCAAAGCTTAGTTGTTCAAATATGATTGTGATATGATACTGATATTAGTTAACAGACACATTTAATTGGTTAGCTAAAGGTCCCACTTGAGTTTCCAAATGCATGTCGCGACATATAGAGAGACAGCAGAATTGCATTTCTTTGTCACTTGTTGACTGTACTTTCTTGTCCATACCAAATCTTAGTTGTTATTTCAAAGCAAACATCGGTTGCTAACTACCCTTTGCGCGGTTTGCAGCTTCAGATATGCCATCCCACTGCCACGGTCAACACTATACTCATCATGCTTACGTTTTCTCCATTTTATGATGACCACGATCAGCCTACGTGGTTCGTGTCGTAATAGCACTTCTCCACCCATCGAGCTAAACAATCTTAGTTGTACAAATTCAAATATGATATTATGGCGATATTAGTAAAACTGAGAGATGTTTAATTGGTCAGCTAAATGTTCCTACTTTAGTTTCAAAATGCATGTGAGCCACATATGGAGAGACCGAAGGAATACTACTTCTCTGTGCGCTCTAGTTCATCATGGGTGGGCAACCGACATTGTATAGAAAGACTTGTAATATCTTCAATCTGCTTGGTCTTCTGCTCTTCTTTAAGATGATCCTCTTCTCTTATTTAATAAGTATGTTCCTTGTTGGGAAGAGTAGCAGAGACATTTGCGGTCGACTGGTCAGGTCAAGTTGTTCTCCCTTTGTATATTTTGAATCTGTCAGGTTAGGTCGACTTGTTCTTCTTTACTATATGTTGAAGCTGTCATCTGCGAAGTATCATCACTTCTGGAGCTCTCATATTTTGAGTAGCAGGCCACATTATATTAATGCACACACCAAATTACAGCATGCATGGCATCTCTCAGAAGAATTGCAGAGATAGCACAAAGGGGTTTACAGGGAGGCAGTATTGGATTAGAATCACTTCTGCATTACAAAGATAATCTCACTGTTTTTATGTTTCATGCATGTCAGGTATTGAACATTATAAAAATGAATATGAGAATGGGCGCACGAGAGGAATATTGCGAAGCAATCAACTAGCTAACAAACTTGGCATGGTGGAGGATGGCCTATCTTATTCACCCATCAAGGTGCTTGCTCTAACTTGGCAAGGTTGTATTGGTCACACATATTTTGCATCTGACCTCTTGCATTACTTCTACTTTGTTACACCCTCCGATTAGTTTAAGCATCATATATGAGTATATGCCATACCTATCCATTTTCTGTACCTATTCCATGTGCCATCATACTATGTTTTTCTAGTCAAATGTTGTTCTTTCGTACTAGATGTCCAAAAGGAAGAGGGTGAGTGCAGATCCTCAAGGAGTACAAACTAGGTATTTGGAAAAGGTAGTGGTACATGATAAATCAGATAGATCAGCAGCCACAGAAAACACAGGCCCAACTGTACCACACTTTACCCCTACTCCACTGGCCAAACCCCTATTAGAACTGTTGAGAGCCCAGCGTCAGGTACTGTCTATGATATCAATTCAAAATTTGAACTCCTAAATTTCTGCATGTGCCTTACCTTCTCTCTTATATGAAAAATAATTTCAAATGAATCTCCTTGCTCAAAGGATCATAGGATCTCACAACAATACTGGGCTCTGCATTGCTCTTGTCAGTACCTCTTGCCCTTTGTCAGCATACTTACACTCATTACTGTTTGATTATGTAGCATTACTATAAATGCTCGCTTCTTTATCCTCCCTTTGCTTGAAATTATAAGATCTATATTTTCTCTTAGATAAATGTAGAATTAACACAATGTTTTGGATTGCTCATGTAAGTACCTGTTGTCATGTACTCTCTCTGTATCGAATTAATTATTGATCAATTGGATGTATTTAGAACTTAATAGTGCTAGATACATCCATTTGAGCGACAAGTAATAATGGACGGTGGTGGTATTACTGTACTTGCATCGCGAGATAGTTGATTGTCTAGCATTACTCTGCATCTTATCTGCCCTGCCCTCCACTTTCTCCAAATTATCATATCTACATTTACTCTTACCAAAATGTTGAATAAAGCCAATGAAGGAAATATGCCCTAGAGGCAATAATAAATTTATTATTTATTTCCTTATTTCATGATAAATGTTTATTATTCATGCTAGAATTGTATTAACCGGAAACATAATACATGTGTGAATACATAGACAAACATAGTGTCACTAGTATGCCTCTACTTGACTAGCTCGTTAATCAAAGATGGTTATGTTTCCTAACCATTGACATGAGTTGTCATTTGATTAACGGGATCACATCATTAGGAGAATAATGTGATTGACTTGACCCATTCCGTTAGCTTAGCACTCGATCGTTTAGTATTCTGCTATTGCTTTCTTCATGACTTATACATGTTCCTATGACTATGAGATTATGCAACTCCCGTTTACCGGAGGAACACTTTGTGTGCTACCAAACGTCAGAACGTAACTGGGTGATTACAAAGGTGCTCTATAGGTGTCTCCAAAGGTACTTGTTGGGTTGGCGTATTTCGAGATTAGGATTTGTCACTCCGATTGTCGGAGAGGTATCTCTGGGCCCACTCGGTAATGCACATCACTATAAGCCTTGCAAGCATTGCAACTAATGAGTTAGTTTCGAGATGATGTATTAGGGAATGAGTAAAGAGACTTGCCGGTAACGAGATTGAACTAGGTATTGAGATATCGACGATCGAATCTCGGGCAAGTAACATATCGATGACAAAGGGAACAACGTATGTTGTTATGCAGTTTGACCGATAAAGATCTTCGTAGAATATGTGGGAGCCAATATGAGCATCCAGGTTCCGCTATTGGTTATTGACCGGAGACGTGTCTTGGTCATGTCTACATAGTTCTCGAACCCGTAGGGTCCGCACGCTTAAAGTTCGATGACGGTTATATTATGAGTTTATGTGTTTTAATGTACCAAAGGTTGTTTGGAGTCCCGGATGTGATCACGGACATGACGAGGAGTCTCGAAATGGTTGAGACGTAAAGATTGATATATTGGATGACTATGTTTGGACACCAAAAAGGTTTCGGACATTTATCGGAGTACCGGGGGTTACCGGAACCCCCCCCCCCCCGGGTACTAATGGGCCTTGTTGGGCCCTAGTGGAGAGAGAGAGGGGCCGGCCAGGGCAAGAGGCGCCCCCCCTCCCCTTGAGTCCGAATAGGACAAGGAAGGGCGGCGCCCCCTTGCCTTTCCCCTCTCCCACTCCTTCCTTCCCCCTCCTTCTTGGACTAGGAAAGGGAGGGGCAAACCTACTTGGAGTAGGTTTCCCCCTCCTAGGGCGCGCCGCCCCCTTGGCCGGCCCTCTCCTCCTCCCCCCTTTATATACGGAGGAGGGGGCACCCCATAGACACAACAATTGATCCCTTGGATCTCTTAGCCGTGTGTGGTGCCCACCTCCACCATAATCCACCTCGGTCATATCGTAGCGGTGCTTGGGCGAAGCCCTGCGACGGTAGAACATCATCATCGTTACCACGTCGTCGTGCTGACGGAACTCTCCCTCAAAGCTCGGCTGGATCGGAGTTCGAGGGACGTCATCGAGTTGAATGTGTGCTGAACTCGGAGGTGCCGTGCATTCGGTACTTGATCGGTCGGATCGTGAAGACGTATGACTACATCAACCGTGTTGTGCTAACGCTTCCGCTTTTGGTCTACGAGGGTACGTGGACACACTCTCCCCTCTCGTTGCTATGCATCACCATGATCTTGCATGTGCGTAGGAATTTTTTTGAAATTACTACGTTCCCCAACAGTGGCATCCGAGCATGGTTTTATGCGTTGATGTTATATGCACGAGTAGAACACAAGTGAGTTGTGGGCGATACAAGTCATACTGCTTACCAGCATGTCATACTTTGGTTCGGCGGTATTGTTGGATGAAGCGGCCCGGACTGACATTACGCATACGCCTATGCGAGACTGGTTCTACCGACGTGCTTTGCACACAGGTGGCTGGCGGGTGTCAGTTTCTCCAACTTTAGTTGAACCAAGTGTGGCTACACCCGGTCCTTGAGAAGGTTAAAACAGCACTAACTTGACGAACTATCATTGTGGTTTTGATGCGTAGGTAAGATCAGTTCTTGCTCAGCCCGTAGCAGCCACGTAAAACTTGCAACAACAAAGTAGAGGACGTCTAACTTGTTTTTGCAGGGCATGTTGTGATGTGATATGGTCAAGGCATGATGCTATAGTTTATTGTATGAGATGATCATGTTTTGTAACCGAGTTATCGGCAACTGGCAAGAGCCATATGGTTGTCGCTTTATTGTATGCAATGCAATCGCCCTGTAATTCTTTACTTTATCACTAACCGGTAGCGATAGTCGTAGAAGAAATAGTTGGCAAGACGACAATGATGCTACAATGGAGATCAAGGTGTCGCGCCGGTGACCATGGTGATCATGACGGTGCTTCGAAGATGGAGATCACAAGCACAAGATGATGATGGCCATATCATATCACTTATATTGATTGCATGTGATGTTTATCTTTTATGCATCTTATCTTGCTTTGTTTGACGGTAGCATTATAAGATGATCTCTCACTAAATTATCAAGGTATAAGTGTTCTCCCTGAGTATGCACCATTGCGAAAGTTCTTCGTGCTGAGACACCACGTGATGATCGGGTGTGATAGACTCTACGTTCAAATGCAACGGGTGCAAAATAGTTGCACACGCAGAATACTCAGGTTAAACTTGAACTTGACGAGCCTAGCATATGCAGATATGGCCTCGAAACACTGAGACCGAAAGGTCGAGCGTGAATCATATAGTAGATATGATCAACATAGTGATGTTCACCATTGAAACTACTCCATCTCACGTGATGATCGGACATGGTTTAGTTGATATGGATCACGTGATCACTTAGATGATTAGAGGGATGTCTATCTAAGTGGGAGTTCTTAAGTAATATGATTAATTGAACTTTAATTTATCATGAACTTAGTCCTGGTAGTATTAGCATATCTATGTTGTAGATCAATAGCTTGCGTTTAGCTCCCCTGTTTTATTTTTGATATGTTCCTAGAGAAAACTAAGTTGAAACATGTTAGAGCATCTCCAGCCGCGCCCCCAGAAAGGCCTCCCTAGACAATTTTTTCGCGCCGGCGCAGAAAAATCGGCCCAGTCGCGCCCCCAGGAGCCCGATTTTCGCCGGCCTGGGCCGAAATTAGCGCCGGCGGACCAAGGCCGAACCCGGCGCGCTGGGGGGCGCCGGGGCGAGCGGTTTTGGCGCGAAAGAGCCGCGGGCCCGTCGCATCAGCGACACCGCGCGTCGTCTTCCCCCAACGCCTCGGTTTCCTACGGGGAATCAATGGCAAGGCTGCCTGCCGCCGGTCAGCCTTACCATTGATTCCTCACAGGCGGTGCGTCATGGGGCGGCGCGCCGACGCCTCCCCTCCCTCGCACGCGTACACACGGGCGCGGCGCCGCTATATAAGCCGGTGGCCTCCCTCGCCTCTGGCCACTCCAGCCCTAGCCCTAGCCCTAGCCGCCGCGCTCTACCTCTCCCGAGAGCCGCCGCCGAGCCCTCCCTCTCCCGCGTGCTGCCGTCGAGCCCTCCCTCTCCCTCCCTCCCTCTCCCGATGGCCGAGCGTTTCCCCGGAGATGAGGCGGCGGCCCACGGCTTCGGCCGCCGCTCGCTCCACGAACAGGAGTCTTGGCTCCTGTTCCAGGCGAACATCCCGGCGCCGCCGGACATGCGCGCCGGGCCGACGGGGTGGAGACTCAGCAACGGGGGAGTGCCCATTCCCCCATCGCCCGACGCCGTGGCGAAACCCTCGTGCTTCGCCGACGAGGTCGAGGTCGAGGTCGTGCGCGCCTCCCTCACCAACGACCAGCTCGCCCTCCCCGAGTACGCCGCCGACAATCAAGCGGCGTGGACGGCGTACTTCCAGCGCCGGCAGCAGCAGAGGATGGCGTCCACCAACGGCGCGCCGGTGGTGGCCGGCCTGAAGAACAACGAGGGACGCCACCTGTGGTGGGGTGTCCCCGGCCGCACCCTCGAGGGCGTTCTGACGTACCTCGAGGGCGGCAACGATCCGCCGTTGGCATACCCCCCGGCGAGGGCGGCCGCCACGGCCACGGCTCACCGCCGACGTGACACGCAATGGTTGCCCAGGAGGTTCGGCGCCTGCTCTTCTTCCTCCTCATCACGCTCTTCTTCGCACTCCTCCGGCTCTCCGGCGCTGCTCGGCGTCAAGGCCGAGCCCGCGGCAGAGACGCCGCTCGGCCGGCGCACTCGCAGCGCTGGCATCGTCATCAATGAGGGCGGCCGGCGCGCCCCCTCGTCGGCTCCTCCGCGCTTCGTCAAGCTCAAGACGGAGCCGGGGCTCGCGCCGGTGAAGACGCAGCCGGGCCTCCCCGCGGTGAAGACGGAGCACGGCGGCGACGTCGAGCTCGACGACGACGCGGCCCTGGAATGGGCGTGCGTGGACTCCCTGAAGATGGCGAGGGAGCGCCAGTGCGCCGCCCTGCGGCGATTCGCGCAGCGCCGCCGGGGCCGCGACGAAGGAGGAGGAGTCGTCATCGAGGACAGCGACGACGACGACGCGCCGCCGCCACCAGTCCGCATAGGCGACGCCGGTCAGGGGTCCACCAGGGACGGCCGCGTCAAGGAGGAGAAGCCCGACGACGACGATGGCGGCGACGACGGCGACTACTCTGCGTTCAGCCAGTTTCTTTTTTAATTAGATATATTATGTAATAAAAATCCGCGACTATTATGTAATATATGCCGAACTTCGCCGAACTTTGAACTTTGCTATATTCTTTTATTTTTTTGAACGCACCTGGGGACAGCCCTAGGGCCGGTGGCTGGGGACCAACTCGCCCCCAGGGCCGTTTTTGCGCCGGCTCACCCCCAGGCGGCGATTTTAGGCGCCCCCTGGGGGGCCAACGGCTGGAGATGCTCTTAGTAGCAATGATGCGGATTGGATCCGTGATCTGAGGATTATCCTCATTGCTGCACAGAAGAATTATGTCCTTGATGCACCGCTAGGTGACAGACCGATTGCAGGAGCAAATGCAAACATTATGAACGTTTGGCAAGCTCGATATGATGACTACTTGATAGTTTAGTGCACCATGCTTTATGGCTTAGAATCGGGGCTTCAAAGACGTTTTTGAAACGCCACGGAACATATGAGATGTTCCAAGAGTTGAAATTAGTATTTCAGACTCATGCCCATGTCGAAAGGTATGAGACCTTTGACAAGTACTTTGCCTACAAGATGGAGGAGAATAGCTCAACCAGTGAGCATGTGCTCAGATTGTCTGAGTACTACAATTGCTTGAATCAAGTGGGAGTTAATCTTCTAGATAAGATAGTGATTGACAGAGTTCTCTAGTCACTGTCACCAAGTTACTAGAACTTCGTGATAAACTATAATATGCAAGGGATAACGGAAATGATTCCCAAGCTCTTCGTGATGCTGAAATCGACGAAGGTAGAAATCAAGAAAAGCATCAAGTGTTGATGGTTGACAAGACCGCTAGTTTCAAGAAAAAGATAAAGGGAAGAAGGGGAACTTCAAGAAGAACGGCAAGAAAGTTGTTGCTCAAGTGAAGAAGCCCAAGTCTGGACCTAAGCCTGAGACTAAGTGCTTCTACTGCAAAGGGACTGGTCACTGGAAGCAGAACTACCCCAAGTATTTGGCGGATAAGAAGGATGGCAAAGTGAACAAAGGTATATTTCATATACATGTTATTGACGTGTACTTTACTGGTGTTTATAGCAACCCCTCAGTATTTGATACTAGTTCAAGTTGCTAAGATTAGTAACTCAAAATGGGAGTTGCAGAATGAACAGAGACTAGTTGAGGGTGAAGTGACGATGTGTGTTGGAAGTGGTTCCGAGATTGATATGATCATTATCACACACTCCCTATACTTTCAGGATTAGAGTTAAGCCTAAATAAATGTTATTTGGCATTTGCGTTGAGCATGAATATGATTTGATCATGTTTATTGCAATACGGTTATTCATTTAAAGTCAGAGAATCATTGTTGTTCTGTTTACATGAATAAAACCTTCGATGGTCATACACCCAATGAAAATAGTTTGTTGGATCTCGATCGTAGTGATACACATATTCTTAATATTGAAGCCAAAAGATGCAAAGTTAATAATGATAGTGCAACTTATTTGTGGCACTGCCGTTTAGGTCATATTGGTGTAAAGCGCATGAAGAAACTCCATGCTGATGGGCTTTTGGGATCACTTGATTATGAATCACTTGATGCTTGCGAACCATGCCTCATGGGCAAGATGACTAAGACTCCATTCTCCGGAACAATGGAGCGAGCAACTGACTTATTGGAAATAATACATACTGATGTATGCGGTCCGATGAGTGTTGAGGCTCGCGGCGGGTATCGTTATTTTCTAACCTTCACAGATGATTTGAGCAGATATGGGTATATCTACTTGATGAAACATAAGTCTGAAACATTTGAAAGCTCAAAGAATTTCAGAGTGAAGTAGAAAATCATCGTGACAAGAAAATAAAGTTTCTACAATCTGATCGCGGAGTCAAATATTTGAATTACGAGTTTGGTCTTCAATTAAAACAATGTGGAATAGTTTCACAAATTCGTGCCACCTGGAACACCACAGCATGATGGTGTGTCCGAACATCATAACCGTACTTTATTGGATATAGTGCTATCTATGATGTTTCTTACCGATTTACCACTATCGTTTTGGGGTTATGCATTAGAGACAGTTGCATTCACGTTAAATAGGGCACCATCTAAATTCGTTGAGATGACACTATATGAACTGTGGTTTGGCAAGAAACCAAAGTTGTCATTTCTTAAAGTTTGGGGCTGCGATGCTTATGTGAAAAAGCTTCAACCTGATAAGCTCGAACCCAAATCGGAGAAATGTGTCTTCATAGGATACCCAAAGGAAACTGTTGGGTACACCTTCTATCACAGATCTGAAGGCAAGACTTTTGTTGCTAAATTTGGATCCTTTCTAGAGAAGGAGTTTCTCTCGAAAGAAGTGAGTGGGAGGAAAGTAGAACTTGATGAGGTAACTGTACCTGCTCCCTTATTGGAAAGTAGTTCATCACAGAAACCGGTTCCTGTGACACCTACACCAATTAGTGAGGAAGCTAATGATGATGATCATGAAGTTTCAGATCAAGTTACTACTGAACCTCATAGGTCAACCAGAGTGAGATCCGCACTAGAGTGGTACGGTAATCCTGTTCTGGAGGTCATGTTACTACATCATGACGAACCTACGAACTATGAGGAAGCGATGATGAGCCCAGATTCCGCAAAATGGCTTGAGGCCATGAAATCTGAGATAGGATCCATGTATGAGAACAAAGTATGGACTTTGATTGACTCGCCCGATGATTGGTGAGCCATTGAGATTAAATGGATCTTCAAGAGGAAGACGGACGCTGATAGTAGTGTTACTATCTACAAAGCTAGAATTGTCGCCAAAAAGGTTTTCGACAAGTTCAAGGTTTTGACTACGATGAGAGTTTCTCACTCGTATCTATGCTTAAGTCTGTCCGAATCATGTTAGCAATTACCGCATTTCATGAAATCTGGCAAATGGATAAACAAAACTGCATTCCTTAATGGATTTATTAAAAAAGAGTTGTATATGATGCAACAAGAGGGTTTTGTCAATCCTAAAGGTGCTAACAAAATATGCAAGCTCCAGCGATCCATCTATGGACTGGTGCAAGCATCTCGGAGTTGGAATATACGCTTTGATAAATTGATCAAAGCATATAGTTTTATACAGACTTGCGGTGAAGCCTGTATTTACAAGAAAGTGAGTGGGAGCACTACAGCAATTCTGATAAATATATGTGAATGACATATTGTTGATCGGAAATAATGTAGAACTTTCTGGAAAGCATAAAGGAGTATTTGAAAGGAGTTTTTTCAAAGAAAAACCTCGGTGAAGCTGCTTACATATTGAGCATCAAGATCTATAGAGATAGATCAAGACACTTGATAAGTTTTTTCAATGAGTACATACCTTGACGAGATTTTGAAGTAGTTCAAAATAGAATAGTCAAAGAAAGAGTTCTTGCTTGTGTTACAAGGTGTGAAATTGAGTAAGACTCAAAACCCGACCACGGCAGAAGATAGAGAGAGAATGAAAGTCATTCCCTATGCCTCAGCCATAGGTTCTATAAAGTATGCCATGCTGTGTACCAGACCTATTGTATACCCTACACTGAGTTTAGCAAGGGAGTACAATAGTGATCTAGGAGTAGATCACTGGACATCGGTCAAAATTATCCTTAGTGGAATAAGGATATGTTTCTCGATTATGGAGGTGACAAAAGTTTCATCGTAAAGAGTTACATCGATGCAAGATTTGACACCGATCTGGATGACTCTAAGTCTCGATCTAGATACATATTGAAAGTGGGAGCTATTAGCTAGAGTAGCACCGTGTAGAGTATTGAAGACATAGAATATTTGCAAAATACATACGGATCTGAATGTGGCAGACCCATTGACTAAACTTCTCTCACAAGCAAAACATGATCACACCTTAGTACTCTTTGGGTGTTAATCACATAGTGATGTGAACTAGATTATTGACTCTAGTAAAACCTTTTGAGTGTTGGTCACATGACGATGTGAAACTATTGGCGATGTGAACTAGATTATTGACTCTAGTGCAAGTGGGAAACTGAAGGAAATATGCCCTAGAGGCAATAATAAAGTTATTATTTATTTCCTTATTTCATGATAAATGTTTATTATTCATGCTAGAATTGTATTAACCGGAAACATAATACATGTGTGAATACATAGACAAACATAGTGTCACTAGTATGCCTCTACTTGACTAGCTCATTAATCAAAGATGGTTATGTTTCCTAACCATTGACATGAGTTGTCATTTGATTAACGGGATCACATCATTAGGGGAATAATGTGATTGACTTGACCCATTCCGTTAGCTTACCACACGATCGTTTAGTATTCTGCTATTGCTTTCTTCATGACTTATACATGTTCCTATGACTATGAGATTATGCAACTCCCGTTTACCGGAGGAACACTTTGTGTGCTACCAAACGTCACAACGTAACTGGGTGATTATAAAGGTGCTCTACAGGTGTCTCCAAAGGTACTTGTTGGGTTGGCGTATTTCGAGATTAGGATTTGTCACTCCGATTGTCGGAGAGGTATCTCTGGGCCCCATTGCAACGAATGAGTTAGTTGCGGGATGATGTATTACGGAACGAGTAAAGAGACTTGCCGGTAACGAGATTGAACTAGGTATTGAGATACCGAGGATCGAATCTCGGGCAAGTAACATACCGATGACAAAGGGAATAACGTATGTTGTTATGTGGTTTGACCGATAAAGATCTTCGTAGAATATGTGGGAGCCAATATGAGCATCCAGGTTCCGCTATTGGTTATTGACCGGAGACGTGTCTTGGTCATGTCTACATAGTTCTCGAACCCGTAGGGTCCGCACGCTTAAAGTTCGATGACGGTTATATTATGAGTTTATGTGTTTTGATGTACCAAAGGTTGTTCGGAGTCCCGGATGTGATCACGGACATGACGAGGAGTCTCGAAATGGTCGAGATGTAAAGATCGATATATTGGACGACTATGTTTGGACACCGGAAAGGTTCTGGAAGGTTTCAGACATTTATCGGAGTACCGGGGGTTACCGGAACCCCCCCGGGAACTAATGGGCCTTGTTGGGCCCTAGTGGAGAGAGAGAGGGGCCGGCCAGGGCAAGAGGCGCACCCCCTCCCCTTGAGTCCGAATAGGACAAGGAAGGGGGGGCCCCTTGCCTTTCCCCTCTCCCACTCCTTCCTTCCCCCTCCTTCTTGGACTAGGAAAGGGAGGGGCAAACCTACTTGGAGTAGGTTTCCCCCTCCTAGGGCGCGCCACCCCCTTGGCCGGCCCTCTCCTCCTCCCCCTTTATATACGGAGGAGGGGGGCACCCCATAGACACAACAATTGATCTCTTGATCTCTTAGCCGTGTGCGGTGCCCCCCTCCACCATAATCCACCTCGATAATATCGTAGCGGTGCTTAGGTGAAGCCCTGCGTCGGTAGAACATCATCATTGTCACCACGCCATCGTGCTGACGGAAATCTCCCTCAAAGCTCGGCTAGATCGGAGTTCGAGGGACATCATCGAGCTAAACGTGTGCTAAACTCGGAGGTGCCGTACGTTCGGTACTTGGTTCGGTCGGATCGTGAAGACGTACGACTACATCAACCGCGTTGTGCTAACGCTTTCGCTTTCGGTCTATGAGGGTACGTGGACACAATCTCCCCTCTCGTTGCTATGCATCACCATGATCTTGCGTGTGCGTAGGATTTTTTTTGAAATTACTACGTTCCCCAACAGCCAATGCCACTTCACACGTTGATGTCTGCATTTCCTCTTGTCAGTACCTTTTGCCTTGTAACCCTGTACTTAATTAATTGCTATTTGATTATGTATCATCAGTCTGCACTTGAGCTTCATTATCCTCTGTTTCTTCCAATGTTATTTGATCTATATTTACTATTTGCAAAATGTAGAATAATGGCAACGCTTATAAAGAATTTTCTTTGGGGAATTTATTGAATTATCCTTCCATCAACATGGAGAAGGGCTTTGTCCAGCCAGTGTTAACATGTAATGTAAGTTCATCCTTCTCAAGCCTTCAAACTTTGTTCTAGTATAGAGTTGGATAGGCATCATTTCCTACACTGCTATTTACTTTGCTGTTTACATCTGATTGGTTGTTTGCAACAACTACCAGTTTTAAATTGTAGTTGTAAAAACATGTTCCTTATGCAGAACAGATCCATTTATTTGCTTATATAATTGTGAAACCTGTTACGTGTCTCCTTGTTTCTCTTTCAGAGTCATATCTCTTATCCCAGGCAGAATTTTAGGGAAGATAGTGAGCCAAATCATATTGAGGACAGCGAGATGACCCCAAGGTCCTGTCTTGATGAAGACAGTGAGTTGAAGCTACTCACCAGCAGGTGTGAGACAACCTCTGTGCAGTTTTGTATATTCTTTTGTCGGCGCGTTTATATGCACTCGTGGCGACCTTTGATGCCCAGTGTATGTAATCTGCGGTCATGTTGCGCTTTATTATCACCGGTAGCGAACTTTGATTCCCAGTGGATGTAATATGCCGTAATTTGTTTATTGTATAGTCTAGGTTTATTCTTTGGTCGGTATGCTGTAATTTGGGCCGAAAGGTTCAGTGGATCTCAGTGTTGTCGGTCTTCAGGCCGGCCCGTTACTCATATGGTCCAAAACGTGGGCCTATAATCATCTTGGGCCATTAGCAGATCTACACCTATAGTAGTTTCCCGCCTTTAACAGGCCGAGTAAAGTTCTAGCCAGCTGGGCCAGAGAATGCCATGGGCTTTTAACAGGCTAAAACCTATATTGGGCCAACGTTGGACCGAGAAATTCATGGGCCAATACAGGCTGAAATTGCCTAAGGCCCATGTTTGGCCCAAATAGGACGAGCAGTTAACAGGCCAAAATATATCTCGGGCCTGTTTGGCCCAATCAAATTATGGGCTTCAGGCAGGCCGGTATCCACGCGGGCCATAGGCCCAAAAGTGTCACGGGCCATTATCAGATGGGCTGTAAGCAGGCTGGATTCAACGCGGGCTTTAATTAGGCCCAGCTGTTCCACGGGCCATTAACAGGCCGATAGGCCTGTTGGGCTGAAATTTATCCACAAAGACTACGGGCCGTTAAGAGGCCTAAAGTTACTTCGGACAAGAAATAGCCCAGTTTCTGCATGGGCCGTTAAAGGGCCTAAAGTTAAACCGGGCCGACAACTTCCCAGATGCACCACGGGCCGCTAACAGGCCGAAACTATTATCAGGCCGAACTGGTTAACGGGCATTTAACAGGATGAAATACAAACCTGTCTTAGAATGGGCCCAAAAGAACAGTGGCCTGTTAACGGGCCTGATCCGATATGGGCCGTAATTTGGCCCAAAACACGGCAGGCTGTGAATGGGCCTGGTCTGCTATGGGCCTCAATTTGGCCAAAAACATGGCAGGCTATTAACGGGCCAGCCCACTACTGTGTGAAAAAACATGGTGGGCCTTTAGCTGGGCCAGCCTTTTCACCGGAATGGGCCTCTGTTGGGCCGTGCCACGTGTCGACATATCATAGGCGCCTCCTGTCCAATGAGTGGATGACATCTGTCCCAACGGTGAGCAAACACGTGCTTCCTCCGGCCAATGAGAATTTTACACGTGGAAAATCCCCATTGGTCCGGGGTGTTAACGGGTTATCGCATCCAAAACTGGACCCGATAGCTTAACGGCGACTCGTTACGGTCGATGCCACGTGTCGGTCACCGTTGACCAAAGCACTTCTATGACGCGGGATTTATCATCATGGCAGTGGACACTTCCGTGATGATAATTTCGGTAATGTCATGGAACACTTCTACGACAGCACAGGTATGACTATCTTGATTCTGTCATAAAATCGTCATGGATGTACATGCATGACAGAAAACGTGACCTACTGTGACAAACACGTATCATCACGGAAGTGTATTTTTTTGTAGTGCACCTTAAAGTTATTCTTTCCGTTCTATCTATTCAAGAGTTTGTACTAAAATAACACAAAGCTATTCTTTCCGTTCGATCTATCCAGGAGTTCCTACTAAAATAACACCATATGATACGCATCAACCAACTCTAATGTCACCTAGATACTCCAGTGTCACCACAAGTATCCATGAGTTAATTATACGATACACATCAAACAATTTTAGATTCATAATACTTGATCCAACATAAAGAAACTCAAAGAGTGCCCCAAGATTTCTACTGGAGAAACAAGGACGAAAACGTGCATCAACCCCTATGCATAGATTACCCCAATGCCACCTCGGGAATCCGCGAGTTGAGTGCCAAAACATATATCACGTGAATCAATATAATACCCCATTATCACCACGGGTAGTCATATGCAAGACATATATCAAGTGCTCTTAAATCCATGAAAATATTCAATTCGATAAGATGAAATCTCAAAGGGAAAACTCAATTCATCACAACAAGATGGAGAGGGGAAAACACCATATGATCCAACTATATTAACAAAGCCCACGATACATCAAGATCGTGCCGTCTCAAGAACACGAGAGAGAGAGAGAGATTAAACACATAGCTACTGGTACAAACCCTCAGCCCTGAGGGTGGACTACTCTCTCCTCATCATGGAGACCATAGGGATGATGAAGATGGCGTCCGGTGATGATTTCCCCCTCCGGCAGGGTGCCGGAACGGGGTCCCGATTGGTTTTTCGTGCCTACAAAGGCTTGCGGCGGCGGAACTTCTGATCTAGGGTTATCTTCGGGGGTTTTGGAATATTTGGGAATTTATATGGCAAAGAGGCGGTGCAGGAGGCCACCAAGGTGGGCACAACCCACCTGGGCGCGCCTGGGCCAGGCACGCCCAGGCGGATTGTGCCCCCCTCAGGGCACCCCCTCTGGTACTTCTTTGGCCCACTAGATGTCTTCTGTTCCAAAAAAAATTCCAATATTAGTATCAATCTTCAAGAACAAGGGGGATGTTCGGAGTTGTACTGATTACCATGGAATTAAGCTGATGAGCCATACAATGAAGCTATGGGAGAGATTCATTGAGCACCGCTTAAGAAGAATGACAAGCGTGACAAAAAATTAGTTTGGTTTCATGTTTGGGAGGTTGACCATGGAAGCCATTTTCTTGGTACGGCAACTTATGGAGAGATACAGGGAGCAAAAGGACTTACATATGGTGTTCATTGACTTGGAGAAGGCCTACGATAAGATACCGCGAAATGTCATGTGGCGGGCCTTGTAGAAACACAAAGTCCCAGCAAAGTACATTACCTCATCAAGGACATGTACGATAATGTTGTGACAAGTGCTCAAACAAGTGATGGCGACACTGATGACTTTCCAATTAAAATAGGACTGCACCAAGGATCAACTTTGAGCCCTTATCTTTTTTTGCTTTGGAGATGGATGAGGTCACAAGGGATATACAAGGAGATATCCCATGGTATATGCTCTGTGCGGATGATGTGGTGCTAGTCGATGATAGTCGGACGGGGGTTAATAGGAAGTTAGAGCTATGGAGACAAACCTTGGAATCGAAATGTTTTAGACTTAGTAGAACTAAAACCGAGTACATTAGTTGTGGTTTCAGAGCTACTAAGCACGGGGAGGAGGAGGTTAGCCTTGATGGGCGGATGGTGCCTCAGAAGGGCACCTTTCAATATTTGGGGTCAATGCCGCAGAAGGATGGGGGATATCAATGAAGATGTGAACCATTGAATCAAAGCCGGATGGATGAAGTGGCATCAAGCTTCTAGCGTTCTCTGTGACAAGAGAGTGCCACAAAAGCTAAACGGCAGGTTCTATAGGATAGCGGTTCGGCCTGCAATGTTGTATGGCGCTGAGTGTTGGCCGACTAAAAGGCGACAAGTTGAACAATTAGATGTGGCGGAGATGCGCATGTTGAGATGGATGTGTGGCCACACAAGGAAGGACCGGGTCCGGAAGGATGATATACGAGATAGAGTTGGGGTAGCACCGGTTGAAGAAGCTTGTCCAACATCGTCTGAGATGGTTTGGGCATATTTAGCGTAGGCCTACAGAAGCTCCAGTGCATCACAGACGGCTATAGCGTGCTGATACTGTCAAGAGAGATCAGGTAAACCAAACTTGACATGAAAGGAGTCCGTTAAGAGAGTATCACCAAAGAACTAGCCATGGACAGGGGTGTGTTGAAGCTTGCTATCCACGTGCCAGAATCATGAGTTGGTTGCGAGATTCTTATGGTTTCAGCTCTAGCCTACCCCAACTTATCTGGACTAAAGGCTTTATTGTTATCCTATCCATCACACTGTAAATATAGGATAGGTTCAATCTATGGTCATCGAGGGCCTCCTAAAAGGATCTACTAAATTCATCGAGTTGTTCTAAAGAATTAACACTTTCCCAGAAATAATCTACATTCCACAGTTGCAAAATTAAAGGACTTACTGTTTTGATGTCCAAGCCATGGCTTCCTGCATAGTGGAGATTGCCCAGTTGCACGAAGTCTATTGCCTGAACATGAACGGCAAAAAACAAAACATTACATTAGGTGATCATAAATGCATAAATCAATCAAATAAAAATATTGAGTATATGAATAGAAAAAAGTCCATTTTATTACTCTAAATAAACTTGGTGGTTCACATAAGCCTCCGATGTTTTTTTCGGTTCCCTTACCCCCACAACAATCCCATACCGGTCAAAAAACACCCCTGGCTGGTTTACCCCGATCGGATGTTGACATGGACATGGTCAAAGGTGGTATTGACATGCGGGTGGGTCCCCCTCGTCATGTGAGGAAATAAAAAAGGGCGATTGTACCTAGGCCTTACCTTTTCTACATTTTGGCCCAGCCCAACCCAGCAAGGGGCGGGTCGTCTTCAACCCCACGCCAGGAGGATGACGTCGTGGCGAAGCGTGCGTTGGCAGCTTCCCCCGCTCAGGCAGCCTCCCCAGCATCCACTTCGTCGCCCACGAGATAAGCAAGATCCCTTGGACCTATCTCCCTCTCACATCTCATTCTTTCCCTCTCTCTTTCTCTGATTCTAGCACCGTAGCGAGCGTGGACGTCCGTCGACGTAGCCACCGGCCACCACTAGCCAAACCACCATGTCCAGAGCCTCCAAAATATCATGTCGGTCCTTTGCACCGAAGGATTCGAGCCGAGAAGCTCGTAGTCGTCCCAATCGAGCCGCCTTCTCCGACTGCAGCCGACGCATGATTTGCCGCGCACAGACGAGCTCTGGCCTAGCATTTACCTCTGTTAGACTCGCACTGAGCCTCTCCCAGTTCCCCCCTCCTCCAGAGCTCGCACTCATGTTGTAGACGCCGTCCACACGAGCTCACTTCCACCCTTTGCCATGGCCGACGTGCCGTCGGAGCCGTAGCTCTACCACCGCCGAGCTCCGCCGCTAGCCCGCTTCCGGCCATCCTGCAGCCTCCTGCAACCACCCCTGGACGCGCACGACCAATTGTTACACCCTGGTAGCCTCCAACGCCGCTGCTGAGGCCTACGGCGGGACATCACCGTGATTTGAGGTCGCCGGCGATTAACCCCGGCGTGCCGACGTGGTTCATTAGTTTAGGTTGACCAAAGTTAGTCTAGACATTGACATGTGGGTCCCCCTGTGTTAATGAAGTAGTTCGGGCTTAATTAATCCTCTGTTAGTCTCTGCGCAACTAAGATGTAGGCCCCATCAATCATATTTGACTTGGCAGAGTTAGCGTTGACCGGACCCAGCAGACAGTGAGATTGTCTAGCTGAGAGGCACCCACCCGCAGGTCAAATACCACCTTTGACCGTGTCCACATCAGCATCCGATCGAGATGAACCAGCCAGGAGCATTTTTTGACCGGTATGGGATTGTTGAGGGGGGTAAGGGAACCAAAAAACATCAGGGGGTTATGTGAACCATCAAGTTTATTCAGGGTAGTAAATGGACTTTTTTCATATGAATATATAATAATAATACCTTGGGAACGGATCTTCCAGTCAGGATTGAAGTATGGAAGTACTCCGCAGGGGCTTGGACGGCTTGGCGAATCTGGTTATTTATACTAAGAATTATCAGTTAAACACATCAATAAGCATGTCGGTATTTGGTGTGTTTATCAAGTATACTTGCCTCTGAGGGCATAAACGCCATCGAAGGATTGTTTACGGTTGGTGCAAGGGTACCGTCGTAGTCCAAGAACAACATGATCATCTTCCCATCTACCTGAGCTATGATATCCTCGAAGAAATCAATAGCGGAAGGTAGAACCTGCAATACATGAAGCATCACAAAATTGCTTTCCGTAAGCCACTCACTGGATAATTAAGAATAGGGGTTTCAAGAATTGATAGCAATTTTGCTACCATGGCGCCCAAAGCAGGAGCAGCATCAGTCGCTCTTGGAGCACCAAGGGCGTTTTCATCATCACCTGCACATTTAAAATAAATGCATGTTATGGTATCCAAGATATCAGAATAATAAGATGAAGAGTAGAATATTCTTGGAACAGATGATTACAAATGGAGCGAGGCTAACTTTGCCATGGAACCCTGAGATACCAATACAAATAAAGGCATAAGAATTTATGGATATGCTATAGTTTCTGTTTGCTTTGAATATTCTTTTAACAGTAACAAATGAAGCATCGTTACTGTTATAGTTTCTCCGTTTGCTTTGGATTAGAATTGAGTTGGCTAAATCACAAGCAAGTGCCAGAGAAGATCCGGGAAAGGTGGGAAAGGTGCAGGCAGACACCAACCTCAAGCTGAACAAAATGACTCGGATGTTAGCAGTTCTGCTGGGAATTTGAGAGTTAAAATGTCGTGGTGTGCTCACGGCAGATGCTATGGGTAGGCTTATCGAACGTGGTTGGGGCCGAAGGACGTCGGTGGGTTCCGGAGGCGAGATCGGGGACAAGCGGAGAGGGACTCACGATGTACCCAGGTTCGGGGCCCTCCGGGTGAGGTAACGCCCCTAGTCCTGCCGGATCTACTAGATGGATCACAAAGGGAGGTTACAATGGCGCTCCTGGAGCTGTTCGGTGGGAGGAGGAAGGAGAGCTAGCTCTCTTCCTCTCTTGGTTGCGTATGTGTGTGTGTCGAAGAAAGGGGACCCCCTGCATGGGGGGCTCCAGGGGGGTCTTATAGATCGACCCCCAGGGCTACAATGGTCAAGTTATATGGATGCAGGGCCCTGATGTCATCGCCTCACGCCTGCCAGTGGGGCCCGCCGGGTGTGGGTCCCGCTGACGGCCCATCACTGTGGCACACTGTTGCCCGCGACATGGTGTGGCGGGCGCCGAATTGCTACAGGACCGCGTCGGGTCGCCGCCGCCGACTCCGGGGCGCGGTCTCGGGGCACATTGTAGCCACGCCTGCCCCGCCCGGGGAGGGGGGGACAGGATCACTGTAGCCATGCCCGGCCCATCTTGGGAGGGGGCCTGTCCGGTCGTCCTGTCGGGCTGAGTGGGAGCCGGCCCGGCCGGGTCGAGCCTCATTGCTGCCTCCAGTCAGCCTGGAGCTGGACGGCCGGCTGGGAAGCGAGCCAGATCTGGGAGGGGGTGGGGGCGCTTGCCGCCTTGTTGTTTTGGAAAATCGCTAGGTCCCGATTTGCCTACCCGGGGACATCCCCCCCGATAGTAGTCCTCGAAACTGGCGGGGACCGCCGGGAGCAGGCCGGTGGCCCCCCGGCAGCTTACACCTAGACGGTTGTGAGCTCCGAGCATGCCAGCAGTCGTGGTTTGCGGCCGGCTCCTCTCGCACCCGGCCGGGGCGGGGAGACCGAACGGGCCGCTGGCCCACTTGTTGTTTGACCGAAGTCGCGCCCGCTGCCGCTGGCCACCCGCCACATGGAGGCCATGGCCAGGCCTAACCCTGCCAGGCCACGCGCACAACGGGACTCCACCGGGAACGGGGCCCACCAAGCCTCGGGCTCGGCCCGCAGACGGATCGTCTACAGGGGACCTGATCGGTTCAGCTTCCTGGACAGTTAATGCGCCCGTGTATTTCGGGAGGTGTAGGGGGTCGTGGGCGCAAACGATCCCACTTCCCCATGATCTCCCTGGGGTTTTAAATGGGGGGAGGGGGAATGGCCGAGGCGTATATCGCCGCTCATCCCTAACCCGCTGCATCTCTTTCTTCTCATGTCGTTCATTCGCGCACTCACGCCCGTACGCCGAGATTCACCATCGTCGCGTGCGCCAGGGCCGCCGCAACGCTGTCCTGACCCCACTAGGGTAGGCCCTCGCCGCGCTCGGAGATGGCGACGATAAAGTGTTCGTGGGAGGGCTCTGATGCCCTCGAACAGTTCATCGATACCTTCGCCTCCGCCGGATGCTGCCGTCGGCGGAGTGTGTGGAGGCGCGAGCGGCCGGCAGCGAGACCGCTCCTCAGCCGTGGGTCAGGGAAGTCGTCGTCTTCGCCGACCATTTCTCTCGTGGGTTCGGCCTTCCCGCCAGCGCGTTCTTCCGTAGGTTCCTCGACCACTTCGGGCTTCAGCCTCACCACCTCGGGCCCAACTCGATTCTTCAGCTGGTTGCGTTCGATGCCTTTTGCGAGGGCTACGCTGGACTCAAGCCGTCGGTGGACATATGGAACAGGTGCTTCTCCCTCAAGCCGCATACGACGCCGACGCCAGAGGGCCCGGTTATGACCGCCTGCGGGGCGGCTCTCGTGACCGTCCGGCGGCAAGGGGCTTTCCCAAGCTGCCACTGCATGAATCGGTGAAGAAGTGGCAGCGGTCCTTCTTCTACGTGAAGAACGTGGACCCGACGGCCGATTATATAAACCTGCCACCGTTCCCGGACGCCGCCCCGGTGGAGGGACGAAACTGGGCCTTCGAGCTCCGTAAGTCGACGACGGAGGCTATGGCGGTCTGTCGCCGGCTAGGGCAGATGGTTGATGACATGCGCCTAACCGGTACGGACCTCATCATCGCTTTCATCGAGCGCCGGGTGATGCCGCTGCAGTACCGGCCGCATCGGATATGCGACATGAGCGGCCAGCTCGATCCATGCCGGCTGGCAACCGCCAGGCTGTCGCCGGCCCGAGTTGCAAAACAGGTGAACCGCATCACGTCCGCCAAGCTCGACCAGGCCACTTGGAACTATGGCAAGGAGCCGTACAACAGCGTCAACCCGGCACCTCCGATGCGCGCGTAGCCGGCTCGAACCTGACCCTCCCATCTCTCGGCGTGCTGCCCTGATGTGTGGTTTGGTTTTCCTGGCACGGAGGTTTTCACGCCAAATAGCTCATGACGGGGCGAACTCGCTAGCTTTCGGGCCGGATCGGGAAGTCTCGGACGGGAAGGCTGGGTCGGACGACGAGGAGGACGAGGAGGGCGACGAGCCCCTCAGGGAGGCCGGGACCGGGGGACCTAGACGCGCCGACGAGTCTCTCCTATCTTGTCCTTTGCGCGGCTGGCCAGACAATGAACCGGACGATCTTGACGAGGTGCCTGGCGTGGTATCTCCGACCGTGACGACAACCACGACCGACAACGTCCCCACGATGGGGAGGCGGCTACGTGCAGCGGCGGTAGCGGTGGCGATCGGTGGCTGCGACGCGGCCCCACGGGAAGCAAACGACCGAGGCGCCGACTGGAAAGAGTTCGGCGGGGGAGCAGTCGGAGGGCGAGCGCCAGGTAGGCGATCCCGTCCTAGTCTTGGTTTTGGTGCGTGCCTTTTGTTGTATTCCTCCAGTACCCCTCAGTCTTCCGCTCGTCGACAGGGCTCCCCTTAGGCTCTTGGTGGTGGGCACGCCGTCCGCGCACGAAGCTAACTCAGCGGAACGCGAAGGCATCGAGGCCACCATGCCTGGAGCGCGAGAGCGTGCTGCTTGGAGGGACCGGGAGCTGGCCTTGCGGGAGGAGACAAAGGCCTCCGCGAAAGCGTGGGAGGGCGCCGCGATGGCGCAGAAAAGCGCCATAAGTTCGAAGGGTCCAGGAGACACCGCGTGGGAGCCCTGGGGGCGGAGGGCTCCCGCGAGCCGGCCACCTGCAAGCCAAGCTCGTCCACCGCCGTGTCGGGCGCGGGCCGAGGTGACGAGGTCGGCCGGCTCGGAGGGAGCGCTCAAACTGACGGAGATTGGGCGGGTGCCGGCGAGGCCTCAAGCGGTGCGCACCCGAAGAGCCGGACCCCGTCCCTGGACAGGGTGCGAACGGGGTTCACCAGCTTGGGCAGTTACCTGCAGACGGCCGCCCCGTCGGCGCAGGACCAGCTCAAAGAACTTGAGCAAGCCGTGGCAGTGAGTGCTTCGATTTTCTCAGAGTGTCTTTTAGTGGGGGCGTGGCAGTGCACCCACTGGGTGTAGCCCCGAGGCTCGGGCTGGCTGTGGAGCAGGTGGCTCGAGCCTCCCGGAATTTCTTCTTGCTATCTGTGACTCTTTCCTCCGCAGGCCCTTCACGACGTGTGTGCGGTGAGCCACAACAGGATGCGCTTTGCGTAAAAGGCGGCCCTGGCTGATCTCGCGGTGAAGGAGGGGGAGCTGCAGCAAATCTGGGATAAGCAATCTGCCTTCCTCCAATGGGGGTGTGCCAGCGCACCCACTTGGTGTAGCCCCCGAGATTCAGGCCGGCTGCTCAGGAGCCAAGTCGGATCTTCTTGTGCATTCTCTTGCCACTTCTTTGCCTTCCAGTGTCCGTCGTGCCGCTGATTGATAAATCCATCTCGTCCTGCAGCTGCCGGTAAGGACCCGGTGGAGATCCAGACCCTTCGACGCCTGCTGGCGCGGGCCGGCCAGCTGTGCGACCTGCTGTGGGAGCAGGTGGGGCGGCACGAGGCGGAGCGGGACCAACAGACGGCCGCCCATCTGGCCGAGCTGGACTGGTTGGCTGAGGAGCACCAGAAGGCGCTGGCGGAAAAGGATGAGGCGGTGAGTCGGGCCGCCCAGGAAATCACCAGCCTAAAGGCGGACCGTGACAGCCAAACCGCTGCGTGGACAGCGCGGGAGCAGGAGATTTTGGCCAAGGCGTATCGCGTCGACGAGCTCCTTGCTGGTGAGCATTGCTGCATCTCTTTTGTCCTTTGCACCCGGTCGGCCTTGTTTTTCTCTTCCTTACTTTTTTTCTTGCAGAGGCCTTCTCGGAGACGTAGGAGGCAGCCAAGGATGCCGTGAACACCCGCCGGGACGACCAGTGGGAGGCCGGGGTCTGCGTCGGGCAATCTGCTGCTTGGACGGTGGAGGAGACGGGCGTTGCCGCCGATGCCCGCCTGCAGGCGATTACGTGTGCCCTGAACCTGCTTCGTGACGCCGGCCTGGCGACGGTGCGTGTCCTTTGGCCAGATGCGGTGCAGCCGACAACCATCAGCCGGTTGGCGAGGTGGCTAGAAACGGCGCCGGCTAGGATTAATGCGTGGCGGGCCTCTGTCGTGCGGGCTGCCGCGGCGATGGCGCTGCGCCTCGCGCTTTCCTGGTATCCGGGGATCAGGTTGGACCAGCTGGCGGAGGCGGATCTGGCAGCGCGTGCCTAGCCGCTCGCCAGGCGCGCCAGCGAGTTCGCTACCTTCACTCTCGAGGACGAGTTCTTCAAGGAGCGGGCCGCTGGTGGCGAGGAGATCCTGGAGGTAGCCAGGCCGAGACGCTTGACGAAGGGACCGGTTCGAACAGCGGAGCGTACGCCGGCGATGACGCCAAGACGGACAATGGCGCCGCGGAGGAACAGGAGCGATCCGGAGCCAGTGACCCCACCGCCTAGGAAGCCGTGCTTTTTCTGCTCTTTTAGTTTCAACCAATTGTAATTAATTATTCCGCAGTTCCACCCACTGGGGGTGTATCTTAGACATGCTGGACCTCGGGCATGGGTTTGTTGCTGTGATTTAAGAATGCGTGAGTATCTCATTTTGCCGGCGGCTCGCTTTTGCTTTCGTCCTTAGGCTTTTTCCTGTTTGGCCGCTTACTTTGGCCTCCTCCCCGCCGGTCGGACAGCCGGGAGCCGGTCTGTGGCTGGGACGGGGAGGCAGCTTCCGAAGAGGGTGTACAGTACTTGGACTTTTAGGACTCGGCAAGCGGCGGAGCCGGCCGTGCGCAGCCGGTTTGTGTGGTGACAAGTGAGCGTGGCAGCTGGGTTGCCCGAGCCGACTGCTCCTTGAAAACCACCCTTTGAATGGGAGGTGCTTTCGGCCTTTGGCTCTTGCCAGCGGAACGGCGGGGGGCTGGTCCGTGAGCTGGGGCAAAGAGAAGGCTTAGGCAGTGCACACGCTACTAGGCCGGTTGTACGAGAGAGGCGTGGGCTAGCCGGCTAGCCCCCGCGTCGGTGTCACCGACCCGGAGGGGGAAAATAAAACACGGTAAAGTGCGCTAGGAAAAAGCTTGATAGAAACGGAAAAGGTAGCCCCCGAGTGTCGTTCGGGGACCTGCTACATTCATTTAAGGCCAAAAGTGGCGATACAGACATACACTGATTTAACTGAAACGGCCGTCTTGTGAGCCGGATGAAGGAGGCTTCAGGCCAGAGTTGGCGGCTGGGCAAGGCAAGGACCGGTTACCCATTGAAGATGTAGAACGTGACGCCGTGCTGGCCCCCGCCGCTGTCTTCCCTTGGGGGGAACGTGCAGATTGACCAGCCGGCTCCTGGGCCGAAGAGCAGCTGCATGAGTCGCTGGAACTCGGCGCTGGCGTTGGCCAGGCCGAAGGGGTAGCCCCCGGGAGGGGCGCAAGGCGCCCCGGTCTGCCCATCAAGACCCGAGGCCGGGTCGTCGAGGTGGGAGCTGCCACCGGGAACCAGGGCGGGTCCGCCGGCCCGGAGCCAGCTTCCTTGCCCGGCACCAGAGCCTGACTAAGCCCACCCTTAGTTCGGCCGGCTCGCAGGCGGCTCTTGCGAGACGGTCTGGACCGTGCCAGAGGCTGTTCCGCAGGGCGGGCGCCGACCCTTAGGGCGCCCATGCGGGAGCAGAGGTCCGCGCCTCCGGCGCCATCGTCGTGAGAGTGCACGGTGCAGACGAGGTGGTTGTCGAGAGGGGCAGCGTCCTGGCCGGGGTCAGCCAAGACCGGAGCGGTGTGCGCCGGGTCCTTGGGCGGACGGGCGACCGCTTCGCCGGCAGGCCTTGCGGACGAGGGATAGGTCGGTGCGGCCGGTCGCTCGCGGGACAAGGCCACGAGCCGCTCAAGCTGGCGCTTCTCCTTCGCGATGACAAGGGACTCTGCTAGCTTGGAGTCGGCTTCAGCGCACTCCACAGACTTCCTGTAGTCACCGGTGATAGTAATGATGCCCTTGGGGCCTGGCATCTTAAGCTTCAGGTAGGCGTAATGGAGGACCGCCGTGAGCTTGGCCAGCGTGGGGCGTCCTAGAAGCGCATGATAGGGGTTGCTTAGGTCCACCACCTCGAACCAGACCGGCTTGCGACGGGAATTGCGTGACTCGTCGAACAGCACGTCCAGCTGGACCTTGCCGATCGAGGAGCAGGAGAGGCCCAGCAGGATGCCGTAGAAGGTCATTCGGCTGGGCTGCAACGGCTTCTCCTTGAGGCAGAGCTTGATCATGGTGTCATGTTACATGATGTTGATGCTGCTACCGCCGTCGATGAGCACCCGTGTGAAGCGGCAGGTGCGCTTCTCGGAGACGAAGACAGGGTCAAGGACAAGAGCGTAACCACCCGGCGTGGGCATCACGGCCGGGTGGTCCTCCCGGCTCCAAGTGACCGGCTTCTCGGACCAGTGCATGAACTGGGGTACGGAGGGGACGATGGCGTTCACCTCGCGGGACCGTTGGTGCTGACTGTGCTTGTCGTCCGCCTCATCGGTGAAGACGCCTTCGGACGCGGGAAGTCATCGAGGAGCCGGCCGGCGGCCGGAGCTGGCGCCGAAGCAGCCGGCGGAGGCGGAGGAGGAGGCGGCGGCGGGGGGGAGGGGGCTCCCTTGCCCCGTGCCAGGCCCTGTGTCCAGCTACAATTCTGGGTGGTGTGCCCGGATGGTTTCACGCCACTCTGGTGCTTACAGGGGGCATCCAACACCTGCTCGAAGGTGAGCTTGGGGAGCCAGGCGCCCTTGCCGGTCCGCTGCCGCCCTGCTCGGCAGGCGGCTCTTCCTTGACGGCTGCGACCCGCCAACTGCCATAGCGGGAATCCGGCTGCTCGCCCTGCGCTTGTTGTTGCTCTGCGGCCGACTGCTGTCGCTGGCCCGACGAGCGCTGGCCTGCGGTGCCTGCACCGCCTTGCCCGATGCGTCCAGCTGCACCTGGATCTTCATCGCAGATTCGGCCGTGGCGTACTTGTCCGCCGTGGCCATGAGCGCGGCCATGGTGGTCGGGTCGGAGTGCATGAGCTTGTACTTGAGTATGGTGCCGTCCCGCCAACCGTCGATGAAGTACTGGATGGCCTGCACCCCATGGACCCCTCGCAGCTATTGCGCAGCTCGGTCCAGCGCGTGACGTAGTCATGCAGGGTCTCATCATGGCCTTGGACGCACATGGAGAGCTGGCGGGGCCGACCGAGCCGCTTGTACGTGCCGGTGAAGTTGCGCACAAACGCCTCCTCGAAGTCTAGCTAGGTGTTGATGCTGTCGGCCTTCAGGCTGTTCAGCCACGTTCGGGCGGAGCCTTGCAGCAGATCCTTGCAGCATGAGGGGGACAAAGCCCACTGCCACGCGCTTGTTGCCGACGTCCATGGTGTAGTCAGTCAGCCAATCCTCCGGCTTGGCGATTCCATTGTACTTGGGGGTGTCGTGTGGGAGTGCGAAACTCTTGGGGAAGGGCTCGCCGCGGATGCGCGGGCCAAAACACGCCGGCCCGACCGAGCTCTCCTCCTCCAGCTCGAGGGAGCCGGCCAGCCAGTCAAGGTGGTGGCGAGCGTCGTCCTCACCAGGGGGGTCACGAGGCCTGAGCCGATCAGCCACTAAAGCGCGGCCCGCCGGGCCAACGGAGGCCTGCCGTTCCCGGCGCACGGGAGGAGTCGGCGGAGGGTGCTGCCGACGGGGATGGTCGGTCGGCTCCTCGAGCCGTTCTGATCAAACCGTGCGCAATGCGCACGCCGGTGGGAGTGAAGGGTCTCGTTCGGAACGAAACTCCGGTCGACGCTGCGGACGGCCCCACGGTGGGCGCCAGTTGTCGTGGTGTGTTCATGGCAGATGCCATGGGTAGGCTTATCGATTGTGGTTGGGGCCGAAGGACGTCGGTGGGTTCCGGAGGCGAGATCGGGGACAAACGGAGAGGGACTTGCGATGTACCCAGGTTCGGGGCCCTCCGAGGGGGGTCTTATGGATCGACCCCAGGGCTACAATGGTCAAGTTACATGGATGCGGGGCCCTGATGTCATCGCCTCACGCTGGCCAGTGAGGCCCGCCGGCTGCTGGGGTCCGCCTGGTGCGGGTCCCGCCGACGGCCCGTCACTGTGGCACGCCGTTGCCTGCGTCACGGAGTGGCGGGCGCCGAATTGCTACAGGACCGTGCCGGGTTGCCGCCGCCGACTCCGGGGCGCGGTCTTGGGGCGTACTGTAGCCACGCCTGCCCCGGTCGGGGGTGACAGGAGCACTATAGCGACGCCCGCCCCATCTTGGGAGGGGGGCTGTCCGGTCGTCCTGTCGAGCTGAGCGGGAACCGGCTCGGCCGGGTGAAGCCTCATTGCTGCATCCAGCCGTCCTGGAGTGAGCCAGATCTGCGCCTACCCAGGGGTCATCCCCCAACATAAAAGGAGGAGAGGCTTCTGACTGAAGATCAAGCATACAAGGTAATTTCACACCAGCTAGTACTTCAAGACAACCCCCATCACCTTGGGTATTGCTATGGGAAACCAGCCCTGAATTTTAATGGTTCTAGTGGATGCTTGACTCCTGTGTACACCACTGCTGTGAGAACAGCACATGGCCTAAAAAACGACGCACCTCCTCTGTTGAGTACCCCCATGGTGAATTTAGAAACTATTGAGAACTGGAGGTTTTGACTTTAAAGCTGCAAATCATCAGCAAGAACAATTGCAAGCAGCTCAATTCAGAGAGCAAGTGCAAGCCACTCAGCTCAGGGAACAAGTGCAGGTATCTCAGTTCAGAGAACAGTTGCAAGCCAATCAACTCAGAGAACAAGTGCAGGCAGCTCAATTCAGAGAAAGGCCACTGCATAGGAGGTTTGCAAAAGGGTCAACACTGGACTTCCCTGAATTCAGTGGGGAGCATGCTGGAGGCTGGATTAAGAGGACCAATAAATACTTTAAACTGGCAAAAAAAAAATTGAAGAGCAAAAGGTGGAAGTGGCCACCTTGCATTTCACTGGAAGGGCTCACATAACGCAAAGGAGGCAGCAAGCTACTGAGATCATAAAGGAAAATTTGCTCAAGGGACAAGCTAGAATGAAGAAGTGTGCTGACAATAAGAGAAAGGAGAGGGGATTCATAGTTGGTGATATGGTGCACCTCAGAATTTAGCCATATAGACACTCCTCCCTGAGTTTACACAGATCTCTGAAGCTACATCCCGGGTACAGGTTTATCGTGTGTGTTTTTGTATCTCTGCTGGAGGCTTCTCTTCTGTCCCAGTTGAGATCAAGGGATGTTATATGTGAACTCGTTGGCAGTTTAGATCGCGTCTGATGCTTGCGTTGGAGGTTAGGTCTTTGCTGTTTTACTTTTGTAGTTGTGACCAAGACACTGTGATTTCTTTTAATAGAAATCAGAGAGGGAGCTCTCTTTATCAAAAAAGAAAAGAAAAACATCCCAGGTGTTATGGACTATTGCCTGAGGGATGTCAACTGCACCCTGTGTTCCATGTGTCAATTTTAAAAGCACGTGGGAGCTAAGGTTGTGCCCAGTCCTGAGTTACCACTAGTGGACTCTTGAGTCAACATCAAAGTAGCTCCAGAGGCCATTTTGACAGAAGGGCAATACCAAGAAACAATGAGGCAGTAGTAAAAGTGTATTACCTGAAGACTCCTTCTTCTGCGATGACCTTTTTTTCCTCCACAGAATAAACCAGGCGAGGAGTGCCAGGATGATCACTAGTGCAGCTGCAACCACGCCGAAAATGATCTTCTCCTTCTTTTTCTTCTTCTTCTCCTTCTCCTTCTCCTTGTCATCTGCATACATTCAGACATATTATTCAAAGTGAAAACTTTAGCTTATCAAAAAGTAGTATTCATCAGCGCCAAAAACAAAAGTAGTATTCAAGATTTTCTTTTGTTGCCAGCTTACGTGTGCGTGCGTTGGACGTGAGTGTGGCAAAAGTCTGCATCGGCTCGCCGTTAAAGAACTTCTGAAGATGGAACTGGTAGCTGCACCACGGCGAAGCAGACCTCTGCCCTGACCATCCAGTCAAACTGCTGGCAGACCACAAATCATTGAGACAACAGCCACACTCTGCCGTTGTCAACTCTGGTACACACTGCGCCAAGCCGTAGGCGGTGTACTTGGTGCCATCTATGTTGATCTCCTCGACAGCAGTGGCGAACCTCCCAGACATGTTTGCTGCCATGCCTGCTACACCGGCAATAAGTGCACTGATTCCCGTGTCAAATGCCTTGCTCTGCACGGTGGTATTATCAACCTGTTCCACTAGGCTGCCCACTCGAGATGTCCACTTGATCATGTCACTAGAAATCACAAGTGTGCAAAGATTGTAAAAGATGGTTACTTCCTTTCTCAGCCCACAAGAAGCCCGTGCCTTCTGGATGGCTTCATTGATGCAGGTGCTGCATCTGGTGGTCTCTGTGTCGCCTCGGCACTGGGCTAGGGCGTAGGTGGCCTCTCCTGATACGATCGTGTGTCTCGCGAACATTACTGGAGAAGTGGCCACCTGCCAAGGCAGTGTTACAGACAGCGACTGGAATACTTCTTGGTACCTCGATGCTGTGTAGTTGCCACCAGAGCAACCAATGCCTGGGATCTCGCTTGCAGCAGTAGCGGCACTCAGCAGACTCAGCAGAGAAACCAGTAACAGAAGGGGTATCCTCATGCCAGGCACCGTCATCTGAAAATTAAAAATGAGAAGTAAAAAGTCAGTCAGTTAATGATGGTAATTATATCTTTTTATAAACATGAAATGAATAGCTTTGTAATTTTCCCAATCAGTCAATCAAATATAACAATTTTATGAATGTCTTTCTATTAGCAATTTTATTTGGTAGCACCCTTGGTCAAACTTTGAGAACTGACCCAGAAAAAAAGCCAGAATCGCGGATATTACGAAGCGGAGGGATTAATAATTAACACGAGGAAGTGTCCCAAACAAGTCCATATATGTAACTGATAGGTAGATAAACAGAATAACCCACTTACGACCATGTAAACTATGCTGACTTAAATCGCCCTGTTTAACTGACAGGGTTTAGTGATCCTGTGTATGCTAAAGCATTTGTTACCGTCAGTCAATCAATATTATGTATACTGTAGTTGATATTACAGTCATAAACCAAACAAGAGGAACACTGCAGAACTTGTATTTCGAGTTTGCAACAGCGGCTAAAGCTGCACCCTGGCTCCTCAGGCAAGTAGGCAAATTCAGGCTAACATCAAGGTTTCTTCAACAAACATTGGATACATAATTAGTCATGCCGTTTATGAGACTTTGGGTGCAATGGATCTTCAGAGGTGATCCTAAAAGATACAGTATGATCATTGATATCACAGATTACATACAACTGCTACATATAGTGATCTAGCTTTACTGAATATGTGGGCCGAGGGTCAGTGGAGAATTGAAGTACTATGCATATGGCAAGCATAAATGCATTCTGGAAAATGAACATACCCGACCAACTGAATCATTTTTGAAACGAGGACCAACTGAATCATCATTTGCAGGAATATTACTTGATGAACAATCAACTCTTTGTACACACATGCCATCAGAACTGCAGTTAATGCTGTTTTCTGGTAAATCAACAATTTCTGATGCTGGTCCTTCACCAGAGTCCACAGAAGTTGCAACTGGCTCATTTCCCATGCCCTGTGTAGAGATAACCCCTGAGAGGACTTCATTTCGTACTAATGTAATTTCCATTAACAATCCATCATCTAATGGCTGCTGGTTATCTGACACACAACTTCCAAATTTCTGATCATTCTGCTCCTTAAAATGGATGGATTCTTCCATAACAAACTTTGAATCTGGTAGAGCAATATTCCGATCAAAGCCTTGATCTAATTGGCCTGATTTTGCTACCTGGTGGAGATTCTCCTTCAGATGTTGCTCTACGAGCCATGCATCAGATTGCAGTGCCTCGAGTTTGCTATGCTGGAGATGCATACATAAGCATAGTGAACCACTGAACAGTTTGCTTCATTTTGTCACTCCTGGTCATTTCATCAATATGACTTCTACGAATATGTTCCAGAATCAAATTGTATACTTCTTTCAGTCTGATAACGTTGTTCTGTCTGTATGCGTCTAAACCTGATATCTCAAGCTGTTGTTTACAAATGATATTCTTTTCTCTCAAGAAGAAAACATTGCCAACTAACTCCATTCTTTTCTCCACGATCATGTTGGTAGAGGTCTCCTCCCATGAGATTTGGCTGTCCTCTACTGACACTGGTTGACCATTGATGCTAGTTTCAATTGCTCTATTTGGATTTCTTTCCTCTGGGAACCTTAATCTTCCATAGATGAATCCTGCAAACTCTTCATTGCACTCACAATTCAAGTTTTTTCCAGCAAGGGCAATCAACTCTCCACAATTTAGCTTATACTTATGAACAGAAGCAGCACGCAAACACTGAAAAAAATGATTAAAGAATGTTAGCATATTTGATAAATATTAATATGAAAATAAAAATACAATGACTTTGCGAGTGTCTTTCTTACCAAGGCTATGATGATTGCGTGCAGTATGCCCACTGGCTCTGTAACAACTAGATGATTCTTCAAAAAATATTCAAACAACTGTTCAGCCATAGCTCTTACATCATCCTGCATTTCCAATTTATACAAGATGCTCATTAGCCAGGTAGGCATATATGAAAGCTCTTGAGAATGTACCAGAATTGGTGTGTTAATACATAAAGCTGTTCTATGGTATAATTTTTAGCTTGTCAAGGTGAGCCAGACAAGCTTTAAATATTGACTCTTGAGTTGTGACCTACATGAGACTTGAGGGTTAGTGTCGACTTATAGCCTAGCTGACATATTATATCTGATTACTAGTTACACAATTTGTCCATGAATAACTGCACTTTGAAAAAATTGCCATGACAAACTAGCCAAGAGACAGAAAAAGGTAGAGACCAGCTATCGAAACCAGTTAGTTTAGGCATTTTTATATAAGTTCCATTCAGTTACAAGGCATGATTCAATTTAGGATTTTTGTTTGTTTGTTTTTGCATGCAGATAATGAGATAATAACGAGGTTGCACACTTCTGTAACCTTATGTACATTAGCAGAACATAATCGAAGCATAAAAATGTGACTTCGATGTATCCTGCCAATAGCATGCCATGTTGAGAGAGACAGTAGCAGAACTAAGAATCATACCGGCAATTGTAAGGCCACAATTAGTTTTGACAGTTCTTTCTTAAGTTGGACGTGAAGATTCTTGGGTGTGCTCATTCGTTTCTCCACCCCTTCAGAATGAAATTGCATCAGAACGATGTAATATACAAATCTGCAGCAGAATGTATCCTGTGATGATGATCATGATACCTGATTTTTGTTGTGTGTCATCAAGTGGTTGAAGAGCAGGACTCGATGCAGAACAATTTTCAGGCAACATACCACTGTGCTCGTTGTCAGGTGAACTTTTTGAATATGGACCTGTGATTTCGCCAACAGGGGGATTTTCATTGGCTTCTTCAGCAGGAACTTCGGTTCGTTCTTCCATGTTCTGTAAGATTTTATGGCTTGGGGATTTTCCATCCAGTAAATTGAACCAGAAATTAGATGGATCTCCATCCAATGGACGCATTTCCTCTTTTTCACCAATTAGAGTAATGTTTCTTGAGTAAAATTTCCCACTCATATTGGCTTCCGATATGGGTGTGCAGTTAATTTTGGTGCTGCCTACAACATCTGTGGCTAATTTTTCCAAGGACTCCGAAATTACTTTATTCATAAAGTTATCCCTTTCAGAGTTTTTACTTGCGCAGTTGTCATGCTTAAGCACATCAAGTCTAGTGAAGAGACATGATGCAACCCAACTGATCAAGGAATGGCTTACGTTATGTGTTATATCCTTGGAGTTGTCATGAGTAAGCATGCCCTGTTTTGCAAGCACAGGCCACTTCTCCTCAATTGTGAAAGGAGTGTATAAGCGAAAAATGCCTGGATACCTAAGCTGTGACTCTATTTTAATTTTTTGAAGAGCCTTTTGATCATATATGATAATGGCATCGACAGATGACAGCTCAATACTTGGGAGGCATGCACTTGTTTCAATCAGAAAAACTAATCTCCCCTTAGTCTTGTCATTGAACTTATCAAGTGCCACTGCTTTCCTTGATAATTGTCCACGACATTCAACACGTTCATTTTTTTTTTAGAACGAAGACGCACGGACGCGTCCGGCTTTAAATTAATAAAGCCACAACGGCAGCGTGAACAAGTCATAATACAACCCCACAGACCTATCCGGCCAGCGCAAAAGGATCATCGGAAGTTTCATGCGCGACTCAACCGAACCAAAGACATATTACAGGGCATAGCCCGTACAGAGCACGCAGGCTCGTCAAGCAACAAAAGGGACCATGGACAGCACCATAGTCAAGGCTCCCTAGCCATCACGTAAACTTGCAGCAGACGTTGTTGAGCGGTGTTGATCAACTCAGTATCCCTGCGCCTCCCCAACGGACTCCACTGCTGCAATAGAAGGTTGCATTTGAAGAGGATGTTAGCCGGATGCGAAGGAAAGCAACCCTCAATAGTAAATTTGTTTCTAGTAAGCCATATAGACCAGAGACGTGCCCCGACACATCTCCACATCACCCGTTTAGCACTCCCGTGAATCGTATGTAAAAGGTGAGTAAGCTCTGCGGCCGATCTGGGATCCCACTGAACACCAGCCGCGGACCAGACCGCGCTCCAAGCAAATCTAGCAAGGGGACAGCTGAAGAACGCATGGCTGGCGTCCTCAGGCTCCCCACACAACGCGCAAGGGCCAGTGGCCGGCCCATTGCGTTTGGCCACATTTAAGGAAGTCGGCAACTTATCGCGAAACAATTGCCACATGAAGAGTTTGATCTTCAAGGGCAACTGCGCTTTCCATAGCCCCGCGATCGCCTGCTGTGCCGTCCCTCGACACAACCTACGGTACAGAGAGTTAACCGTGAACTTGCCCGAACTGGTGAGCGCCCAGCTGACCGTATCTGGTTCGTCCTCAAGGGTGATCGGGTTAATAAGGTGCATCAGGGCCAAGAGGTTGGACTGCTCTAACCCGTTTAGTTCTCGTTTAAAATAGATCACGGGAGGACTAGCCGCGAGCGCAGCCGCCACCGTGATGGATGGATCGACGGCCAGCTCGTACAAATCCCGGAATTCCATCCATAAAGGTTGGGCTCCCAGCCACCTATCTGTCCAAAAACGGGTCGAGCGTCCGTTCCCAATCGAAAATTTCGCCCCCATGGCGAACGCCGGTTTGACCGACTGCAAGTCGTTCCAGAAGGGGGAGCCCCATGCCCGCCCATCGAAAAAGTTCCCTCCTGGGAAGTACTTGGCCTTGAGGAGATCAGCCCAGAGGCCTGAAGCACCTTGAGCGATTTTCCAAATCCACTTACACATCAAGGCGATGTTTAAGAGTCTGGAATTGGTGATCCCGAGGCCCCCCAAGGCCTTGGGCCGACACACCGAAGCCCATTTAACCATATGATATTTACGGTTTGGGCTGGTTCCTTCCCAAAAGAACTTGGCTTGGGGCGTGTCGAACTTCGCATGAACCCCTTCTGCGAGAAGAAACAAACCCATGGCAAACATTGGCAAGGAAGACAAACTGGAATTCGTAAGAATAAGTCTAGCCGCCTTGGAGAGGAATTTCCCTCGCCAGGGGCACACCCTCCTGCGCACCTTGCCGCACAGCGGATCCCAATCCTCTATCATGGGTCGTTTGGTATCAATCGGAAGCCCGAGGTACGTAAAGGGAAATTTGCCAACTTTGCAATTAAACCAATCCGCTATACGTCTACCCTCGTCCGGCTCCACCCCCATCGCAATCAACTCACACTTGTGAAAGTTGATTTTGAGACCGGACATGAGCTCGAAGCTAATGAGAATCGCCTTGACCGATGCTATACTCTGGAGGTCCGGGCGAAACATCAAAAGCGTATCATCCGCATATTGCAAATGAGTCACTCCCCCTGGAATGAGATGGCCTACCAGCCCTTGGATATGGCCAGCCACCGCTGCTTTTGATAGCATAGCGGACAGCGCGTCAACAACAAAGTTGAACAGTAGCGGCGACATCGGGTCACCCTGCCTAAGGCCGCGTTTGTTCCTGAAGAAATGCCCTATTTCTCCGTTCACCGACACTGCAGTTTGGCCACCCGAGACCAATTGCAAGACATGATGAACCCACACCGCGGAGAACCCACGACCCAGGAGCACTTGGCGCAGGAAATCCCAATTAACCCGGTCATACGCCTTCTCGAAGTCCAGCTTCAACAGAACGGCTGGTTCCTTCGTGCGTTTAAGCTCGTGGACGATCTCCTGGAGAGCGAGCGGACCCTCCAGGATATTACGCCCACGGATAAACGCATATTGGTTACGATGGATCGAGCGGTGGGCAATCGGACCTAATCGCGTAGCGCACGCTTTGGCGCAGATCTTAAAAGGCACATTAATCAACGCAATCGGGCGATACTGTCTGATGTTGTCAGCCCCCTGAACCTTCGGAATGAGCGAGAGCACTCCAAAGTTAAGGCGGGAAATATCTACCTGGCCCTGCATGAAACCGTTACATATCTCGAAGATCGGCTCTCTAAGGGTGGGCCAAAATCGCTTAAACATAGCAACCGGCCACCCGTCCGGTCCCGGTGTTGTGTCCGCTTTCATCCCCATGAGAGCGGCGTCGATTTCTTCGGGGAGAAACACGAGCCCCAACTCGTCGTTCTCCGTTTCTAGCACACGTTGGGATCCCTCCCACACGTCCTCACGGAGGCCCGCTCCCTGGGCCTCACTAGTTCCCATCAGGTTGATGTAGAACTCGTAAATGTGTCGCGAAATGTCTTCTTGGCGCAGTAGGAGCCCCTGCTCCGATTGAAGCCTGAGTATAGCGCATTTATGACGCCGACCATTGGCGTATGCTTGGAAATACTTGGTATTGGCGTCACCCTTAAGGGTCCATTTTAGCCCACTACGCCGCCGCCAGTATTCCTCCTCGGCGCGAAGTAGGGCCTCGACCTGCCCCTCAAGAGCGTATCGATAAGCCCACTCCTGCTCCGAGAAGACACGAGCATCAGCTTGCGCATCGATCCTGGCAATCTCTTCCGTGATCAGCGTTCTGTGCTCCTTGTCCATCCTCCCTAGGTTGGCGCCCCACCCCTTGAGGCTCGCTCTCAATCGGCCCCCGACAGCATTCCAAAATTCCATCGGGCCACGCTGGGGTCCGACCTGCTGCACGCACGCGAGCCATTTCTCCTTGAAGAGCGACTCGAAGCCTGGCACTTCAAACCAGGCCGTTTCAAAGAAAAACCGTGGGCTGCGTCGCAGCCTATCCTCCCCCGAGGAGTAGACTAGCGGAACGTGGTCTGATCCAATCCGTGTCTCCGCGACCAACGCGCACATAGGATAGCCCATTTCCCACTCCGGCGACATAAACACCCTGTCAAGCACCGAACGAACCGGGGCAAGCTGCTTATTAGTCCAAGTAAAGCGTGCTCCCGTTCTGGCCACTTCCCTAAGTGCCATGGCGGCAATTGCCGCGTTGAACATGGCCACCCTCGGCCAGTTAATGATGCCATTATTCTTGTCCGCTCCGGACCTAATTAGGTTGAAATCCCCTCCCACGAGGACCGGGAGTGCCGCAGCTGTCACCGAAGTGACTTTTTGTTGGAGTTCTCCCAAGAACTCCACCGATCTGGAATGATCGGCAGGTCCATAGACCTGAATAACTACTAACTCGCGAAGCGTAGCACGAATGCGAAAATGAGCAGCTAAGAAGAAAGAGCCCCTATCCCAGTTGATAATGTCATACGCAGCGCGGCTTAGACCCATCAACATGCCCCCCGAGCGCCCTACCGCGGGAGTAAAGTGCCACTCAAAACGTTCTAACGGATCTAGCGAAAGCAGCTCATGGAAGTGGAAATCCGTTTTAATAGTTTCCTGCAAAGCTACGATGTCCACGTCCTCTTTGCGCATGTACTCTTTGAGGAGGGTGGGCCGACCCAAGTGGCCAAAGCCACGGATATTCCAAAACAGCGCTCGCATCTAAATGACACGGTTGCGCAGCCGTACACCCCTAGAGGTGACCGCTTTCGCCACGCGCCTCACCTTGCCCCTGCAAGGCGAGGGAGAAGGGGCAACCCCTGTTGCCTGTCCCTCCTCCTGGGGCACAGAAAGAACCGCGACGGCCCCTCCCTCGGGGCCCTCCGTCCTCTGTTCGGCACGCGCTGCAGCAACAGCCGCGAGCGCGGCCTGCGCCAACTCCTTAGCGCGCACCAGAGTAATCAGCTCTCGATGACCACCCACACACGCGGGGTCGACACCACTTGCATCTAACACCTCCATCAAATGCTCATCCGAAAAAGAATCAAGCACCGTGAATCGGGGGGTGGATTACCTGAAATTTCCATATTCTTCTGGGCCTGGAGGAGTTGCGCCCGCTGCAAGGAAGGCATGTTGCCCTTGGCGCCCTTGGAACGCGAGCTCGTGCGCACCGGCACCGCCGCCACCGTCTTGGTACGCTTGGCTTTGGAGCTCCGCGCCATCAAGGAGGCCTCCTGCAGCAGCGGATCAACGGCCGGAGGAGCCGTCGGGGCCGCCAACGCCATGACGGACTGCCTTGGGGTGGGGGGAGCACCAAGAGGATCCATCGCGCGTATCGTCTCCGCGCTGACCTTGCGCACAGCCGTCTTCTTCATCATCTTCACTGAGCCACTTAGGGAGTTGCCGCGTCCTCCCGAAGCCGGCGACCCGCCTGGAATCATGCGCGAAGGGCTGGGAGAGAGGGCGATCGGAGAGCGCACACCGCCCACACCTGCTGGTCCCAACGGGGCCGCAACCCTGGGTGGAGAGGACACCGACCCCAGGTTGGACCCATACTGGTTGGGCACCGAAAGCACCATCTCAGCTGAGCCCATCCCCACACCAGCACGAGGCACCTCCACCCCCTCCGCTGGCGCCGCAGCACCAGCCGTAGAGATCCCCAGTTTGTCCCAAGCAGCCGTATCAATGGAATCATCCTCCTCCATACTCGCATCTGGCTCCGAATCCTTGCCCTTGTCCTTGGTCCTGTCTTTGTCTTTGTCACCCGGGGCCCCTCCGCTGGGTGGATGGGGAGGGGGGAGAGCAGGGGCCTCTGGGCGCGGGGCAGCAAGCTCCGGCTCGAGCTTAACATTGTACCCAGCCCCGTTGAACCAGATCTGCACAGACCCCCGCAGCTTGGCCGGCGCCCGGCACGCAAAGAGCATGCGCACCGGACCCGCCCGGATCAGGGACAGCTCGTCCACCACCAGCGGGCGCCCAATCATCGTCGTTGCCGCCATCAGCCTCTCCACCCGACGCTGCTTCGGCGGAATGCCCCAGAGCTTCACCCACACCTCCGGCATCGACAGCGCCTTGGGCTCAGCGAGAGCAGCGTCCCGGATATCGGCCGTGATGTTGTGGATGGAGAGGAAGAGCTTGCCACTGCGCGTCGCCATCCTCAGCATGGCCGGATCGGGAAAAGCCACCGAGAAGGAATCCGCGTCAAAAGGGGTGACCATCCAATCCCACTCGCCCTCGAATAGATGCGTGAGCTCCTTCTCCAGAATCTCCTTGGACAGAATCCCCGGCTTCGCTGAGACCAGCGCCGCGTTGGCCCCTAACGAGCCCTCCGACACCGCGTCCGTCTCCTCGGGGTATTGAAGGCAGAAGAAGCCCCCGCCCGCGAACGCGTGCCCCATGGATTGGAGCATCAAGGGCTTGCCGCGCGAGGGGCAGTAGGCCGAGGCATGGCCCTCTTGGCTGCAGATGACGCAGAGTTGCTTGAAAGCGCACTCGTTTTGGAAGTGACCCGTGCGCCCACACCGAAAGCACTCCGGCCCCTCCTCCACTTCGACCGGAATCGGTTCCGCCGCCGTGCCCTTGGAAGAAGAAGGCTTCGACTGCTGCTTCATCGCGGGCTTGTGCTTCTTCAGTTTCTGCTTGGCGTAGGGGTCTCCGACGCGGTCGCCTCCGGGCGGAAGGAGCGACTCCTTGCGCTTGAGCTCCAGCCCCTTTCTCTTGTACTCCTCCTTCTTCTTCTTTTTCCGCTCCTGCTCCTTGAGCCACCATGGGGGAGGCGGCCCCCAACCGCCGTCGCCGTCGGCGCCGGCCCGCTCCTCCGCCCGGATCTTCGCCTGAGCCCGCAGCTCTCGCTCACGCCGCCGCTCCGCCTCCGGATCCAACGCCGCCCTCTTGTCAGCACGTCGCTCCCCCTTCGAGCCCATGGCTACGACCTCTGCGAAGGATCGATCCAGGGGAGGTGGATGGGTGGGAGGGGAGAAAGAACGGGCGGAACGGCCGAAGCGCCGCCCCTCCGCAGCAGTGGCAGGGAACCCTAATGAGCAGTCTAGGGCGCCCCGGCGGATCCACATCCACTTATGTGATGGGCGCTCCACCCGCGGGCCTGGGCTCCGGGCCGGGGAAACTGGCCTGGGCTGCACCGAAATAGCCCCTGCCGCGGGCACCCCTCCCTCCGCAATGGGCGCCAACTGGGCCGCGCGAACCGAGCGGCCCGCGTCTGCACCCAGGCCCACCAGCCCAACCTGGCCGCCTGCGCCAACCCTAGGCCAGGGATCGGGCGACACTGCCGCCACCTCCTGCGCCTCTGCCGGCGCCGCCGCCCCCGCCACCGGCTCCGGCGCGGGCCCCGGGACCTTCCGGGAGGGGGCCGCCACCACCACCGCCGTCTCGGCACGCCGGACCTCCCGACCTGCCAACGGCCGCGGCTTCTCCGCCACGGACCGCAGCGATGCCCTCCCCGGCCTCCCTGGCCGACGAGCACCACGGCCACCAGGCGCGAACGCCCGGCGCCGCCCCGCTCTGAGCGAGCCCCCTAGCTCCTCAGCACGGGCCACAAACTCACCAAACGACGGCGGCGCCCCGCCACCTCGCCGGCCACCACACTCGCCGTCCTCCGCCTCCGAAATCTCGCTGTCACTTACCTCCGAAAGCGCCCAGAAGCGGCTCCCGCCCATCCCAGAACCGTCGTCGCCGCCGCACCTGAAGCCGGCGACCGGGGGGGGGGGGGGGGGGAGGAGGGTGCCGGACGCCCCGACGCCCGCACCTCCGTCCAAGCCTCCGCCTCGCCGCGACCCGCGGCCCCGGACGCCCCGCCTGCGTCGCCAGGACGCCTCAGAGCCGTTGGAGCCATCCGAGTCGTGGGCGAAAATAAATTGTTCCTTCGCGCCGCCGCCGCCGCCGCCGCCGCAGCCTGCTCAACTCCGCCCGCTCCGCCCGCCGCTCCTCCAATGCGAGCCCTCGTCAGGTTCACGCCCGCCGGCGCCTCTCCGCCGCTCGCTTCTCCGCCGCTTGCCTGGAGCGAGCTCTCGTCGCCTCGACCTGGTCCGGTAACCTTACTTCCGGCCGCGGCGGCGGCTGCCAGTCCGGTCTGCTCACGCACTGTGACATACAACAGTTTCCAATACATCACCCATTGATCTTCCACCTGCTACATCAGACTGCCATGGCACCCCCAAGAAAACATGGTGAGTTGAGAAAAAAAAATTAAGGAGTTCTAGAAGGCACAAATTTCATAGATGAGCATCAAGGGAATACTTTAATAAGAAATGACAAAATTGCTTAGTACTTGAGGGAACATGTTCAGAACAGTAAGTGAAATGGTGCTTGCATGTCACAAGGAGGAAATTATCATATAATATTTGTTTCCATTGTTAATTACCACTTGTTATGAGAAAAGTACTGCTGCACGTCATTGGCACCATGTTTACTCGTAAAAATCTGCTGACATCAATATCATATTGGCATTTCATGTGGCGCTCATGACTTCATAACCGAGGCAAAATGTAAGCAACATACCTAATGAACATATTGTAGTAATGTAGAGAATATCACTGGTGGGGTCATGGAGACTATTTTGTGATTATTCAAAGCTAAGATGTTAATTTTATCAGTTCAGCTTCTAAGTAATTTATGGCAGCAGTGTTTTAAAAACAGAGATTGTATGGCATAAAAAAGGAACAGGTGCCCTACATGTTACCGTACAATCAACAGTTAGGACACATAACTGGAGCACTTGGAGCGAAATAATTAATAGTAGATGCATGACTGAACTGAACGAATACCATATTACACTTTTCAGAACCATGATTGGTTGATGAACTGATTGCCATCAGTGATAGCCAATAGATAATGTGAAACCTTCTAGGATGATAAATTAATCATATAACATGCAACAAGCACAGAGATCTAAGAGATTGGGTAAATTATGCCACACATGGTCATAAGTAAAAAGTGGATAATGCATGAGCATCTCACTTGAAAAAGAATAATGACTCTTAGCCTCTTGTTCCTTATCGCTTCAAGCATTTTTTGAAGCAGCAGTAGCTTGCCACATGCTTGCACTCTTGTAACTATAGGATCAGTGTGATCATGATTGTCGACTGGAGGATTCGGCAGGAATTCATCAACAAGGTAAGGGTCATCACAGCACTATAACATAACAACAAGAAGAACAGATCCAAGTCAGTGACAGAGCCAAAACTTTGCAGAAAAAGGAATGAAGTAGTACATGTACTGCAGAGTGCGTATAGACTGTTATCATACAAGCCGTAAATTTCTTTGCAAAGCACACCTTTGAGAGAGACATAATAATGTCATAAGGAGCTTTATCACTCGTCATCTGCGACTGGAGGACAGATGAGTTTGAAAGCAATATGGAACAATATATCTGTAGCTGCAGTTGTGAAACGTAAGCAGGAACCCAGTGCTCCAGTATTTTCGAAGAATCTGCTTGACGCTCATAAGCAATATGACTTTTGAAGTTTCCTTCCAGCATCATAAGGGTCTCGGCAGTATCAACGTAATTGCCATTTTCTTGCTCTCCAGAATTAAGGACTATGACTGCTTCCCAACCAATGTGTGCTATAGGTTCCTGTGTCATGGGCAGAGAGATCACAATTAAATGGCAAGCACAAGCCTGAGAGATAGGCTAGGGTTGTAGTAACAGCAATATGATCTAGGTGCAATCTATGTGCTCTTAATTGGCAAGCAGCATTTGCTCACTAAGACTAGGCAAGGGAATACTTAGCAGTTGGCACTTACCTCTAGGATAGCATCAGGATGGGATAAGAGAACCTGTAACATACTGCGGCTTCCACTCTCATAAAATTCAAAATCTCGAATTAATTTGAGCTCGTCTTTCCCCCTGTCATACACAACTTCGACATTGATAAACGTTGCCATCTTATTGAACTGAACCTCCCATAAGTTGGACAGAGAACCAGGAGTTGTGAGAATTAGGAAAGGTTGGCTGACGTCAGGTAATACAGACATTCTGAATAGCACGGCCTTTATGCATACTCCTGCATAACAAATGAGTTAACCATCAAGTCCTTTTTCGTTTAGGAAGGAGTTCCAAAAATTAACCAAGCACAACAGTGAGAGATGTACTTATAATGCTAAATTGTTGCATCCATGTAAACGAAGCAATAGAACAACGCACCACGCCGGTGGCCATAACTACTACAAACAAGAATGTGGGTGAAAAACTAGAGTAGATGGACTAGTCTGCTAAGCTACTTGCATGGTTCGCTTTGAGGGTGCATGCTGCACCTAGAGGCATGAGATGGGCAAGAAAAAGACAAATGGATTTGAGAAGGCAACCGTGAGTCATCTCGACTGAGTTAAACATTTGACATTTGTATTTACATTATTATTCATTTGACATTTGATTTGTTATTTCCCAAGTATGAAGACAACTACATTGAACAGTGAAGGCAACTATGTTGAATGAACATCAGCGTTGAGAAGCAGGCCGACTGGAAGCAATGTCCTAGGACTGCTGCTTAATGTGGCAGCTAACCAGCCATGAGCATGTGAAAAGCATGTCACAAATACATTGTTACAGTGACACTACTGATGTCAGTATGAAGTGATGATGTGGTGCGTCTAGGCTGTTGAGTGATAAGCAATTTCGACCACTGTCTTTTTACAGTGACACTATACATTTGTTGCTGGTCTTCAGACCACTTCCTTTTGAGTTTACAGTGACACTGTACATTTGTTGCTGTTTTCCCTATATTTTTTGGCTTAGGTGTGTAACTGCCTCTTTCGAAAGATGTGTAACAGCCTAAGCACTATCAGGGCATTCCTGCCGTGAGAAAAACAGTTACACACATCTGCTGGCTCAACTCTCTCAGGTGCTTTATCAAAAAAAAAAAAGAAGTCTCCGGTGCAGCGGCATGTTCACAGTGATAGTAGTATTACTCATGCAAAACCAGCGGCAGCACTGTTCAGATGCTTTGGAGACTAAGCTCACAGCATCTAGCCTGAGGTTCTATAAGATTCGGCATGGTCAGAACATGTTCAGCCATGATCTAGCTTTTTCTGTAGGTCTAGCCAGCTTACTGCTTGAATTTGTCCTAATACAAGTTGTTTCTCCCGCAAGAAAAAAAGAATCTTTATACGTCTCTTATTTTACTATAGTAAAGCTCTAGCATTCAACTAGTGAAGACAATCATCCACTTATGAGCATGTACAGTGTACTGACTTGAATCATTCCTTTTACAGCGTAGTACTCCCTCCGTTCCAAAATAGATGACCCAACTTTGTAGTAACTTTACAAAGTTACTACAAAGTTGGGTCATCTATTTTGGAACGGAGGGAGTACAAGATAGTTGGATTCCAGAAGATTTAGCGGATATTGTACCCATGCTAAGTAAAACTAGATGACAAATTTAACAAATAAAATTTCCGTTGATTATCACACTGCAAGAAATATTGTGTAGAAAATGCTTTTTTTTAACAAGTTAGAACCAAATAACACTGATGTATTCAACTTGTCTGCACATACTGAGAACACACGAACATTTCTGTACATTTAACAAAAATACAAATACTGAGAACACATGAACATTTCTGTTGCCATTTTTTTTTCAGATTATTTGATCTTTTTCTTATTTTACTATGCATCCATTTGCACATGAACTTGCATGTTGCTAAGTAGACGTTGCGCCCAATCTGTATCAGTTTCCTACGGTTGGGCTGCGAATATGAACCCCAACATCGTAACGCATTCAGCACATTTTTCTTTCGAACTAGCATGAGATGGCCATACATGGCTATGTCGTTTGTAGGCTTGTAGCCTCACTGTAATGAAAAAAATCCAGAAAAAATGGTAACATAGGTGGCTCAGTCTCTTGGAGATGCTCATAGGGGTAGGGTATACGGGGTAGGGTATACGTGTGCGTATTCATATGAGTGAGTGTATAAGCATTTGCGTCTGTAGTGTATTAAAAAAATGGTAACATAGATAGAACTAATAACAGAAGATCAAATTAAAATCGAAACGAATCCAGAAACAAAAAGAATAAATAGATCCGCAGTGAATTTAGCCCATTGACCATATTAACATTGTATAGATCCACTTTTCTTTATCTTTTCGCGAATACGCAAAGATTGCACACTTTCATTCATAGGTAGGAAAGAACAAGCATAAAGAGAGGGGGAAGGGGGGCATCACACAAGGTGTGGGTAGGAGCAGAACAAAGAGTGTTCAACCCTCCAACACATGGCAAACTAAACACGTCTATCCGAACCTCAAGCCACGAGTGGCGAAGATACATGACACACAACACGAAGGGCCGCGTCACAACCGAAGTCATACACTCCGGGAGCATGATCATGCCATGCGGCCAAAGTGGACCAATGCACCCTCCACCCAAAGCGCTAAGGAAACGTCAAGTGGACAACACAAACCAGCCGGACCTGAGGAAGGCGTCCTCTAAGAATCGCCGGTGAAGGAGTACATTGCACCCCAAAGGCTCGTGCCCACAGCCGCAAAGTTCACCGAAAGGGGATGGAGGGCTGAGCAAGGAAGGCGGCACCACATGACCAACCAGTGGAAGTAGATGGCAGCACGACAACACCGGGAAGCGTCGCTGCCGAGCCCCGCAACAACCCCGCCACCGAGGGCGCAAGGATCCACATGCACAAGGGCCAGGTACCTCTGTGATGCCGCCAAGAAGGGGTAATGACACCCGCGGGCGCCATCGTCGCTAAGCTCTTGTTCGGTACCTAGTAGGATGAAGGCTTGCTTCAACGACTACTTCGAGAAGTTAACGACACCCTCAGGTGTCGCCGCCGCTGGAGCTGCCCAAGGACGACTATGACATATGCCCCAATATCACCTTCAACGTCCAGATCCTCATATGCACAACGGCATCGTCCGCTACAGGCAGGACCCCGCAGGAGCAATAGGGGCTTGGGCACGCATCACCATAGTAGATCACTGCATCAGGCAACGCTGTAAGGTGTGTGTGGCAGCAAAGCGCCACTATTGGGCTGGAAACAGCCGGCCTGAGCAACAGGTGCTCAGGCACGCCCTGCAGGCCACCGTGGGCAGACCCCGCTTGGTAGAAGGCCCCTCACAGGCCACCTTTGGCAGATCCCCCTGGCACCAGGAACGCAAGGGGGTAGTTGGGGCGGATCTTGAGTGTGGCCGCCGAAATTGGGGTCAAGGCCACCATCCATTGCGCCACCAGGAGTCACGCCCGCCATGGCCAAAAGATAGGGAAGTGGTAGTCAGCGGGTGGTGGATGGAGATGGGGGTGGAGTGTTAAAAAATTCTACTTTTCTTTTCTTCCTTCAAATATTTTATTGAAGTTGGATTTAAATTTTGTGACTCAATAGATGCATGTAGTAAAAGTATTGTTATTTTTTTCATAACTACTCACTCCGTCTCATAATATAAGAATGTTTTTTACACTAGTGTAATGTCAAAAACGTTCTTATATTATGGGACGAAGGGAGTAGTTAATTGCTTGTACATTGCGACGGGATATAAATATTGTGTGGTACGTTAGCTCATGACTTACTTGCACATATTAATGTGATTGTGCGAATAAATGTTTATCAAATCCTGCTCGTGATTCACCTACCTAAATAATTTTTAGGATTTTATTTGGTAATCACTTACTTGCATATCAATAAAAAATGGGATAGTTAAAACAGTTTTCAAGGAAAATAGATGAAAGAAAACAAGGAGGGAGAAAATCAAATGTCTTTTTTTAATTTGGAGATAGAGATTATTATTTTTCATTACGAATGAGGTTTTTCTACTTTCTTTGTTCTTTTGCCAAAGTGAGCAAGATAGCATTAATGCCCAGAGGTGGAAACATGAATGAATTAGGATAGCCCTCTAATGGAATATAATTACATCCCTTGTTCTTTCGCCAAGAATGGACAAACATCATGCATGGATGAAAGGCGCCAGATATGCATATCTGGCTCCTTCCATAAGAAATATATTACATTGGCATGCCATCAGCAGCGGCGGAGCTTAGTGAAGATAGCCATGGCCTGGCCCCTCAGCCCTCTCTTGGAGATTCTCATCGTCTTGAGGCTGCCCCCCTCAAATCGCGTTGAAGCTCCACCACTGGCCATCAGCACTGATGCCCATGGTTTGCAGGGCAGTGATGATTGCACTGGCAACCTTTATGCAGCCCTCTCTTGGAGATTCTCATCGTCTTGAGGCTGCCCCCCTCAAATAGCGTTGAAGCTCCACCACTGGCCATTAGCTTGACTGATGCCCATGGTTTGCAGGGCAGTGATGATTGCACTGGCAACCTTTATGGCTGGCTAGGTCCTACACAAGTTGGACCTAGCCACAATATTGAATGTAGGCTTGAGTCAGGCATGTCTGTGCATGCAGATGCATCTGTAGCACTATCACCACTTGACCTTGACAAGCCTGAATAGCTCCAATGATGGTAGGGTCCTCCCTGTTGTGACCATGAGCATGAGTGCCTGCAATTTAGGAAAGAACTTGAGGTCTAACGTACCTTGCTGGTAGTGCACATGATGGCAGGGTCGGCTCTAGGCCATGGCAAAAGAAGAGACGGCCCAGGGCCCAGCCAAAACAGGGCCCCATGATCAGGGGCGGAGCCAGGAAATTTTGCCAATGGGTTCACTCATTAGCTCATTGTGAGAACTTAGTGTGAAGTCCAATTTTACACACCTCTTAGTGCAAGAAATACCGGTGGGATGAAATTGTAAAATAACATTTTTGAAATTATAAAATCACTTGTTTACATATCGTAAATTTGAGTGGAGATTCGATGGAGACATCTCTTGCCACTAGAAGCATTTGTATCACCACCGCGTTGAAAAGAGCATGCGACTTGCATGAAGTTCTCTTTCACATGGGCATGAATAAGTTCAATATATGCACCTTGAAAGTAGTGCTAATCCTGGTATGGTTCTCCCAACCAAACACCGAAACGTATGAAGTAAGAACATTGAAACTTGAGGTCCAGTGTGCCTTGCAGGGAGTGCAAATGATGATAAAGGTCACCCATCAGCACTGGCCAACCCAGTCAGGAAGGGTCGGCTCTAAGCGATGACAAAAGGTGAGGCGGCCTAGGCCCAGCCAAAATAGAGCCCCATGATATGTGTACATATCGAAACCTATCGAACCCAGTTAGGAGGGCTGGCTGTGAGCCATGGCAAGAAGTGAGACGGCCCAGGGCCAGCTACAAAAGGGCCCATGGTATGTGTACATATAGTAGTGTGTATGGCTATCTGGGGGGATTTCTGAACAACAAAAACTATATGGTGGAACTGCAATACCACTACCTCTGTAAATTTGAGTGGAGGCTCGAGAGACATCTCTTGCAAGTTGCAACTAGAAGGATCTGTATCACCATCGCGTTGAAAAGAGCATATAACTTGAATGAAGTTCTCCTTCACATAGCATGAAGAAAAATGAAATTGTGGTCCAATTTATGCACCTTGCAAGTAGTGCTAATACTGGTATGGTTCTTCCAACCAGACACCGAAATGCCTAAAGTAAGAACAATGAAACTTGAGTTTTTGTAACTTGCAAGTAGCGGCAGTGATGGTGGGTTCTCTCCATGAGAAAAATGTGTGTCTATGTGTGTGTGGGGTGGGGGCAGAGAGGGAGCAGGTAAGGCTTGGAGGAGGAGACTGGGAAATCTGGAGGAGGAAGGAATAGGTTCAGGAGAGAAAGCAGCAGAAAGGGGAATTTGATTCCCACAGTCAAATGCAGTGGCGTAGGGCGAGAGCTATGTCTTGCCCGTACCGATTCCTACTAGCATGAGCCTGCTCAAATCAGTCCCTAAATTTTATGTTTACCCCGCAAGCACTGAGGAACTCCAAATAGAAACACAGAAACTGAACTTGGATGCTGGGAACAAAACCAGCAAAACTAAACTTCAACTAGAAGACTATTTCTCTAGTCCATAACGATATACTGTATTATATACAACAAAACGGTCATGAATAAATATTTATTTCTACTCCGTCCCATAATATAAGGGCGTCTTTGACACTAGTAGAAAGAATAAGTGGAGATAACCAGCTCCACTTCAACTACCAGACAGGATGCATTTCAAGAATACTAGGGTTTTTTTTCCTGATCATTAATTTCTGCCAGAAGGCACTGGTAGATGCAGTCGAGACATAAAACTATGATATTTTAGCGTCCGAATTAATTTGAACAAAACCGAAATTTAAAATAAAGTATAACCAACTCACTGCGTTTTGGGCCTGGGGATGAAAGTGAGACCTGAGGAGAATGACCCAGGAGAAAGGGACACACCAGAGCAGAACAAAGTATGCTCCACAGCTCCAGCAGTTTAAGCCGATGACCCAGATTGGTTGTTGGGAAATCAAACGGCTGGAAGCGCGTATCGCGAGAAGGCCGTAAGCATCAGCCCTGTTAGCCACGCATAAATTTGAAGGGGATGTGATTTAGTACCCCCTAAATCCTCAATAATAAAGCAATTAAAGAGAATAGTACACACATCAAATTCCTGGACTGTCTCCCTAAAAAGCATATGGTAGAAACAAGCAGAAACCTAATTTATGCAGCACTAAGCCACCGCATATAAATCCCTTAAACGGCCATCGATCAATCTCGTGCGCCAGGAGCAACCGCCCAGGGCAACCCGGGGGAAAGTCGAGAGAATCACCTGGCTTGGCCGCGAACAGGGAGCGTTGGGCACGGGATCTCGGGCTCGCGGCGGCCGCGCCGGCTGGCGCTGTGGAGGAGAACGTCACCAGCTGGTGGTCGAGTGGGGTGGAGAGGAGGAGAGAAGCTTTCCAAGACGATGAACAGGTGCGGGTGCGGGTGCGGTGCGAGTGTGGCCTGTGGCGTGTGTGCCTGCGGGGTGGGGTCACTGGCTGGTGGTACCCGACGTGTAGAGGGAGGCGTGTGCCGGACGGACTGCCGGTAGCCTGGCCCTGGCCACTGCCCACGAGGGGGGGTGGTGCCGAAAGCCGAAAGCCGAAACGGCTGGCATTTGTTCTCTTCCCTGTTTCTTTTGACTCCATCTTCCCTTCTTTTACCATCGAGTTTCCTGTCTGTGTGTTTCAAGAATGCAATGCTCTAGAGGGTGACGGCCTTTGCGCTGTTCCGCGGTCGTGATACGATTTGGAGGCGGATAATCGAAGAATCGAAGGGTTAATCCATATTTCTGGTTCCCCCGCAAAAATAAATAAATACATATTTCTGGTTTTCATCGCTAATTATTTGTGTTCAGGCGTATGAGCGATATCATTGCTTTTCATCCTACATAACCCGACAGGGCCATCAGATCATATACATCAAAATTGACCTCTCTTTTTTTGAGTGAAAAATGAGCTTTATTTATGTAAGAATAGTGAACATTCACTTGCCATCAAGCTAATTAGATTATTTGAAGGCTTTTGCAACCACAAGCCGGTTCGGAATTCCACTCTAGACATATAAGCCAAACGATCCGCAGTCCTATTCTGTAAACGGCCAATATAAATACATAAAAGTTCTCTCTCCTTTATCACCTCCTTTATCTCATCCACCAAATGGCCTAAAATGGTTCTTATCTAGGTCATTTAGCACCTTAACCAACTTGGCACAATCCGATTGTATGACCAATGGCAACGATGTATGTTCTAGGACCATTTTGATTCCTTCTAACACATGCGTGCAATGAGGTATATACCAATATGGTGAAGCAATATGACTTCCATTATTGTCCCTTACCACCATCGTTGCGCCAGTTGTATTATCACATGTGTTGACAAGAACTCATCCATCGAGACGGCGAACCAGCCCACCGGCTGAGAAGGCCATGGAACTGGCTCCTGAGCACATGACCCCATCTCTCCAATATGACACCAATCTCAACACTTCTTTTCCCTTTTAACATTTCATAATTTGACTCGCTTCTAATCTGCTCCAAGGACAACATATAGCTTTGTAAAAAGGGTTTTTTATCACTTATGCCACTAGTTGTGTCTCACTACTCGGTTTTGTCATTAGAAGTTACAACTGCTCAAAAATGCCATCGTTCTGTGAGATGCTTGCTCAAAAATGTCATTAGATATCTAAAAAATGCCATCATTTCATAGATGTTTGCTCAAAATGCCATTAGACATCGTTATTGTCAGTTCAAACCCGTTGACCATGTTATATGACAAACATACACCTAAACCCACATGCCAGCTTTCTCTATCTCACAATGATAAATGTGGGGCCCACTTGTCAGGAGTAAGCAAGCGTATCATTTTATAGGAAAATAAGAATGTTGTTGGGATCAAGTAGGGCCCACACTTTATTGTAGTGAGATGAAGGCAAAGTTGACATGTCGGTCATAGGTATTTTGGTCATTATAACATGGCGAACAAGATTTGAGCCGACAGTAATGGTGTTCAATGGCATTTTTTAGCATGTGCCTAACGAAGCGATGGCATTTTTGAGCAGTTGAAATTCCTAGCGACAAAACTGAGTAGTGGGACATAACCAATGGTATAAATGATAAAAACCCTTGTAAAAATACCTTAGTCGCCTCAACTGGGGTTGGTTCTTTGTCATGCAACACGTCATTACCCATCTGCCAATTGTGCCACACAATCATAATCACCCCCACCCTCTCCTTTTCAGACCAAGTTACGAGCAAATCAAACAACCACTCCTCTCCACTACTAGGAGAAAGCCTACTAGTAGCTCTTGAAATACCTATAGCAGTAGCGCTGGGTCCAGCGCTACTGCTAACGCGCTACAGCTAAGTTGTAGCAGTAGCGCTGCCCTGACCAGCGCTACTCGTAAGTATGGTTAGCAGTAGCGCTGCCCGGATTAACGCTACTACTAAGTATCTGTGGCGTTGCAACAAAGCAAGTGCTGCTGCTAATCCAGCGCTGCTGCTAGATGCCTTCCAGCGCTACTGCTAGTATTCCTGCTTTCACAGTATTCCCCATCTACGTATTTGTGATGTATTTGTGCATGCTCTATATAGTAGTTTCATCAGATTATAATAAACATACACTATTCTCATCATATCATACACATACAGTAGTCTCGTCATACCATCATCATCATCATTCAACACAAATATCATCACATCTCGAAAATAGCGATACACAAGTCATGTCATGTCTCGAATAAATGCAACTGCATGGTCATGACACACACACAAGTTTCATCATCTCTATCTAAACCATGATGTAGAAGAGAAGAGCGATTAGCATGAGCAATAGCGCGACTATGTATAGTACTTCTTGAGGCACCGGCGGTTTCGCTCCCGCTCTTGCCGAAGCGTCCACCTCAAGTAACTACTTTCCGCTTTGACTCTGCTGTCGAACCCTCTGTGGCTAGCACCCAGGTACTTGTCCACCTGGGCCTGAGCATCTGGCCAGTGGTCGTACACTCCTGGAACCCTCCCAACGAAAACGCCGTAGCAGCCCTTCGCCATATCTGATCTATGTACCTGCATCGTCAGTTGACGAATTCAACGATAATATACAACATAATGTACTTAAGAAAACAAAGAGGCATAATTAGCAAAATACAAGCAATCTATAGTAAACATAAATAACGAAGTTCCTGAAGGAAATATGCCCTAGAGGCAATAATAAAGTTGTTATTTATATTTCCTTATATCATGATAAATGTTTATTATTCATGCTAGAATTGTATTAACCGGAAACTTAGTACATGTGTGAATACATAGACAAACAGAGTGTCCCTAGTAAACCTCTACTTGACTAGCTTGTTGATCAAAGATGGTTAAGTTTCCTGACCATAGACATGTGTTGTCATTTGATGAACGGGATCACTTCATTGGAGAATGATGTGATGGACAAGACCCATCCGTTAGCTTAGCATTATGATCGTTTAGTTTTATTGCTATTGCTTTCTTCATGACTTATACATGTTCCTCTGACTATGAGATTATGCAACTCCCGAACACCGGAACACCTTGTGTGTTATCAAACGTGACAACGTAACTGGGTGATTATAAAGATGCTCTACAGGTGTCTCCGATGGTGTTTGTTGAGTTGGCATAGATCGAGATTAGGATTTGTCACTCCGAGTATCGGAGAGGTATCTCTGGGCCCTCTCGGTAATGCACATCACTATAAGCCTTGCAAGCGATGTGACTAATGAGTTGGTTACGGGATGATGCATTATAGAACGAGTAAAGAGACTTGCCGGTAACGAGGTTGAACTAGGTATGATGATACCGATGATCGAATCTCGGGCAAGTAACATACTGATGACAAAGGGAACAACGTATGTTGTTATGCGGTTTGACCGATAAAGATCTTCGTAGAATATGTAGGAGCCAATATGAGCATCCAGGTTCCGCTATTGGTTATTTACCAGAGATATGTCTCAGTCATGTCTACATAGTTCTCGAACCCGTAGGGTCCCCACACTTAACGTTCGATGAAGATTTGTATTATGAGTTATGTGATTTGATGACCGAAGTTTGTTCGGAGTCTCGGATGAGATCACGGACATGACGAGGAGTCTCGAAATGGTCAAGAGGTAAATATTCATATATTGGAAGGTTACATTCGGACACCGGAATGGTTTCGGGAAGTATCGAATAAGTTTCGGAGTACCGGGAGGTTACCGGACCCCCCCGGGAAGGTAATGGGCCAACATGGGCCTTGGTGGAGGAGAGAGGGACGACCATAGGAGGTGGTGCGCGCCCCCTTGCCAATCCGAATTGGACAAGGGGAGGGGTCGGTGCCCCCCTTTCCCTCTCCTACTCCTTCTCTCTTCCCCCCTTTGCTACTCCGGAAAAGGAAAAAAGAAAGGGGAATCCTAGTAGGACTCCCCACACTTGGCGCGCCCCTAGGGGGCCGGCCTCCTCCTCCTCCCTCCTTTATATACGGGGGCAGGGGGCACCCCAAAGCACACCAAGTCTTCTCTTAGCCGTGTGCGGTGCCCCCCTCCAGAGTTACACACCTCGGTCATATCGTCGTAGTGCTTAGGCGAAGCCCTGCGCCGGTAACTTCATCATCACCGTCGCCACGCTGTCGTGCTGACGGAACTCTCCCTCGTCCTGAACTGGATCAAGAGCTCGAGGGACGTCATCGTGCTGAACGTGTGCTGAACACGAAGGTGCCGTACGTTCGGTACTTGGATCGGTTGGATCATGAAGACGTTCGACTACATCAACTGCGGTACTAAACGCTTCCCTTTCGGTCTACGACGGTACATGGACACACTCTCCCCGCTCGTTGCTATGCTTCTCCTAGATAGATCTTCTGTGATCGTAGGAAAATTTTCGAAATACTGCGTTCCCCAACAGTGGCATCCGAGCCAGGTCTATGCGTAGATGTTATGCACGAGTATAACACAAGGAGTTGTGGGCGATAATAGTCATACTGCTTACCGCCAACGTCTTACTTTGATTCGGCGGTATTATTGGATGAAGCGGCCCGGACCGACATTACATGACCGCGTTCATGAGACGGGTTCTATCGACGTGCTTTGCACATAGGTGGCTAGTGGGTGTCAGTTTCTCCAACTTCAGTTGAATCGAGTTTGACTACGGCCGGTCCTTGTTGAAGGTTAAAACAACACACTTGACGAAAAATCGTCATGGTTTTGATGCGTAGGTAAGAACGGTTCTTGCTAGAAGCCCGTAGCAGCCACGTAAAACTTGCAACAACAAAGTAGAGGACGTCTAACTTGATTTTGCAGGGCATGTTGTGATGTGATATGGTCAAGACGTGATGATATATAAATTGTTGTATGAGATGATCATGTTTTGTAACCGTTATTGGCAACTGGCAGGAGCCTTATGGTTGTCGCTTTATTCACTACTGCAGGATGCTGCTAACGCGACACTACGATCAAAGACCCTTCGACGAAACTATGTGCGATGCAATAATCGCAAATGGTGGTGTAAAAGAATCGTCAAAAAGGTGCAAAACGTTTGCGATGGCGGAGCCATCAAACACGGTTCAGATTTTAGTTGCGTGTGCGATCCAGGGCATATGGTTCAGTCCAATGAACTGTTTGCGATGAGGAGGAACAAAAGAAACGGGCAGCCTGATAATGGCGTGTGCGATGTAGAGCATACGGTTCACTCGGATGAACTGTTTGTGATTAGGCAACACAAAAGAAACAGTCAGCCAGATCAAGGTGTGTCTGATTGAGGGCATACGCTTCAGAAGGATTAACTGTTTGCGATTAGGCAACAGAACAGAAACGGGTCAGCCAGATCAAAGTGTCTGCGATTGATGGCATACACTTCACATGGATGAACTGTTTGCGATTAGCCACAACAAACTGAAACAGTTAGATAGATCAACGTGTGTGCGCTAGACGGGCACACACATTCTAATTAAAAGAAGTGTGCGCCATGGTAATAACGAGCGCACACGGTTGTTGGAACAAGACGTGTGCTAACATTACCTATTGCGGTGCACCCTATGGTACACACGCCACATACGCGGCCGAGAAGGCGTACGTGCCCACTTTACGCCTTCCGGGAATAGTGCCGCACTTATAACCGTCAGTAAATTTTGAGCATGCGTCCCATCACAATTTTTTTAGAAGAACACGGAGGTTGCATCCCGTCGCATTCCAAATTGCAAACCTGTTCACACCGATCAAAACCTAAACGGTTTCCCACTTAGGAGCGTTTTACTACTCAGTTATAAATACTACTGCTCCAAGATGACTGTACATTCCTCCTCAACTCCTCATCCACAAAAACAAACAAGTCATTCATCATCGTTCCCTTGCGTCTGCCATGGCCAGCGTGAGTTCTGGGTCGAGAGATTGCCACCAGGGAGAGGCGAGCCTGGAAGCGGAAGCAAGAGAGATGTCCCGCCTCGTAGTGAAAGTAGCTAACATGTCCCGCCGCGCCGCCGAAGCAGCATGGAGGTCCGGCCGCGCCATCCATGCAACAGACTGGTCCGACCGCGCCGTGGAAGTAGAAGAGATGTCCCGCTGCGCTGCAAATGCAGCAGAGATGTTCTCCCGCGCCGCGGCAGCCTGGAAAAATGTCTCCCGGGTAGGCGAGGACTCTTACAAGTGCATGCGTGCCCTCGTCCTTAGGCAGATGGATCAGATCTCCAGGTGGGCGAGGTTGCAGGATGACCTGAAAGCCTCGTTTGAACAGTCTACCGGCGTCATACGGCAACTAAATGCGAGCAATGCGAAGCTCCAGGCCGAGCGCGACCTGCTGAGGGCGAAGATCGTCGGAAGTGCGGCGGACCACTACCTTGTTGAAGAGGACCGGTGTCATCGTCGAAACACTTATGGACGAGAATTCCATGCTGCGCATCGAGCGCAGAAGGCTAGTGGAGGAATCCGTGGATGCTCTCAAGCAGCATCTTGAGGACAAGAAAAAGAGCTCATCACCGCTCGCCGCGGAGACTAGTGAAGGAAATATGCCCTAGAGGAAATAATAAAGTTATTTATTTCCTTATATCATGATAAATGTTTATTATTCATGCTAGAATTGTATTAACCGGAAACTTAGTACATGTGTGAATACATAGACAAAACAGAGTGTCCCTAGTATGCCTCTACTTGACTAGCTTGTTTGTCAAAGATGGTTATGTTTCCTGACCATAGACATGTGTTGTCATTTGATGAACATGATCACATCATTAGAGAATGATTTGATTGACAAGACCCATCCGTTAGCTTAGCACTATGATCGTTTAGTTTATTGCTATTGCTTTCTTCATAACTTATACATGTTCCTATGACTATGAGATTATGCAACTCCCGAATACCGGAGGAACAGTTAGTGTGCTATCAAACATCACAACGTAACTGGGTGATTATAAAGATGCTATACAGGTGTCTCCGATGGTGTTTGTTGAGTTGGCATAGATCAAGATTAGGATTTGTCACTCCAATTGTCGGAGAGGTATCTCTGGGCCCTCTCGGTAATGCACATCATTATAAGCCTTGCAAGCAATGTGACTAATGAGTTAGTTACGGGATGATGCATTATAGAACGAGTAAAGAGACTTGCCGGTAACGAGATTGAACTAGGTATTGAGATACCGACGATCGAATCTCGGGCAAGTAACATACCAATGACAAAGGGAACAACGTATGTTGTTATGCGGTTTGACCGATAAAGATCTTCGTAGTATATGTAGGAACCAATATGAGCATCCAGGTTCCGCTATTGGTTATTGACCGGATATGTGTCTCGGTCATGTCTACATAGTTCTCAAACCCGTAGGGTCCGCACGCTTAACGTTCGATGACGATTTGTATTATGAGTTATGTGATTTGATGCACCGAAGGTTGTTCGGAGTCCCGGATGTGATCACGGACATGACGAGGAGTCTCGAAATGGTCGAGACATAAAGATCGATATATTGGAAGGCTATGTTTGGACATCGGAATGGTTCCTGGTGAGTTCGGGCATTTACCGGAGTACCTGGGGGTTACTGGAACCCCCCGGGGAGTCATTGGGCCTTAATGGGCCTTAGTGGGAGAGAGGAGGAGGCGGACAGGTGGAGGGCGCGCCCCCCAAGCCCAATCCGAATTGGGTGGGGGCCGGCCCCCCCTTTCCTTCGCTCCTTCTCCCTCTTCCTTCTTCTCCTACTCCAACTAGGGAAGGGGGGATCCTACTCCCACCGGGAGTAGGACTCCCCCTTGGGCGCGCCATAGAGAGGGCCGGCCCTCCCCTCATCCACTCCTTTATATACGGGGGAGGGGGGCACCCCATAGACACACAAGTTGATTGTTTAGCCGTGTGCGGTGCCCCCCTCCACAGATTTCCACCTCGGTCATATCGTTGCAGTGCTTAGGCGAAGCCTTGCGCTGGTAGCTTCATCATCACCGTCACCACGCCGTCGTGCTGATGAAACTCTCCCTCAACCTCAGCTAGATCTAGAGTTCGTGGAACGTCACCGAGCTGAACATGTCAGATCGCAGAGGTGTCGTACCTTCGGTGCTAGGATTGGTCAGATCGTGAAGACGTACGACTACATCAACCGTGTTGTCATAACGCTTCCGCTTTCAGTCTACGAGGGTACGTGGACACACTCTCCCCGCTCGTTGCTATGCTTCTCCTAGATAGATCTTGCGTGATCGTAGGTAAATTTTTGAAATACTATGTTCCCCAACAGTGGCATCTGAGCCAGGTCTAAGCGTAGATGTTATATGCACGAGTAGAACACAAAGAGTTGTGGGCAATAATAGTCATACTGCTTACCAGCATGTCATACTTTGATTCGGCGGTATTGTTGGATGAAGCGGCCCAGACCGACATTACATGACCGCGTTCATGAGACTGGTTCTACCGCCGTGCTTTGCACACAGGTGGCTAGTGGGTGTCTGTTTCTCCAACTTTAGTTGAATCGAGTGTGACTACGCCCGGTCCTTGTTGAAGGTTAAAACAACACACTTGACGAAAAATTGTTGTGGTTTTGATGCGTAGGTAAGAACGGTTCTTGCTAAGCCCGTAGCAGCCACGTAAAACTTGCAACAACAAAGTAGAGGACGTCTAACTTGTTTTTGGAGGGCATGTTGTGATGTGATATGGTCAAGACGTGATGAGATATAAATTGTTGTATGAGATGATCATGTTTTGTTAAAGTTATCGGCAACTGGCAGGAGCCTTATGGTTGTCTCTTTATTGCATAAGATGCAAGTACCATATAATTGCTTTACTTTATCGCTATCCAATAGCAATAGTTGCAAAAGCAATAGTTGGCGAGACGACCATGTAATGACACGTTGATAGAGATCAAGATGATGGAGATCATGGTGTCATGCCGGTGAAGATGGAGATCATGACGGTACTTTGGAGATGGAGATCAGAGGCACAAGATGATGATGGCCATATCATGTCACATATTTTGATTGCATGTGATGTTTATCTTTTATACATCTTATTTTCTTAGTTCGGCGGTAGCTTTATAAGATGACCCCTTACTAAAATTTCAAGGTATAAGTGTTCTCCCTGAGTATGCACCGTTGCGACAGTTCTTCGTGCCGAGACACCACGTGATGATCGGGTGTGATAAGCTCTACATTCACATACAACGGGTGCAAGCCAGTTTTGCACATGCAGAATACTCGGGTTAAACTTGACGAGTCTAGCATATGCAGATATGGCCCCGGAACACTGAGACCGAAAGGTCGAGCGTGAATCATATAGTAGATATGATCAACATAGTGATGTTCACTATTGAAAACTACTCCATCTCACGTGATGATCGGACATGGTTTAGTTGATTTGGATCACGTGATCACTTAGATCACTTAGATGATTAGAGGGATGTCTATCTAAGTGGGAGTTCTTAAGTAATATGATTAATTGAACTTTAATTTATCATTAACTTAGTCCTGATAGTATTAGAATATCTATGTTGTAGATCAATAGCTCGCGATGTAAGCTCCCCGTTTATTTTTTATATGTTCCTAGAGAAATATAAGTTGAAAGATGATAGTAGCAATGACGCGGACTTGGTCCATGATCTCAGGATTTTCCTCATTGCTGCATAGAAAAATTATGTCCATGATGCACCGCTAGGTGACAGAACTATTGCAGGAGCAGATGCAGATGTTATGAACGTTTTGACAAGCTCGGTATGATGACTACTTGATAGTTTAGTGCACCATGCTTTACGGCTTAGAACCGGGACTTCAAAAATGTTTTGAACGCCACAGAGCATATAAGATGTTCCAAGAGTTGAAATTGGTATTTCATACTCATGCCCGTGTTAAGAGGTATGAGACCTCTGACAGTACTTTGCCTACAAGATGGAGGAGAATAGCTCAACCAGTGAGCATGTGCTCAGATTGTCTGGGTAATACAATTGCTTGAATCAAGTGGGAGTTAATCTTCCAGATAAGATAGTAATTGACAAAGTTCTCTAGTCACTATCACCAAGTTACTAGAACTTCGTGATGAACTATAGTATGCAAGGGATAACGAAAACAATTCCCAAGTTCTTCGCGATGCTAAAATCGGCGAAGTTAGAAATCAAGAAAAGCATCAAGTGTTGATGGTTAACAAGGCCACTAGTTTCAAGAAAAGGGCAAAGGGATAGAAAGGGAACTTCAAGAAGAATGACAAACAAGTTTTCACTCCCGTGAAGAAGCCCAAAGCTAGACCCAAGCCTGAAACTGAGTGCTTGTACTGGAAAGGAAATGGTCACTGGAAGTGGAGCTGCCCTAGATACTTGGCGGATAAGAAGGATGGAAAATTGAACAAAGGTATATTTGATATACATGTTATTGATGTGTACTTTACTAGTGTTTATCGCAACCCCTTGGTATTTGGTACTGGTTCAGTTGCTAAGAGTTGTAACTCGAAATGGGAGTTGCAAAATAAACAGAGACTAGTTAAGGGCGAGGTGATGATGTGTGTTGGAAGTGATTCAAAGGTTGATAAGATCACCATCGCACACTCCTTTTACCTTCGGGATTAGTGTTGAACCTAAAATAAATGTTATTTGGTGTTTGCGTTGAGCATGAATATGATTGGATCATGTTTATTGCAATACGGTTATTCATTTAAGTCAAAGAATAATTGTTGTTCTATTTAAATGAATAAAAGCTTCTATGGTCATACACTCAATATAAATGGTTTATTGAATCTCGATCGTAGTGATACACATATTCATAATATTGAAGCCAAAAGATTCAAAGTTAATAATGATAGTGCAACTTATTTGTGGCACTGCCGTTTAGGTCATATTGGTGTAAAGCGCATGAAGAAACTCCATGCTGATGGGCTTTTAGAATCACTTGATTATGAATCACTTGATGCTTGCGAACCATGCCTCATGGGCAAGATGACTAAGACTCCGTTCTTCATAACAATGGAGCGAGCAACTGACTTATTGGAAATAATACATACTGATGTATGCGGTCCGATGAGTGTTGAGGCTCGCGGCGGGTATCATAATTTTCTGACCTTCACAGATGATTTATCTACTTGATGAAACATAAGTCTGAAACATTTGAAAAGTTCAAAGAATTTCAGAGTGAAGTGGAAAATCATCATAACAAGAAAAAAATTCTACGATCAGATCGCGGAGACGAATATTTGAGTTACGAGTTTGGTCTTCATTTGAAACAATGTGGAATAGTTTCACAACTCACGCCACCTGGAACACCACGGCGTAATGGTGCGTCCGAACGTCATAACCGTACTTTATTAGATATGGTGCGATCTATGATGTCTCTTACCAATTTACCACTATTGTTTTGGGGTTATGCATTAGAGACAGCTGCATTCACGTTAAAAAGGGCACCATCTAAATTCGTTGAGACAACACCGTATGAACTGTGGTTTAGCAAGAAACCTAACCTGTCATTTCTTAAAGTTTGGGGTTGCGATGCTCATGTGAAAAAGTTTCATCCTGATAAGCTCAAACCCAAATCGGAGAAGTGCGTCTTCATACGATACCCAAAAGTAACTGTTGGGTACACCTTCTATCATAGATCCGAAGGCAAGATATTCATTGCTAAGAATGGATCCTTTCTAGAGAAGGAGTTTCTCTCGAAAGAAGTGAGTGGGAGGAAAGTAGAACTTGATAAAGTAATTGTATCTTCTCCCGAATTGGAAAGTAGTTCATCACAGAAATCAGTTCCTGTGATGCCTACAACGATTAGTGAGGAAGTTAATGATGATGATCATGAAACTTCAGATCAAGTCACTACCGAACCTCGTAGGTCAACCAGAATACGTTCCGCACCAAAGTGGTACGGTAATCCTGTTCTGGAAATCATGTTACCAGACCATGACAAACCTACGAACTATGAGGAAGCGATGATGAGCCTAGATTCCACAAAATGGCTTGAGGCCATGAAATCTGAGATGGGATCCATGTATGAGAACAAAGTATGGACTTTGGTTGACTTGCCCGATGATCGACAAGCAATAGAAAATAAAGGGATCTTTAAGAGGAAGACGGACGCTGATAGTAGTGTTACTATCTACAAAGCTAGATTTGTCGAAAAAGGTTTTTCACAAGTTCAAGGTGTTGACTATGATGAGATTTTCTCACTCGTAGCGATGCTTAAGTCCGTTCGAATCATGTTAGCAATTGCCAGATTTTATGAAATCTGGCAAATGGATGTCAAAACTACATTCCTTAATGGATTTCTTAAAGAAGAGTTGTATATGATGCAACCAAAAAGGTTTTGTCAATCCTAAAGGTGCTAACAAAATGTGCAAGGTCCAGCGATCCATCTATGGACTGGTGCAAGCATCTCGGAGTTGGAATATACGCTTTGATGAGTTGATCAAAGCATATAGTTTTATACAGACTTGCGGTGAAGCCTGTATTTACAAGAAAGTGAGTGGGAGCGCTACAGCTTTTCTGATAAGTATATGTGTATGGCGTATTGTTGATCGGAAATGATGTAGAATTTTCTGGAAAGCATAAAGGAGTGTTTGAAAGGAGTTTTTCAAAGAAAGACCTCGATGAAGTTGCTTACATATTGAGCATCAAGATCTATAGAGATAGATCAAGACGCTTGATAAGTTTTTTCAATGAGAACATACCTTGACAAGTTTTTGAAGTAGTTCAAAATGGAACAGTCAAAGAAGGAGTTCTTGCCTGTGTTGCAAGGTGTGAAGTTGAGTAAGACTCAAAGCCCGACCACGGCAGAAGATAGAGAGAGAATGAAAGGCATTCCCTATGCCTTAGCCATAGGTTCTATAAAGTATGCTATGTTGTGTACCAGACCTATTATATACACTGCCCTGAGTTTGGCAAGGGAGTACAATAGTGATCTAGGAGTAGATCACTGGACATTGGTCAAAAAATTATCCTTAGAGGACTAAGGAAATATTTCTCGGTTATGGAGGTGATAAAGAGTTCGTCGTAAAGAGTTACATCGATGCAAGCTTTGACACCGATCTAGATGACTCCGAGTCTCGATCTGGATACATATTGAAAGTGGGAGCATTTAGCTAGAGTAGCTCCGTGCAGAGCATTGTAGACATAGAAATTTGCAAAATACATACGGATCTGAATGTGGCAGACCCGTTGACTAAACTTCTCTCACAAGCAAAACATGATCACACCTTAGTACTCTTTGGGTGTTCATCACATGGCGATGTGAACTAGATTATTGACTCTAGTAAACCCTTTGGGTATTGGTCACATGGCGATGTGAACTATAGAGTGTTAAACCACATGACGATGTGAACTATTGGTGTTAAATCACATAGCGATGTGAACTAGATTATTGAGTCTAGTGCAAGTAGGAGACTGAAGGAAATATGCCCTAGAGGCAATAATAAAGTTATTTATTTCCTTATATCATGATAAATGTTTATTATTCATCCTAGAATTATATTAACCGGAAACTTAGTACATGTGTGAATACATAGACAAAAACAGAGTGTCCCTAGTATGCCTCTACTTGACTAGCTTGTTTGTCAAAGATGGTTATGTTTCCTGACCATAGACATGTGTTGTCAATTGATGAACATGATCACATCATTAGAGAATGATGTGATGGACAAAACCCATCCGTTAGCTTAGCACTATGATCGTTTAGTTTATTGCTATTGCTTTCTTCATAACTTATACATGTTCCTATGACTATGTGATTATGCAACTCCCGAATACCGGAGGAACACTTAGTGTGCTCTCAAACCTCACAATGTAACTAGGTGATTATAAATATGCTCTACAGGTATCTCCGATGGTGTTTGTTGAGTTGGCATAGATCAAGATTAGGATTTGTCACTCCGATTGTCAGAGAGGTATCTCTGGGCCCTCTCGGTAATGCACATCACTATAAGCCTTGCAAGCAATGTGACTAATGAGTTAGTTACGGGATGATGCATTACAAAACGAGTAAAGAGACTTGCCGGTAATGAGATTGAACTAGGTATCGAGATACCGACGATCGAATCTCGGGCGAGTAACATACCGATGACAAAGGGAACAACGTATGTTGTTATGCGGTTTGACCGATAAAGATCTTTGTAGAATATGTAGGAACCAATATGAGCATCCAGGTTCCGCTATTGGTTATTAACTGGAGATGAGTCTCGGTCATGTCTACATAGTTCTCGAACCCGTAGGGTCCGCACGCTTAACGTTCAATGACAATTTGTATTATGAGTTATGTGATTTGATGTACCGAAGGTTGTTCGGAGTCCCAGATGTGATCACAGACATGATAAGGAGTCTTGAAATGGTCGAGACATAGAGATCGATATATTGGAAGGCTATGTTTGGATATCGGAATGGTTCCGGGTGAGTTCGGGCATTTACCGGAGTACCGGGGGGTTACCGGATCACCCCGGGGAGTCATTGGGCCTTAATGGGCCTTAGCGGGAGAGCGGAGGAGGCGGCCAGGTGGAGGGCGCGCCCCCTTTCCTTCTCTCCTTCTCCCTCTTCCTTCTTCTCCTACTCCAACTAGGGAAGGGGGGATCCTACTCCCACCGGGAGTTGGACTCCCCCTTGGGCGCGCCATCGAGAGGGCCGACCCTCCCCTCCTCCACTCCTTTATATACGGGGAGGGGGGCACCCCATAGACACACAAGCTGATTGTTTATCCGTGTGCGGTGCCCCCCTCCACATATTTCCACCTCGGTCATATCGTTGCAGTGCTTAGGCAAAGCCCTGCGTCGGTAGCTTCATCATCACCGTCACCACGCCGTCGTGCTGACGAAACTCTCCCTCGACCTCAGCTAGATCTAGAGTTCATGGGACGTCACCGAGCTGAACGTGTGCAGATCGCGGAGGTGCCATACCTTCAGTGCTAGGACCGGTCGGATCGTGAAGACGTACGACTACATCAACCGCGTTGTCATAACGCTTCCGCTTTCGGTCTACGAGGGTACGTGGACACACTCTCCCCGCTCGTTGCTATGCTTCTCCTAGAAAGATCTTGCGTGATCGTAGGTAAAATTTTGAAATACTACGTTCCCCAACAACTAGTTCCCGCGGCCTGCAGCAACGCATCAAGAAAGTAGAGATCAGCGAGCCAGATCGTTGTCTTCCTTCTTCTTTTGCCCTTTTGTATTTCGAGCGTTGCCGCATGTGGATTTTTTTAATTATGTTCCTAAATATGTAAGACAATTATTATCCACTGTCATCATCCTTATATTCATCATGCTTGCTATAAGTCGCAGTCGATGCTATATAGGTCCGTCGGATCTTACATCAAGATCCGTGCAAAACTTTCTTTTAGATTTTCATTTTCTCTCTTAAATCTCAGTCCAGTGAGACATATGGTAACAGGTGCTCGAGCGCCATTAATGGAGATGTTGGGAGGGAGGTGCGCGGCGGGTAGCGGTCAAAGGGCTCTCCTCCCGATGAGCACACGCAGGGGTCTGATCGCACGCCTCCCGTACTTAAATAGCTAACCCGCACGACACCTCCTAGGCAATAAAAAAGGGGACGCATGGCGGTACGTAATTGGTAAGTAGAACGCCCACAGTTTCAATAATACGCGTGTTTCCGATTTGTAACGTGACATCACTTGTTCCAAAATGACTTTGTTGATTGTTAGTGTGTGCACCTTGGCAAAACGGACAGAAAAATTACCACAGCATGTTGGTGCCATGTCATGACACCATGCCAAGTTTCATGATTTTCAAGCGTGTTTTGGATTTACAGGAATTAAAAAACCAAGTTTCTCAATCTTTCTGGCCAAGCCACGACGCCCAGATGTTTGAATTTCATTCCCATCTCTTGCATAGGACCTAGAAATTCACCCAAGGACACACATGTGATTTTTCAAACAACTTTGGTGCACTGGAGCCTGTGCTTGTATTTCAAATTTGAATTATGCACATTAAATGCGCAGAAACTCAATTAATTTATAAAAAAGGCCAAACGAACCAGTAATAATTCCAAAATTTAGCACGATACTTCTATTTGGTCTAATCTGCCTGCGTAAAAAATTAAGGCGGGAGAAGACAATGTACGTATGTCGTTTCGCACACGGAGGTAACACGTTCCCTCTCGGAACCACGAGCCTTCTTGAGGGAAGCTCCGGTTTGCAAGAAGCTTAAACCAAAGCTTGTCCCAATTCGGCCAAAAAAATTACCGCAGCATGTTGGTGCCATGTCATGAAACCATGCCAAGTTTCATGATTTTCAGGCGTGTTTTGGATTTACAGGAATTAAAAAAGCAAGTTTCTCAATCTTTCCGGCCAAGCCACAACGCCCAGATGTTTGAATTTCACTCCCATCTCTTGCATGGGACCTAGAAATTCACCCAAGGGCACACATGTGATTTTTCAAACAACTTTGGTGCACTGGAGCCTGTGCTTGTAGTTCAAATTTATATTATGCACATTAAATGCGCAGAAACTCAATTAATGTATAAAAAAGGCCAAACGGATCCGGAATAATTCCAAAATTTAGCACGATACTTCAATTTGGTCTAATCTGCCTGTGTAAAAAAATTAAGGCGGGAGAAGGCAGTGTACGTATGTCGTTCGCACACGGACGTGAAATGTTCCCTCTCGGAACCACGAACCTTCTTAAGGGAAGCTCCGGTTTGCAAGGAGCTGACACCAAAACTTGTCTCAATTCGGCCAAAAAAATTACCGCAGCATGTTGGTGCCATGTCATGACACCATGCCAAGTTTCATGATTTTCAGGCGTGTTTTGGATTTACAGGAATTAAAAAACCAAGTTTCTCAATCTTTCCGGCTGAGCCACGACGCTCAGCTGTTTAAATTTCATTCCCATTTCTTGCATGGGACCTATAAATTCACCCAAGGACACACATGTGATTTTTCAACCAACTTTGGTGCCCTGGAGCATGTGCTTGTAGTCCAAATTTGAATTATGCACATTAAATGCGTAGAAACTCAATTAATGTATAAAAAAGGCCAAACGAACCCGGAATAATTCCAAAATTTAGCACGATACTTCTATTTGGTCTAATCTGCCTGTGTAAAAAAATTAAGGTGGGAGAAGGGAGTATACGTATCTCGTTTCGCACACGGAATTGACACGTTCCCTTTCGGAACCACGAGCCTTCTTGAGGGAAGCTCTGGTCTCCAAGAAGCTTACACCAAAGCTTATCCCAATTCGGCCAAAAAAATTACCGCAGCATGTTGGTGCCATTTCATGACACCATGCCAAGTATCATGATTTTCAGGCGTGTTTTGGATTTACAGGAATTAAAAAACCAAGTTTCTCAATCTTTCCGGCCGAGCCACGACGCTCAGATGTTTGAAGTTCATTCCCATTTCTTGCATGGGACCTATAAATTCACCCAAAGACACACATGTGATTTTTCAACAAACTTTGGTGCACTGGAGCATGTGCTTGTAGTTCAAATTTGAATTATGCACATTAAATGCCCAGAAACTCAATTAATGTATAAAAAAGGCCAAACCAACCCGAAATAATTCCAAAATTTAGCACGATACTTCTATTTGGTCTAATTTGCCAGTGTACAAAAATTAAGGCGGGAGAAGGCAGTGTACGTATGTCGATTCGCACACGGAGGTGACACGTTCCCTCTCGGAACCAAGAGCCTTCTTGTGGGAAGCTCCGGTTTGCAAGAAGCTTACACCAAAGCTTGTCCTACTTCGGCCAAAAAAATTACTGTAGCATGTTGGTGCCATGTCATGACACCATGCCAAGTTTCTTCATTTTCAGCCGTGTTTTGGATTTACAGGAATTAAAAAACCAAGTTTCTCAATCATTCCGGCCGAGTCACGACGCCCAGATGTTTGAATTTCATTCCCATTTCTTGCATGGGACCTATAAATTCACCCAAAGACACACATGTGATTTTTCAACCAACTTTGGTGCACTGGAGCATGTGCTTGTAGTTCAAATTTGAATTATGCACATTAAATGCCCAGAAACTCAATTAATGTATGAAAAAGCCAAACCAACCCGGAATAATTCCAAAATTTAGCACGATACTTCTATTTAGTCTAGTCTGCCAGTGTACAAAAATTAAGGCGGGAGAAGGCAGCGTACGTATGTCGTTTCGCACACGAAGGTGACACGTTCCCTCTCGGAACCAAGAGCCTTCTTAAGGGAAGCTCCGGTTTGCAAGAAGCTTACACCAAAGCTTGTCCCAATTCGGCCAAAAAAATTACTGCAGCATGTTGGTGCCATGTCATGACACCATGCCAAGTTTCATGATTTTTAGCCGTGCTTTGGATTTACAGGAATTAAAAAATCAAGTTTCTCAATCATTCCGGCCGAGCCACGACGCCAAGATATTTGAAGTTCATTCCCATTTCTTGCATGGGACCTATAAATTCACCCAAAGACACACATGTGATTTTTCAACAAACTTTGGTGCATTGGAGCATGTGCTTGTAGTTCAAATTTGAATTATGCACATTAAATGCCCAGAAACTCAATTAATGCATAAAAATGCCAAACGAACCCGGGATAATTCCAAATTTAAACACGACACTCATGTAGTAGTTGCATGTTCACTGTACGTAAATGTTCTAGCAATTCAAACACCATCCTTTCCCTCCGTAACACCATTTTGTCTTTCAAAACATAATGAAAAAAATCAGGTATACCACAAACAGTTACTAGAAAGAATCGTGTAGGATGCAATATAAAATATCTTGGCGCACCGTCTTGTCTGGCTTACGCAGGAAGCTTCGTCGTCTACAGTCCACCGCCCCTGCTTGAACCACACTTGCGCGCCAGTTTCTCGCGGTACCGAGCGAAATTTTTTTGCCACCGCGGAAATGTCTATCTCCCCGCCCCCTCCCTCCTGCCAAAATCCACATTTCCACTGTTCCTCCTTGCTGTCCAAGTTCAGACCTTCACTGCTACGTACTGGCAGCTTAGCCTCCTCGTCGGCGACCCTTCTTCTTGCAGCGCCGCCTCCTCGCCGGCTACCCTTCTTCTTGCAGCGCCGCCTCCTTGCCGGCGACCCTTCTTCTTGCAACACCGCCTCCTCGCCGGTGACCCTTCTTCTTGCTGTGCGGCCTCCTCGCCGCCGACCCTTCTTCTTGCTGCGCGGCCTCGTCGATATGGTCAGGTAATCCACACCCCACACACACCGTCCTCCTCCTTTTTCGTCCCACATGCCCCGACCGATAGAGCGACACCTTCCACCGAAGTCACTGCCCCCTCCTCCAATTAAGCGCCGCCCACAACCATTTTGCATGCAATATAATGTGGAGCTCAGTAGCATGCGGCCGCACGCGCGAACGAGGTCACTGTGGCTTCCATGCGTGTCGACCGCCAAATCTTGGAGGAGCACCTCGTCTTCGAGGCCACCGTCGACACCGCCACGCGGTTGTCTACTTTAAAATACAGTTCGTGATGTTTTCTCGAGGCCACCGCCAGTGCCTTCTAGTGATTTGTCCTCTGTAATGTTAATATGCAATCTGATGTTCAGTTAACAGTTTGGTCCCCTGAAATGTAATGTTTAGTTAACACTTTGGTCCAACAATTGCTACATTTCATAGTACTGTTCTCAAGCATTCTTTGTTTTGTTAACTGTCTTATCTTCTAGTACATGTTTCTATTCTGCAATGTCGTGCTCAGTTAACTATTTTGGTTCATTTGGTCTGCTGTCCATTTAACTGTTTGGTTCAGTTCCGCAATTTGATTTTCATTTGCTGTGGGTACAATTTTGTATTGTTATGCATGTGACACCAATTGAATTTGGCTGTACTTAATACATATTCTACTGATAGTATGGCAACTCTCAGTTAACCTGATCAAGATCTTCCTTATGTGTGTTGCAGGGAAACAATGGGAGACACTGCGGTTTACCATCAAGGTTTGTTCAAGCAGGGTCCTTTGGCTAATAGCACATTATTGTGCAGTTGCAGGAATCATTCTAATATTTAGGTTTCTTACAATTTGGTCTTGCACATGTAGGTCCTACTGTCAAAGGCTTAGACCCACTGTTCGACCCATTTTGCATATGGGGAAATGAGATGTCCATGAATATCAGTCAAGTCAAGAAACTCAGAAAGATTGTTAGGATGAAGAAACTTGCGAAAAGTAATAGCAAGATCTTTTTCTGCACAATGAAGAATACATCAGTCAACTATAGGATGGTACCAACTCTTTTACCTTGTTTTTACCCCTTGCGCCATTTCAAAATTTACAACAGCGATTAATGCATAGCTTTGTTTTCAGTACTTCTCAAAGCAGTTCACCGATGATTACCTCTCAAACCACCTGCATGGTCAAGAGGCGAGGAAGGTATTCATTCAACACCCACGGTACAATATTGAAGTCTTGCTAAAGAGGACGAAGGTTGGGCGGGCAATTATCTATAGCCACTGGCCTAAAGTTGCGAGGACATTCAACATCACTGAAGGCTCAATATTTGCCTTCCGCTTCTACAGTTTCCCAGATGAGATTCATCTGTCTATTTACCGTGTATGATGCTACTTTCCAAAGGTTTTTGATGCTGCATGTGAAACTTGGTGCTGTTGTGAAACTTGGTGTTGTTGTCTTGCCAATATATTGGAAGTTGCTCTTGCCCTCGAAGAAGAAATTCGCAGCGCTCAAGCCAATGACAAATCATTGCAATTATATGCCAAGAGTATGCAAGAAGGGCAGACACAGGATTTCTCTAGAGATCATCATGGTACGCAAAGATTCCGAGGAAGGATTTGCGTACCCAACCAAGAAGGTCTGAGGAAGAAAATATTGACAGAAGCGCATGAATCGCCATACTCAATTCACCCTGGTGGCACTAAAATGTACAAAGACCTTTGTCAGGTATTCTGGTGGAGTGGAATGAAGAACGACATCGCTTACTTTGTGGCTTGTTGTGATATATGCAACAAGGTGAAGGCGGAACACCAAAAACCCGTCGGACTCCGTCAACATTTACTCGTATCACAATGGAAATGGGACGATGTCTGCATAGATTTCATCACCGGTTTACCAAGGACTCACCAAGGAAATGACGCAATATGGGTCATAGTGGATACCTTAATGAAGGTGGCACATTTTCTCCCCATCCGGACCACCTACCGTGCCAATCAACTTGCACAATTGTATGTGTCCCGAATTGTCATTCTGCATGGAGTACCAAAGACTATCACTTCCGATAGAGGATCTCTCCTCACTTCAGCATTTTGGTCCAGACTACATCAAGCCTTGGGAACTGCTCTGAAATACAGCACGGCGTATCATCCCCAGACAGATGGACAAACTGAGCGAGTAAACCAAATACTCGAAGATATGCTCCGGGCATGTGCATTGGCCCAAGGGCTGAAGTGGGAAGACTGTCTGCCCTACACCGAGTTTTCCTACAACAACAGTTTCCATACCAGCTTAAAGATGTCACCCTTTGAAGCTCTGTATGGCTGTAAGTGCCGCACTCCGCTGAATTGGACCCAAACCAGGGACAACCATATTTTTGGGACTGATTTGATGATCGAAGCTGAGAAGCAAGTCAAGGAAATCCGAGACAGACTGCAGTCCGCCAAATCTCGACGGAAAAGTTATTATGACGCCAAACACCGTCAGATCCGCTTCGAACCCGGAGAATACGTCTATATCCGAGTTACCCCTATGAAAGGAGTTAAGAGGTTTCAGACCCGAGGAAAATTGGCACCCAGATATATCGGTCCGTTTCCAGTCATGGCCAGAGTTGGAACAGTTGCATATCAGTTGGAATTGCCACCTGAACTGTCAGAGGTGCATAATGTGTTTCATGTCTCACAGCTAAGGAGATGTATCTCGCCACCAGAGAAAAGGACTGATATGGCAGAGATAGAACTGGCTAAGGATTTGACATATGAGGAAAAGTGAATCAGAATATTGGATGAGCCAGAAAGAGTCACTGGCAGCAAAGTAATAAGGTTTTACAAGGTTCAGTGGGAACATCACACCGAGGAAGAGGCAACCTGGGAAAGAGAGGAATTTTTAAGGACTGCTTACTCAGAATAGTTTTCCCAAGCAACCGAATCTCGAGGACGAGATTCATCCTAAGTGGGGGAGGTTTGTGACAGCCTGGTTTTTGCCTTCTCTCTTTTCCGGACATGGTTTTGCCTTTGCTTTGGATTTGAGTTTTTGGAATCAATTCAAATGGACTTGTCACTTGGGCATGCCCTTGACTCTCACCCAAGTGACCTATCTACTCCTCATTCAACTTTAGCTCTCTGAATAATCCTCAAATTAATCAAATGAATATTTTCATAAAAGGAAAATATTCATTTTTTTCCTCTGAAACTCACTTCAGAACCTAGTTCTCCAAAGCAACCCCCATTTTTATTGCTCCCAAAAATCTGAAATAATTCCTGAATAGTCTTTGAATCATGGCCCACCTTCCCAAGAAAAAATATTGCATGACTTTTTGTAATATTTTTGCTACAGAAAATAATTTCTCTTCTGGCCCAAAATTCCACTTTGCACAGCAAGTGCATTTTTCCTTGATCTTTTGGCCGTGAGTTTTCTTGAGCCTCTTCACCCTCCTAAGAAAACCTTCACCCCAGGAGGTCAGCCCTAATGGCCATCTAGAAGCTAGCCAAACTTGGCGACCAAGTTCCTGGTCAGAAACTTGCCAAGTTGGTAGCGTCACATCTGGTCAGCCTAGCGATGAGTCCTCAACTCCCCTAGACTAAAAACTGCATGGACTTTAGCCCATACATGGTTTGGCCGCGTGTGGGCGCCATTTTGACCATGCCAGGGCGGTGACCGCGTGTGGACACAGGGCCTGGCAGGTGCTCGACACGCTCTGAGTAGCGCCAACGCCTCTGTTCAGCGCGTGCTTGAGCCAGAGCTTGCCGACGACTGCCACACCGCGCCACCAGCCCCGACTCTTCACCCTTGACCCCTCGCTGGCGCTCGCTGACACCGGAGACGCCGCAGTGAGCACGGGCACGTCGCGGCCAAAAGGCATAGTGCGCTCGTGCCCTTGTCCTCTTCTCCCCTTGCCTCCTGTGCTCGTCCGCGAACGTGGACAGCTCCCGCCTTCGCGCTGAACCCTTGTCCCCTCTCACTGGCACCTTTCGTCGCCGTTCATCAGTTTCCAGAGCACTCCGGCGGCGCCACATAACCCCCTCTCGCTCCGGCTATATATAGCGCCCCCTCCTTGATTCCAAGCCTCACACCGCACCACACAACCTCCACGACCACGTAGAAGAGCCGTAGCCTGGTCGGGCAGGCCTCTGGCCGTCGACCTCGACCAGAGATCGCCGGTGATCCCTGAAGCCCAACCACCACACTCCCGAGCCCCTCTAGCCTTAGCAACCTCTCAGGCGCATCATTGGGGATCCTCTGGTGTTGCATGGACCCAGCTGAGCCTCTGGAGTCGCCCCTCGCCGTCACCTTCTTCCTCTCCGGCAAGCACCGTCCGCCACCGCCGCTCACGAGCTTGATTGCGAGCAACTCCGGCCATCCCACGGCAAGCCACGGGTACGGGCAGGTGCGCCACGACCCCCTCTTCATTTCTATCCCTCTGGTTTTGCCCAAGACCCACTCCTCGCCGGCGTAGACTCCGGCGGAGCACCGCCGCGCTCTGTTTTCCCTCTCCCTCTCTCTCTCTCTCTCTCTCTCTCTCTCCTGACCGGTGGGGCCCGGTGTCAGCCTCACCACTCGCACCCGAAGCGGTACGAGTGGAGGCGTAATCTGGTTTTACGCCATCGACGTCACCCCCCAGGTTTTCTGAATTCTTCAAATTTAATCAGATTTTGACCAAAACTTTGAGCAGCCACATCTCCTAGCCCCTAAGTCCAAATGAGTTGATTCTTTTTGCATTGTGTTTGTTTCAGAAAGCTCTAGCAGCACACCAAAAGGTGGAATTTTCCTTGCTGTCTAGAATTTCTGGTGATTTTCAGAATGGTTTTTGATATGTGTTCTGTGGTTTTTAAATATTTTCAGAAGAAGGAACTTGCCTTGAAGACAACCAGGAGGAGTGTGACCCTCCTCTGCACTAAGGCAAGCCACACCAGCATTTGGATGGTGTCATTTCAATGTCTATGAATTTTTCTACTTGAATATGATTTATTATATGCATTTTAAAAATTTGTTAAATACATATGATTGCTTACTAGTTATTTTGTCATGCTTGAAATGCTTGTTTAAGTTACTAGTTGAATGCATGGACTAGTTTGGTTCAGTAGAATAAAATTTTGCTTTAGTTATATTGTTGTGATAAATAATGATAGGTCTCTTACAAGTGATATTTTCATATAAATTATGAGTAAATCAAAATATTGCATGATAATAAAACTTGAGGTAGAACCAGTAAAGTTTAATCTTGAGTAGTGCAAGAACGTTATGTTGATAAGTTTGATCCGTGCATGGGAGTTGCATGCTTTGCATGTCGAGTAGTTGCATGATCACGCCATCGTATGACTTGGTAGTATAATTTTTTATTCAAGTTAAACCTGTAATAATGTCCAACTTGAATATGATGTTGATCAAGTCATGGTGCCACTGAATCGGCTTTTCTCAGTGCGACCACATTTACCTTGTGGGAGGTCTTGATTCAATCCTTTGTTGTGCCTCTCGCCGGTGCCTCCAACGAGGGAAGGTTATGGGCGTGCATACCCTGGCCCGGTAAGCAGACATAGCCTTGTGTGCCCGTTTGTTTTTATGGTACTTTGTCCCAGTTTGGGACCGTTTTGCCATAAAGGTGGCCGTTGGTGTCTTTGGTAGACACGGGGCCACCCAGGACATAGCCCTAAGAGGGAGTTTGTCGGAGTGGCCGGGAGAGTGTCATGACAAGGGGAGGGTTTCATCGGAATGCCGTTGGTCCACCCGAATGGGAGGGTGAGTCCTGGATTCCGTGGTGTGGGTAAAGTGCGCTACCTCTACAGAGTGTATTAAATCTATCGATAGCCGTGTCCTCGGTTATGGGCAGCACTCGGAAGTAAGTCACACCATGGATTAACTTTTATAATTAATCTTGCACACTAAATAACTGTTGATGGCACTGATGAATCTGGAGATCATGAGCTGATCATGAGTGATTGGTTTCAGTTGTGATCTTGGTATGATCACCGTTTGGTTACGAGGTAACCCATCTGGTAAGCGAGTCCGTGGGACTCGGTGCATATTTTGGTTTCACTGCATTAGTAGTATTGCGTGCATTGCATTAACCTGATTAATGGTCATGATATTGTTTGTCATTATGCTTATGTTTGTTGTGAGCTTGCAAGTACATTCAATGTACTGACCTGGCGTGTCATGCCAGTTTTCAGGCAAGTCGTTTCGCAACGGAGAGCTTCCCGCATCTAGGCCGTGTCCACGTCGGTGTCCCTGTGCTATGGAGTCCCACTTCGTCGTTCTTCCGCTGCCGCGTAGTTCGTGTTATCGAGGCCTCTTTGTGTTAATTAAATAATGTACATACTGTTCAGTCGCACCGTGTGTGCTGCTTGGCCTCTTATCTCAATGTAATATCAGACTCGTGTAATCCGCTAGCATCAATAAAGCGGTTGTTTCTGTACCATGTTGTTGTGTGTTGCTAGAAGACTTGATCTCTGGGCTGGGAATGCAAGGTAAACCGGTTGCTCTGAGCCGGGGTGCCACAACGCTTGGCATCAGAGCCGTGCTGATTGTAGGACACGCTAGACCTCTAGTGCATTAGTGGAACGGTAAATAGTTTCGTCTGAGTGCCGGTAGTCATAGAAATTGGTTGCTGCATTGCATGCATGGTTATCTGTTGTTATTACTAACCGTATGATGGTTGTGAGTGTAGATGGCTCCAGTTCCGATCTTGTACCATCCTGCGCCAGCTCCGTACACATCGCCGCACCTACTTCAGAATGTGTGGCGACGACTCTATCCAGAGGGTGCTGATCCAGAGTATCAGGTGTATCGGGAGCATCTGGCCGGAGCATTGTACGAGTATTATGCTGAGGTCACTCTACACCATAGTTCCCCTTTCGGCGCTTACACTCGTTCTACTAAGGGTGGTCTCGCTTCTACGCCGTCTCAGGCGGTCCAGTTTGCTGCACTCAAAGCTCTTGTAGACTTGCGCTATAACGATGTTCGCAAGCACACCCACCCAGGTTTCTTTTACTACCCATCTATGCACGAGAATGGGCGTATCCGCTTTCCTTTGATTAATCCGGAGTGCGATCGTCCTACTAGCCACCTTTCCCGTTATATCACTACCAGTTATCTCCTGAACTACGAGTTAGCTCGGGAGCTAGCCCGCGCCTGGATAGCTCTCGCCGCTGCTCGTAATAGGAACCCTCTCCCTACTGTCGGTTTCACTCCTTACGTTCCTCCAGTTTCTGCCACCACTCAGAGTACCACTACTCCCTTGGCAGTAACCCCTCGCAGTGCTCCTGCCGCGTGGGCTTCTCTTGTCGCTACTCCTGCAGCTCCTATGCTTAGATACCATCCCATGCCTGCCCCTGAGGGAGAGTCCTCGAGGCAGCGCCGTCTCGTCTCTCTTAACCCGGAGGTCACCACTATTAGTTCAGGATCTGGGTCCGGCTCAGGAGAGGAGCCCGCAGCAGCGCCATTCGAGCAGTAGATCGCTAGAGTATCCCGTCGGCATGAGTATGATGTATGGATGTAGACGCATGTGTTATGATGTTTAGTTTCATGTATGAGGGTAGTGACCCTCTCATGATGTTTAAACTCATGTTGGAAATTTCTTTTTATTCTCCTTGGTTTCTTTCGCTGTTTTCTTCTGGATTTGTCACTGGCTTTTCCCCCGTTTTTGGATATTTCTCATCGCGGTTGCTTTGCATTGGGAAAATAAATAATAAGATGCCGCGGGGAGGCAGCAGCAGCCAAGCTTGTGAGGATGTCTCTGTTCGTCGCTCCGCAAGAAAGGCAGGACAATCCCCCGAGCCGTATCAGCCACCTCTGCCTCCACCGCCACATCCGCCTTCTACTAAGCAAATCATGCGAATGTTTGAAGAAAGAAGGAACAATGATCCGATGGAACTACTGAAAAGTGTGCAAGTTATGGTTGGGCAGAATGGACATCAGAATGGTCATCACTCCAAGCTGTCAGATTTCCAGCGAAGCAAGCCTCCCAGTTTTAGTCAAGTTATTGATCCATTGGACACTGATGATTGGTTAAGGACTATTGAGAAGAAATTGGAAATTGCTCACACTGAAGAAGGAGACAAGGTTCCTTTCGCAACACATTATCTTGAAGGAGCTGCCGTGATATGGTGGGATAATGCTAAGGCCATGTGGCCCGCAGACGAGGAAATTACTTGGACCAAATTCAAGGATCATTTCCGCAAGTATCATATTCCCTCCAGAGTTATGAAAATCAAGCAGCGCGAATTCCTCTCTCTTACTCAGGGAAGCATGTCAGTCGGTGAGTACCTGAATAAATTCAACCATTTGGCTCGCTACTCACTCTATGATGTGGCCACCGAAGAACGGAAGGTCGACAGATTTCTTGGAGGACTGAATCAACATTTCAGGTGCACTCTCAGCATGTTCGATTTTCCGGACTTCCAAACTCTGGTGAACAAGGCTCTCATCACAGAAAGGGAACACAAGCTCATGCACGACAGCAGGCCAGCTAATAATGACCACAAGCGCAAATTTGAGGCTAAGAAGGATATGCAACCCATGTAGAAGGCTCGTACGTGGCAATAGACTCAGGTTGAGTACAAACCCAACTGGCAGCAAAATGTCAACAAGACCACCACTCAAGTCAAGAATATCGTGACCAGCTCGGTACGTGAAGATTGTCAGGGCAACAATTCCTGTTTCAGTTGTGGGCAAACCGGACATTACGCTAGACAGTGCCCCAAGAACGGCAAGCCAACAGCTCCATTCCGTCCGCAAGTCAACTATCTGGTGCCATATTCCGGCCCGAGTGCCATTCAAGGGCAAATCCATCATATCTCTGCCAATGAAGCCCAAGAGGACCCGGAAGTCGTCATTGGTATGTTTCCTATTAATAACATACCTACCATATTTTTATTTGACTCTGGGGCTTCCCAATCTTTTATTTCGCGGAGTTTTGCTGCCCAAAACAAATTTCCTTGCTCGATTTTGGGAAAACATATGCTGGTACAATCCCCGAGATCCTTGCTCAGAAGCAATCTGGTCTGTCGTAATCTGGAAATTGATATCAAGGGAGTCAAGTTTCCAATGTCTTTGATAATCATCGATTCCGACAAATTGGACATTATTCTGGGAATGAATTGGTTAACCCAATACCAAGTATGCATCAACTGTGCGACTAGAGAAGTTACCATGGCAAATCAGGAGGGTCGCATCGCAAGTTTTTATGCCCGCAAAAGCATACCCAAGAAGGATATGGTTTTCACTTCTGTGGCTGAAGAGGTGGAATTGATTCCGGTGGTCAGTGAGTATCCCGATGTATTTCCTGAGGAATTACCAGGAATGCCGCCAGACAGAGAACTGGAGTTTGCAATTGACTTGGTGCCTAGAACCACACCGATACACAAGAAATATTATCGGATGCCTTCATCAGAATTGGTGGAATTAAAGAAACAACTGGATGAAATGCTGCAGAAAGGATACATCCGCCCAAGCTCTTCACCGTGGGGATCACCCGCGATATTCGTGGATAAAAAAGATGGCAGTCTTCGGATATGCGTAGACTACCGACAGCTGAATGACGTCACCATCAAAAATAAGTATCTGCTACCAAGGATTGATGATTTGTTTGATCAACTCAGTGGGGCCAAAGTATTCTCCAAAATTTATTTGAGGACCGGATATCATCAACTCAAAATAAAGAAGGAAGATATTCCCAAGACTGCGTTCACCACTCGGTATGGTCTCTATGAGTATACCGTTATGTCATTCAGTCTCACCAACGCCCCAGCCTTCTTCATGCATATGATGAATAAGGTGTTTATGGACTTCTTGGACAAATTTGTGGTGGTGTTCATCGATGAAATCCTCATTTACTCAAAAAGCAAAAACGAACACAAGGAACACCTCCGAGCAGTTTTGCAGAGGCTCCGCGACCATCAGCTCTATGCCAAGTTCAGCAAATGTGAGTTTTGGCTCAAGAAAGTTGGATTTTTAGGGCATGTTCTCTCGGCAGAAGGAATAGCTGTGGATCCAAGCAAGGTAAAAGATGTGCTTGATTGGTCCGCACCCACGACAATCTCAGAAATCCGAAGTTTCCTTGGACTAGCCGGATATTATCGCCATTTTATTGAAGGATTCTCCAAGATTGCCAAGCCCATGACAGAGCTCCTAAAGAAGGATAAGAAGTTTGAATGGACTGAGGACTGTGAACGGAGTTTCAAGGAGCTAAAAACCAGATTGATGTCAGCACCAGTATTGACTCTTGCCGACATCTACCGCAGTTTTGATGTCTACTGTGACGCCTCCAGAAAAGGCCTTGGATGCGTACTTATGCAAGATGGAAAGGTTGTGGCTTATGCATCCTGACAACTACGGCCACACAAGGGAAATTATCCCACTCTGATTTGGAATTGGCCGCGGTGGTGCACGCTTTGAAGATTTGGAGACACTATCTTATTGGCAAGAGGTGCCAGATATTTACCGACCATAAGAGTCTCAAGTATGTATTCACTCAGCCCGATTTGAACCTTCATCAGCGAAGATGGCTGGAGTTGGTTAAGGATTACGACCTCGGTATAAATTATCACCCGGGCAAAGCTAATGTGGTTGCTGACGCTCTCAGCCACAAACCGGCCAACCTGAATGCTCTAATGGAATCTTTGCCTCATGAGCTTTATGAGGAAATTGCTCGGCTTAATTTGGTAATCGTGGATGCTAGTCTTGCCAGTATATTGGAAGTTACTCCTACCCTCGAAGAAGAAATTTGCAGCGCTCAAGCCAATGACAAATCATTGCAATTATATGCCAAGAGTATGCAAGAAGGGCAGACACAGAATTTCTCTAGAGATCAGCATGGTACGCTAAGATTCCGAGGAAGGATTTGCGTACCCAACCAAGAAGGTCCGAGGAAGAAAATATTGACAGAAGCGCATGAATCGCCATACTCAATTCACCCTCGTGGTACTGAAATGTACGAAGACCTTCGTCAGGTATTCTGGTGGAATGGAATGAAGAACGACATCGCTTACTTTGTGGCTTGTTGTGATATATGCAACAAGGTGAAGGCGGAACACCAAAAACCCGCCGGACTCCTTCAACCTTTACCCGTATCACAATGGAAATGGGACGATGTCTGCATGGATTTCATAACTGGTTTACCAAGGACTCACCGAGGAAATGACGCAATATGGGTCATAGTGGACACCTTAACGAAGGTGGCACATTTTCTCCCCATCCGGACCACCTACTGTGCCGATCAACTTGCACAATTGTATGTGTCCCGAATCGTCAGTCTGCATGGAGTACCAAAGACTATCACTTCGGATAGAGGATCTCTCTTCACTTCAGCATTTTGGTCCAGACTACATCAAGCCTTGGGAACTGCTCTAAAATACAGCATGACGTATCATCCCCAGGTAGATGGACAAACTGAGCGAGTAAACCAAATACTCGAAAATATGCTCCGGGCATGTGCATTGTCCCAAGGGCCCAAGTGGGAAGACTGTCTGCCCTACGCTGAGTTTTCCTACAACAACAGTTTCCAGACCAGCCTAAAGATGTCACCCTTTGAAGCTCTGTATGGTTGTAAGTGCCGCACTCTGCTGAATTGGTCTCAAACCGGGGACAGCCATATTTTCATGACTGATTTGATGATCGAAGCTGAGAAGCAAGTCAAGGAAATCCAAGGCAGACTGCAGTTGGCCAAATCTTGACAGAAAAGTTATTATGACGTCAAACACCGTCAGATCCACTTCGAACCCGAAGAATACGTCTATCTCTGATTTACCCCTATGAAAGGAGTTAAGAGGTTTCAGACCCGAGGAAAAATTGGCACCCAGATATATCGGTCCGTTTCCAGTCATGGCCAGAGTTGGAACAGTTGCATATCAGTTGGAATTGCCACCCGAACTGTGAGAGGTGCACAATGTGTTTCATGTCTCACAGCTAAGGAGATGTATCTCGCCACAGGAGAAAAGGACTGATATGGCAGAGATAGAACTGGCTAAGGATTTGACATATGAGGAAAAGCCAACCAGAATATTGGATGAGACAGAAAGAGTCGCTCGCAGCAAAGTAATAAGGTTTTACAAGGTTCAGTGGGAACGTCACACCGAGGAAGAGGCAACCTGGGAAAGAGAGGAATTTTTAAGGACTGCTTACTCAGAATGGTTTTCCCAAGCAACCGAATCTCGAGGACGAGATTCATCCTAAGTGGGGGAGGTTTGTGACAGCCTGGTTTTTGCCTTCTCTCTTTTCCGGACATGGTTTTGCCTTTGCTTTGGATTTGAGTTTTTGGAGTCAATTCAAATGGACTTGTCACTTGGCATGCCCTTGACTCTCACCCAAGGGACCTATCTACCCCTCATTCAAATTTATTTCTATGAATAATCCTCAAATTAATCAAATGAATATTTTTCATAAAAGGAAAATATTCATTTTTCCCTCTGAAACTCATTTCAGAACCTAGTGCTCCAAAGCAACCCGCATTTTTATTGCTCCCAAAAATCTGAAATACTTCCTGAATATTCTTTGAACCATGGCCCACCTTCCCAAGCAAAAATATTGCATGACTTTTTGTAATATTTTTGCTACAGAAAATAATTTCTCTTCTGGCCCAAAATTCCACTTTGCACAACAAGTGCATTTTTCCTTGATCTTTTGGCCCTGAGTTTTCTTGAGCCTCTTCACCCTCCTAAGAAAACCTTAACCCCAGGAGGTCAGCCCTAATGGCCATCTAGAAGCTAGCCAAACTTGGCGACCAAGTTCCTGGTCAGAAACTTGCCAAGTTGGTAGCGTCACATCTGGTCGGCCTGGCGATGAGTCCTCAACTCCCCTAGACTAAACACTGCATGATCTTTAGCCCAGACATGGTTTGGTCGCACGTGGGCGCCGTTTTGACCATGCCAGGGCGGTGACCGCGTGTGGACACGGGGCCTGGCTGGTGCTCGACGCGCTCTGAGTAGCGCCAACGCCTTTGTTTGGCGCGTGCTCGAGCCAGAGCTCGTCGACGGCTGCCGCAATGCGCCACCAGCCCCGACTCTTCACCCTTGACCCCTCGCTAGTGCTCGCCGACGCCGGAGATGCCGCAGTGAGCACGGGCACGTCGCGGCCAAAAGGCACAGTGCGCTCGTGCCCTTGTCCTCTTCTCCCCTAGCCTCCTGTGCTCGTTCGCGAGCGTGGACAGCTCTTGCCTTTGCGCTGAACCCTTGCCCCCTCTCACTGGCGCCTTTCATCGTCGTTCACCAGTTTCCAGAGCACTCCGGCGGTGCCATGTAACCCCCTCTCGCTCTGGCTATATATAGCGCCCCCTCCTCGATTCCAAGCCTCACACCGCACCACACAACCTCCACGACCACGTAGAAGAACGTAGCCCGGTCGGGCAGGCCTCTGGCCGTCGACCCCGCAGCCCAACAACCCCACTCCCTAGCCCCTCTAGCCTTAGCAACCTCTCAGGCGCGTCGCTGGGGATCCTCTGGTGTCGCCTGGACCCAGCTGAGCCTCTGGAGTCGCCCCTCGCCGTCTCCTTCTTCCTCTCCGGCAAGCACCGTCCGCCATCGCCGCTTGCGAGCTTGATTGCGAGCAACTCCGGCCATCCCACGGCAAGCCACGGGTACGGGCAGGTGCGCCATGACCCCCTCTTCATTTCTATCCCTTTGGTTTTGCCCAAGACCCACTCCTCGCCGGCGTAGACTCTGGCGGAGCGCCGCCGCGCTCTGTTTTCCCTCTCTCTCCTGACCGGTGGGGCCTGGTGTCAGTCTCACCACTCGCACCCGAAGCGGTATGAGTGGAGGCGTATTCTGGTTTTACGCCATCGACGTCACCCCCAGGTTTTCCGAATTATTCAAATTTAATTAGATTTTGACCAAAACTTTGACCAGCTACATCTCCTAGCCCCTAAGTCCAAATGAGTTGATTCTTTTTGCATTGAGTTTGTGTCAGAAAGCTCTAGAAGCACACCAAAATGTGGAATTTTCCTTGCTGTCTAGAATTTCTGGTGATTTTTAGAATGGTTTTTGATATGTGTTTTGTGGTTTTTTAATATTTTCAGAAGAAGGAACTTGCCTTGAAGACAACCAGGAGGAGTGTGACCCTCCTCTGCACTAAGGCAAGCCACACCAGCATTTGGATGGTGTCATTTCAATGTCTATGAATTTTTCTACTTGAATATGATTTATTATATGCATTTTAAAAATTTGTTAAATACATATGATTGCTTACTAGTTATTTTGTAATGCTTGAAATGCTTGTTTAAGTTACTGGTTGAATGCATGGACTAGTTTGGTTCAGTAGAATAAAATTTTTCTTTAGTTATATTGCTGTGATAAATAATGATAGTTCTCTTGCTAGTGATATTTTCATTTAAATTATGAGTAATCAAAATATTGCATGATAATATAACTTGAGGTAGAACCAATAAAGTTTAATCTTGAGTAGTGCAAGAACGTTATGTTGATAAGTTTGATCCGTGCATGGGAGTTGCATGCTTTGCATGTCGAGTAGTTGCATGATCACGGCATTGTATGCCTTGGTAGTTTAAATTTTTATTCAAGTTAAACCTGTAATAATGTCCAACTTGAATATGATGTTGATCAAGTCATAGTGCCACTGAATCGGGTTTCCTCAGTGCGACCACATTTACCTTGTGGGAGGTCTTGATTCGATCCTTTGTTGTGCCTCTCACCGGTGCCTCCAACGAGGGAAGGTTATGGGCGTGCATACCCTGGCCCGGTAAGCAGACATAGCCTTGTGTGCCCGTTTGTTTTTATGGTACCTTGTCCCGGTTTGGGACCGTTTTGCCACGACGGTGGCCGTTGGTGTCTTTGGTAGACACGGGGCCACCCAGGACATAGCCCTAAGAGGGAGTTTGTCGGAGTGGACGGGAGAGTGTCATGACAAGGGAAGGGTTTTGTCGGAATGCCGTTAGTCCACCCGAATGGGAGGGTCAGTCCTGGATTCCGTGGTGTGGGTAAAGTGCGCTACCTTTGCAGAGTGTATTGAATCTATCAATATCTGCATCCTCGGTTATGGGCACCACTTGGAAGTAAGTCACACCATAGATCAACTTTTATAATTAATCTTGCACACTAAATTACTGTTGATGGCACTGATGAATCTGGAGATCATGAGTGATTGGTTTCAGTTGTGATCCAGGTATGATCACCATTTGGTTACGAGGTAACCCGTCTGGTAAGCGAGTCCGTGGGACTCGGTGCATATTTTGGTTTCACTGCATTAGTAGTATTGCTTGCATTGCATTAACCTGATTAATGGTCATGATATTGTTTGTCATTATGCTTATGTTTGTTGTGAGCTTGCAAGTACATTCAATGTACTGACCTGGCGTGTCATGCCAGTTTTCAGGCAAGTCATTTCGCATCGGAGAGCTTCCCGCATCTAGGCTGTGTCCACGTCGGTGTCCCTGTGCTATGGAGTCCCACTTCGTCATTCTTCCGCTGCTGCGTAGTTCGTGTTATCGAGGCCTGTTTATGTTCATTAAATAATGTACATACTGTTCAGCCGCTCCATGTGTGCCGCTTGGCCTCTTATCTCGATGTAATATCAGGCTCGTGTAATCCGCTAGCATCAATAAAGCGGTTGTTTCTGTACCATGTTGTTTTGTGTTGCCAGAAGACTTGATCTCTGGGCTGGCAATGCAAGGTAAACTGGTTGCTCTGAGCCGGGCTGCCACAACCGCTAGGTGTACCACCTGCGCCAGCAACTGCAGACATTGTGAATGCCTGACAGTCACGTATTGATGACTACTCGATAGTTCAGTGTGCCATGCTTTATGGCTTAGAATTGGGACTTCAAAGATGTTTTGAACGTCATGGAGAATATGAGATGTTCCAGGAGTTGAAGTTATATTTCAAGCAAATGCCCGAATTGAGAGATATGAAGTCTCCAATAAGTTCTATAGCTGCAAAATGGAGGAGAATAGTTCTGTCAGTGAACATATACTCAAAATGTCTGGGTACCACAACCACTTGACTCAACTGGGAGTTAATCTTCCTGATGATAGTGTCATTGACATAGTTCTTCAATCGCTGCCACCAAGCTACAAAAGCTTCGTGATGAACTATAATATGCAAGGGATGGATAAGACAATTCCCGATCTCTTTGCGATGCTAAAAGGCTGCGGAGGTAGAAATCAAGAAAGAGCATCAAGTGTTGATGGTTAACAAGACCACTAGTTTCAAGAAAAAGGGCAAAGGGAAGAAGGGGAACTTCAAGAAGAACGGCAAGCAAGTTACTGCTCAAGTGAAGAAGCCCAAGTCTGGACCTAAGCCTGAGACTGAGTGCTTCTACTGCAAAGGGACTGGTCACTGGAAGCGGAACTGCCCCAAGTATTTGGCGGATAAGAAGGATGGCAAAGTGAAAGGTATATTCGATATACATGTTATTGATGTGTACCTTACTAATGCTCATAGTAGCGCCTGGGTATTTAATAATGGTTTTGTTGCCCATATTTGCAACTCGAAACAGGGGCTACGGATTAAACGAATATTGGCTAAGGACGAGGTGGCGATGCACGTGGGAAATGGTTCGAAAGTCGATGTGACTGCTGTTGGCACGCTACCTCTACATCTACCTCCGGGATTAGTTTTAGACCCGAATAATTGTTATTTGGTGCCAGCGTTAAGCATGACCATTATATCTAGATCTTGTTTGATGCGAGATGGTTATTCATTTAAATCAGAGAATAATGGTTGTTCTATTTATATGAGTAATATCTTTTATGGTCATGCACCCTTGATGAGTGGTCTATTTTTGTTGAATCTCGATTGTAGTGATACACATATTCATAATGTTGAAGCCAAAAGATGCAAGGTTAATAATGATAGTGCAAGTTATTTGTGGCACTGCCGTTTAGGTCATATAGGTGTAAAGCGCTGATACGTCCATTTTGCATCATGCTTTTATATCAATATTTATTGCATTATGGGCTGTTATTACACGTTATGTCACAATACTTATGCCTATTCTCTCTTATTTTACAAGGTTTACATAAGGAGGGAGAATGCCGACAGCTGGAATTCTGGGCTGGAAAAGGAGCAAATATTAGAGACCTATTCTGCACAACTCCAAAAGTCCTGAAACTCCATGAAAGCTATTTTTGGAAATAATAAAAAATAGTGAGCGGAAGAAATACCAGAGGGGGCCCACACCCTGGCCACGAGGGTGGGGGGCACGCCCTACCCACTTGGGCGCGCCCCCTGCCTCGTGGGCCCCCTGTTGGCCCTCCGGTGCCCATCTTCTGCTATATGAAGTCTTTCGTCCGAAGAAAAATCATAAGCAAGCTTTCGGGACGAGACTCCGCCGCCACGAGGCGGAACCTTGGCGGAACCAATCTAGGGCTCCGGCAGAGCTGTTCTGCCGGGGACACTTCCCTCCGGGAGGGGGAAATTGTAGGAAATATGCCCTAGAGGCAATAATAAAATGGTTATTATTATATTTCCTTGTTCATGATAATTGCTATTGTTCATGCTATAATTGTGTTATCCAGAAATCGTAATACATGTGTGAATACATAGACCACAACATGTCCCTAGTGAGCCTCTAGTTGACTAGCTCATTGATCAACAGATAGTCATGGTTTCTTGACTATGGACATTGGATGTCATTGATAACGGGATCACATCATTAGGAGAATGATGTGATGGACAAGACCCAATCCTAAGCATAGCACAAAAGATCGTGTAGTTCGTTTGCTAGAGCTTTTCCAATGTCAAGTATCATTTCCTTAGACCATGAGATCGTGCAACTCCCGGATGCCATAGGAGTGCATTGGGTGTACCAAACGTCACAACGTAACTGGGTGACTATAAAGGTGCACTATGGGTATCTCCGAAAGTGTCTGTTGGGTTGGCACGGATCGAGACTGGGATTTGTCACTCCGTATGACGGAGAGGTATCTCTGAGCCCACTCGGTAATGCATCATCATAATGAGCTCAATGTGACTAAGGAGTTAGCCACGGGATCATGCATTACGGTACGAGTAAAGTGACTTGCCGGTAACGAGATTGAACGAGGTATTGGGATACCGACGATCGAATCTCGGGCAAGTAACGTACCGATTGACAAAGGGGATTGTATACGGGATTGATTGAATCCTCGACTTCGTGGTTCATCCGATGAGATCATCATGGAACATGTGGGAGCTAACATGGGTATCCAGATCCCGCTGTTGGTTATTGACCGGAGAGTCGTCTCGGTCATGTCTGCATGTCTCCCGAACCCGTAGGGTCTACACACTTAAGGTTCGGTGACGCTAGGGTTGTAGAGATATTAGTATGCGGAAACCCGAAAGTTGTTCGGAGTCCCGGATGAGATCCCGGACGTCACGAGGAGTTTCGGAATGGTCCGGAGGTGAAGAATTATATATAGGAAGTCCAGTTTCGGCCACCGGGAAAGTTTTGGGGGTTATCGGTATTGTACCGGGACCACCGGAAGGGTCCCGGGGGTCCACCGGGTGGGGCCACCTGTCCCGGAGGGCCCCATGGGCTGAAGTGGGGAGGGGAACCAGCCACTGGTGGGCTGGTGCGCACCCCTTGGGCCTCCCCTGCGCCCAGGTTTGGAAACCCTGGGGGTAGGCGGGGGGGGGGCGCCCCACTTGGCTTGGGGGGCAAGCCACCCCCTTGGCCGCCCCCTCAGATGGGATCTCCGGGGGGCCGGCGCCCCCCCAGGACCCCTATATATAGTGGGGGGAGGGAGGGCAGCAGTACCCTAGCCCCTGGCGCCTCCCTCTCCCTCCCATGACACCTCTCCCTCCCGCTTGCGCTTGGCGAAGCCCTGCCGGGATCCCCGCTACTTCCACCACCACGCCGTCGTGCTACTGGATCTCCATCAACCTCTCCTCCCCCCTTGCTGGATCAAGAAGGAGGAGACGTCGCTGCTCCGTACGTGTGTTGAACGCGGAGGTGCCGTCCGTTCGGCGCTCGGTCATCGGTGATTTGGATCACGACGAGTACGACTCCATCAACCCCGTTCACTTGAACGCTTCCGCTCGCGATCTACAAGGGTATGTAGATGCACTCCTTCTTTCTCGTTGCTAGTAAACTCCATAGATGGATCTTGGTGATGCGTAGAAAATTTTAAAATTCTGCTACGATCCCCAACAGTGGCATCATGAGCCAGGCCTATGCGTAGTTTCTATGCACGAGTAGAACACAAAGCAGTTGTGGGCGTAGATGTTGTCAATTTTTCTTGCCACTACTAGTCTTATCTTGTTTCGGCGGTATTGTGGGATGAAGTGGCCCGGACCGACCTTACACGTACGCTTACGTGAGACAGGTTCCACCGACTGACATGCACTAGTTGCATAAGGTGGCTAGCGGGTGTCTGTCTCTCCCACTTTAGTCGGAACGGATTCGATGAAAAGGGTCCTTATGAAGGGTAGATAGAAATTGGCATATCACGTTGTAGTTTTACGTAGGTAAGAAACGTTCTTGCTAGAAACCTATAGAAGCCACGTAAAAACTTGCAACAACAATTAGAGGACGTCTAACTTGTTTTTGCAGCATGTGCCTTGTGATGTGATATGGCCAGAAGATGTGATGAATGATATATGTGATGTATGAGATTGATCATGTTCTTGTAATAGGAATCACGACTTGCATGTCGATGAGTATGACAACCGGCAGGAGCCATAGGAGTTGTCTTTATTTTTTGTATGACCTGCGTGTCATTGAATAACGCCATGTAAATTACTTTACTTTATTGCTAAACGCGTTAGCCATAGAAGTAGAACTAATCGTTGGCGTGACAACTTCATGAAGACACGATGATGGAGATCATGATGATGGAGATCATGGTGTCATGCCGGTGACGAAGATGATCATGGCGCCCCGAAGATGGAGATCAAAAGGAGCAAAATGATATTGGCCATATCATGTCACTATTTGATTGCATGTGATGTTTATCATGTTATACATCTTATTTGCTTAGTACGACGGTAGTAAGTAAGATGATCCCTTATAATAATTTCAAGAAAGTGTTCCCCCTAACTGTGCACCGTTGCGAAGGTTCGTTGTTTCGAAGCACCACGTGATGATCGGGTGTGATAGATTCTAACATTCGCATGCAACGGGTGTTGACGAGCCTAGCATGTACAGACATGGCCTCGGAACACACGCAATACACTTAGGTTGACTTGACGAGCCTAGCATGTACAGACATGGCCTTGGAACACGGAAGACCGAAAGGTCGAGCATGAGTCGTATAGAAGATACGATCAACATGAAGATGTTCACCGATGTTGACTAGTCCGTCTCACGTGATGATCGGACACGGCCTAGTTAACTCGGATCATGTTTCACTTAGATGACTAGAGGGATGTCTATCTGAGTGGGAGTTCATTGTATAATTTGATTAGATGAACTTAATTATCATGAACTTAGTCTAAAATCTTTACAATATGTCTTGTAGATCAAATGGCCCACGTTGCCCTCAACTTCAACGCGTTCCTAGAGAAAACCAAGCTGAAACATGATGGCAGCAACTATACGGACTGGGTCCAGAACCTGAGGATCATCCTCATAGCTGCCAAGAAAGATTATGTCCTAGAAGCACCGCTAGGTGAAGCACCCATCCCAGAGAACCAAGACGTTATGAACGCTTGGCAATCACGTGCTGATGATTACTCCCTTGTTCAGTGCGGCATGCTTTACAGCTTAGAACCGGGGCTCCAAAAGCGTTTTGAGAAAGAGCATATGAGATGTTCGAAGAGCTGAAAATGGTTTTCCAAGCTCATGCCTGGGTCGAGAGATATGAAGTCTCCGACAAATTCTTCATTTGTAAAATGGAGGAAAATAGTTCTGTCAGTGAGCACATACTCAAAATGTCTGGGTTACACAACCGCTTGTCTCAGCTGGGAGTTAATCTCCCGGATGACGCGGTCATTAACAGAATCCTTCAGTCGCTTCCACCAAGCTACAAGAGCTTTGTGATGAACTTCAATATGCAGGGGATGGAAAAGACCATTCCTGAGGTATATTCAATGTTGAAATCAGCGGAGGTGGAGATCAGAAAGGAACATCAAGTGTTGATGGTGAATAAAACCACTAAGTTCAAGAAAGGCAAGGGTAAGAAGAACTTCAAGAAGGACGGCAAGGGAGTTGCCGTGCCCGGTAAGCCAGTTGCCGGGAAGAAGTCAAAGAATGGACCCAAGCCTGAGACTGAGTGCTTTTATTGCAAGGGAAGTGGTCACTGGAAGCGGAACTGCCCCAAATACTTAGCGGACAAGAAGGCCGGCAACACCAAAGGTATATGTGATATACATGTAATTGATGTGTACCTTACCAGTACTCGTAGTAGCTCCTGGGTATTTGATACCGGTGCGGTTGCTCATATTTGTAACTCAAAACAGGAGCTGCGGAATAAGCGGAGACTGGCGAAGGACGAGGTGACGATGCGCGTCGGGAATGGTTCCAAGGTCGATGTGATCGCCGTCGGCACGCTGCCTCTACATTTACCTACGGGATTAGTTTTAAACCTCAATAATTGTTATTTAGTGCCAGCTTTGAGCATGAACATTGTATCAGGATCTCGTTTAATTCGAGATGGCTAGTCATTTAAATCCGAGAATAATGGTTGTTCTATTTATATGAGAGATATGTTTTATGGTCATGCCCCGCTGGTCAATGGTTTATTCTTAATGAATCTCGAATGTGATGTTACACATATTCATAGTGTGAATACCAAAAGATGTAAAGTTGATAACGATAGTCCCACATACTTGTGGCACTGCCGCCTTATTCACATTGGTGTCAAACGCATGAAGAAGCTCCATGCAGATGGACTTTTGGAGTCTCTTGATTACGAATCATTTGGCACGTGCGAACCATGCCTCATGGGTAAGATGACCAAGACTCCGTTCTCCGGAACAATGGAGCGAGCAACCAACTTATTGGAAATCATACATACTGATGTGTGCGGTCCAATGAGTGTTGAGGCTGGCGGTGGCTATCGTTATGTTCTCACTCTCACTGATGACTTAAGTAGATATGGGTATGTCTACCTAATGAAACACAAGTCTGAAACCTTTGAAAAGTTCAAGGAATTTCAGAGTGAGGTTGAGAATCAACGTGACAGGAAAATAAAGTTCTTACGATCAGATCGTGGGGGAGAATATTTAAGTCACGAATTTGGTACGCACTTAAGGAAATGTGGAATCGTTTCACAACTCACGCCGCCTGGAACACCTCAGCGAAATGGTGTGTCCGAACGTCGTAATCGCACTCTATTGGATATGGTGCGATCTATGATGTCTCTTACCGATCTACCGCTCTCATTTTGGGGCTATGCTTTAGAGACTACCGCATTCACTTTAAATAGGGCTCCATCAAAATCCGTTGAGACGACACCGTATGAATTATGGTTTGGGAAGAAACCTAAGCTGTCGTTTCTAAAAGTTTGGGGATGCAATGCTTATGTCAAGAAACTTCAACCTGAAAAGCTCGAACCCAAGTCGGAAAAATGCGTCTTCATAGGATACCCTAAGGAAACCATTGGGTATACCTTCTACCTCAGATCCGAAGGCAAAATCTTTGTTGCCAAGAACGGGTCCTTTCTGGAGAAAGAGTTTCTCTCGAAAGAAGTGAGTGGGAGGAAAGTGGAACTTGACGAGGTGATAGTCACCCCTTCCGAACCGGAAAGTAGCACAGCGCGGGAAGATGTTCCTATGGTGCCTACACTGACTGGGGAGGAAGTTAATGATGATGATCATGAAGCTTCGGATCAAGTTACTGCTGAACTTCGTAGGTCCACAAGGACACGTTCCGCACCAGAGTGGTACGGCAACCCTGTCCTGGAAATCATGTTGTTAGACAACGGTGAACCTTCGAACTATGAAGAAGCAATGGCGGGCCCGGATTCCAACAAATGGCTTGAAGCCATGCAATCCGAGATAGGATCCATGTATGAAAACGAAGTATGGACTTTGACTGACTTGCCCGATGATCGGCGAGCCATAGAAAATAAATGGATCTTTAAGAAGAAGACAGACGTGGATGGTAATGTGACCATCTATAAGGCTCGACTTGTCGCTAAGGGTTATCGACAAGTTCAAGGGGTTGACTACGATGAGGCTTTCTCACCCGTAGCGAAGCTGAAGTCCGTCCGAATCATGTTAGCAATTGCCACATTCTATGATTATGAGATATGGCAAATGGACGTCAAAACGGCATTCCTTAACGACTTTCTTAAGGAAGAATTGTATATGATGCAGCCGGAAGGTTTTGTCGATCCTAAGAATGCTAACAAGGTATGCAAGCTCCAGCGCTCCATCTATGGGCTGGTGCAAGCATCTCGGAGTTGGAACATTCGATTTGATGAGATGATCAAAGCGTTTGGGTTTACACAGACTTATGGAGAAGCCTGTGTTTACAAGAAAGTGAGTGGGAGCTCTGTAGCATTTCTCTTATTATATGTGGATGACATACTATTGATGGGAAATGATATAGAATTCTTGGAAAGTACAAAGGCCTACTTGAATAAGTGTTTTTCAATGAAGGACCTTGGAGAAGCTGCTTATATATTAGGCATCAAGATCTATAGAGATAGATCAAGACGCCTCATTGGTCTTTCACAGAGTACGTACCTTGACAAGATATTGAAGAAGTTCAATATGGATCAGTCCAAGAAGGGGTTCTTGCCTGTATTGCAAGGTGCGCAATTGAGCACGGCTCAATGCCCGACCACGGCAGAAGATAGAGAAAAGATGAGTGTCATCCCCTATGCCTCGGCCATAGGGTCTATTATGTATGCCATGCTGTGTACCAGACCTGATGTAAACCTTGCCGTAAGTTTGGTAGGAAGGTACCAAAGTAATCCCGGCATGGAACACTGGACAGCGATCAAGAATATCCTGAAGTACCTGAAGAGGACTAAGGATATGCTTCTCGTTTATGGAGGTGACGAAGAGCTCGTCGTAAAGGGTTACGTCGACGCTAGCTTCGACACATATCTGGATGACTCTAAGTCACAAACCGGATACGTGTATATTTTGAATGGAGGGGCAGTAAGCTGGTGCAGTTGCAAGCAAAGCGTCGTGGCGGGATCTACATGTGAAGTGGAGTACATGGCGGCCTCAGAGGCAGCGCAAGAAGCAATCTGGATGAAGGAGTTCATTACCGACCTAGGGGTGATTCCCAATGTGTCGGGCCCGATGACTCTCTTCTGTGACAACACTGGAGCTATTGCCCTTGCCAAGGAGCCCAGGTTTCACAGGAACACCAGGCATATCAAGCGTCGCTTCAACTCCATCCGTGAAAGTGTTCAAAATGGAGACATGGATATTTGTAAAGTACATACGGACCTGAATGTAGCAGATCCGTTGACTAAACCTCTCCCTAGAGCAAAACATGATCAACACCAGAACTCTATGGGTGTTCGATTCATCACAATGTAACTAGATTACTGACTCTAGTGCAAGTGGGAGACTATTGGAAATATGCCCTAGAGGCAATAATAAAATGGTTATTATTATATTTCCTTGTTCATGATAATTGTCTATTGTTCATGCTATAATTGTGTTATCCGTAAATCGTAATACATGTGTGAATACATAGACCACAACATGTCCCTAGTGAGCCTCTAGTTGACTAGCTCGTTGATCAACAGATAGTCATGGTTTCCTGACTATGGACATTGGATGTCATTGATAACGGGGTCACATCATTAGGAGAATGATGTGATGGACAAGACCCAATCCTAAGCATAGCACAAAAGATCGTGTAGTTCGTTTGCTAGAGCTTTTCCAATGTCAAGTATCATTTCCTTAGACCATGAGATCGTGCAACTCCCGGATGCCGTAGGAGTGCTTTGGGTGTACCAAACGTCACAACGTAACTGGGTGACTATAAAGGTGCACTATGGGTATCTCCGAAAGTGTCTGTTGGGTTGGCACGGATCGAGACTGGGATTTGTCACTCCGTATGACGGAGAGGTATATCTGGGCCCACTCGGTAATGCATCATCATAATGAGCTCAATGTGACTAAGGAGTTAGCCACGGGATCATGCATTATGGTACGAGTAAGTGACTTGCCGGTAACGAGATTGAATGAGGTATTGGGATACCGACGATCGAATCTCGGGCAAGTAACGTACCGATTGACAAAGGGAATTGTATATGGGATTGATTGAATCCTCGACATCATGGTTCATCCGATGAGATCATCGTGGAACATGTGGGAGCCAACATGGGTATCCAGATCCCGCTGTTGGTTATTGACCGGAGAGTCGTCTCGGTCATGTCTGCATGTCTCCCGAACCCGTAGGGTCTACACACTTAAGGTTCGGTGACGCTAGGGTTGTAGAGATATTAGTATGCGGAAACCCGAAAGTTGTTCGGAGTCCCGGATGAGATCCCGGACGTCACGATGAGTTCCGGAATGGTCCGGAGGTGAAGAATTATATATAGGAAGTCCAGTTTCGGCCACCGGGAAAGTTTCGGGGGTTATCGGTATTGTACCGGGACCACCGGAAGGGTCCCGGGGGTCCACCGGGTGGGGCCACCTGTCCCGGAGGGCCCCATGGGCTGAAGTGGGGAGGGGAACCAGCCACTGGTGGGCTGGTGCGCCCCCCTTGGGCCTCCCCTGCGCCAAGGGTTGGAAACCCTGGGGGTGGGGGGGCGCCCCACTTGGCTTGGGGGGCAAGCCACCCCCTTGGCCGCCCCCCCTCAGATGGGATCTCCAGGGGGCCAGCGCCCCCCAGGACCCCTATATATAGTGGGGGGAGGGAGGGCAGCAGTACCCTAGCCCCTGGCGCCTCCCTCTCCCTCCCATGACACCTCTCCCTCCCGCTTGCGCTTGGCGAAGCCCTGCCGGGATCCCCGCTACTTCCACCACCACGCCGTCGTGCTGCTGGATCTCCATCAACCTCTCCTTCCCCCTTGCTGGATCAAGAAGGAGGAGGCGTCGCTGCTCCGTACGTGTGTTGAACGCGGAGGTGCCGTCCGTTCGGCGCTCGGTCATCGGTGATTTGGATCACGACGAGTACGACTCCATCAACCCCGTTCACTTGAACGCTTCCGCTCGCGATCTACAAGGGTATGTAGATGCACTCCTTCTTTCTTGTTGCTAGTAAACTCCATAGATGGATCTTGGTGATGCGTAGAAAATTTTAAAATTCTGCTACGATCCCCAACAGAAATCATCGCCATCGTCATCACCAACGCTCCTCTCATCGGGAGAGGGCCAATCTCCATCAACATCTTCACCAGCACCATGTCCTCTCAAACCCTAGTTCATCTCTTGTATTCAATTCTTGTCTCTAAGTCCAGGATTGGTACTTGTAGGTTGCTAGTAGTGTTGATTACTCCTTGTAGTTGATGCTAGTTGGTTTATTTGGTGGAAGATCACATGTTCAGATCCTTTATGCATATTAATACTCCTCTGATTATGAACATGAATATGCTTTGTGAGTAGTTACGTTTGTTCCTGAGGACATGGGAGAAGTCTTGCTATTAGTAGTCATGTGAATTTGGTATTCGTTCGATATTTTGATGAGATGTATGTTGTCTCTCCTCTAGTGGTGTTATGTGAACGTCGACTACATGACACTTCACCATTATTTGGGTCTAGAGGAAGGCATTGGGAAGTAATAAGTAGATGATGGCTTGCTAGAGTGACAGAAGCTTAAACCCTAGTTTATGCGTTGCTTCGCAAGGGGCTGATTTGGATCCATATGTTTCATGCTATGGTTAGGTTTACCTTAATACTTCTTTTGTAGTTGCGGATGCTTGCAATAGGGGTTAATCATAAGTGGGGTGCTTGTCCAAGTAAGGACAGCACCCAAGCACCGGTCCACCCACATATCAAATTATCAATGTACCGAACGCAAATCATATGAACGTGATGAAAACTTGCTTGATGATAATTCCCATGTGTCCTCGGGAGCGTTTTTCTCTATATAAGAGTTTGTCCAGGCTTGTCATTGGCTACAAAAAGGATTGGGCCACCTTGCTGCACTTTATTTACTTTTGTTACTTGTTGCTCGTTACAAATTATCTTATCACAAAACTATCTGTTACCTATTATTTCAGTGCTTGCAGAGAATACCTTGCTGAAAACCGCTTATCATTTCCTTCTGCTCCTCGTTGGGTTCGACACTCTTACTTATAGAAAGGACTACGATAGATCCCCTATACTTGTGGGTCATCAAGACTGTTTTCTGGCGCCGTTGCCGGGGAGTGAAGCGCCTTTGGTAGGTGGAATTTGGTAAGGAAAAATTTATATAGTGTGCTGAAATTTACTGTCACTTGTTACTATGGAAATTAATCCTCTGATGGGCTTGTTCGGGGTATCTTCACCCCGACCAGTAGAGCAAAGAGTTGCTCCTCAACCTACTGAACATACTGAAGATGAAAATGTCTACTTTGGGATTCCTTCGGGTATGATAGAAAAACTGCTAGCTAATCCTTTTGCAGGAGATGGAACAATGCATCCTGATGAGCACCTAATATATGTGGATGAAGTTTGTGGATTATTTAAGCTTGCAGGTGTGCCCGATGATGTTATTAAGAAGAGGGTCTTCCCTTTATCTTTGAAGGGAGATGCATTGACATGGTATAGGCTATGTGATGATATGGGATCATGGAACTACAAACGATTGAAATTTTAATTTCATCAGAAGTTTTATCCTATGCATCTTGTTCATCGTGATCGCAATTATATATATAATTTCTGGCCTCGCGAAGGAGAAAGCATCGCTCAAGGTTGGGGGAGGCTTAAATCAATGTTATATTCATGCCCCAATCATGAGCTCCCAAGATAGATAATTATTCAAAAAAATTATGCTCGGCTTTATGATAACAATCGCACCATGCTCGATACTTCTTGTGCTGGCTCTTTTATGATGAAGACTATTGAATTCAAAGGGGATTTATTGGAAAGAATTAAACGCAACTCTTGAGATTGGGACCTCGACGAAGGTAAGGAGTCAGGTATGACACCTAAGTTTGATTGTGTTAAATCTTTTATGGATACCGATGTTTTCCGTAAATTTAGCACTAAATATGGACTTGACTCTGAGATAGTAGCTTCTTTCTGTGAACCTTTTGCTACCCATGTTGATCTCCCTAAGGAGAAGTGGTTTAAATATCATCCTCCCATAGAAGTAAAAGTAGCTGCACCTATTAAAGTTGAAGAAAAGACTATCACTTATAATGATCCTATTGTTCCTACTTCTTATGTTGAGAAACCACCTTTTCCTGTTAGGATAAAAGATCATGCTAAAGCTTCAACTATGGTTCGTAAAAGAAATATTAGAACTTATATACCTCCTGAGCAAGTTAAAGTTGAACCTAATATTTCTATTGTTAAAGATCTCTTGTGTGATAATAGTGATGGGCATGTTATTCATTTCTGTAATGAAACTGCTAGAATTGCCAAACCTTGTGCTAAAGATAAACATAGACCTGTGGTAGGCATGCCTGTTATTTCTATTAAAATAGGAGATCATTGTTATCATGGCTTATGTGATATGGGTGCTAGTGCTAGTGCAATACCTATTGACTTATACAAAGAAATTATGCATGATATTGCACCTACTGAGTTAGAAGATATTGATGTCACAATTAAACTTGCCAATAGAGATACTATTTCACCCATGGGAATTGTTAGAGATGTTGAAGTCTTGTGTGGGAAAACTAAATATCCTGCTGATTTTCTTGTTCTTGGCTCCCCACAAGATAGCTTTTGTCCCATTATATTTGGTAGACCCTTCTTGAACACTGTTAATGCTAGGATAGACAGCGAAAAAGATGTTGTTACTATTGGTCTAGGTGATATGTCTCATGAGTTTAATTTCTCTAAATTTCGTAGACAACACCGTGAAGAGGAATTGCCTAGTAAAGATGAAATTATTGGTCTTGCTTCTATTGCCGTACCTCCTAATGATCCTTTAGAACAATATTTGCTAGACCATGAAAATGATATGTTTATGAATGAAAGAAGGGAAATAGATGAAGTATTCTTTAAACAGGAACCCATCCTGAAACACAATTTGCCTGTTGAAATCCTAGGGGATCCTCCTCCACCCAAGGGAGATCCCGTGTTTGAGCTTAAACCGTTACCTGATACTCTTAAATATGCTTATCTTGATCAGAAAAAGATATATCCTGTTATTATTAGTGCTAACCTTTCAGAGCATGAAGAAGAGAGATTATTGAAAACTCTGAAGAAGCACCGCGCTGCTATTGGATATACTCTTGATGATCTTAAGGGCATTAGTCCCACTCTATGTCAACACAAAATAAATTTGGAGAAAGATGCCAAACCAGTTCGTGATCACCAACGACGGCTGAATCCTAAGATGAAAGAAGTGGTAAGAAAGGAAATACTAAAGCTTCTTGAGGAAGGTATTATTTATCCCGTTGCTGATAGTCAGTGGGTAAGTCCTATCCATTGTGTCCCTAAAAAGGGAGGTATTACCGTCGTTCCTAATGATAAAGATGAATTGATCCCGCAAAGAATTATTACAGGATATAGGATGGTATTTGATTTCCGCAAATTAAATAAGGCTACTAAAAAAGATCATTACCCCTTACCTTTTATTGATCAAATGCTAGAAAGATTATCCAAACATACACATTTTTGCTTTCTAGATGGTTACTCTGGTTTCTCTCAAATACCTGTGTCAGCCGATGATAAATCAAAGACCACTTTTACTTGCCCTTTCGGTACTTTTTCTTATAGACGTATGCCTTTTGGTTTATGTAATGCACCTGCTACCTTTCAAAGATGCATGATGGCTATATTCTCTGACTTTTGTGAAAAGATATGTGAGGTTTTTATGGATGATTTCTCCGTGTATGGATCCTCTTTTGATGATTGCTTGAGCAACCTTGATCGAGTTTTGCAGAGATGTGAAGAAACTAATCTTGTCTTGAATTGGGAGAAGTGCCACTTTATGGTTAATGAAGGTATTGTCTTGGGGCATAAAATTTCTGAAAGAGGTATTGAAGTTGATAAAGCCAAGGTTGATGCTATTGAAAAGATGCCATGTCCCAAGGACATCAAAGGTATAAGAAGTTTCCTTGGTCATGCCGGTTTTTATAGGAGTTTCATTAAGGACTTCTCAAAAATCTCTCGGCCTCTGACTAATCTATTACAAAAACACATACCATTTGTCTTTGATGATGATTGTGTAGAAGTATTTGAAATACTTAAGAAAGCATTGATCTCCGCACCTATTGTCCAGCCACCTGATTGGAATTTACCCTTTGAAATTATGTGCGATGCTAGTGATTATGCTGTAGGTGCTGTTCTAGGGCAAAGAGTTGATAAGAAATTAAATGTTATTCAATATGCTAGTAAAACTCTAGACAATGCTCAGAGAAATTATGCTACTACTGAAAAAGAATTCTTAGCAGTTGTATTTGCTTGTGATAAGTTCAGACCTTATATTGTTGATTCTAAAGTAACTATCCACACTGATCATGCTGCTATTAAATATCTTATGGAAAAGAAAGATGCTAAACCTAGACTTATTAGGTGGGTTCTCTTGCTACAAGAATTTGATTTGCATATTATTGATAGAAAGGGAGCTGAGAACCCCGTTGCAGATAACTTGTCTAGGTTAGAAAATGTTCTTGATGACCCACTACCTATTGATGATAGCTTTCCTGATGAACAATTAAATGTCATAAATTCTTCTCGTACTGCTCCATGATATGCTGATTATGCTAATTACATTGTTGCTAAATTTATACCACCTAGTTTCACATACCAGCAAAAGAAAAAGTTCTTCTATGATTTGAGACATTACTTTTGGGATGACCCACATCTTTATAAAGAAGGTGTAGATGGTGTTATTAGATGTTGTGTACCTGAGCATGAACAGGAACAGATCCTACGCAAGTTTCACTCCGAGGCTTATGGAGGACACCACGCTGGAGATAGAACTGGACATAAGGTATTGCAATCCGGTTTTTATTGGCCGACTCTCTTCAAGGATGCCCGTAAGTTTGTCTTATCTTGCGATGAATGTCAAAGAATTGGTAATATTAGTAGACGTCAAGAAATGCCTATGAATTATTCACTTGTTATTGAACCATTTGATGTTTGGGGCTTTGATTATATGGGACCTTTTCCTGCCTCTAATGGATATACACATATTTTAGTTGCTATTGATTACGTTACTAAGTGGGTAGAAGCTATTCCAACTAGTAGTGCTGATCATAACACCTCTATTAAAATGCTTAAAGAAGTTATTTTTCCAAGGTTTGGAGTCCCTAGATATTTAATGATTGATGGTGGTTCACATTTTATTCATGGTGCTTTCCGTAAAATGCTTGCTAAGTATGATGTTAATCATAGAATTGCATCTCCTTATCACCCACAGTCTAGTGTTCAAGTAGAATTGAGCAATAGAGAGCTCATATTAATTTTGCAAAAGACTGTTAATAGATCTAGAAAGAATTGGTCCAAGAAACTTGATGATGCATTATGGGCCTATAGAACTGCATATAAAAATCCTATGGGTATGTCTCCGTATAAAATGGTTTATGGAAAAGCATGTCATTTACCTCTTGAACTAGAACATAAGGCATATTGGGCCATTAAAGAGCTCAACTATGATTTCAAACTTGCCGGTGAGAAGAGGTTATTTGACATTAGCTCACTTGATGAATGGAGAACCCAAGCCTATGAGAATGCCAAGTTGTTTAAATAAAAAGTTAAAAGATGGCATGACAAAAGAATACAAAAGCGTGAGTTTAATGTAGGTGATTATGTATTGCTATACAAATCTCGTTTAAGATTTTTTGCAGGAAAACTTCTCTCTAAATGGGAAGGTCCTTACGTTATCGAGGAGGTCTATCGTTCCGGTGCCATAAAAATCAACAACTTCGAAGGCACAAATCCGAAGGTGGTGAACGGTCAAAGAATCAAACATTATATCTCAGGTAATCCCATAAATGTTGAAACCAATGTTATTGAAACCGTGACCCCGGAGGAATACATAAGGGACACTTTCTAGAACGTTTCAGACTCCGAAAAGGAATAGGTATGTGGTACAGTAAGTAAACCGACTCCAAAACAGTTCTAATGGCAATTTTTCTCCGTTTTGGAATATTTAGAAAAATAGAAAAATAAGAAGCAGTCCGGGAAGGACACGAGGCCTCCATGAGGGTGGGGGGCGCGCCCCCTGCCTCGTGGGCACCCCGCGCGCTCTCCGGACTCCGTTTTCTTGCACGATACGTATTTTGGTCGGTAAAAATTCATTATATAATCTCCCAAAGGTTTTGACTCCCGTATCACGCAATTACCCTCTGTTCTTGATTCGAGCTGTTTTCTGTCAGGGTTGTCAAGGCCAGGCATCATGTCGTCCCCCTCCTCCAACAATGGTGACACCGATGCTTGGCTAATGAAGATAGAGCTGAAGAGGGAAGAACCCATGGAGATCAATAAGGATGAAGGGATCAAGAAGGCCACGGAGGACCAAGTTCTGGCAACAGAAGACATCCTTCAACTTGATCACAATCTTATTACCCCAACTGAGATCGAAGCTTACAAGATGATTGAGTTAGCTCGTATACAAAACAAGTATCTCACACGTGAAAATATTTTGTTGAAGGAGCATATCGTTGCACTCAAGGGCATTATCCGCAAGTTGGAGGATATCTTACGCTCGATGTGCGAGTACCCATCATCACCACCACCTTCCTCTTCAACAAAGGAGATATAATCACATGGGTATGGGCACTCCCCTTGGCAACTGCCCAGCTTGGGGAGGTGCCCCGGTATCGTATCACCACCACATCTCCTATCTTTACCTTTTTTCTTAGTTCGATCCTTTTTAGTATTATCTTGATTTAGTAGAATAAAAGTTTTGGTATGATCTAGTTTTGAGTTTTGCTTTATGATCCCTCTATGTAATCGAGTCCGTGAGCTATATATAACAAAGATTAGTGTTGAGTCAAGGGCTTGATTATCTTTCTATGTTCTTGAGTGAATAAAAGAAAAGAGAAAAGAACAAAAAGAAACAAAGAGATCATATTGATCTTATGGAGAGTAATGACTTCACATAGAAAGAGTATGATGATTAAAAGTTGTTGAGAGTTGACAAACATAGCTTTGGTCATCGTTGCAATTAATAGGAAGTAATAAAGAAAGAGAGGTTTCACATATAAATATACTATCTTGGACATATTTTATGATTGTGAGCACTCATTAAAATATGACATGCTACAGAGTTGATGTTGGACAAGGAAGACAACGTAATGGGTTATGTTTTCTTATATCTGAAATAAAGTATATTGTCATGGATCATCCAACATGTTGAGCTTGCCTTTCCCCCTCATGCTAGCCAAATTCTTTGCACCAAGTAGAGATACTACTTGTGCTTCCAAAAACCCTTAAACCCAGTTTTGCCATGAGAGTCCACCATATCTACCTATGGATTTAGTAAGATCCTTCAAGTAAGTTGTCATCGGTGAAGCAATAAAAATTGCTCTCTAAATATGTATGATTGATTAGTGTGGAGGAAATAAGCTTTATACGATCTTGTGATGTGGAAGAAATAAAAGCGACGGAGTGCATAATAAAGGTCCATATCACAAGTGTCAATATAAAGTGACGTTCTTTCGCATTAAGATTTTGTGCATCCAACTCTGAAAGTGCATGGCAACCTCTGCTTCCCTCTGCGAAGGGCCTATCTTTTACTATTATCTTCTACCTTATGCAAGAGTCATGGTGATCTTCACCTTTCCTTTTTATATTTTATCCTTTGGCAAGCACAGTGTGTTGGAAAGATCCAGACATATATACCTAATTGGATGTAAGTTAGCATGAGTTATTATTGTTGACATTACCCTTGAGGTAAAAGTTTGGGAGGCGAAACTATAAGCCCCTATCTTTCTCTGTGTCCGATTAAAATTCCGTAACCACAAGTATTGCGTGAGTGTTAGCAATTGTGAAAGACTAAATGATAGTTGAGTATGTGGACTTGCTGAAAAGCTCTGACATAGACTCTTTCTGATGTTAAGATAAATTGCAATTGCTTCAATGACTGAGATTATAGTTTGTTGGTTCTCAATAAAGTTTCTGATTCATACTTTGCATTGTGAATAGATTATTACTTGAGCTTAAGAAATCATATGACAATATCCATATATGTTGCTATTATTAGAATGATCATGATGCCCTCATGTCCATATTTTATTTTATCGACACCTCTACCTCTAAACATGTGGACATATTTATCGTTATCGGCTTCCGCTTGAGGACAAGCGAGGTCTAAGCTTGGGGGAGTTGATACTTCCATTTTGCATCATGCTTTTATATAGATATTTATTGCATTATGGGCTGTTATACACATTATGTCACAATACTTATGCCTATTCTATCTTATTTACAAGGTTTACATAAGGAGGGAGAATGCCGGCAGCTGGAATTCTGAGCTGGAAAAGGAGCAAATATTAGAGACCTATTCTGCACAACTCCAAAAGTCCTGAAACTCCACGAAAGTTATTTTTGGAAATAATAAAAAATACTGAGCGGAAGAAATACCAGAGGGGGCCCACACCCTGGCCACGAGGGTGGGGGCGCCCCCCTGCCTCGTGGGCCCCCTGTTGGCCCTCCGGTGCCCATCTTCTGCTATATGAAGTCTTTCGTCCGAAGAAAAATCATAAGCAAGCTTTCGGGACGAGACTCCGCCGCCACGAGGCAAAACCTTGGCGGAACCAATCTAGGGCTCCGGAAGAGCTGTTCTGCCGGGGACACTTCCCTCCTAGAGGGGGAAATCATCGCCATCGTCATCACCAACGCTCCTCTCATCGGGAGAGGGCCAATCTCCATCAACATCTTCACCAGCACCATCTCCTCTCAAACCCTAGTTCATCTCTTGTATTCAATTCTTGTCTCTAAGTCCGGGATTGGTACTTGTAGGTTGCTAGTAGTGCTGATTACTCCTTGTAGTTGATGCTAGTTGGTTTATTTGGTGGAAGATCACATGTTCAGATCCTTTATGCATATTAATACTCCTCTGATTATGAACATGAATATGATTTGTGAGTAGTTATGTTTGTTCCTGAGGACATGGGAGAAGTCTTGCTATTAGTAGTCATGTGAATTTGGTATTTGTTCGATATTTTGATGAGATGTATGTTGTCTCTCCTCTAGTGGTGTTGTGTGAACGTCGACTACATGACACTTCACCATTATTTGGGCCTAGAGGAAGGCATTGGGAAGTAATAAGTAGATGATGGGTTGCTAGAGTGACAGAAGCTTAAACCCTAGTTTATGCGTTGCTTCACAAGGGGCTGATTTGGATCCATATGTTTCATGCTATGGTTAGGTTTACCTTAATACTTCCTTTGTAGTTGCGGATGCTTGCAATAGGGGTTAATCATAAGTGGGATGCTTGTCCAAGTAAGGACAACACCCAAGCACCGGTCCACCCACATATCAAATTATCAAAGTACCGAACGCGAATCATATGAACGTGATGAAAACTAGCTTGACGATAATTCCCATGTGTCCTCGGGAGCGCTTTTCTCTATATAAGAGTTTGTCCAAGCTTGTCCTTTGCTAACAAAAGGACTGGGCCACCTTGCTGCACTTTATTTACTTTTGTTACTTGTTGCTCGTTACAAATTATCTTATCACAAAACTATCTGTTACCTATCATTTCAGTGCTTGCAGAGAATACCTTGCTGAAAACCGCTTATCATGTCCTTCTGCTCCTCGTTGGGTTCGACACTCTTACTTACCGAATGGACTATGATAGATCCCCTATACTTGTGGGTCATCAAGAGCATGAAGAAACTCCATGCTAATGGGCTTTTGGAATCACTTGATTATGAATCACTTGATGCTTGCGAACCATGCCTCATGGGCAAGATGGCTAAGACTCCGTTCTCCGAAATAATGGAGCGAGCAATTGACTTATTGGAAATAATACATACTGATGTATGCGGTCCGATGAGTGTTGAGGCTCGTGGCGGGTATCGTTATTTTCTGACATTCACCGATGATTTGAGCAGATACTGGTATATCTACTTGATGAAACATAAGTCTGAAACATTTGAAAAGTTCAAAGAATTTTAGAGTGAAGTGGAAAATCATCATAACAAGAAATAAAATTTCTACGATCTGATCGTGGAGGTGAATATTTGAGTTATGAATTTGGTCTTCATTTGAAACAATGTGGAATAGTTTCGCAACTCACGCCACCTGGAACAGCACAGCGTAATGGGTGTGTCCGAACGTCGTAACCGTACTTTATTAGATATGGTGCGATCTATGATGTCTCTTACCGATTTACCACTATCGTTTTGGGGTTATGCTTTAGAGACGACTGCATTCAGGTTAAATAGGGCACCATCTAAATCCGTTGAGACGACACCATATGCACTGTGGTTTGGCAAGAAACCTAAGCTATCATTTCTTAAAGTTTGGGGCTGCGATGCTTATGTGAAAAAGCTTCAACCTAATAAGCTCGAACCCAAATCGGAGAAATGTGTCTTCATAGGATACCCAAAGGAGATTGTTGGGTACACCTTCTATCACAGATCCGAAGGCAAGATATTCGTTGCTAAGAATGGATCCTTTCTAGAGAAGGAGTTTCTCTCGAAAGAAGTGAGTGGGAGGAAAGTAGAACTTGATGATGTAAGTGTACCTGCTCCCAAATTGGAAAGTAGTTCATCACAAAAATCAGTTCCAATGATTCCTACACCAATCAGTGAGGAAGCTAATGATAATGATCATGAAACTTCAGATCAAGTTACTAACGAACCTCGTAGGTCAACCAGAGTAAGGCCTGCACCAGAGTGGTACGGTAATCCTGTTCTGGACGTCATGTTACTTGACCATGAAGAACCTACGAACTATGAGGAAGCGATGATGAGCCCGGATTCCGCGAAATGGCTTGAGGCCATGAAATCTGAGATGGGATCCATGTATGAGAACAAAGTGTGGACTTTGATTGACTTGCCCGATGATCATCAAGCGATAGAGATTAAATGGATCTTCAAGAAGAAGACTGGCGCTGATGGTAATGTTACTGTCTACAAAGTTCGACTTGTTGCGAAAGGTTTTCGACAAGTTCAAGGAGTTGACTATGATGCGACCTTCTCACCCATAGAGATGCTTAAGTTTGTCCGAATCATGTTAGCAATTGCCGCATTTTATGATTATGAAATTTGGCAAATGGATGTCAAAACTGCATTCCTTAATGGATATCTTAAAGAAGAGTTGTATATGATGCAACCAGAAGGTTTTGTCGATCCTAAAGGTGCTAACAAAGTGTGCAAGCTCCAACGATCCATTTATGGACTGGTGCAAGCCTCTCGGAGTTGGAATAAACGCTTTGATAGTGTGATCAAAGCATATGGTTTTATACAGACTTTTGGAGAAGCCTGTATTTACAAGAAATTGAGTGGGAGCACTGTAGCATTTCTAATATTATATGTGGATGACATATTGTTGATTGGAAATGATACAGAATTTCTGGATAGCATAAAAGGATACTTGAATAAGAATTTTTCAATGAAAGACCTCAGTGAAGCTGCTTATATATTGGGCATCAAGATCTATAGAGATAGATCAAGATGCTTAATTGGACTTTCACAAAGCACATACCTTGATAAAGTTTTGAAGAAGTTCAAAATGGATCAGCCAAAGAAAGGGTTCTTGCCTGTGTTACAAGGTGTGAAGTTGCGTCAGACTCAATGCCCGACCACTGCAGAAGATAGAGAGAAAATGAAAGTCATTCCCTATGCCTCAGACATAGGTTCTATCATGTATGCAATGCTGTGTACCACACCTGATGTGTGCCTTGCTATTAGTTTAGCAGGGAGGTACCAAAGTAATCCAGGAGTGGATCACTGGACAATGGTCAAGAACATCATGAAATACCTGAAAAGGACTAAGGATATGTTTCTCATCTATGGAGGTGACAAAGAGCTCGTCGTAAATGGTTACGTCGATGCAAGCTTTGACACTGATCCAGATGACTCTAAGTCATAAACCGGATACGTATTTATATTGAATGGTGGAGCCGTCAGTTGGTGCAGTTCCAAGCAAAGCGTCGTGGCGGGATCTATGTGTGAAGCGGAGTACATAGCTGCGTCGGAAGCAGCAAATGAAGGAGTCTGGATGAAGGACTTCATATCCGATCTAGGTGTAATACCTAGTGCATCGGGTTCAATGAAAATCTTTTGTGACAATACTGGAGCAATAGCCTTGGCGAAGGAATCCGGATTTCACAAGAGAACCAAGCACATCAAGAGATGCTTCAATTCCATACGCGATCAAGTCAAGGAGGGAGACATAGAGATTTGCAAAATACATACGGATCTGAATGTTGCAGACCCGTTGACTAAGTCTCTTCCACGAGCAAAACATGATCAGCACCAAGACTCCATGGGTGTTAGAATCATTACTATGTAATCTAGATTATTGACTCTAGTGCAAGTGGGAGACTGAAGGAAATATGCCCTAGAGGCAATAATAAAGTTGTTATTTATATTTCCTTATATCATGATAAATGTTTATTATTCATGCTAGAATTGTATTAACCGAAAACTTAGTACATGTGTAAATACATAGACAAACAGAGTGTCCCTAGTAAACCTCTACTTGACTAGCTTGTTGATCAAAGATGGTTAAGTTTCCTGACCATAGACATGTGTTGTCATTTGATGAACGGGATCACATCATTGGAGAATGATGTGATGGACGAGACCCATCCATTAACTTAGCATTATGATCGTTTAGTTTTATTGCCATTGCTTTCTTCATGACTTATGCATGTTCCTATGACTATGAGATTATGCAACTCCCGAACACTGGAGGAACACCTTGTGTGCTATCAAACGTCACAACGTAACTGGGTGAATATAAAGATGTTCTATAGGTGTATCCGATGGTGTTTGTTGAGTTGGCATAGATAGGATTTTTCACTCCGAGTATCGGAGAGGTATCTCTGGGCCCTCTCGGTAATGCACATCATTATAAGCCTTGCAAGCAATGTGACTAATGAGTTAGTTATGGGATGATGCATTACGGAACGAGTAAAGAGACTTGCCGGTAACGAGATTGAACTAGGTATGATGATACTGACGATCAAATCTCAGGCAAGTAACATACCGATGACAAAGGGAACAACGTATGTTGTTATGCGGTTTGACCGATAAAGATCTTCATAGAATATGTAGGAGCCAATATGAGCATCCAAGTTCCTCTATTGGTTATTGACTGGAGATATGTCTCGGTCATGTCTACATAGTTCTCGAACCCGTAGGGTCCGCATGCTTAACGTTCGATGACGATTTGTATTATGAGTTATGTGATTTGACGACTGAAGTTTGTTCGGAGTCCCGGATGAGATCACAGATATGACGAGGAGTCTCGAAGTGGTCGAGAGGTAAAGTATCATATATTGGAAGGTTACATTCGGACACCGGAATGGTTTCGGGAAGTATCGGATAAGTTTTGGAGTACCGGTTTTCTCAGGGAGGGGGAAGCCACCAGTGGGGATCCCCGGGAAGGTAATGAGCCAACATGGGCCTTAGTGGAGGAGAGAGGGCCGGCCATAGGAGGTGGCGCGCCCCCCCTTGCCAATCTGAATTGGACAAGGGGTGGGGGCGGCGCCCCCCTTTCCCTCGCCTACTCCTTCTCTCTTTTCCCCTTTGCTACTCTGGAAAAGGAAAAAAGAAAGGGGAATCCTACTAGGACTTGGGAGTCCTAGTAGGACTCCCAACACTTGGCGTGCCCCTAGGGGGGTGGCCTCCTCCTCCTCCCTCCTTTATATACGGGGGCAGGGGGCACCCCAAAGCACACCAAGTCTTCTCTTTGCCGTGTGCGGTGCCCCCTCCATAGTTACACACCTCGGTCATATCGTCGTAGTGCTAAGGCGAAGCCCTGCACCGGTAACTTCATCATCACCGTCGCCATGCCGTCGTGCTGACGGAACTCTCCCTCATCCTCAACTGGATCAAGAGCTCGAGGGACGTCATCTTGCTGAACGTGTGCTAAACACGGAGGTGTCGTACGTTTGGTACTTGGATCGGTTGAATCGTGAAGATGTTCGACTACATCAACTGCGTTACTAAACGCTTCCGCTTTCGGTCTACGAGGGTACGTGGACACACTCTCCCCACTCGTTGCTATGCTTCTCCTAGATAGATCTTGCATGATCATAGAATTTTTTTTGAAATACTGCGTTCCCCAATAGTTCCTCATACCCAAACTAAATAACTAGAGTGATCTACGCTAGTTCAGGAGGACAGTTTAATTACATCACAGAGTTCGCCGTGCATAAATTCAAAGTTTTGCCATAGAAAGACAGTAGTGACACATTGTCATCGACAATCAGTCCTCCATGTTGGCGGTCCAATCTTCATAGTCAGGGAGGAAGAACCCGAGCTTCTTGAAAGGCTTCAGGTCCAGACGCTGAGCGAGTAGCAGTGCTCAAACATCTTCCCGCGTGATTGGCCCATAGTAGAACATCCCTGTTGGTTCGAGGACTTCCTTCATAATCACTTGGGCAAGTTCACACTGTACGTGATAAAACTCAGCTCGGATTCGATGATCCAGTGTCTTTCTTATGCTTGTGACCCAGTTGACAATCTCGGCATCGTTGGTAGTAGCTGACATAAGAAGGCGTTAATTATCCCTTCTGTACTCGATCAGGTGATGCATGAGGTAGAATCCATCATCCTTACTGGTGTACGGTTGTTGGATGCAGCAGAAGTCGGTCTTATGGCCAAAACCCAGCCCGTTCTTCCTGTGCTTTTTCACCTTGATATATCCACACTGGTACATCGAGGTGCTATACAAACAGTTTTTAACCCCTTTCCGCGACAACATTTGGAACTGTCGCCAAGTGAGTGTGGGCGATAGGGGGGTCCTTCCCACACGACCCAGAAACCGTCGGGGATAGGTAGCCTTGATGCATACAGTTGTCCCTATATAACCGTTTCTGATATCTTGATATCCCAAACACTTCATCCTTACTACTCGTTTGTGCTCACATTTCCATCACAGTCGGAGTTTTGTGGTTTTACCTAAAACCAGGCAGATTCCAGGCACAGGAGTTTTCCAGGCACGTACCAAACTGGCTCTACGTTTACGATGCCTGACACATCACAAATAGTTCATGATTATAAACTGTGTACGATAGGTAGACAATCACACACATTTAGTTTTCCCGCACCGTATGTGATACTGTCTGACATCACACACGCTTTGCAAACGGCAACTGTGTGCATTCTCACACGCGTTTCCTCTCCGTGAACCGTGTTGAATTATGATGTATATCGCACACGCTGTGCTTTATTAACCGTGTGCACCATAATGACCTGCACACCGTAATTTTGCCCTAATTTAATTGCTGCTATTTAAAATTGTACCTAATTTAAACTTGAAAGTAGGCTATAGCTTTATTCATATCCATCAGGTTCAAACAACCAATGCATTATTCAATTCACAGGTGCATATGTTTAAGAATTACATAAGCACCAAATAAAGAATGATGAACCAGGGTTCTATACTTGTACTATTACAGATGGTAAAGAAAGAAGCGACATACATTATGGTTGCTGAACAAGGTTAAGCGGAATGTCCCTATTGTGCTCTCCTGGATGCGGAAGGCACACACGACTCTAGTCCAACCCCTTGTGATGGGCGGCCGCCAATCATGTAGTTTGAGAAGTAATCTTGAGTAAACTGCTTCAGGATCCGCTGCAAAGGAAAAAATATTTAGACATTGTCATCTAACACAACTCATTACGGGCAGTAAAAAGAAGGCTACAGGGTTCTTACTTACCATCCTGCAGTTCACTGTTGTCTTGCATAAAGTGTAAACAAATATTTCGATTGACATCTTTTGACCCATTTTAATAACAATCTTTATCAGTTTCCTCACTTGATGCAGATTCATGAATATCTCATTGCCCCATACACAGAAAGGGTCAAAGTGTGGATCTTTGGCAATGACATATGTACCTAAAAGCACCAAGTTAATATTAGAAGCTAAACAACAATTGCAAAATGATGTAGTACAACACTCCCTCCATCCCATTATATAAGATTTTATTACATTATATCTAGACATCATCAGAACATTAAGGTAACACTCTTCCTTGTTGCTATGTAGCATGGGATTGCATATTTAGTCATTCAGTACAATGCATGTTGCTATGTAGCCTCAGATATATTAAATATGACCCTAGTTAACCTACTAATAAATGGGTTACAGATATATTTAGTGAAATGTCCGATTCGACGATTAATCCCTTATCAGCCCCCAGGCTATATGGTACCAGCTACCGATATCCCGAACAGTGAGTACATATAAGCAATGCGATGAAACTAACCTCGATGGAAAACAACATTGTTCTCAATATTGTCCTATATGAGTACATATAAAGGCATGTTAAGCACAACGGGCTAAACATCAACCAAATATATCCATGGTAGACAACATAATATACAAATCATAGCTTCAGTGTGCAGGCTCAAGCACGCTAGTTAAGCAAAACAAGAATTGGAAAGGTGTGTTAACTGCATCAGGCATAACATTTAAAACAAGCAAATAGTCATTCAAACTGGTATTGTGCAGGTCGAAAGTACACTAATTATTGTTAAAAAATATAAAAGGCATGTTAACTGCAATATCCTTAACAGCAACCAAATATCGTAATTCATAGTGGTATTGTTGAAACTGTTATTGATGAAATTGAACTGCACGGCAAATAGTTGCACATATAGAGCATGACATTGTGAAGAACTGAAATAAACAAGGCATAAGGCCATCTCTAGCCGATCCTTTAAAAGTTAAAGGACTAAAACCCTTAGTGGATATATATATATATACTCCAGCAATTTTTGGCCGTTTCTAGTCGATCCCCTAAACTTAAAGTTGTAAACTTCAATTTGATCAAGTTCAAAGCAGGTTCAACCGAAAGTAGCATGCATTCAAGCATAAACATAGATAGTTTTGCATAACCGAACATAAAACATAAATTTAAACTAAGCTAAACTACTTTCGGTCGAAGTGGAGGTCGAGCCAATCCTTGCTCGTCACGTACGGTGTGCCGCGAGCCGGGTCTGGGCCGGTGCCGTCGTCGGGGTCATTGGGGAAGACACTCCTCCACTCGTCGACGTCGATCTCCTCGTCCTCACCGCCCACCTCGATGCCCTCCGCGCCGCCGTCCTCGCCGCCTTCGACCTCGTCATCGGAGGAGAGCGCGATAACCTCGCCACCCTCCGCGCCGGCAAAGATCGCCCGCTCCGCCTCCACGAGCTCCAGGTGCTGTCGGCGGAGCTCTTGCATGTAGGCCTTGTCGGCGGCCTCGGCCTCGAGGCACTCCCATGCCTCGTAGTCCTCCCCCGCCATAGTCGAGCTCACCACCCTAGCTTCGGCGGAACGAGGTCGACTGGACGTGTGCCGAAGGGGAAACTGAGCCTATCTGCCGCGCCGTGGTAGCAGACCTGCCAGCGGTCGTACTCCATGGCCGCGAGCTCGGCCGTGTGGAAGCTACCGAGCCACCGGTGGGTGTGGGTCTCCTGATCTGTAATCTCGGCGACCCACGTCCCCCACCACTGCTGCCGAATCTCGAGGTAGGATCTGGTCGGCTGCCGGGTCCGTGGGAGGATGGGGAAGTCCTCGAAGCGCGTAGGGGCACGGCGGCGGGAAAATCGGAGGACCGGCGACGGCGGATCGATAAAGAGCCCGCGGAGAACGATGGGGACACCTCGCCGGCGTCGGGCGAAGAGGATGTGATAAACCAATTTTTGGCCATTGATTCCTGATACGTCTCCAACGTATCTATAATTTATGAAGCATTCATGCTAATATATCATCATTCTTGGATGTTTTACAATCATTTTATAGCAACTTTATATCATTTTTTGGGACTAACCTATTGACCCAGTGCCCAGTGCCAGTTGCTGCTTTTTGCTTGTTTTTTACATCACAGGAAATCAATATCAAACGGAGTCCAAACACAGCGAAATGTTTTGTGGAGTTTTTGGACTAGAAGACATCCAGTGGGCCAGAGAAGCACCTGGGGGCTGCCCCGAGGGGGGCACAACCCATCAGGGCGTGCCTGGGGGCCCAGGCGCGCCCACGGTGGCCTCCCACACCCCCTCTTCGCCCTATAAATTTCCAAATATTCCAAAACCCTCTATGGTAACCCTACATAAGAAGTTCCACCGCTGCAGGCCTATGTAGCCACCGAAAACCAATCTAGACCCCGTTCCGGCACTCCACCGGAGGGGGAATCATCACCGATGGCCATCTTCATCATCCCGGGGGCCACCACGATGAGGAGGGATTAGTCCACCCTCGGGGCTGAGGGTTTGTACCAGTAGCTATGTGTTTAATCTCTCTCTCTATCGTGTTCTTGAGATGTCATGATCTTGATGTATCGTGGGCTTTGTTAATATAGTCGGATCATATGGTGTTTTCCCCTCTCTATATTGTTGTGATGAATTGAGTTTTCCCTTTGAGATTTCGTTTTATCGGATTGAATACTTTTATGGATTTGAGAGCACTTGATATATGTCTTGCATATGGATACCCGTGGTGACAAGGGGTATTTTATTGATTCACTTGATATATGTTTTGGTACTCAACTCGCCAATTCCCGAGGTGACATTGGGGTAATGTACGCATAGGGGTTGATGCACGTTCTTATCTTTGTTTCTCTGGTAGAAATCATGGGGCACTCTTTGAGGTTCTTTGTGTTGGATCGAGTATTATGAATCTACAATTATTTGGTGTTATTTTAGTACGAACTCTTGCATAGATCGATCGGAAAGAATAGCTTCGAGGTGGTTTCGTACCCTACAAACAATTTCTTCTTATGTTCTCCGCTAGATAGGAACTTTGGAGTGATTCTTCATCGCACGTTGAGGGATGGTTATATGATCCAATTATATTAGCATTGTTGAGAGATTGCACTAGCAAAAGTATGGACTCTAGGCCTCATTTTCAAGCATTGTAATACCGTTTGTGCTCTGTTTTATCAATTTCTACCTTGCTTTTTTTATTGTTCTTATTATAAAAATCAATATCTACTATCCATATTACACTTGTATCACCATCTCTTCGGCGAACTAGTGCACCTATACAAATTACCGTTGTATTTGGTGTGTTGGGGACACAAGAGACTTTTTATTATTTGGTTGCAGGGTTGTTTGAGAGAGACCATCTTCATCCTACGGCTCCCACGGATTGATAAACCTTAGGTCATCCACTTGAGGGAAAATTGCTACTGTCCTACAAAACTCTGCGCTTGGAGGCCCAACACGTGTGTACAAGAATAAAGTTGCATAGTAGACATCAAGCTCTTTTCTGGCGCTGTTGTCGGGGAGGTGGGTGCTTAAAGGTATATATTTAGATCTTGCAATCGAATCTTTTAGTTTCTTGTTTTATCACTAGTTTGGTTTATAAAAATAAAACTACAAAAAATGGAATTGAGGTTGCATCACATTGTTCATCTTTATAATGTCTTTCATGAAAATGATGGAAAGGAAAATTGTGCTCGTTTGTTAGAAAAGAATGCTATAAAATGTTTGGCACAAAATATTTGAATGATGAGCATGATTGCAATGTTGTTAGTATGAATTCTATGAATATCCAAAATACTAATGATGATTGCACTAGTCATAATAAAAATGTTACTTATAAGCATATCAATTTTGGTGGAGCGGAAAGACTTTGTGAAGACATGCATTATAGGGAAGATAGATTTTGCAAGAAGCATAAACATGATAGAACCAAACCTTTGCTCAAAGTGATAGATGAATTTGCTACAAAATTATGTTCTCTTTGTCCTATTACTTGTGAACTTTGCAATAAGGTTGGTCATCTTAATTTCCAATGCAAACTTTTTCATGATCGAATCATGGCCAAATATTGTAATGATTTGATCGCCCTTGAACTTTATAATGAGCTTTGTCTATTTTTGGGGAGTGAAGAATTGACACATAAAAATAGTTGGTTTGAAGTATTCATTCTCACGGATGATATTAAAACTAATCTAAAAAATATCTATATGTTTTGCATGGTAAATTGCAATGAGAATGCTTATATTGCCAACGATAGAAAGATGGGGAAACCAATAGAATATAAAAGGAATACTAATGAAAGGGTAAAGACATCTACTTTCCCTCCTATTGTCTCTCATGATGAAATAGGTGACGAGGAGGAGCTCCCTATTCAACCAGTCTCATCAATAAGAAGCTCGAAGAAATTAATTAAACCCACACATGATATGGTGAAGAAGAAGAAAAGAATAAAGAAAAGAGGTAAAAAGGTATCTCTCCCAAATAATGTTGCTCCTATTATTGTTGTGCCTCATGAAAATGAATCAAACATAATTGTAGAAGATGATGCACTTGATGATTATATTGCTTCTTTGTCTTATGGCACAATGTCCGAGAGCACTATTGATGATGATTTTGTTATGCCTATTGCTTGTTGTGATGATTATGATTGGGAAGATAATGATACTTCTTATAATCTTGGAAATCTTTTTGGCACCAACTTGGGAAACTATGATGATAGCAATTGTTATACCGTTGGTGCTATTCATACTATTAATGATGAGAGTGATTATGCTTATGATATGCCAAGCCACAAGCTTGGGGATGCTATGTTTGATGAGAATGACATGTTTGAGAATTTATTTTCTGCAATTAATGTTTATCCCAAGCTTGGGGATGATGTGCTTAATGAAGATGATCTTTTTAGCCTTCCTACTTCGAATGATCAAATTTGCTATGATGATTGCATACCCCTATCTATGATGAGAACAAGGTTGCTACTTATGATGATTATTGTGATGATACTTATATTATAAAAAGTAGTGATAATTTTTTTAGTATTCGAGTTTCATATGATACTCCCACTATTGTGAATGAGAATAAAATTGCTTATATGGAGAGTAATAAATTTCCTATGCTTTTGGATCATGAAAAGAATGCTTTATGTGATGGTTATATTGATGAATCTATTCATGATGCTACTGAAAATTATTATGAGAGAGGAACTTATGATTCATGATGCTTTTGTTATGTTTCAATCCTTATCTTTTATGCGAGCATCATTGAACTCATCATGCCTAGCTAAAAGGCATTAAAGAAAGGCGCTTGTTGGGAGACAACCCAACACTTTTACCTACTGTTTTTGTGTGTTCACATGATTATGCTACTGTAGTAATCATGTTTTATAGCTTTTGTTTCAATAAAGTGCCAAGTAAAGCCTCTGGGATAGTGTGGATGATAGTTGACTTGATTCTTTCAAAAAACAGAACCTTTTGCGCTCAGTCCAGGAATTTTGAAAATTCACTGGAAGGTGATTTTGATCTGAATTTTTTACAGGTGATAGATATACAAATTCTCTACGTTGTACTAATTGTTCAGAAATTTTGGAGTAGCAGAAATATGGTGGGAGTACAGATTACTATAGGCTGTTCTGTTTTTGACAGATTCTGTTTTCATTGCATAGTTTGCTTCTTTTCTTGTTTCTATGGCTTATATTGCTCAATATAAATTGTGGAAATGATATGCTACAGTAGGCATTGTGTGGAAACAATTATGAATCTTTTCTTTGACAGTACCAAAGTGAAATGGTTTGCTCTTTATCATACTAACCTATCTCACGAAGTTCCGTTAAGTTTTGTGTGATTGAAGTTTTCAAGTTTTGGGTGAGATGTCAATATGAGGAGTATAAGGAGTGACAAGACCCTAAGCTTGGGGATGCCCAAGGCACCCCCAAGGTAATATTCAAGGGATATCCAAGCAACTAAGCTTGGGGATGCCCTGGAAGGCAGCCCCTCTGTGACGCCCCCGATTTGACCGTACACTAATCATGCACGCAAAAGTGTACGACCAAGATCAGGGACTCACGGGAAGATATCACAACACAACTCTAAAACATAAATAAGTCATACAAGCATCATAATACAAGCCAGGGGCCTCGAGGGCTCGAATACAAGTGCTCGATCATAGACGAGTCAGCGGAAGCAACAATATCTGAGTACAGACATAAGTTAAACAAGTTTGCCTTAAGAAGGCTAGCACACACTGGGATACAAATCGAACGAGGCGCAGGCCTCCTGCCTGGGATCCTCCTAACTACTCCTGATCGTCGTCAGCGGGCTGCACGTAGTAGTAGGCACCTCCAGTGTCGTAGGTGTCTTCGTCGACGGTGGCGTCTGGCTCCTGGACTCCAACATCTGGTTGTGACAACCAGATAGAAAGGAAAAGGGGGAAAAGAGGGAGAGAAGCAACCGTGAGTACTCATCCAAAGTACTCGCAAGCAAGGAGCTATACTACATATGCATGGGTATATGTGTAAAGGGGCATATCAGTGGACTGAACTGCAGAATGCCAGAATAAAAGGGGGATAGCTAATCCTGTCGAAGACTACGCTCCTGGCCATCTCCATCTTGCAGCATATAGAAGAGAGTAGATTGAAGTCCTCCAAGTAGCATCGCATAGCATAATCCTACCCGGCGATCCCCTCCTCGTCGCCCTGTTAGAGAGCGATCACCGGGTTGTATCTAGCACTTGGAAGGGTGTATTTTATTCAGTATCCAGTTCTAGTTGTCATAAGGTCAAGGTACAACTCCGGGTCGTCCTTTTACCGAGGGACACGGCTATTCGAATAGATAAACTTCCCTGCAGGGGTGCACCACATAACCCAACACGCTCTATCCCATTTGGCCGGACACACTTTCCTGGGTCATGCCCGGCCTCGTAAGATCAACGCGTCGCAGCCCCACCTAAGCGCAACAGAGAGGTCAGCACGCCGGTCTAACCCTATGCGCGCAGGGGTCTGGGCCCATCGCCCTATGCACACCTGCACGTTGCGTACGCGGCCGGAAGCAGACCTAGCCTAGTGGCGTTCCAGTCCAATCCGGCGCGCGCCACTCAGTCGCTGACGTCAAGAAGGCTTCGGCTGGTACCATGACGCCGGAATACCCATAACTACTCCCGCGTAGATGGCTAGTGCGTATAGACCAAATGGCCATCAAATACGAAGATCTCTTTAAGCGTGTTAAGTATCCGCGAACGCCGATCAGGGCCAGGCCCACCTCTCACCTAGGCGGTCTCAACCTGCCCTGTCGCTTCGCCACAAAGATCCACTTGCGGGTACTCCTACGAGCCGACCCGACTTTAGTCATCACATGTGTCATGTATATAGTATATAAGTATATACCCGTGATCACCGCCCAGGTGATCACGGCCCGATAGTATAGCACAGCAGACGGACAAGAATGTAGGGCCACTGATGGAAATCTAGCATCCTATACTAAGCTTGTAGGATTGCAGGTAAAGGTATCAACAGTAGTAGCAAGGATAGGCTATGCATCAGGATAGGATATCGGAAAGCAGTAACATGCTACACTACTCTAATGCAAGCAGTATAGAGAAGAATAGGCGATATCTGGTGATCAAGGGTGGGGGGCTTGCCTGGTTGCTCTGGCAAGTAGGAGGGGTCGTCAACTCCGTAGTCGAACTGGGCAGCAGCAGTGTCGGTCTCGTAGTCTACCGGAGAGAAGATGGGGGAAGAAACAGTAAATACAATGCAAACATAAGCATGACGATGCGTGACATGACAATGAACAGTGCGAGGTGTGTTCTAACGCGACAGTAGGTGGTACCGGCGAAGGGGGGGGAACATCCGGGAAGTATTCCCGATGTTTCGCGTTTTCGGACAGACGGACCGGAGGGGGGAAAGTTGCTAGTTCGATAGGTTAGGGAGGTGTGGTGGACGAACGGACTGCGTATTCGGATTCGTCTCGTCGTTCTGAGCAACTTTCATGTAGAAAACATTTTCATCCGAGTTACGGTTTAAAAGATATGAATTTTCAAAGATTATTTGAATTTCTGGAATTATTTGAATTAAGCAAAAATGAATTATGACGTCAGCATGAGGTAATGCTGACGTCAGCAGGTCAACAGAGTGGCTGACCAGGTCAAACTGACCAGTGGGCCCTACCTGTCATAGACAGTGGGCTAACAGAAGATTAAACTAACTAATTTTAGTTAATTAACTACTGGACCCCACCTGTCAGTGCCTAATTAGATTAATTAACTAGTTTTATTTATAAAAACTTTTGTTTTGTTAATTATGCGGCGGGGCCCGCATGTCAGTGGCTGGGGCCTGCCCAGTCAGCAGTTGACTGGGGTCAACCCAGTCAACTGGGACCCACGGGGCCCATGGCAGTGGCACTGGGGTGGCCCCAGGCCAGCCACGTCGGCGGCCGGCGTTTAAACGCCGGCGCACGCTCCGGCGACCACCCGAGACGGTGGCGTTGCGCGGAAACGGCGCACAGGGGGCCATTTGGCCCGCGGTTTCTTCCTACGGGACGGGCGCGACGCGACGCGTCCGTTGGTGGCCGCGAAAAGTACGGGGTTGGCCGGAAACGGCCGCTACCTCGACGGCGGCGGGTGGTGCATTCGGGCGAAGCTCGTGGTCGGCGCTACGGGGCTCGACAGAGTGCATGGATGGGTGCATCTGGCCCGCACAGACGTGCTGAGCACGAAGCCGGGCTCAGCTGAGCTCGACGGCGAGCATGGCCGCGACGGTGAAGCGCCGGGCGGCGACCGGAGCTCGGCAACGACGGCAGCTAGCTACGGAGCGCTAGGGGGCCAACGAGGAGCAGCAGGGGGAGGAGAAGCTCACCGTGCGGCACTCACGTAGGCCCTCGACGGATTAGTAGCTGCAGGTCGGCGCCGGGGAAGAAAGGGGTCGCCGGCGACCGAACTTGAAGACGAGCTCGGTGTGCTCGTTGTAGGGGCTCCGGTCTCCAACGGGCTGCACCAGTCGAAGCAGCGGGCGACGGCGGTCCTTTGAGACACTGTGGGGCGGCGAGGTGGGCACGGTGGCCGTGGCTAGGCCGGAGGCATGGCGGCGGTGGTGTTCGGGCGAGGTGGGGAAGGGGATCGGAGAGGGAGGAGGAGTGGATCTGGGAGGGGGGGCGTAGTGGCGAGCGAGAGGGGCAAGTGGGAGGGATGGGCGGAGGCCGAGGCGTCGGGGCGGCCTTATCCTTCCCCGTCGCCGGCGAGGTGGTGCGGCGGGGACCTGCCCCTGTTCCGACCCCGGTCGGGGGAACAGGGAAGGGGAGGGCGACCCGGGGAGGTGGGCTAGGCCGGCTGGGCCTGGGGTCGGCCCAGTTGGGCCAGGGGTCCAGTGGGGGGGGAAGGGGGGTTTGTCTTCTTCTCTTTTTTTGTTTGTTTCTCCCCTGTTGCATTTTCTTTTCTTTTTATTTATTTTCTTTTATGTTTTAATTCATTTAAAAGTATTTAGGCATCTTATAAAAATGTGTTTTCTCCACAATATTTATCAGTGCAATATCTGGCATGGCCCAAACATTTTTGTTTAAATTTTTGAAAACTTTTATTTTCCACTTTAAATTTAATTAAGTTTGAATTAGGAGTTTGAAAAGAAATGTGATTCCAATGTGATCAAGCCCTGTTTAGCAACATGATTAGCTTAATCACAGAGAGTTACTGTAGCATGATTCTCGGGGTGTTATAAATCTCCTCCACTACAAGAAATCTCGTCCCGAGATTTAGGAGGTAGAAGGAAACAGTGCGGGGTATTCTTTGCGCAGACGATCCTCTCGTTCCCAAGTGGCCTCATCTTCAGAATGGTGCGACCACTGGACTTTGAGAAACTTGATCGCCTTCTGACGTGTGCGGCGTTCAGCTTGGTCGAGAATGCGGACCGGATGCTCCTTATAGGAGAGGTCTTGCTGCAATTCGAGCACTTCATGATCCACAGCTCGGATTGGGTCCTTGAAGCAACGGCGGAGCTGTGACACATGGAACACATCGTGAACCTGAGAAAGGTTCGGCGGTAGCTCCAGTTGGTATGCCACTTTTCCACGCCTTTCGAGAATAAGGAATGGGCCAATATATCGAGGAGCTAGTTTGCCCTTGATTCCGAAGCGGTGAGCACCCTTCATAGGTGTGACTCGAAGATAAGCCTTTTCGCCAGGTTGATAGACCATGTCTTTATGATGACGGTCATACTGACTCTTCTGACGTGACTGAGCAGTCTTGAGATTCTCGCGAATAATGCGGACTTGTTCTTCGGCATCTTGGATAATATCCGGACCGAAGAGTGGACGTTCCCCAGTTTCTGACCAGTTAAGAGGGGTTCGGCACTTTCGTCCATATAACACTTCGAAGGGGGCCATCTTCAGACTAGCTTGATATCTATTATTATAAGAGAACTCAGCATACGGGAGAGATTCCTCCCATTTCTTGCCGAAGGAAATAACACAAGCTCGAAGCATATCTTCGAGAACTTGGTTGACGCGTTCAACTTGCCCTTGCGATTGAGGATGAAACGCAGTACTGAATGACAGATGAGTTCCCATAGCTTCTTGGAAACTTGCCTAGAATCTTGAAGTGAATAAGCTGCCACGGTCTGAGCTGATAACCAATGGAATACCGTGGAGTGAAACAATCCTGGACATATAGAGCGTTGCCAACTGGCTAGCAGTGATCGTTTCTTTGACTGCCAGAAAATGTGCAACTTTGGAAAGCCGGCCAATGACGACAAGAATAGCATCATTACCTTTCTGTGATTTGGGAAATCCAGTGACGAAGTCCATCTCAACGTGGTCCCATTTCCATTCAGGAATAGAGATAGGTTGCAGAGTTCCAGCAGGCCTTTGGTGTTCTGCTTTGATACGACGGCAAACGTCACACTCAGCAACATAACGAGCAATGTCTTGCTTCATATTTGACCACCAGAATCTCTGACGGATGTCTTGGTACATCTTTGTACTACCAGGGTGGATACATAGAGGCGTATCATGAGCTTCTTTCATAACTTCCTGTGTCATATCCAGGTTTTTCTCTGCACATGGCACCACTAGGCGGCCCTTGAAGTATAGGGTGCCATCTTCAGCAATGGTGAAGAATGAGGGCTTTCCTTCTGCGAGGTAGCGCTTAATCTTGTGGGCTTCAGAGTCATACTTCTGTAGCCTTTTGATGCTATCCACGAGATCTGGTTTAGCAACTAGGGTATTGAGGGAACCCTGGGTAACAACGTGGAGGTTCACCTTGCCAAACTCCTTAGGAGGGGGAGCGAGTGCACCCGGAGGAACAATATGGAGGTTCAGCTTCCTGAATTCTTCAACAAGCGAGGGCTGAACTTTATGAACCTGGAGGTGGTTGCAGTAAGACTTGCGGCTCAAGGCATCAGCCATTACATTAGCCTTGCCTGGCGTATAGGAAATACCCAAGTCAAAGTCTGCAACAAGCTCCATCCATCTTTGCTGACGGAGGTTCAGGTCTGGCTGAGTAAACAGATACTTCAGACTTTGGTGGTCAGTGAAGATCTCGCAACGATTACTGAGAAGGTAATGTCGCCACTGCTTCAGCGCATGAATGACAGCAGCAAGTTCGAGGTCATGAACTGGGTAGTTCTCTTCGTGAGGGCGCAATTGCCGAGAGGCATAAGCAATCACTTTGCGGTCTTGCATTAGGACACAGCCTAATCCTTGACAGGAAGCGTCGCAGTAAATGACAAAGTCCTTCTTAGTATCAGGTGGAGCTAGAACTGGAGCAGAAGTCAACTTGTCTTTGAGTGCCTGGAAACTTTCCTGACATTTTTCTGTCCATTGGAACTTGACACCCTTATGCAACAGATTAGTCAGAGGCCTGGCGATCTTAGAGAAGTTCTCGACAAATCGACGGCAATAGCTGGCGAGACCGAGAAAACTTCTGACTTGCTTAACGTTCTTGGGAGGAGTCCAATCAAGAATAGCCTGAACTCGCTCGGGGTTGACGGCAATACCATCCTTAGAGATGACATGCCCAAGATAGGTTACTTCCGGTAGCCAGAATTCACATTTGGAGAACTTGGCATATAGTTGATGTTCTCGTAGCTTTTCCAGCACAAGTCGAAGATGTTCAGCATGTTCTTCTTCGTTCTTGGAAAATACCAGGATATCATCCAGATAAACCACAACGAACTTGTCGAGGTAATCCATGAATATATAGTTCATCAGACGATAGAAGGTGGCTGGAGCATTGGTTAAACCGAAAGACATGACGGTGTACTCGTATGAACCATAGCGAGTCACGAAGGCGGTCTTTGGGATATCCTCTTCGCGAACACGGATCTGGTGGTAACCCAACCTCAAGTCGAGCTTAGAGAACACTGACGAACCCGCCAGTTGATCATATAGATCATTGATCCGAGGAAGAGGGTATTTATTCTGAATGGTAGCTTGGTTTATAGGACGGTAGTCTTGAACTAACCGGTTTGTCCCATCCTTCTTCTTGACAAAGAGGGAAGGTGCTCCCCAAGGAGAGCAACTTGGGCGAATGAATCCTTTGCGAAGAGATTTGTCGATTTCCTCCTTAAGCTCAAGGAGTTCATGCGGCGGCATTTTGTAGGGTCGCTTGGCTATAGGAGTGGTGCCTGGTTTCAAGTCGATGATGAATTCGACAGCTCTAGCAGGGGGAATCCCTGGAAGTTCTTCAGGGAAGACGTCGAGGAATTCACGCACGACGGGAATGTTTTCAATGCCCTCGAGTGGTGCAGCGTTCAATGCATTCAATGCATAGAGCCTTGCCTCGGCATTTTGCACCAGATGAGCTTGGTAAGCAACTATTTCATCTGAAGGGTGTAGCAGATGGACGGTCTTAGTGGCGCAAACTATAGAAGCAGTATGCGCTTTCAACCAATCCATACCCAAAATGAGGTCGATGTTAGACGACTTCAGGATAATGGGGGAGGCATAGAATTCCAGCCCTTCGATTTCCACGGGGACATCGATGCCAACCAAGGAGGTTTGACACTGTCCCACGGGGGTTTTGACCAATACAGAGGTGTTCATCTCCTCACATTTAACGTCGTGCTTGTATGCAAAATCTTCTGACATGAATGAATGCGATGCACCTGTATCAAATAAAACGGATGCTGGTACTGAATTTACGAGGAGTGTACCCATCACAGTAGCAGGCTGGTCTTGAGCTTCGTTGAGATCAACGTGGTTGGCATGAGCACGACCATAAGACTTAGCATTGTTGTTGCGGGGCTGATTGTTACCACGACCAGTTGCTGGAAGGGCCAGTTGATACTGGTTCTGGTTGCATTCTTTAGCACGGTGTCCTGGTTGACCACACCTAAAGCACAAGCCATTATTCGGAGTGGGAACAGGAGCTTGGGATGGTGGAGCTGGAAGTCTTGACTGCCTAGATGGTGGTGGAGGCAGACGAGGTGCAGCATAGGTCTGCCTTGGGGCAGATGCATTTGGACGGTACATGCTGTTCGGGATCCATATCTTACGCTTCTGTGAGGGCGGGCCCAAAGATGAGCCCGTGTCACGGTAGCGCCTGTGAGAGTTCTGGTATTCCTGCAGACCAGTTTCGACATTGATGGCCTTGTTCACCAAGGTGGCGAAATCGGCGAAGTCATGCACTAGAAGTGCGAGCTTGATGTCAGCTTGAAGGCCATCACGGAACTTCTCCTGTCTGCGTGCATCAGTTGCAATGTCTTCTTCAGCATAGCGGGACAAGTCCAGAAACTCCCGCTGATAAGCTTCGACAGTTTTGTTGCCTTGGGTGAGGTTGCGGAACTCACGCTTCTTCCGGTCCATGACTCCTTGAGGAATGAAGCGGGCACGGAAAGCAGCTTGGAAGTCTGGCCTTGTGATGATTGTTCCAGCTGGCAGAGTACGCCTGTGGCTGTCCCACCATTGAGCTGCGGGTCCCTTCAAGAAGAAGGAAGCAAAGGTGACATAGCTGGCAGGGGCTACATCAGCAGACTCCATCTCATAGGTGATGTCACAGAGCCAGTCATCAGCATCCAGAGGCTGAGTTGAGCTGCGGTAGATGGTTGGGTTGAGGCGTATGAAATCTTGAAGAGTCACTTGGGCTGGCTCCTGGTTCATATTGGGGCGAGGAAACTGAGCCATCATATTTTCCATGAACTGGCGGTTCAGTTCAAACTGTTGGATCATACCCGCCATGTACTCAGGTGGTGGTGGGGCATTGCCACCACGACCACGACCACCTGGTCTAACCATCCTGTTAATATATAACAGGGGTAGTTCAGCATTGGAAAATATTTGCAAAGACAAGAATCATTCATGATGAAACATGCATAACGAGAGGAGCACGATAGCTACTACATAGTAGTCGGCATAACTTACAAAAGGGGTCACGCATAGAGTTCAGTACATAGAGTTCAGTACATAGACTAAAACATCATAGGCGGCACACAGGCTCGCGGCGAATGCATCTAACACTACAAGCAAGCCTACATCAGTCCCAAGAGGTACTGTGGAGGTAATCATAGCCCGACAGCTGGTAGTGAGGCAACGGATAGCCCTCCACGTCAGCAGACTGGGGGCCGCGGATACTCGGGTGTAGAGCCCGACGCTCAGGTGGCAGAAGAGGACCAAGTGCAGGGGAGTAGCCTCCCACCTCTGGCCAACCGACACCGTGGGGCATCACGGTACTGGCTGGGTAGATCGCAGTACGCGGTACCTGTCCAGATCGGACAAAGGGGTGCAGCAGCGTCAGAGCACGGTAAAGGTGCTGACGGGTGGTGTACATCTCGTGGCGAAGAGCTCGGTTAGCTCGATCCAGCCCATCAGCATGCAGAACCAGGTTCTGATGGTAGAAGGGCTCTCGGGTGACAGTGGAGTAGGCAGCAGTATAGTATCCCTCCGCACCAACATCAGATGCGATAGCAATGTGCCTGAAAGGGGAGGTGTCCAACTCCCGATACTCTCCACGAAGACGTGTCAGAGCAACATAGGCAGCATCGTGGACAGCCATATCGATGGTCACACCAACACCATGTGCGGTGTGCAGCACAGTAGTGGAGTCATACTCCCGAGAGTAGAGGTGGACGAAGGCACGGTACTGCTCCTGGTTAAAGTCCTGGTACTCCTCGTAGACGGTGAACTCAGGGTGCCAGCGATAACCCAGATAGGTCATCATCTCAGCTAGCACCGCAGGTGATCCCGAGGCACCAATGGCCGTCGTGTGGCGAACGAGCTGCCTCGTGGGTTCCATCTGAAAGCAAAGACGTTTCAAAGGAGTCAAATGACAGTGTGCGAATTGTTCAAAATACTATTCTAAGAAACAACTATGGCTTATCCAACTTTGGGGTGAATGCGGTCACGGGATCCTAGTGTTAGAGTTAGTAAATTCGTTTAACCCGAGTAGAAGAGAGTTCAGAGTCCCAGAGTAAAGGTCGAGGAGTAAAAGATCCTAGTACCACCCAATGGCGACGTGGGCCCGTAGGACACACAGCCATGTTAGTAAAAGTTTTGTAATGTCTAGACTCGACTTCGGCCAAGGAGTGTGGAAAGGGGGATTCCTATAGGCAGTCGGCTCTGATACCAACTTGTGACGCCCCCGATTTGACCGTACACTAATCATGCACGCAAATGTGTACGACCAAGATCAGGGACTCACGGGAAGATATCAGAACACAACTCTAAAACATAAATAAGTCATACAAGCATCATAATACAAGCCAGGGGCCTCGAGGGCTCGAATACAAGTGCTCGATCATAGACGAGTCAGCGGAAGCAACAATATCTGAGTACAGACATAAGTTAAACAAGTTTGCCTTAAGAAGGCTAGCACAAACTGGGATACAGATCGAACGAGGCGCAGGCCTCCTGCCTGGGATCCTCCTAACTACTCCTGATCATCGTCAGCGGGCTGCACGTAGTAGTAGGCACCTCCAGTGTCGTAGGTGTCTTCGTCGACGGTGGCGTCTGGCTCCTGGACTCCAACATCTGGTTGCGACAACCAGATAGAAAGGAAAAGGGGGAAAAGAGGGAGAGAAGCAACCGTGAGTACTCATCCAAAGTACTCGCAAGCAAGGAGCTATACTACATATGCATGGGTATATGTGTAAAGGGGCATATCAGTGGACTGAACTGCAGAATGCCAGAATAAAAGGGGGATAGCTAATCCTGTCGAAGACTACGCTCCTGGCCATCTCCATCTTGCAGCATATAGAAGAGAGTAGATTGAAGTCCTCCAAGTAGCATCGCATAGCATAATCCTACCCGGCGATCCCCTCCTCGTCGCCCTGTTAGAGAGCGATCACCGGGTTGTATCTGGCACTTGGAAGGGTGTATTTTATTCAGTATCCAGTTCTAGTTGTCATAAGGTCAAGGTACAACTCCGGGTCGTCCTTTTACCGAGGGACACGGCTATTCGAATATATAATCTTCCCTGCAGGGGTGCACCACATAACCCAACACGCTCGATCCCATTTGGCCGGACACACTTTCCTGGGTCATGCCCGGCCTCGTAAGATCAACGCGTCGCAGCCCCACCTAAGCACAACAGAGAGGTCAGCACGCCGGTCTAACCCTATGCGCGCAGGGGTCTGGGCCCATCGCCCTATGCACACCTGCACGTTGCGTACGCGGCCGGAAGCAGACCTAGGCTAGTGGCGTTCCAGTCCAATCCGGCGCGCGCCACTCAGTCGCTGACGTCAAGAAGGCTTCGGCTGATACCACGACGCCGGGATACCCATAACTACTCCCGCGTAGATGGCTAGTGCGTATAGACCAAATGGCCAGACTCAGATCAAATACCAAGATCTTGTTAAGCGTGTTAAGTATCCGCGAACGCCGATCAGGGCCAGGCCCACCTCTCACCTAGGCGGTCTCAACCTGCCCTGTCGCTCCGCCACAAAGATCCACTTGCGGGTACTCCTATGAGCCGACTCGACTTTAGTCATCACATGTGTCATGTATATAGTATATAAGTATATACCCGTGATCACCGCCCAGGAGATCACGGCCCGATAGTATAGCACAGCAGACGGACAAGAATGTAGGGCCACTGATGGAAATCTAGCATCCTATACTAAGCATGTAGGATTGCAGGTAAAGGTATCAACAGTAGTAGCAAGGATAGGCTATGCATCAGGATAGGATATCGGAAAGCAGTAACATGCTACACTACTCTAATGCAAGCAGTATAGAGAAGAATAGGCGATATCTAGTGATCAAGGGGGGGGGGGCTTGCCTGGTTGCTCTGGCAAGAAGGAGGGGTCGTCAACTCCGTAGTCGAACTGGGCAGCAGCAGTGTCGGTCTCGTAGTCTACCGGAGAGAAGAGGGGGGAAGAAACAGTAAATACAATGCAAACATAAGCATGACGATGCGTGACATGACAATGAACAGTGCGAGGTGTGTTCTAACGCGACAGTAGGTGGTACCGGCGAAGGGGGGGAACATCCGGGAAGTATTCCCGATGTTTCGCGTTTTCGGACAGACGGACCGGAGGGGGGAAAGTTGCTAGTTCGATAGGTTAGGGAGGTGTGGTGGACGAACGGACTGCGTATTCGGATTCGTCTCGTCGTTCTGAGCAACTTTCATGTAGAAAACATTTTCATCCGAGTTACGGTTTAAAAGATATGAATTTTCAAAGATTATTTGAATTTCTGGAATTATTTGAATGAAGCAAAAATGAATTATGACGTCAGCATGAGGTAATGCTGACGTCAGCAGGTCAATAGAGCGGCTGACCAGGTCAAACTGACCAGTGGGCCCTACCTGTCATAGACAGTGGGCTAACAGAAGATTAAACTAACTAATTTTAGTTAATTAACTACTGGACCCCACCTGTCAGTGCCTAATTAGATTAATTAACTAGTTTATTTATAAAAACTTTTTTTTGTTAATTATGCGGCGGGGCCCGCATGTCAGTGGCTGGGGCCTGCCCAGTCAGCAGTTGACTGGGGTCAACCCAGTCAACTGGGACCCACTGGCAGTGGCACTGGGGTGGCCCCAGGCCAGCCACGTCGGCGGCCGGCGTTTAAACGCCGGCGCACGCTCCTGCGACCACCCGAGACGGCGGCGTTGCGCGGAAACGGCGCACAGGGGGCCATTTGGCCCGCGGTTTCTTCCTACGGGACGGGCGCGACGCGACGCGTCCGTTGGTGGCCGCGAAAAGTACGGGGATGGCCGGAAACGGCCGCTACCTCGACGGCGGCGGGTGGTGCATTCGGGCGAAGCTCGTGGTCGGCGCTACGGGGCTCGACGGAGTGCATGGATGGGTGCATCTGGCCCGCACAGACGTGCTGAGCACGAAGCCGGGCTCAGCTGAGCTCGACGGCGAGCATGGCCGCAACGGTGAAGCGCCGGGCGGCGACCGGAGCTCGGCAACGACGGCAGCTAGCTACGGAGCGCTAGGGGGCCAATGAGGAGCAGCAGGGGGAGGAGAAGCTCACCGTGCGGCACTCACGTAGGCCCTCGACGGATTAGTAGCTGCAGGTCGGCGCCGGGGAAGAAAGGGGTCGCCGGCGACCGAACTTGAAGACGAGCTCGGTGTGCTCGTTGTAGGGGCTCCGGTCTCCAACGGGCTGCACCAGTCGAAGCAGCGGGCGACGGCGGTTCTTGGAGACATTGTGGGGCGGCGAGGTGGGCACGGTGGCCGTGGCTAGGCCGGAGGCATGGCGGCGGTGGCGTTCGGGCGAGGTGGGGAAGGGGATCGGAGAGGGAGGAGGAGTGGATCTGGGAGGGGGGGCGTAGTGGCGAGCGAGAGGGGCAAGTGGGAGGGATGGGCGGAGGCCGAGGCGTCGGGGCGGCCTTATCCTTCCCCGTCGCCGGCAAGGTGGTGCGGCGGGGACCTGCCCCTGTTCCGACCCCGGTCGGGGGAACAGGGAAGGGGAGGGCGACCCGGGGAGGTGGGCTAGGCCGGCTGGGCCTGGGGTCGGCCCAGTTGGGCCAGGGGTCCAGTGGGGGGAAGGGGGGTTTGTCTTCTTCTCTTTTTTTTTGTTTGTTTCTCCCCTGTTGCATTTTCTTTTCTTTTTATTTATTTTCTTTTTTGTTTTAATTCATTTAAAAGTATTTAGGCATCTTATAAAAATGTGTTTTCTCCACAATATTTATCAGTGCAATATCTGGCATGGCCCGAACATTTTTGTTTAAATTTTTGAAAACTTTTATTTTCCACTTTAAATTTAATTAAGTTTGAATTAGGAGTTTGAAAAGAAATGTGATCAAGCCCTGTTTAGCAACATGATTAGCTTAATCACAGAGAGTTACTGTAGCATGATTCTCGGGGTGTTACACCCTCTTTCGTCTCCAACATTATCGGTAACCTCACTTGGAGTTACATTTTTATTCGTCACATGATATGTGTTTTGCTTGGAGCATCATTTTTATTTTTTTAGAATTTGCTTGCTGTTATTTAGAATAATGTTTTGCATCTTTTATTTCAATAAAATAGTCAAGTATAGCCTTTGCCATGCTTATTTTGCAAGTCTACATGTTGTTGTTTCAAAACAGAAAGTTTATCACTGTTGCAAAAATTCTCTAGAAAAGTCAGAATGCGATAAAATGTTGAAACTTTTTGCATAGTACGCTATAATAAATTTTCTACAGTGTGGTAATTTTTCAGAATTTTTGAAGTTAGGGAAGTATGATGAATATTGCATTCTTTACATACTGTACTGTTTTGACAGATTGCTGTTATTGCATATGTTTGCTTGTTTAATGATTCTATTTGAGGATAGGAGTATTAAATTTGCAGATGCATTTAGTATGCAATGTTAAATAATAATTTTAGTGATTTGCTACAGTAGATAATGATAAGGTTTTTTGCATTGATTTATACTAACTTATCTCACGAATTCTTGTTGAGTTATGTGTGGATGAAATTTTAAGATTTAGGGAAACCGTGATATAAAAGGAATTAAGGAGACACAAAATCTCAAGTTTGGGGATGCCCAAGGCATCCCAAGATAATATTTCAAGAAGTCTCAAGCATCTAAGCTTGGGGATGCCTCGGTAGGCATCCCACCTTTCTTCACCAAAAATTATCGTTTTTAGCATCGGTTGATCCTAAGTTTTTGCTTCTTCACATGATGTGTGCTATTGTTGGAATGCCATTTTATTTTGTTTTGCTTGCTGTTTTAATAAAATACTTAGATCTGAAACTTTTAAATAAGTGAGAGTCCTCAAATAGCTACCCATTTACATAACTACTCGCTTGATCTTCACTTATATCTTTTTGGAGTAGCTTGTCATTTACTCTTGTGCTTCACTTATATCCTATGAGTAAATTGTTGAATGAATTGAATATCATCAAGTTGAAATTATATGTTCATATCATCCCGAGTAGTAGCTTCACATTGGGTTTAGAAAGTGAAATCTTTTGAAGCTGACAATCACAATATTGGTCATACAAGCAATTCATGAATGATTACTATAATGAAGAGAACTTTCACATGCAAATATATTATCTTCGACATTTTCTATGATTGTGAATACCCATTAATCATTTTCAAACTTGAGCAAATTAGTTGAAGTTGGACAAGGAAGACAACGTAATGAGTTATTTTTGGGTATATTTGCATAGAAGTTATAGTGTTATGGATCCTCCAACATGTGGTGTTTACCTAGGATCTTTTGCTAGCCAAATTTCGTACTAAGTAGAGATACTACTTGTGCATCCAAAAACCCTTAAACCCAGTTTCTTGCCATGAGTGTCCACCATACCTACCTAAGGATTGAATAAGATCCTTCAAGTAAGTTGTCATCGGTGCATAAAGCAATAAAAATTGCTCCTAAATATGTTTAATATTTTAATGTAAGGGAGAATTGAGCGTTGTACGAACTTGTGATGGAAAAGTAATAAAAGCGATGGACTGCATAATAAAGGTTGCTATCATAAGGGGAAATATAACGTGACGTTCCTTTGCATTAAGAGCTTAGGCATCCAAATAAAAAGCGCATGGCAACCTCTGCTTCCCTCTGCGAAGGGCCTATCTTTTACTTTTCAGTATTTACTGTTATGCAAAGAGTCAATAGTATAAATTCTCAATTCAACCTCAATTATTCTCTAGTTGGCAAGCATCATGTGGTGGGGAAAGATCTAGGCACATATGACCAGTCAAATATATTTGATTATTGTTGATAATGATCTCTATGATAAATGAGTTGGGAGGCGAAATGTTAAGCCCCTATCTTTCTCTGTGTTCGATGGATGCATTTGTTCTAAGAATATGCTTTGAGTAGTTGCAATCATGGAAGACTATATGATGATTGAATATGTGGAGTTCTTACTTAGACTTTGTTGAATAAGTTGAATTGCAATTGCTTGGTGACTGAGAACATAGGTTGTTGAGTTTCAAGAAAATTCATTGTTTGAACCTTAACATGTGAATTGATTTCCACTTTAATATGAGAAGTTTTATAAGAAAGAATTGTTGTTATGATGCTAGGAAAAGTGATTGAAATTGTCATTGATCAAGCTTGTGCACTTTTCTAGCATTCACACTTCATAAATTATTTCTTTTATCATTTACCTACTCAAGGACAAGCAGGAATTAAGCTTGGGGATGCTGATACATCTCCAATGTATCTATAGTTTATGAAGCATTCATGCTAATGTATTATCATTCTTGGATGTTTTACAATTATTTTGTAGCAAATTTATATCATTTTTTGGGACTAACCTATTGACCCAGTGCCCAGTGCCAGTTGCTGTTTTTTGCTTGTTTTTCACATTGCAGGAAATCAATATCAAACGGAGTCCAAACACCGCAAAAAATTTTGTGAATTTTTTGGGACCAAAAGACATCCAGTGGGCCAGAGAAGCACCTGGGGGGTGCCCCAAGGGGGCACAACCCACCAGGGCACGCCTGGGGGCCCAGGCGCGCCCAGGTGGGTTGTGCCCACCTTGGTGGCCTCCCGCACCCCCTCTTCGTCCTATAAATTGCCAAATATTCCAAAACCCCTAGGGGTAACCCTAGATCAGAAGTTCTGCCGCCGCAGGCCTCTGTAGCGACCGAAAACCAATCTAGACCCCATTCTGGCACTCCGTCGGAGGGGGGAATCATCACCGGTGGCCATCTTCATCATCCCGGCGGCCACCACAATGAGGAGGGAGTAGCCCACCCTCGGGGCTGAGGGTGTGTACCAGTAGCTATGTGTTTAATCTCTCTCTCTCTCTCTCTCTCTCTCTCTCGTGTTCTTGAGATGTCACGATCTTGATGTATCGCGGGCTTTGTTAATATAGTCGGATCATATGGTGTTTTCCCCTCTCTATCTTGTTGTGATGAATTGAGTTTCCCTTTGAGATTTCGTTTATCAGATTGAATACTTTTATGGATTTGAGAGCACTTGATATATGTCTTGCATATGGGTACCCATGGTGACAATGGGGTATTTTATTGATTCACTTGATATATGATTTGGCACTCAACTCGCAGATTCCCGAGGTGACATTGGGGTAATCTACGCATAGAGGTTGATGCACGTTCTTGTCTTTTTTTCTCCGGTAGAAATCTTGGGGCACTCTTTGAGGTTCTTTGTGTTGGATTGAGTATTATGAATCTGAAATTATTTGGTGTTATTTTAGTACGAACTCTTGGATAGATCGATCAGAAAGAATAGCTTCGAGGTGGTCTCGTACCCTACAAACGATTTCTTCTGATGTTCTCCACTGGATAGGAACTTATGAGTGATTCTTCATCACACGTTGAGGGATGGTTATACGATCCAATTATATTAGCATTGTTGAGAGATTGCACTAGCGAAAGTACGGACTCTTGGCTTCATTTTCAAGCATTGTAATACCGTTTGTGCTCTGTTTTATCAATTGCTACCTTGCTGTTTTTTATTGTTCTTATTATAAAAATCAATATCTACTATCCATATTACACTTGTATCACCATCTCTTCGCCGAACTAGTGCACCTATACAAATTACCATTGTATTTGGTGTGTTGGGGACACAAGAGACTTTTTATTATTTAGTTGCGGGGTTGTTTGAGAGAGACCATCTTCATCCTACGCGTCCCACGGATTGATAAACCTTAGGTCATCCACTTGAGGGAAAATTGTTACCATCCTACGAAACTCTGCGCTTGGAGGACCAACACGTGTCTACAAGGATAAAGTTGCATAGTAGACATCAGCTCCTCTAGTTCCCCGGCACACAGGCAGAGGTTGAGGATGGAGGCGGCGGCGACCTACCAATGGTTTTGGGGGTGGTGTGTGTCTGTGTGAGTGGAGGTTTTGGGGAGTGTGTGGATGGGGGGCAAGGTGGTGTTTGAGGAAATACCGTGGCAACTGTAAATTTTACTAGGCGGGAGTAACAAGGCGGGGCTACTAAAAATTTGGATGAAGGGCGAGCAAATATTTTTGAGATTGCGAGGGATGTAGAGGCAGGAGTAAGATGTCGGGGCTACTGAAAATTTGAATCAAGGGACTGAAGCAGAGCGGGAGTAACAGACATCGCACACGGTCCACGCACACTAATCGTGTGCTATCAAACATTAAAACCTTCCAGGCGGTAGATATTTTCGAGATTACGAGGCAGTAGATATTTTCGAGACCAGGAGGCAAGCCTCGTGGAGCCCAATCTACTGTGCTGATGTGAGGGACTGCAGGGCACGGGCGTGGCACACGGGTAGTCTAACCTAACCGTGTCTGTTGCGTACCCAATCGCAAACGGTTTCTACATCCAGCTCGTGTGCTGTTTATAAATTTGGCAAAAAGAATAACGCCGGAGAGGGCCAGAACACAAACACACTTGCATGTGGACCAAATATATGTATGAAAAGGGTGGTTTGATGTTCGAATACCCAATGCACAACTTTGATGTGTGATCGCTCTCTGACTATAGCGCTAGAAAGGCTCCTATCTGCTAGGACTACGCCGGTATTTCCCCAAAGAGGAAGGGATGATGTAGCACAACGACGGTAGGTATTTCCCTCGATGAAGAAACCAAGGTTATCGAACAAATAGGAGAACCAAGCAACACAACGTAAACAACACCTGCGCACAAATAACAACACCTCGCAACCCAACATGTTAAAGGGGTTGTCAATCCCTTTCGGGTAACGATGCCAGAAATTGTAGTAGATTGAAATAATAGATCGCAAATAAAATAAAGTGCAGCAAAGTATTTTTGTATTTTTGGTTTAATAGATCAGAATAAAAATGCAAAGGAAAAGTAGATCGCAAGCAAATATATGAGGAAGAAGACCCGGGGGCGTAGGTTCCACTAGTGGCTTCTCTCGAGAAAAATAGCAAACGGTGGGTAAACAAATTACTGTTGGGAAATTGATAGCACTTCAAATAATTGTGATGATATCCAGGCAATGATCATTACATAGGCATCACGTCCAAGATTAGTAGACCGATTCCTGTCTGCATCTACTACTATTACTCCACACATCGACCGCTATCCAGCATGCATCTAGTGTATTAAGTTCATGGAAAACCGGAGTAATGCAATAAGAACGATGACATGATGTAGACAAGATCCATTTATCTATTGCGTTAGATATAGATCCCATCTTTTTATACTTAGTAGCAACGATACATACGTGCCGGTTCCCTTTCTGTCACTGGGATCAAGCACCGTAAGATCGAACCCACTACCGGGCACCTCTTTCCCATTGTAAGATAAATAGATCAAGTTGGCCAAACAAAACCCAAATATCGGAGAAGAAATACGAGGCTATAAGAGATCAAAGAAACTCAAATAACTTTCATGGATATAAAAAGATATAACTGATCATAAACTCGAAGTTCATCAGATCCCAACAAACACACCGCAAAAGAGTTACATCATATGGATCTCCAAGAGACCATTGTATTGAGAATTCAGCGAGAGAGAGAACTTTAGATAGCAATGAACCCACTATTTTGGATTTCAAGGAATTTAATTATGATAATTGCTCTTTGATAGATTGTATTTCCCTGTTGCAATCCGTGCTAAATTCTCCTCATGCTTATAGTCAAAATAAAGCTTTTACCAAACATATCGTTGATGCTTTAATGCAATCTTATGAATAAAAACTTGAGTTGGAAGTTTCTATCCCTAGAAAACTTTATGATGAGTGGGAACCTACTATTAAAATTAAAATTAAAGATCATGAATGCTATGCTTTGTGTGATTTGGGTGTTAGTGTTTCCACGATTCCAAAAACTTTGTGCGATTTGTTAGGTTTCCTCGAATTTGATGATTGCTCTTTAAACTTACACCTTGCGGATTCCACTATCAAGAAACCTATGGGAAGAATTAATGATGTTCTTATTGTTGCAAATAGGAATTATGTGCCCATAGATTTTATTGTTCTTGATATAGATTGCAATCCTTCATGTCCTATTATTCTTGGTAGACCTTTCCTTAGAACGATTGGTGCAATCATTGATATGAAGGAAGGAAATATTAGATTCCAATTTCCGTTAAGGAAAGGCATGGAACACTTCCCTAGAAAGAAAATTAAATTTCCATATGAATCTATTATGAGATCCACTTATGGATTGCCTACCAAAGATGGCAATACCTAGATCTATCCGTGTTTCTATGCCTAGCTAGGGCGTTAAACGATAGCGATTGTTGGGAGGCAACCCAATTTTATTTTTAGTTTTTGCTTTTTGCTTCTGTTTAGGAATAAATCTTTGATCTAGCCTCTGGTTATATTTGTTTTTATGTTTTAATTAGTGTTTGTGCCAAGTTAAACCTATAGGATCTTCTTGGATGATAGTTATTTGATCTTGCTGAAAATTCCAGAAACTTTCTGTTCACGAAAACAATTGTTAAAAATTACCAGAACGTGATATAATATTGATTACAATTGCAGCAGATCAATAAACAAATTATTTAGGTCGTCCTATTTTGGCTGAATTTTTAGAGTTCCAGAAGTTTGCGTTAGTTACAGATTACTACAGACTGTTCTGTTTTTGACAGATTCTGTTTTTCGTGTGTTGTTTGCTTATTTTGATGAATCTATGGCTAGTAAAATAGTTTATAAACCATAGAGAAGTTGGAATACAGTAGGTTTAACACCAATATAAATAAATAATGAGTTCAATACAGTACCTTGAAGTGGTGTTTTGTTTTCTTTCGCTAACGGAGCTCGTGAGATTTTCTGTTAAGTTTTGTGTTGTGAAGTTTTCAAGTTTTGGGTAAAGATTTGATGGAGTATGGAACAAGGAGTGGCAAGAGCCTAAGCTTGGGGATGCCCATGGAACCCCAAGATAATCCAAGGACACCAAAAAGCCAAAGCTTGGGGATGCCCCGGAAGGCATCCCCTCTTTCGTCCTCATCCATCGGTAAATTTACTTGGAGCTATATTTTTATTCACCACATGATATGTGTTTTGCTTGGAGGGTCTTGTATGATTTGATTCTTTATTTGTTAGTTTGCCACAATCATCCTTGCTATACACACCTTTTGAGAGAGACACACATGTTTCGGAATTTGTTAGAATACTCTATGTGCTTCACTTATATTCTTTGAGCTATATAGTTTTGCTCTAGTGCTTCACTTATATCTTTTAGAGCACGGCGGTGGTTATATTTTATAGAAATTATTGAACTCTCATGCTTCACTTATATTATTTTGAGAGTCTTAAACAGCATGGTAATTTGCTTTAATTGTGAAATTAATCTTCTATATTGAGTTCATTGAATGTTATGAGAAGTTAGATACTTGATAAGTATTTTGAGATATAAAGGTGGTAATATTAGAGTGTGCTAGTTGAGTAATTGTGAAATACTTGTGTTAAAGTTGGCAAGTCCCATAGCATGCACGTATGGTAAAATTTGTGTAACAATTTTGACACATAGGTGTTCTTTTATTGCTTTCCTTATGAGTGGCGGTCGGGGACGAGCGATGGTCTTTTCCTAACAATCTATCCCTCTAGGGGCATGCATTGTAGTACTTTTCTTCGAGGGCTAATAAAATTTTGCAATAAGTATATGAGTGCTTTATGACTAATGTGAGTCCATGGATTATATGCACTCTCAACCTTCCACAATTTTCTAGCCTCTACGGTACCGCGCATTGCCCTTTCTCACATTGAGAGTTGGTGCAAACTTCGCCGGTGCATCCAAACCCCGTGATATGATACACTCTATCACACATAAGCCTCCTTATATCTTCCTCAAAACAGCCACCATACCTACCTATTATGTCATTTCCATAGCCACTCCGAGATATATTGCCATGCAACTTTCCACCGTTCCGTTTATTATGACACGTTTCACCATTGTCATATTGCTTTGCATGATCATGTAGTTGACATCGTATTTTGTGGCAAAGCCACCATTCATAATTTTTCCATACATGTCACTCTTGATTCATCGCATATCCCGGTACACCGCCGGAGGCATTCACATAGAGTCATATTTTGTTCTAAGTATTGAGTTGTAATTGTTGAGTTGTAAGTAATAAAAGTGTGATGATCATCATTATTAGAGCATTGTCCCATGTGAGGAAAGGATGATGGAGACTATGATTCCCCCACAAGTCGGGATGAGATTCCGGACTAAAAAAATGATGAGAGAAAAAGAGAGACGGGACAATGTTACTATCCTTTTCCACACTTGTGCTTCAAAGTAGCACCATGATTTTCATGATAGAGAGTCTCCTATGTTGTCACTTTCATATACTAGTGGGAATTTTCCATTATAGAACTTGGCTTGTATATTCCAATGATGGGCTTCCTCAAAGTGCCCTAGGTCTTTGTGAGCAAGCAAGTTGGATGCACACCCACTTAGTTTCCTTGTTGATCTTTCATATATTTATAGCTCTAGTGCATCCGTTGCATGGCAATCCCTACTCCTCCCATTGACATCAATTGATGGGCATCTCCATAGCCTATTGATTAGTCACGTCAATGTGAGACTTTCTACCTTTTTGTCTTCTCTCATAACCCCCATCATTACTTTACTCCACCCATAGTGCTATATCCATGGCTTGCGCTCATTTATTGCGTAAGAGTTGGAAAGGCTGAAGCGCATTAAAAGTATGAACCAATTGCTCGGCTTGTCATCAGGGTTATGCATGATGAGAATGTTTGTGTGACAATATTGAAACATATCCTAACCATATGATTTTGTAGGGATAAGCTTTCTTTGGCTATGTTATTTTGATAAGGCATAATTGCTTGGTTAGCATGTTTGAAGTATTATTGTTTTTATGTCAACATTAAACTTTTATCTTGAATCTTTCGGACCTAAATACTCATGCCACAATAAAAGATTTACATTAAGAAGTATGCCAAGAAGCATTCCACATCAAAGATTCTGTTTTTATCATTTAACTACTCGAGGACGAGCAAGAATTAAGCTTGGGGATGCTTGATACGTCTCCAACGTATCTATAATTTTTTTATTGTTCCATGCTATTATATATTCTATTTTGGATGTTTAATGGGCTTATTTATACACTTTTATATTATTTTTGGGACTAACCTATTAACCGGAGGCCCAGCCCAAGTTGCTGATTTTTTTGCCTATTTAAGAGTTTCGCAGAAAAAGAATATCAAACGGAGTCCAAACAGAATGAAACCTTCGGGAACGTGATTTTTGGAACAAACATGATCCAGAGGACTTGGAGTCCACGTAAAGTAATGAACGAGGAGAGCACAAGGCAGGGGGACGCGCCTACCCCCTTGGGCGCGCCCTCCACCCTCGTGCGGCCCACGTTGCTCCACCGACGTACTTCTTCCTCCTATATATACCTACGTACCCCCAAACCATCAGGGGCATCCACGAAAACCTAATTCCACCACCGCAACCTTCTGTACCCGTGAAATCCCATCTTGGGGCCTTTTCCAGCGTCCTGCTGGAGGGGCATTGATCACGGAGGGCTTCTACATCAACACCATAGCCTCTCCGATGGTGTGTGAGTAGTTTACCTCAGACCTTCGGGTCCATAGTTATTAGCTAGATGGCTTCTTCTCTCTCTTTGGATCTCAATACAATGTTCTGCTTGATTCTCTTGGAGATCTATTCGATGTAATCTTCATTTGCGGTGTGTTTGTCAAGACCGATGAATTGTGGGTTTATGATCAAGATTATCTATGAACAACATTTGAATCTTCTCTGAATTCTTTTATGTATGATTGGTTATCTTTGCAAGTCTCTTCGAATTATCAGTTTGGTTTGGCCTACTAGATTGATCTTTCTTGCAATGGGAGAAGTGCTTAGCTTTGGGTTCAATCTTGCGGTGTCCTTTCCCAGTGACAGCAGGGGCAGCAAGGCACGTATTGTATTGTTGCCATTGAGGATAACAAGATGGGGTTTATATCATATTGCATGAGTTTATCCCTCTACATCATGTCATCTTACTTAAAGCATTACTCTGTTCTTTTGAACTTAATACTCTAGATGCATGCTGGATAGCGGTCGATGTGTGGAGTAATAGTAGTAGATGCAGGCAGGAGTCGGTCTACTTGTCACGGACGTGATGCCTATATACATGATCATACCTAGATATTATCATAACTATGCTCAATTCTATCAATTGCTCGATAGTAATTCGTTCACCCACCGTAATACTTATGCTCTTGAGAGAAGCCACTAGTGAAACCTATGGCGCCCGAGTCTATTTTCCATCATATTAATCTTCTGTTATTTCCATTACAGTTTACTTGCTTTCTTTACTTTTACTCTTTATCATAAAAATACCAAAAATATTATCTTATCATATCTATCAGATCTCACTCTCGTAAGTGACCGTGAAGGGATTGACAACCCCTTTATCGCGTTGGTTGCGAGGTTCTTATTTGTTTGTGTAGGTGCGAGGGACTCGAGCATAGTCTCCTACTGGATTGATACCTTGGTTATCAAAAACTAAGGGAAATACTTACGCTACTTTACTGCATCACCCTTTCCTCTTCAAGGAAAAAACCAACGCAGTGCTCAAGAGGTAGCAGTGTGCGTGGTGTTTGAATACCCAATGCGCAAATTTGATGTGGCACCATGCTTTGGAACTGTAAAATCGCCACACCGAGCAAGGGTTCACGACGCATAGCATGTGCTCAAACTTAATTAGGCTTGGAATGGGTCAACCTACTATACGGTAACTCGAAGCAAAGAAGAAGAATATACCCACCCTGGTAACCTTTCTCGTCGTTAGTCGAAATGATGGACGTCCACGCGGGCCCACAAATATATATAGGCTTGCCGCCAATAACCAAACGAGTGAGAGTGTGTCCAAAGACAACCATTATTGCATGTGTGTGTCCCGAACATATTTATGGAGGTGTGTGATGCATGCATATGTGTCGAATACCCGACCCAATGCACAACATTGATGTGGTGCATGCGTTGAAAATCGCAGAGGTCCCGACACAGAGCAAGAGGTCATTCATGACGTGTCGTGTGCTCGCCCCGCCCCCCTTTGATCCAGCGGGATGGATTCATGTGTACAGATGCGCTATTATATATACGTAATCTCACATCATGATCTATATCAAGAAAAAAAATTAATCCTCTCCTAAGTCAAATTAGTTAACCTCTCTCGCGTTGTCGATGAAAGTGATGGACCGAGCTGGTCACCCCCCTCGACACGAACTATATATACACCTAGTAACACAGCCCTAAAATAATTAATCCTCCTTGTTCGTTAAATGCGTACCTCTCTCTAGCTGGGTCAAAGTGATGGACAACGAACTCGCGGGCCCAACACAGAAGCGAAGCGTACGTCGCACATGAGTGATCATCCTATATAAGACTACGTACCACCATCTGCATGTGGCCCAAAGAGCTGTTTGTGTGATGTTTGAATACGCAATGCACAACTTTGATGTGGCACCAAGTATATAGGAAACCAAAAATTCCCCACAGAGAGCGCGAGGTTCATGAGGCGTGGTATGTGCTATATGTACGCCCCCATTCGACGCGTGGTATATATGTACTTCTACTGTATAGCACAAACCAAAAAGGAATCATTCCTTGATGATCAAATTAACCTCTCGCTCATTGGGTCAAAGTGACGGAGGACAACCTCACATGCCCACGGATGGAAGAGCCACACGCGAGTGAGTTCCTATATATAGGGCAACCACCGGTTGCATGGTATTGCGTGATGTTTGAATACTAATATAATGTACAACTTTTATGTGGAACCTGCCTCGGGAACCGAAAAGTCCCCACATGGAGCGAGGTTATGACATGCATATATATATATATATATATAGAGAGAGAGAGAGAGAGAGTATTCATGTTGCCCCCTCTTTGACATGTACATACTCCCATACCGTGCATATACGTAACACAAACGAAAAAAGAACCATCCTTGTTGGTCAAATTAACCTCTCTCTCGTTGTACGTTCAACTGGTCGACGATGACCTCGTGGGGCCATAGAGAGAGGCACACGCGAGTGATGTCATAGGACAAAACCACCGCGTGCATGCGTCCGTGTGCTATGTGATGTTTGAATACCCAATGCACAACTTTGACGTGGCACATGCTTCGCAAACCGGAAACGCACTACACCATGATGCGTGTAGCCCCTTCAATTCAAGCCAGTGGGAGTGTGTACGCACGTGCTCGAACTTTGATATGGAATCCCACCATGATCCACACCACACACATGCCAAGATGAATCCACCTTTTGGTCAAATGCCTCTCGTTGTCGATGGAAACTGAAAAACTTTGCGGGCTAACGAATGGGCACGTCGTTGATAACCGCACGAGGGAGAGTGTCCAAGAGGACCACGAATGCATGCATGTGGCCTGAACATTATGTATGAAAGGGCTGTGTAATGCTTTAAATAACCAATTCACGACTTTGATGTGGCATATATGACTCACAAAATGATCAATAATCCCACACAGAGGTTCACAACTCATAGTGTACTGCCGGACCCCTCCCCCCACCCCCCCACACACAGACACACACATCCCGCACCACCACAGCCACTCTGAGGCATGCCAAACTTTTTTTGCAGTGAACATGTGACGAAAGGCGAGTGTAGTGTTAATTTTTTTTAAACAGACATCATTTGTCCGTTTTTATACATTGATTGATTTCCTAGGGATTTAATGTGCAAAAATCAAATTTGAGCTACATGTGCACCAAAATGGTTGCAAATCATATGTGTCCCTGGGTGCATGTTTCCATGTGCAAGAGATTTCAAAATATTGAGAATATATATTTTTAGTTGAAATTCATGAAACTTATCGTGGTGTCATATATGGACACCAGTAGACTGTGATATTGTATTTTTTTCATCAATGAGACCCGTTTTGATATAATCTTCTTACAAATGGGAGATTATTAAAAACTGGCAACCAATATCTCATACAGATTATTTATTCGGACCGTGTGCGTTAGACCGTGCCATGCTTCAGTTAAGCAGTAAAGCGGCAGAATGAATCATCAATAAACCAAAAGATATACGTGCTGCCACACGCCCTGTGTACCGTGCGAGCAGGCGTGAGTTGATGGGATGCATGTGAGCATTCCGCCGCGCAGCATACCGGGAGGCGTGTGTGCAGGTGTGCGTATTGACGGGAGGCGTGCGAGTAGCCGTGTGAAATGATGGTAGGAATGGCAGAAGTCCGCCGCGCAGGCTCACCGGGAGGCGAGACAGCTTTTGACCGCAGCCTGCCTCGCTCCCACTAGTCCGTATTAATTGCGCGGCTGAGCCGCCGGCCATAATAGGCGGCCGCACCCATGGTCCACAATGGTCACCAACGTCTGGACTCTGGAGTGTATGAGGATGCCGCCGAAGCGCACCATCGGAGGGAGTGGCGACGCTGGGGCTGGTGAAGCACCCGCGCAACACGTGAAGCTTGGCACAGAGGTTTCCATCACTGCGAATGAGGTCTCGCGTGGGCAGCAGCACGACCTTGACTTCGTTGGCGCTGTCGTGCCCCCCCCAGCCGAAGCTGGAGGTCAACAACAACTCCGGTAACGACTGCGACTCCGACGGAAAACCGGTTAGTCATCTATATACCCATTTGTGCGGCAAACATATCATGTGTTTTCTCTGGTTACTCCCCCGCCCCTCTATAATTTTTCTGGAATACAAATCCTATGGTTATGTTCTCTCAGTCCATGAAATCAGAGTAATTAAGATGAGTAATTAAGATCTGTTAGATGCACATAGTGTATTGATTGTTTGAATGTTATCCGTATAGAGTTAGTGATTAATTGTTTGTTAATGATTTTTGCTAATAATCCAACTAGGGTTAGCTTGCGTGCTAATAATTCATGGCCAGATCTTGAGAATTGATTTTGAATGTCCTACATATATGTTTGTGCCTTTTTCTTCCAGATCTTGAGAATTGATTTTGAATGTCCTACATGTATGTTTATGCCGTTTTATTTTCTTTCATATTGGTATGTACACAGATGAGGCTCCGGCCAACGCCGCCGCCGGATGTAGATCTTGGACCCGGTTGTGCGGCCAGAAGCGGCCCCCCTGGACCTGAGGAACCAGTAGAATCTCCGTCGGACCGCATTAGTGATCTCCCGGATGACATCCTTGGGGAGATTATCTCCCTTCCCCCCACTGATGTCGCTTCAAGCTACGTCGGTATTTCCCCAAACAGGTAGGGATGACGGAGCACGGCGGTGGTAGGTATTTCCCTCATATATGAAACCAAGGTTAACGAACTAGTAGGAGAACCAAACAACACAATGTAAACAGCCCCTGCACACAAATAACAACACCTCGCAACCCGACGTGTTAAAGGGGTTGTCAATCCCTTTCGGGGTACGGTGCCAGAAAGTGCGTGTTGACGGGAGAAAGTTGTAACAGATTGAATAAATAGATTGCAAATAAAATAAAGTGCAGCAAGATATTTTTGTATTTTTGGTTTAATATATCTGAATAAAAAGAGCAAATAAAATAGATCTCAAAGCAAATATATGAGAAGGAAGACCCGGGGGCCATAGGTTTCACTAGTGGCTTCTCTTGAAAAAAATAGCAAACGGTGGGTAAACAAATTACTGTTGGGCAATTGATAGAACTTCAAATAATTATGACGATATCTAGGCAATGATCATTACATAGGCATCACGTCCAAGATTAGTAGACCGACTCCTGCCTGCATCTACTACTATTACTCCACACATCGACCGCTATCCAGCATGCATCTAGTGTATTAAGTTCATGAAAAAACGGAGTAATGCAATAAGAACGATGACATGATGTAGACATGATCAATTATCTATTGCGGCAGATTAGGGATCCCATCTTTTTATCCTTAGTAGCAACGATACATACGTGTCGGTTCCCTTTCTGTCACTAGGATCAAACACCGTAAGATCGAACCCACTACCGGGAACCTCTTCCCATTGCAAGATAAATAGATCAAGTTGGCCAACCAAAACCCAAATATCGGAGAAGAAATACGAGGCTATAAGAGGTCAAAGAAACTCAAATAACTTTCATGGATATAAAAAGATATAACTGATCATAAACTCGAAGTTCATCAGATCCCAACAAACACACCGCAAAAGAGTTACATCATATGGATCTCCAAGAGACCATTGTATTGAGAATTCAGCGAGAGAGAGAAATCCATCTAGCTACTAACTACGGACCCGAAGGTCTACAAAGAACTACGCATGCATCATCGGAGAGGCACCAATGGAGGTGGTGAACCCCATCTGAGATGGTGTCTAGATTGGATCTGGTGGTTCTGGACTCTGCGGCGAATGGATGAATATTTTGTCGACGCTTTTAGGGTTCTAGTATTTTTGGGGTATTTATAGAGCAAAGAGGCGGTCCGGGGGGCACCCGCCTCCTGGCGCGCCCTGGTGGGTTGTGCCCACCTCAGGACTCCCCCTAGGTGCAACCAGGGCCCATCTGCTTCCTTTTGGCCCATTAAAAATCATCGTGAAGTTTCGTGGCATTTGGAGTCCATTTGATATTGATTTCTTGCGATGTAAAAAACATGGAAAAAACAGCAACTGGCAGTTGGCACTATGTCAATAGGTTAGTACCAAAACATGATATAAAATGACTATAAAAATGATTATAAAACATCCAAGATTGATAATAAAACAGCATGGAACAATAAAAAATTTATAGATACATTGGAGACGTATCACCCACCAAGGATGGCTGCCGCACACAAGTCCTGGCATCTCGGTGGCGCACTCTGTGGCACGCCGCGCCTCTTAATCGCGACTGTCATCAGGTATCTGTCGATGATGATTCTGAACTCCCCAGAGCCATCATCTCCTCCCACCAGGGCTCTGTTCAACACATTTGCATCCCGGCATGCTACCTGCTGGACATACCCTGCACGGTGGCCGCCTGGCTGACATCCCGTCAATTCGATAAACTCTAGCAGCTTGAGTTCTACCATGACTATGTACATAACGTACCACGAACCGATGTATGTGCCCTCACCTCTGATTTCCATCTCGTGGTCTTCCTCCTCTCTCCACACCGCCACCTTCGCCCGGTGCCATCTAGCAGACAATCTGGCACAAATGCTTCAACTCCCACTGCTAAAAAACTTACGCTTGTGGTGGTCGATCTGTCGGAGGCCGCACTGCACAACATCATCCACTCCAGCTGCCCTGCGCTGGAGCGCTTGCTGCTTGTTTTTGGAATGGAAATTTGTATCCGTTGTCTCAAAATAAAGTCGCCCCACCTTGTAAGCATGGGAATTTTTTTTGGACATGATCTCATCATCGAAGATGCCCCTTCACTTCAAAGGTTGGTCCTTGATTTTGGTATAGTACCTTTGCAAATAATTGTAGTCTCTGCGCCTAAACTGGAGACCTTGGGTGCAATTCGTGATCCTTTTAGATGGTTCAAGATGGTGTTTGGCTCCACACCTATTGAGGTATTGTATATTATTCAGGTAAACTTTTGTTATCTGCTTTTTTCATTTGTGCGCATAAGTATCATCTTGGAGTACACTTTTGGTACTAATATTATGTTCTATGCTCAATGAATAGCTTGTCCATCCTATGAGTGGTGGTGGATTCTGTCAAGACCTTACATATCAGTATGTGGTGTTTTGATCTCAACATGATTATTGGTTTGCTGCAATGCTTTCCATGTTTGGAGAATTTGTATATAAAGGTGATGATTTCTCGCACATTGAAAGCCCATATATAATGTAATATAATTAATCGTTCAACTATCACTCTTTCAACATAATCTTTTTTAGACATTAAGTGTTTTCAATCTTTATCTCTATTTAGGCACTAACACATGGAGAAAAAAGTATAATCAATCGATGGTTCAAGAAGCACCGGGATTTTCTTAGATCTCATGACATTCGTTTGAAGACAGTAACGCTGGAAGGATATGCATCCAAAAATGCAAACACTAGCTTTGTAACATTCTTCATGTTAAATGCGAGGGCACTATTGTCCATGCGGATTAAGTTTTCTGACAAGAAATTTCTTACGGCTGCAAGTGTTGAATATCATAAAAAGAAGTTTCAGGTGGACAAGAGGGCTTCCGACCGTGCTCGGCTTCTATTTATAACAACTTGTTATCATGTACCAGTAGAATTTTTGGTCTAGGATCTTGATATTATGGATCAAACCGATCCATTTGATTGTGACTGCCAAAAACTTTGGTTGAGTTAGTTGTTATTGTCCTGTTCAATCTGGATTTTGTGTAAACCTGATGAGCAATTAGTCATCGTACTTTTGTACCTTCTGTAAGCTTGGGTTAGATATTGCTGCCCTTTTCAACTCGGCTTTGATCCATATTTTCTTTCATACTGGGCCAATGGCTTGCCATTTCTTTAATTAAGACAAAAATATTATAAGCATTCGCAACATAGGGAAAGAACCTCACTCTCGCGAGATCCTTGAGATCTTTGTTCATTACAGAACCACAAGTTCTTAGCGCCAACCAGCACCCACAAACTTATTTTCAGATAGCACACCAAATGGGCCGTAATTCTTAATAAGAAAAGCTGCATGGTAGTGACAGATTTGGATTTGTCATTTGAGACCCACGAGGAAAAAGCCTATCCACGACGGTAACGACTCGATAGTAAACATTGAGAAACCTGGTTTTAAAATTACTGTAAATCAAAAACTTGCCTCAAAATCATGAAACTTGGCATCGTGTTATGACATAGCACCAACATGCTGTGGTAAAAAATTAGTCCAATTTGGGACAATTTTTGGTACAAACTTCTTACAAACCAGAGCTTCTCTAAAAAAGGCTCATGGTTCCGAGAGGGACCTTGTCACCTATGTGTGCGAAACGACATACGCTGTCTCTTCCCGCCTTGATTTATTTTACAGAGGCAACATGCAACTATAGTAGCGTCGTCCTAAAAATATGAAATCATTCACGGTTCGTTTGCCTTTTTATACATTATTTGAGTTTTCTAGGCATTTTGGAACATACTTTGTTGTGTGCAAAGGTCATGTGTGTACTAGCCATGTATGTAATTGAATGTTCAATCTGTTTATGGAATCAAGTCCTTATAAGTTATAAGTACATATGATGTTGTTTTGTGTGCAATGACATCGCACACAGACCATACTGGGGAAGCCGTCGGTGATGATTTCATCAATCGTTGACAATTGTATACCACCAAGCGTTTGCCCACAACATACACGGCTTATTAGCAGGAACCGTCTGTATTATTATCGTTCTTCGCACAAATTTCTGATTACAGACCTGTTTGCCGCGTATCACACACTTGAACCGTTTCTGTTCTCTTGGCTCAAAGCGAACAGTTCATCCAAGTGAACCGTTTGCCGTATATCGCACACACCTTGATCTGGCTGACCATTTCTTTTGTGTTTCCTAATCATAAACAGTTCATCCGAGTGAACCGTATGCTGTATATCGCGCACACCTTCATCTGGCTGCCTGTTTCTTTTGTTTTGCCTCATCACAAACAGTTCATTCAACTGAATCGTATGCTCCTCATCACACACGCAACTAAAATATAAACCATGTTTGATGTATCCTTCATCGCAAATGATTTGCATCTTTTTTTATGATTATTTTACATCACCGTTTGCGATTAATCACTACTGCAGGATGCTGCTAACGCGACACTACGATCAGAGACCCTTCGACGAAACTGTGTGCGCTGCAATAATCACAAATGGTGGTGAAAAAACCCATCAAAAAAGGTGCAAAACGTTTGCGATGGAGGACGCATCAAACACGGTTCAGATTTTAGTTGCGTGTGCGATGCAGGGCATACAGTTCAGTTCAATTAACTGTTTGCGATGAGGTGGAACAAAAGAAACGGGCATCCAGATGGAGGTGTGTGTGATATACATCATACGGTTCACTCGGATGAACTGTTTGTGATTAGGCAACACAAAAGAAACGGTCAGCCAGATCAAGGTGTGTGCGATATACGGTATGTGGTTCACTCGGATGAACTGTTTGTGTTGAGACAAGAGAACAGAAACGGTTCAATATAACAAGATGAGTGTGATACACGGCAAACAGGTCTGTAATCAGAAATGTGTGCGTAGACCGATAATAACACAAATGGTTGCTGCTAATAAGACGTATGTGTTGTGCGATGGGATTGCATACAGAACAACAACATATATATATACACACTTATAAGGACATGGTTGCATAACCAAATGACACATCCACTTACATAGGTGGCTACTACAACCATGGCATTTGCACACACCAAAGTAAACTATTACATGCATAATTACATAGGTGGCTACTACACACATCACATTTCCACACACCAATAAAGTAAACTATATATTACATGCATGATTAACTAGCATAAATGATCATCTGATCATCATCTACTTCTTCTGACGCTTGCTCTGCTTGTGGCTCGATCCGAGCTCGTTGATTTGGGTAACGAGGCACTTCCTCATGTCAACGATCCGCCTGTGCATCTCGTAGCATGTGTACACTCTCTTGGCCGTGAACCTGAGGTGAGGTTCATCCAGTTGCCGCATCCAGGCCATGTGCCAGGATACATGACTTGTTCTCTGGGCATCCTGCTTCCTCTTTTCGTAGTAGGGGTCGATGATGGCCGAGGCGAGTTTGACCAGGGAGTCCTTCTTCGTGCTGCCCCAGACCCTGTAGTGGTCACGGATTTTGACAAGGTTCTTGCAGGCCAAGCCCGTAACACTGAGCGCTTTTACATCATCGGCGGTTTCCACCGTGGCGAACTTGTAGTCAGTGCTGTTGACAAACCTATTGAAACAGTCGCAAGGCTCTGTGGCCATGCAGTAGTGGTAGATGAGGACATGATGGCGCACGCACAATTGGGTGACGGCAACCTTCTGATCTATGCTGGGACGACCGGCGGTGTACTGGAGGTCAATGCTGACCACCTTGTACTTGTATCGAGCAAGCAACTGCTCAACGCTATTGATGTAGTCGTCCACCACGGCCGGGTCGATGGTGTACACCACCGAGAGATCCATCTCCCTCGCGTGGGTCTTCACTCTATGCTCGTCGAGTTCCATTGGAGTGCCGCTAGACATCCCCTCACTATATGTGTCGTCGTGGGTGTGCTTGTTGTGTTGTGGGGTGCAATCGAAAGGTTGAAGAGACTAAGGTTATAATGGCTGCGGGAATTAAAGGGGAAGCCGGACGGCCAGGAATATCGGCAGGGCCTGATGGCAGTTCTAATTTTCAGCGCGTAACTCCATCGTGCCACACGTAACTGCATCGCGTGGCAACGCGCGCGGTGCAACCGCATGCATATGGGGCCCCCGACATGATCGTGCGCACGCCCAACCGCTGGCAGAGCGTGCGCGGAGGGACGCGAGCAGAGCACTTCACGGTCGCTGATGACCCACAAGTGTAGGGGATCTATCGTACTCCTTTCGATAAGTAAGAGTGTCGAACCCAACGAGGAGCAGAAGGAAATGACAAGCAGTTTTCAGTAAGGTATTCTCTACAAGCACTGAAATTATCGGTAACAGATAGTTTTGTGATAAGATAATTTGTAACGGGTAACAAGTAACAAGTGTAAATAAAGTGCAGCAAGATGGACAAATCCTTTTTGTAGCAAAGGACAAGCCTGAACAAACTCTTATATAAAGGAAAACGCTCCCGAGGACACATGGGAATTATCGTCAAGCTAGTTTTCATCACGCTCATATGATTCGCGTTCGGTACTTTGATAATTTGATATGTGGGTGGACCGGTGCTTCGGTGTTGTCCTTACTTGGACAAGCATCCCACTTATGATTAACTCCTATTGCAAGCATCCGCAACTACAAAAGAAGTATTAAGGTAAACCTAACCATAGCATGAAACATATGGATCCAAATCAGCCCCTTACAAAGCAACGCATAAACTAGGGTTTAAGCTTCTGTCACTCTAGCAACCCATCATCTACTTATTACTTCCCAATGCCTTCCTCTAGGCCCAAACAATGGTGAAGTGTCATGTAGTCGAGGTTCACATGACACCACTAGAGGAGAGACAACATACATCTCATCAAAATATCGAACGAATACCAAATTCACATGACTACTTATAGCAAGACTTCTCCCATGTCCTCAGGAACAAATGTAACTACTCACAAAGCATATTCATGTTCATAATCAGAGGAGTATTAATATGCATAATGGGTCTGAACATATGATCTTCCACCAAGTAAACCAACTAGCATCAACTACAAGGAGTAATCAACACTACTAGCAACCTACAGGTACCAATCTGAGGTTTTGAGACAAAGATTGGATACAAGAGATGAACTAGGGTTTTAGAGGAGATGGTGCTGGTGAAGATGTTGATGAAGATTGACCCCTCCCGATGAGAGGATTGTTGGTGATGATTTCCCCCTCCCGGAGGGAAGTTTCCCCGGCAGAACAGCTCTGCCGGAGCCCTAGATTGGTTCCGCCAAGGTTCCGCCTCGTGGCGGCGGTGTTTCGTCCCGCAAGGTTGCTTATGATTTTTTTTCCAGGGTAAAAGACTTCATATAGCAGAAGATGGACACCGGAGGCCTGCCAGGGGGCCCACGAGGCAGGGGGCGCGCCTCCCACCCTCATGGCCAGGGTGTGTGCGCCCACTGGTGTTTTCTTCGCTCAGTATTTTTTTAATTCCAAAAATGACTTATGTGGAGTTTCAGGACTTTTGGAGTTGTGCAGAATGGGTCTCTAATATTTGCTCCTTTTCCAGTCCAGAATTCTAGCTGCCGGCATTCTCCCTCTTCATGTAAACCTTGTAAAATAAGAGAGAATAGTCATAAGTATTGTAACATAATGTGTAATAACAGCCCATAATGCAATAAATATCGATATAAAAGCATGATGCAAAATGGACATATCAACTCCCCCAAGCTTAGACCTCGCTTGTCCTCAAGCAGAAGCCGATAACGATAAATATGTCCACATGTTTAGAGATAGAGGTGTCAATAAAATAAAATACGGACATGAGGGCATCAAGATCATTCTTATAACAGCAACATATACCGATATTGTCATATGATTTCTTTTGATAAAGTAACAATCTATTCACAATGTCAAGTATGGATCAGAAACTTCATTGAAAACTAACAAACTATAATCTCAGTCATTGAAGCAATTGCAATTTATCATAACATCGGAAAGAGTCTATGTAAGAGCTTTTCAGCATGTCCACATACTCATTTAAACCTTGTAAAATAAGAGAGAATAGGCATAAGTATTGGAAGATAATGTGTAATAACAGCCCATAATGCAATAAATATTGATATAAAAGCATGATGCAAAATGGACGTATCAGTCGCCTGAACGGCGAGCAACCATATATATATATATATATATGTATGTATATATATACATATATATGTATACATATATATATATATATATGTATATATATATACATATATATACATACATACATACATACATACATACATACATATATATGTATATATATATTGACCTTTATTATGCAGTCCGTCGCTTTTATTTCTTCCACATCACAAGATCGTATAAAGCTTATTTTCTCCACACTAATAAATCATACATATTTAGAGAGCAATTTTTACTCCGTGCAACGATGACACCTTACTTGAAGGATCTTACTCAATCCATAGGTAAGTATGATGGACTCTCATGGCAAACTGGGTTTAAGGGTATTTGGAAGCACAAGTAGTATTTCTACTTGGTGCAAAGAATTGGCTAGCATGAGGGAGAAAAGCAAGCTCAACATGTTGGATAATCCATGACAATATAATTTATTTCAGATATAAGAAAACACAACCCATTACGTTGTCTTCCTTGTCCAACATCAACTCTTTAGCATGTCATATTTTAATGAGTGCTCACAATCATAAAAGATGTCCAAGATAGTGTATTTATATGTGAAACCTTCCTTTCTTTATTACCTCCTATTAATTGCAACGATGACCAAAACTATGTTTGTCAACTCTCAACAATTTTTAATCATCATACTATTTATATGTGAAGTCATTACTCTCCATAAGATCAATATGATCTCTTTCATTCTTTTTATTTCTTTCTTTTTCTCTTTTTTTATTCACACAAGATCATAGCAAAGTAATCAAGCCCTTGACTCAACACTAATCTTTATTATATATATAGCTCACAGACTCGATTACATAGAGGGATCATAAAGCAAAACTCAAAACTAAATCTTACTAAACTTTTACTCTACTAGATCAAGATATTACCAAAAGGATCGAACTAAGAAAAATGGTAAAGATAGGAGTGTGATGGTGATACGATACCGGGGCACCTCCCCCAAGCTTGGCAGTTGCCAACGGGAGTGCCCATACCCATGTGATTATATCTCTTTCCTCGAGGGTGGTGATGATGGAGTTGTTGATGATGTAGGCTTGTCGTCCCTTTTCCAAGGCATAGGCTCGCCGTCATAGAAGGATGATCGAGTCTCCGGGATTCTTAAATCTGCAGCCAAACTCATCCTCTTGAATCTATATTCATACTCACAGTTTTGGTTTTGCAGGTCATAGATCTGGGCTTGGAGGTGCTCGATTTTCTCAAGAAGCTTGAAGATGGCCTCCCCAATGTCCTTGGCGTCCAGCTTGTGGTTGTTGGTGAATTCCGTGATCATTAAATGATTGGAGTCGAGTCCACGCTCCACCATCTCCTGACACTTGAAAACTTGTTGCTCCATTGCCTTGAGCCTTGTCTCCACGCTTCTGGTCCTCCTTGGTCCCTCAACATCGCGGATGTGCAGCAACCCATCACGCATCTCAATGGTTTGAGGGTGTTGCAACACCTCCGCAAGGTAGGGGTCGATGACCTTCTCGAAAAACTTGTCCTTGGGGGCGCTTGGAGACGTCATGGTGACCTAGATCAGTCAGAAAAACAGCTCGAAATGAAAACAGATGATATTTGCGTGATACAGTGGTCAAAACCTTCGGGAGATTATATAATGAATTTTTACCGACCAAAAGAAGTATCGTGCAAGAAAACGGAGTCCAGAGAGCGCACGGGGTGCCCACGAGGCAGGGGGCGCGCCCAGGGGGGTAGGGCGCGCCTCCCACCCTCGTGGAAGCCTCGTGTCCTTCCCAGACTACTTCTTATTTTCCTATTTTCTTAAATATTCCAAAACGGAGAAAAATTGCCATTAGAACTGTTTTGGAGTCGGTTTACTTACCGTACCACATACCTATTCCTTTTCGGAGTCTGAAACGTTCCGGGAAGTGTCCTTTATATATTCCTCCGGGGTTACGGTTTCAATAACATTAGTTTCAATATTTATGGGATTACCTGAGATATAATGTTTGATTCTTTGACCGTTTACCACCTTCGGATTTGTGCCTTCTAAGTTGTTGATTTTTATGGCACCGGAATGGTAGACCTCCTCGATAACGTAAGGACCTTCCCATTTAGAGAGAAGTTTTCCTGCAAAAATCTTAAACGAGAGTTGAAGAGCAACACATAATCACCTACATTAAACTCACGTTTTTGTATCCTTTTGTCATGCCATCTTTTAACTTTTCCTTTAAACAGTTTGGAATTCTCATAGGCTTGGGTTCTCCATTCATCTAGTGAACTAATGTCAAATAGCATCTTCTCACCGGCAAGTTTGAAATCATAATTGAGCTCTTTAATAGCCCAATATGCCTTATGCTCTAGTTCGAGAGGTAAGTGACATGCTTTTCCATAAACCACTTTATACGGAGACATACCCATAGGATTTTTATATGCAATTCTATAAGCCCATAATGCATCATCAAGTTTCTTGGACCAATTCTTTCTAGATCTATTAACAGTCTTTTGCAAAATTAATTTAAGCTCTCTATTGCTCAATTCTACTTGACCACTAGACTGTGGGTGATATGGAGATGCAATTCTATGATTAACATCATACTTAGCAAGCATTTTACAAAAAGCACCATGAATAAAGTGTGAACCACCATCAGTCATTAAATATCTAGGGACTCCAAACCTCGGAAAAATAACTTCTTTAAGCATCTTAATAGAGGTGTTATGATCAACACTACTAGTTGGAATAGCTTCTACCCACTTAGTAACGTAATCAACAACAACTAAAATATGTGTATATCCATTAGAGGAAGGAAAAGGTCCCATATAATCAATGCCCCAAACATCAAATGGTTCAATAACAAGTGAATAATTCATAGGAATTTCTTGACGTTTACTTATATTACCAATTCTTTGACATTCATCACAAGATAAGACAAACTTACGGGCATCCTTGAAGAGAGTAGGCCAATAAAAACCGGATTGCAATACCTTATGTGCAGTTCTATCTCCAGCGTGGTGTCCTCCATAAGCCTCAGAGTGACACTTGCGTAGGATCTGTCCCTGTTCATGCTCAGGTATACAACGCCTAATAATACCATCTACTCCTTATTTATAAAGATGTGGGTCATCCCAGAAGTAATGTCTTAAATCATAGAAACACTTTTTCTTTTGCTGGTATGTGAAACTAGGTGGTATAAATTTAGCCTCAATGTAATTAGCATAAGTAGCATACCATGGAGCAGTACGAGAAGCATTTATGACAGTTAATTGTTCATCAGGAAAGCTATCATCAATAGGTAGTGGGTGATCAAGAACATTCTCTAACCTAGACAAGTTGTCTGCAACGGGGTTCTCAGCTCCCTTTCTATCAATAATATGCAAATCAAATTCTTGTAGCAAGAGAACCCATCTAATAAGTCTAGGTTTAGCATCTTTCTTTTCCATAAGATATTTAATAGCAGCATGATCAGTGTGAATAGTTACTTTAGAATCAACAATATAAGGTCTGAACTTATCACAACCAAATACAACTGCTAAAAATTCTTTTTCGGTAGTAGCATAATTTCTCTGGGCACTGTCTAGAGTTTTACTAGCATATTGAATAACATTTAATTTCTTATCAACTCTTTGTCCTAGAACAACACCTACAACATAATCACTAGCATCACACATGATTTCAAAGGGTAAATTCCAATCAGGTGGCTGCACAATAGGTGCAGAAATCAAAGTTTTCTTAAGAATTTCAAATGCGTCTACACAATCATCATCAAAGATGAAATGAATATCTTTTTGTAAGAGATTAGTCAGAGGCCGAGAAAGTTTTGAGAAGTCTTTAATGAACCTCCTATAAAAACCGGCATGACCAAGGAATCTTCTTATACCTTTGATGTCCTTAGGACATGACATCTTTTCAATAGCATCAACTTTAGCTTTATCAACTTCAATACCTCTTTCAAAAATTTTATGCCCCAAGACAATGCCTTCATTAACCATAAAGTGGCATTTCTCCGAATTCAGGACAAGATTAGTTTCTTCACATCTCTGCAAAACTCGATCAAGGTTGCTCAAGCAATCATCAAAAGAGGATCCATAAACGGAGAAATCATCCATGAAAACCTCACAAATCTTTTCAGAAAAGTCAGAGAATATAGCCATCATGCATCTTTGAAAGGTAGCAGGTGCATTACATAAGCCAAAAGGCATACGTCTATAAGCAAAAGTACCGAAAGGGCAAGTAAAAGTGGTCTTTTCTTGATCCTCAGCTGACACAGTTATTTGAGAAAAACCGGAATAACCATCTAGAAAGCAAAAATGTGGATGTTTGGATAATCTTTTTAGCATTTGATCAATAAAAGGCAAAGGGTAATGATCTTTTTTGTAGCTTTATTTAATTTGCGGAAATCAATTACCATCCTATAACCTGTAATAATTCTTTGCGGGATGAATTCATCTTTATCATTAGGAACGACAGTAATACCTCCCTTCTTAGGGACACAATTGAGAGGACTTACCCAATGACTATCAGCAACGGGATAAATTATACCTGCCTCAAGGAGCTTCAATATTTCCTTCCTTACCACTTCTTTCATCTTAGGATTTAGCCGTCGTTGGTGATCAATAACTAGTTTGGCGTTGCTACCTCTTGAGTACTGCGTTGGTTTTCCCTTGAAGAGGAAAGGGTGATGCAGTAAAGTAGCCTAAGTATTTCCCTCAGTTTTTGAGAACCAAGGTATCAATCCAGTAGGAGGCCACGCCCAAGTCCCTCGCACCTACACAAACAAATATAAACCTCGCAACCAAGGTGATAAAGGGGTTGTCAATCCCTTCACGGTCACTTACGAAAGTGAGATCTAATAGATATGATAAGATAATATTTTTGGTATTTTTATAATAAAGACTAAAAGTAAAGAAAGCGAAATAATCGGCGCAAGAAATAACTTGTTGACGGGAGATGAATATGATGGAAAATAGACCCGGGGGCCATAGGTTTCACTAGTGGCTTCTCTCAAGAGCATAAGTATTACGGTGGGTGAACAAATTACTGTTGAGCAATTGATAGAATTGAACATAGTTTTGAGAATATGTAGGTATGATCATGTATATAGGCATCACGTCCGCGACAAGTAGACCGACTCCTGCCTGCATCTACTACTATTACTCCACACATCGACCGCTATCCAGCATGCATCTAGAGTATTAAGTTCAAAAGAACAGAGTAACGCTTTAAGTAAGATGACATGATGTAGAGGGATAAACTCATGCAATATGATATAAACCCCATCTTGTTATCCTCGATGGCAACAATACAATACGTGCCTTGCTGCCCCTACTGTCACTGGGAAAGGACACCGCAAGATTGAACCCAAAGCTAAGCACTTCTCCTATTGCAAGAAAGATCAATCTAGTAGGCCAAACCAAACTGATAATTCGAAGAGACTTGCAAAGATAATCAATCATACATAAAAGAATTCAGAGAAGATTCAAATATTGTTCATAGATAAACTTGATCATAAACCCACAATTCATCGGTCTCAACAAACACACCGCAAAAGAAGATTACATCGAATATATATCCACGAGAATCATGGAGAACTTTGTATTGAGATCCAAAAAGAGAGAAGAAGCCATCTAGCTAATAACTATGGACCCGAAGGTCTGAAGTAAACTACTCACACATCATCGGAGAGGCTATGGTGTTGATGTAGAAGCCCTCCATGATCAATGCCCCCTCCGGCAGGACGCCGGAAAAGGCCCCAAGATGGGATCTCACGGGTACGGAAGGTTGCGGCGGTGGAATTAGGTTTTCGTGGATGCTTCTGTTGGTTTGGGGGTACGTAGGTATATATAGGAGGAAGAAGTACGTCGGTGGAGCATCGTGGGCCCCACGAGGATGGAGGGCGCGCCCAGAGGGTAGGCGCGCCCCCTACCTCGTGCCCTCCTGGTTGATGTCTTGACGTAGGGTCCAAGTCCTCTGGATCACGTTTGTTCCAAAAATCACGTTCCCGAAGGTTTCATTCCGTTTGGACCCCGTTTGATATTCTTTTTCTGCGAAACTCTAAAATAGGCAAAAAAACCGCAATTTGGGCTGGGCCTCCGGTTAATAGGTTTGTCCCAAAATTAGTATAAAAGTGTATAATAAAGCCCATTAATCATCCAAAACAGAATATAATATAGCATGAAGCAATCAAAAATTATAGATATGTTGCGACGTATCAGGCGTCTTTCTCCAAATTTATTTTGTGTTGACATAGAGTGGGACTAATGCCCTTAAGATCATCAAGAGTATATCCAATAGCAGCACGGTGCTTCTTCAGAGTTTTCAATAATTTCTCTTCCTCCTTCTCTGAAAGGTTAGCACTAATAATAACAGGATATATCTTCTTTTCATCAAGACAAGCATATTTAAGATTATCAGGTAATGGTTTAAGCTCAAACACAAGATCACCCTTGGGTGGAGGTGGATCCCCTAGGATTTCAATAGGCAAGTTATGTTTCAGAATAGGTCCCTGTTTAAAGAATACTTCATCTATTTCCCTTCTTTCATTCATAAACATATCATTTTCATGATCAAGCAAATATTTTTCTAAAGTATCATTAGGAGGCACGGCAATAGAAGCAAGACCAACAATTTCATCCTTACTAGGAAATTCCTCATCACGGGGTTGTCTATGTAATTTAGCAAAATTAAAATCATGAGACATATCCCCTAAACCAATAGTAACAACATCCTTTTCGCAGTCTATCCTAGTATTAACAGTATTCAAGAAGGGTCTACCAAATATAATGGGACAAAAGCTATCTTGTGGGGAACCAAGAACAAGAAAATTAGCAGGATATTTAACCTTCCCACACAAGACTTCAACATCTCTAACAATCCCAATCGGTGAAATAGTATCTCTATTGGCAAGCTTAATTGTAACATCTATATCTTCTATCTCAGCCGGTGCAATATCATGCATAATTTCTTCGTATAAAGAATGAGGTATGGCACTTGCACTAGCACCCATATCACACAAGCCATGATAACAATGATCTCCTATTTTAATAAAAAGAACAGGCATGCCTACCACAGGTCTATGTTTATCCTTAGCACCAGGTTTAGCAATTCTAGCAGCTTCATCACAGAAGTAAATAACATGCCCATCGATATTATCAGCTAAGAGATCTTTAACCATAGAAATATTAGGTTCAACTTTAATTTTCTCAGGGGGTTTGGGTGTCCTAATATTACTTTTGTTGACTACAGTTGAAGCTTTAGCATGGTCCTTTATTCCAACAGGGAAAGGTGGTTTCTCTAAGCAGTAGGAACAATAGGATCATTATAAGTGATAGTCTTTTCTTCAACTTTAATAGGTGCAACTACTTTTACTTCAATGGGAGGATTATATTTAAACCAATTCTCCTTAGGGAGATCAACATGAGTAGCAAATGATTCACAGAAAGAAGCTACTATCTCAGAGTCAAGTCCATATTTAGTTCTAAATTCACGGAAAACATCGGTATCCATAAAAGATTTAACACAATCAAACTTAGGTGTTATACCTGACTCCTTACCTTCGTCGAGATCCCAATCTTTAGAGTTGCGTTTAATTCTTTCCAATAAATCCCATTTGAATTCAATAGTCTTCATCATAAAAGAGCCAGTACAAGAAGTATCAAGCATGGAGCGATTATTGAGAGAAAGTCGGGCATAATTTTTTTGAATAATCATTTCTCTTGAGAGCTCATGATTGGGGCATGAATATAACATTGAATTAAGCCTCCCCCAAGCTTGAGCAATGCTTTCTCCTTTGCGAGGCCAAAAATTATATATATAATTACGATCACGATGAACAAGATGCATAGGATAAAACTTCTGATGAAATTCCAATTTCAATCGTTTGTAGTCCCATGATCCCATATCATCACATAGCCTATACCATGTCAATGCCTCTCCCTTCAAACATAAAGGTAAGACCTTCTTCTTGATAACATCATCGGGCATACCTGCAAGCTTAAATAATCCACAAACTTCATCCACATAGATTAGGTGTAAATCGGGATGCAATGTTCCATCTCCTGCAAAAAGATTAGCTAGCAGTTTCTCCACCATACCCGAGGGAATTTCAAAGTAAATATTTTCAGTAGGTTCAGTAGGTTGAGGAGCAACTCTTTGCTCTACTGGTCGGGGTGAAGATACTCCGAACAAGCCCCTCAAAGGATTATGTTCCATAGTAACAAGTGAAAGTAAATTTCAGCACACTATATAAATTTTTCCTTACCAAATTCCAGCTACCAAAGGCGCTTCACTTCCCGGCAGCGGCGCCAGAAAAGCGTCTTGATGTCTCACAAGTGTAGGGGATCTATTGTAGTCCTTTCGATAAGTAAGAGTGTCGAACCCAACGAGGAGCAGAAGGAAATGACAAGCGTTTTTCAGTAAGGTATTCTCTGCAAGCACTGAAATTATCGGTAACAGATAGTTTTGTGATAAGATAATTTGTAACGGGTAATAAGTAACAAGTGTAAATAAAGTGCAGAAAGATGGCCAAATCCTTTTTGTAGAAAAGGACAAGCCTGAACAAACTCTTATATAAAGGAAAACGCTCCCGAGGACACCTGGGAATTATCGTCAAGCTAGTTTTAATCACGCTCATATGATTCGTGTTCGGTACTTTGATAATTTGATATGTGGGTGGACTGGTGCTTGGGTGTTGTCCTTAATTGGACAAGCATCCCACTTATGATTAACTCCTATTGCAAGCATCCGCAACTACAAAAGAAGTATTAATTTAAACCTAACCATAGTATGAAACATATGGACACAAATCAGCCCCTTACGAAGCAACGCATAAACTAGGGTTTAAGCTTCTGTCACTCTAGCAACCCATCATCTACTTATTACTTCCCAATGCCTTCCTCTAGGACCAAACAATGGTGAAGTGTCATGTAGTCGAGGTTCACATGACACCACTAGAGGAGAGACAACATACATCTCATCAAAATATCGAACGAATACCAAATTCACATGACTACTTATAGCAAGACTTCTCCCATGTCCTCAGGAACAAATGTAACTACTCACAAAGCATATTCATGTTCATAATCAGAGGAGTATTAATATGCATAATGGGTCTGAACATATGATCTTCCACCAAGTAAACCAACTAGCATCAACTACAAGGAGTAATCAACACTACTAGCAACCTACAGGTACCAATCTGAGGTTTTGAGACAAAGATTGGATACAAGAGATGAACTAGGGTTTTAGAGGAGATGGTGCTGGTGAAGATGTTGATGAAGATTGACCCCTCCCGATGAGAGGATCGTTGGTGATGATTTCCCCCTCCCGGAGGGAAGTTTCCCCGGCAGAACAGCTCTGCCGGAGCCCTAGATTGGTTCCGCCAAGGTTCCGCCTCGTGGCGGCGGTGTTTCGTCCCGCAAGGTTGCTTATGATTTTTTTTCCAGGGTAAAAGACTTCATATAGCAGAAGATGGACACCGGAGGCCTGCCAGGGGGCCCACGAGGCAGGGGGCGCGCCTCCCACCCTCATGGCCAGGGTGTGTGCGCCCACTGGTGTTTTCTTCGCTCAGTATTTTTTTAATTCCAAAAATGACTTCTGTGGAGTTTCATGACTTTTGGAGTTGTGCAGAATGGGTCTCTAATATTTGCTCCTTTTCCAGTCCAGAATTCCAGCTGCCGGCATTCTCCCTCTTCATGTAAACCTTGTAAAATAAGAGAGAATAGTCATAAGTATTGTAACATAATGTGTAATAACAGCCCATAATGCAATAAATATCGATATAAAAGCATGATGCAAAATGGACATATCAACTCCCCCAAGCTTAGACCTCGCTTGTCCTCAAGCAGAAGCCGATAACGATAAATATGTCCACATGTTTAGAGATAGAGGTGTCAATAAAATAAAATACGGACATGAGGGCATCAAGATCATTCTTATAACAGCAACATATACCGATATTGTCATATGATTTCTTTTGATAAAGTAACAATCTATTCACAATGTCAAGTATGGATCAGAAACTTCATTGAAAACTAACAAACTATAATCTCAGTCATTGAAGCAATTGCAATTTATCATAACATCGGAGAGAGTCTATGTAAGAGCTTTTCAGCATGTCCACATACTCATTTAAACCTTGTAAAATAAGAGAGAATAGGCATAAGTATTGGAAGATAATGTGTAATAACAGCCCATAATGCAATAAATATTGATATAAAAGCATGATGCAAAATGGACGTATCAGTCGCCTGAACGGCGAGCAACCATATATATATATATGTATGTATATATATACATATATATGTATACATATATATATATAGATGTATATATATATACATATATATATACATACATACATATATATATATATATGCATATAGTAGTTGAACACGCAAGGAAAAGCTGTCCACAAGCCGAGCGCGCCGCGGTGCCTAACGGCGAGCACAGCGCGCTGCGGTGCCTAACGGCGAGCAGAGCTTGGCGTGGGATGCGAGCAGAGGCCGACACAGTGATACGTGGCAAATAAGACAAACTATGCGAGCGATGTCGGAGACATCAAGCACGAAACAGATTAGAGTTGCGTGTGCGATACGTGGCATACAATTGATCTATCCGAGCTGTTTGTGATGGAATAAGCCGTGTGTGTTGCAGGCAAATGCTTGCTGGGATGTAACCTTAAATTTAACCAAAAAAGTGTTAATGCATGTTACAAAAATTGTATAACTGGAAACCATGTTCAGATACGAATCCAATGATATAATCTTTGGCGACATGCATTCGTATTTTATTAGTTAAATCCTACTTATAAACCAGGATGGGGGTATAGTAGGTAATTAAATTGCAAATGTTTTTTTGTATTAATCGTATGTGTATGTGTCCTTTCATCCTCCTCTCGCACGTCTTGTCACCCCGCTGCCGCAGACGGCTTATAGCGCAAGCTTGCGCAGCGTGCGGGGTCGTTCTTTTGGCCAAATGGTTGCTCGAAGTGGCGCCAATGAATCGTCGGTGAGCCCATTCCCGCGCAACCTCGCAGGTTCCCGCGCAAGCTTCCCGCCCGACTCGGTGAAATCCCCCAAAATCCCAATGCTTACCGGCCTGCTATATAAACCATCATGGCCGGCGAGTCCTGGGTCGCATTTTCCCCTCCCTCCCTGTAGCTTATCTCGTCTACTTCTCCCACAATCGCCAATGGCACCGGTCTGTCGTCGTCGCTCAGCCACTCCACCATCATCAGAGGACAGCTCCAGCTGGGAGGCTACACCGCGGTGGCGGCTCAGTCCCCGGCGTAGTGTAGTGCGCGTGGCGTCCCTGTTGGGTGTGCGCGGAACACCCACCACACGCTCCACCGCCGCTGCCCGTCGGCAGCTATTGCCAGCCGCCGTTGCCGCCACACCACCGTCGAAAGCGAGGGCCATCGCCCGCTCCGCCGCCATGGCTCGTAGGCGGGAGGTGGTCGTCGTGGCCGCCAGCCCACTGCCGGCCATCACCCGCTCCACCACCGCGGCCCGAAGGTGGGAGGTGGCCGTCGTGGCTGCCACCCAATCGTCGGCCGCCGTGGCCGCCAGCCCACCGTCGACCGCCGGGATCATCACCCGCTCCGCCATTGATACGTCTCCAACGTATCTATAATTTTTGATTGTTCCATGCGATAATATTATCTGTTTTGGATGTTTATGGGCTTTATTATACACTTTTATATTATTTTTGGGACTAACCTATTAACCGGAGGCCCAGTCCAAATTGTTGTTTTCTTGCCTATTTCAGTGTTTCAAAGAAAAGGAATATCAAACGGAGTCCAAACAGAATGAAACCTTCGGGAGAGTTATTTTTGGAACAGAAGCAATCCAGGAGACTTGGAGTAGACGGCAGGGAAGCTTCGAGGTGGCCACGATGCATCGTGGGCCCCTAGTGGCTCCCCTGACCGACTTCTTTCGCATATATATATCCATATACCCTAAAAACATCAAAGAGCAGAAGAGATCGGGAGTTCCGCCGCCGCAAGCCTCTGTAGCCACCAAAAACCAATCGGGACCCTGTTCTGTCACCCTGCCGGAGGGGGGGATCCCTCACCGGTGGCCATCTTCATCATCCCGGTGCTCTCCATGACGAGGAGGGAGTAGTTCACCCTCGGGGCTGAGGGTATGTACCAGTAGCTATGTGTTTGATCTCTCTCTCTCTCTCTCTCTCTCTCGTGTTCTTGATTTGGCACGATCTTGATGTATCGCGAGCTTTGCTATTATAGTTGGATCTTATGATGTTTCTCCCCCTCTACTCTCTTGTAATGGATCAAGTTTTTCCTTTGAAGTTATCTTATCAGATTGAATCTTTAAGGATTTGAGAACACTTGATGTATGTCTTGCGTGGGATGCCCGTGGTGACAATGGGGTATTCTATTGATTCACTTGATATATGTTTTGGTGATCAACTTGCGGGTTCCGTGACCTTGGGAATCTATGCATAGGGGTTGGCACACATTTTCGTCTTGACTCTCCAGTAGAAACTTTGGGGCACTCTTTGAAGTTCTTTGTGTTGGTTGAATAGATGAATCTGAGATTGTGTGATGCATATCGTATAATCATACCCACGGATACTTGAGGTGACATTGGAGTATCTAGGTGACATTAGGGTTTTAGTTGATTTGTGTCTTAAGGTGTTATTCTAGTACGAACTCTATGATAGATCGAACGGAAAGAATAGCTTTGTGTTATTTTACTACGGACTCTTGAATAGATCGATCAGAAAGGATAACTTTGAGGTGGTTTCGTACCCTACAATAATCTCTTCGTTTGTTCTCCGCTATTAGTGACTTTGGAGTGACTCTTTGTTGCATGTTGAGGGATAGTTATATGATCCGGTTTTGTTATTATTGTTGAGAGAACTTGCACTAGTGAAAGTATGAACCCTAGGCCTTGTTTCGAAGCATTGCAATACCGTTTGTGCTCACTTTTATCATTAGTTACCTTGTTGTTTTTATATTTTCATATTACAAAAACCTATATCTACCATCCATATTGCACTTGTATCACCATCTCTTCGCCGAACTAGTGCACCTATACAATTTACCATTGTATTGGGTGTGTTGGGGATACAAGAGACTCTTTGTTATTTGGTTGCAGGGTTGTTTGAGAGAGACCATCTTCATCCTACGCCTCCCACGGATTGATAAACCTTAGGTCATCCACTTGAGGGAAATTTGCTACTGTCCTACAAACCTCTGCACTTGGAGGCCCAACAACGTCTACAAGAAGAAGGTTGCGTAGTAGACATCAGCCACCGCCGCCCGAAGGAGGGAGGCGGAGGTGGAGGCCCGCACGTGCGTCAATGACCTTGCGCGCTACATCGAGTTCTTGCGGGAGAAGGATGAGTGCCTCGTCGAGCACGCAAAGAGCCTTATCGCAGTCGTGGCCGCAGCACACGCCGATGCAGAGGCGAGGAATCAGGAGATCTACGAGCAGTCAGGCCGCTTCGAGAGGGATTGTCTGGAGCGGCAGTGGGCATTTGAGCTGGCGAGCGTCGTTAAACGTGCAGCAGCGGCAGGAACCGTATTGGTATTGCAGTTGCCCAGCTCGTCGGTAGGCTCCTCCTCCTACTCTGCCTCTTACCGAGCACGCTCGGCAGAGGAGAGGCTGCCGGAAGTAGCACAAAGCCCCTCCGTAGTAGTAGTATTTAGGGGCTATTTTGTTCAGTTCATCTGACTATAGATGTGGTGGAACTATACAACGTACTTAGAATTAGCTTGTATATATAGTTGAACTAGATATTTCAGTACGTGGTTGGCAACAATTGCGGAAAAGTTTGGTCGGTTCAGCTGTCGAGTTGAACTGTTTGTATAAATGAAGAACGACTCCTTAATCTATGAATGAAATCTATGCCTAATTACTGAATTTTAGTTGCAAAAATTAGATAGTGCTAGTGATTTCTAGCTGCATATTTTGACAAATCGCAGTGTTACAAGGATTGACAAATGGCAATGTTACTAGATCAATAAATGTCAATGTTTCCAGTTTGACAAATGGCAACATACCCAATATGACAGATGCAAATCTTACCAAATTGTTTGTACGTGGTTGCACACGGGTCATCCAAAACAACCGTTTGCGTTGAAGGGATGCACAAATCCTACGCTGCGAATTTTCCCTCGAATTAAGGGGGAAGACCATAGGTCTCACTTTGCATACATGTGTTCTCTCTAGAACGTTTGCGATCAAGAGCTGCAGAAATCCTGCTCGGCACATTTTCTCTTGGCTTCCTGGGGAAGCTGTCGGTTTGCATACATGTGTTTTAACTAAAACGTTTGCGATCAAGAGCTGCACAAATCCTGCTAGGCACATTTTCCCTTGGCTTCCTGGGGAAGTTGTCGGTTTGCATACGGGTGTTCTAACTAAAACGTTTGCGATGAGTGTTTTATATTTAAAAACCGTATTAAACTGCGGTTTGGGCACCATTAATGTAGAGGATGCGAGCAAGGCAGGCGGCCATGGAAGTAAAAGGGCTCGTTTCCCGGTGAGCCTGCACGGTGTACAGCTCGCACGCTTCCCAGCGAGCCTCCGCATTGGAGTACAGCTCGCACGCCTCCCGTTTAGTCAAGCACTCAAGAACCTGTCTGCATGACACCTCCTAGCCATTAAAAGAGTGAGGCATGGCATCACGTGAATGGTTAATAGAACGCACACAATTTAAATTATACAAAACGTTTGAGATGTTAGAGTGGCAGTTATTTATTTCAAAATGCCTTTGTTGGTTGTTATTCGAGTGCGCCTTCTCTCAAAATGGACATGAAAAATACCATAGCATTTCGGGTGCCATTCCATTATAGCATGCCAAGTTTCATGAATTTCAGACGAGTTTTGGATTTACTAGAATTTAAAAACAAAGTATCTCAACGTTTTGCCGGCAATCAACAGTGCCCTGGTGTTTGAAATTCATTCCCATTTCTTGCATGGGACCTAAGCATGCACCGGAGGACACATATTTGATTTTTCAACCAATTTATATGCACTGGAGCATGAGCATGTAGTTCAAATTTGAATTAAGCACATAAATGCCTAGAAAACCTAGTTAATATATAAAAATATCCAAACGAACCCCAAAAAATTCCGAAATTAAACACAACACTCCTGTTGTTCTATGTTGACACTAGAAATTTTTTGAAAGCAATAAGAGGCAACGGATATCGTTTTGTCCCCAAAGGTGACACGTTTCCTACCGAAACCATCACGCTTGTTGTGAGAAGCTCTGGTTTGTGAGAAGCTTATACCCAAGCCTGGCCCAAATGGGACAAAAATTTTAGCACGGCATGTTGATGCCGCTCCTAAAACCTCTAAACATGATCCAGGTTTTTCCATTGTCTCCACTAATAATCCCTACTTCCACACGTGCATGGCACGTGCCATAGACTAGTACTACTAATAAAACATTAAGGCCACGAGGCGATGCATTGCTGGTTACAGGAGGCAAGAAGAAAGATGCATCTATCGACGACGTCCACCTCCTCGACTCAGGGCGTCAGCCCACCGAATGGCGGCTAAGTAGCAGCGGCTCTCATGGCCAGGTCGACGTGCTTCTAAACAATGGCGTCCAAAGATTCAAGCCGCTAGAAGAAGGCCAACGTATTTCTGTCCTCGTTGGCCTTGTAGTGGCCTATGTAGATGATTTCCTCGTAGACGTGGATGTGGAGGTCGACGGTTTCTTGCATGGCTAGGCGCTGCGTGGCGAGCGTGGCCTCGAGGTGCACATTCTTCGTCGCGACCTCCGGCACCTACAGGGCCACCAAGGCTTGAAGAGTTCGTCACCATGGAGGCCGATGAGGGTGGCAGGCAATGAGGAGCCTGGGCGGGCGGGCTGGAGCAGTATGGCAAGGTCGTCCGCGCGCTTCTTGATGGCGGTGAACTTGTGGATGGAGTGGACCATCATGTTGTCCATGCGAGAGGCGAAGCCGGCGTCGGCGGTCGCCAGCACCGTCTGGAAACGCTGCATGGTGCGGTGCCGCAGGCCGGCGTCTTGGATGATCGGGCACAACCGACTGCTGCTCGTGTCCATCGCCTCCATAGGTGCTTGTGGCTTCTGGTCACTTGGTCTTGGATTGGAGTGAGCAGTGTTGCGCAGAGACTAGGAGTAGATGGATTGGAGTGGTGGGGACCGGGGCGCCTTTATATGAGAATCCAAACTCTGTTGCATTCACATCATGCTGGCTCCATTCTGCTTCTCCAATTAATTCCCTCTGCATGCTAATTGAGGATGCATCATTGACCGTTCAACGTCTCGGGAACTGCTACCCTCTCCCTCCTTGGTATTCAAGCCGTATCAATGTAAATGCGGGTCAGACTAGTTACCATTGTGCACCGCGACCGTGTGGGGGTGCGACGGGAACGGCACAGGCATGCTGGACCCACTTTCTCGTTTTGAACTCGTGACTTGTAGTAACGCTCAGTTTTGAATATATATAATTTGGTTGTCGCGCCAATATATACAGCACTCCCTCCATGTAGGTTGGGTCACTGAGATCAAAATTAGACACAAAACACGATGGTGACGGACCAGTCTACCTCCATCCTGGTTTATTGCTCCCCGTCGTAATCTGTGCCAAATTTTGACCATAAATTTGACTAACAAAAGTTTCATGCATGTCACCAAAATTATATCATTGAAAACTATGTTCAAATACAAATCAAATGATATAATTTTTGTTGACACGCACTAACATTTTGTCAGTTAAGTCTTTGGTCAAAATTTAGCACAAATTACAAAAGGGACTAATAAACCAGGACCTAGGTAGTACACCAGGTCGAAGACAGTGATACTACATATAATTAACGCCAAATAAGAGCAAGGGATCACACATGTCATTTACGACTAGAATAAAAATGCCATATACTAATAAAACATTAAGGCCACAAGGCGATGCAGTGCTGGTTACAGGAGGCAAGAAGAAAGATGCATCCATTGACGACGTCCACCTCCTCGACTCAGGGCGCCGGCCCATCGAACGACAGCTAAGTAGCAGCGGCTTTCGTGGCCAGGTCGATGTGCTTCTGAATAATGGCGTCCAAAGATTCCAGTCGCTGGAAGAAGGCCAACATCTTTCTGTCCTTGTTGGCCTTGTAGTAACCTATGTAGACGATTTCCTTGTAGACATGGATGTGCAGATCGACGGTTTCCTGCATGGCGAGGCGCTGCGCGGCGAGCGCGGCCTCGAGGTGCACAATCTTCATCGCAACCTCCGGCAGCTGCAGGGCCACCAGTGCTTCAAAGAGTTCATCACCTTGGAGGTCAATGAGGGTGGTAGGCAAAAAGGAGCCTGGGCGCGCGGGCTAGAGCAGTACGGCAAGGTTGTCCGCGCTTCTTGACGGTGGTGAACCATCATCTGGCACATGCGAGAGGCGAAGCCGATGTCGACAAGGGTTATGATGCCGGCGGTCGCCAGCACCCTCTGGAAACACTGTGTGGTGCGGGGCTGCAGGTCGGCGTCTTGGACGACTTGGCATAGCCAACTGGCGCACGCGTCCATTGATGCCGTGGGTACTTGTGGCTTCTGGTCACTTGGTCTTGGTCTTGGATTGGAGTGGGCAGTGTTGCGCAGAGACTAGGAGTAGGTGGATTTGAGTGGTGGGGCGCCTTTGTATGAGAGTCCAAACTACATTGCATTCACATCGTGCTGGCTCCATTCTGCTTCTCCAATTACTTACTCCTACCTCTGCATGCTAATAGAGTGCGGAGGCATCATTGACCGTTTAATGTTTTGGGAACCGCTACCCTCTGCGTCATTGGCATTCAAGTCATATCAACGTAAATGCGTATCAAAAAGAGACTAGTCAGTAGTAGTATACTCAATATTGTGCACCACGACCAAGGCGGAGAGGAAAACGAGAGAACTACGTATTTATTTACGGTGTAGATTCACTCATGTTGCTCCATATGTACTCATTTAGGGTGTAGTCACTTGTTGAAATCTCTAGAAAGGCAAATACTCCATTTCGGTTTATAGGGCTTATCTCAAAATTATAGATTTCTCATTTTATAAGTCGCAATTTGATGGTTCCCTACCACATGTTCAGATTTCAAGGTGCATTAAATCATTGCATGCAAGTATTAAGAAAATTAATCAATGCATGGACTTCATGCATGCATGCATTACAATTAATGCATTGGTAAACATATTTTTTGAGGAAAACGAGTGCATTAATTGAGTGTTTTTGCAAACTACAAAAATTATTCCACCACTCACCATCTACCTTAGTTGATGAGATTTTTTAATTGAGCCCTATAAACCGGAAAGGAGGTACTGGTATACTACAATAGTGGGCTTATAGCCTGCTTACATAGCAATTTTGTCTCATGCAAGAGCCTGGCTATATGTGTGCTCCACGGCTCCGCACCACGCCCCACCCCTACACAAAGACTGCCATGCGAGTGTTCGCAACTGCCACGTTCGGGTTGCGCTTGGCTCTTCGACTCTTCCAGAAGACGAACAATGCTGTTACTACTTCTACAGTATCGAATCAACTGCCCGCATGTTCGTCCACCACGTGTGGGAGGGATAGCTTGTTGTAGTAAGCAAAAGCATGTCCTCGTCTATGAGCCACCGCGCGCATGGGGGAGGGAGAAGGCGTGTAGTAGTAAAATCAAGCTTCTCCTCGTTGTACGAGTTAACGCGACACATCATAGCACTGGCCCCACATGCTTGCCTCTAAACTTGGCTAAAAGACCCGCAGTGTACAATATATTTGCTGCAACCTCTAACATTTACCCCACCACAAATTAAAATATATATTCCTGTCTTGACAAGATGAGCGTGCAAACTACAGTCACCAGGATGACAGGTAGGGCCAGAAGATTATTTTAATAAAAAAGAATGCTTCAAGACGGCCTCATAGCATGGAGCCGCCCCAACGATTTTAAGCTTAGAGGCACGGTACACGCTATCCTAGACTACTCTACACATGAAACTGCCACACGAGCGTCCGGGCTGCGCTTGGCTCTTCGCCTCTTCAGGAAGTCGAACAATGATGGTACTACTGCAGTGGAGTACTACACTATGCTTCTAGCCATCTGACACCGAATGAACTGCTGCATGTCCACCGTGTGCGGGAGGGAGAGCGTGTAGCGAAAGCTTCTCCTAGTCCTGCGAGCCACCACGCTCATGGGCGAGGGAGGGACGCAGCTTCATTGACTTACTGCTCCTGCCTTCGGGTGTATGACAGGTGGGCCCAGCAGGTGGCTGGCCCACCTGTCATACAGCCAAGGGCAGGTGCAGTTAAGGCACCGGAGCTCAGTCCACGAGGGAGAAGGCGTTGTAATCAAACTTCTCGTTGTTGTATGAGTTGACGCGACACATCAAAGCAATGCACTCGATATATTTCAATAATTTTTGTTTGCCAATGCATTAATTACAACGCATGCATGCATGCCGTGACTTTCCTTTTGGTACTTGCATGTGTTGATTTAATGCACCTTGAAGTAGTATGAATATGTGACGGTAAAGCTTTGTAATGCCCCGGCCCTAAAGCAAGAGATGGTTGTGCACGAGGAGGGTAAGATCATGCTGACGGAACAGGACTCGACGATGGAGCTCTCCATGGTCTCAATGGACATCTCCTTGCTCCACTACCCCTTGTGCCTCCGCCCCTTGAAGCCTCCAATGTATGAGGTTCGAATACACCTCGTCCGTTCGACTGATCGAGCAAGGTGCAGATTTCTTGATTGATGTGCTGTTCAATTAATTTGTGCAGTGCAAGGGAGGGCACCTGGCCCGCACGGACTGTCGCGGCGAGCGTCCCGGGAACCAGCGGCAGTGCCAGAAGTGCGAGCGAGGCGGTAGCTTCGACGTGCGAAACACGGCGGTGGACGCCGTCCTCTCTTCGGTGAGGGTGGAGTGCCCGCGCGAAGGTTGTGGGCTCTGCGTCACTTACCACAAGCTCGCCGATCACCAGAGCGTGTGTCCACTCGCGCCCTGCAAATGCCCCGTGCCTGTCTGCGGCTACGAAGGCCCGCCGCCGGCGCTCTCCCACCACATTAGCACCGTGCATCCCATGCCCGTGCACAGGATCCAGTACGGCAAGGTGCTCTAGCTGCAAGTGCCATTGTCGGAGCCACGGCTCTTGCTGTTCGCGGAGGAGGACGGCCGTGCGTTTTTCTTGGTCAGCGGCGTGCTCAACATCGGCGTGCCTATCGCTGTGTCGGTTGTTTGCATCAGAGCAAGGGCGTCCCCACTGCCGCACTACGTGGCCAAGTCATGGGCGAACGGCCCGCAGGGGGAGCCCAAATGCAGGACTGGCGCCGTCAAGGTGGAAATGGAGGTGACAAGCAGCAAGGATCCTGGCGACGTCGCCGTGCAGGAGCTGACCTTCTTCACTGTTCTGCCCAAGCTGCTGGCCGGGGCTGGGTTGTCGAGGACAGTGTCCCTCCACATTTATATTGACAAGCTCACCTCCTAAATGATTCTACAGTGCCTTCTGTTTATCTTAGTAATATGCTAATATAGGGGTTAGCTCGGTCTACTTTAGCTTAAGAGATGGTGCGTTTTCGTGGCGATGCAGCAATTACTTTGACATCAGATCAGAAGTTAAAGTAATTTCCAATAGTCGAACAGATATTTTGTGTCTGTTGGATATAGAGATCCTTTGGGTAAGAAGTATAACAGCTTATATGCTTGTTTGTTTAGGAAGTGTTGCATACTTGTGTGAGTTGACGTGACACATCAAAGTAGTACTACTACTAGTAGTACTCCCTCCGATCCTAATTTCTCTGCGCATAAGTCGAGGCGCAGATATCAAGGAGGGCCTGGTTGTGTCTATACTTGGACAACTCCCCCGACTGCGCACCAGGCAGACGAAGCTCGTGTTGTGTTGGTGACGTGTGCGGCCCGCACATTAACCAAAACCTCGCTCCTCCAGCTTAGCCTCCGCGTTTTAAAGTTCTCAATCTCAAGGCCAAGGAGCAACGGGACACCTATGATAGATCCAATCGGATAGTTGAGAACACTACAATTCGTAGCAACAAATGCGTGTGTGAGAGAGGACGAGTGCGTGCGTGCACCTCTTCTCTTCATGTATAACGTACTAAACTAAGAGTACAAGTGTATGTGGGTGGCATCGACCTAGGGAGCTAGAGATGGTGCGTGCGAGAAGTCCCGAGAGATAGGTGTGTGCGTGGGAAAGAGGGACAGAGATGATATGTGTCGTTGTAATGCGTGTGAAAAAAAGACTAGTCTATAGCTCGCCACGAGGCTATTCCTGTCGAAGGCCCCAATAACCGTAAGATATGTATCCGGCGGTGCCAGTTATTGCACGTACACAGCAGTAGAAAAAGAAGTACCATGGCATATGCTACACCACGGCCGAGAACACGTGCCCACGTTACGACATCTGGGAATAGTGTCGCACTTCGAAACTAGAACCGTCAATAAATTTTTAGCTTGCGTCTCGTCACATTCCAAATTACTACCACACTATATTTAATTGCAAACCTGTTAACACCGATCACAACCTAAATGGTTTCCCACTTAGGAGCGTATTAGTACTCGGTTATGAATACTACTATGCCAAGATGATTGCACATTCCTCCTCAACTCCTCATCTACAAAAACAAACAAGTCATTCAGCATCCTTCCCTTGCGTCTACCATGGACAGCGTGAGTTCTGGGTCGAGAAATTACCACCAGGGAGAGGCGAGCATGGAAGCGAAAAGCACGAGAGATGTCCCGCCTCGCCGCGAAAGCAGCCGAGATGTCCCGCCGCGCGGAAGTAGCAGCACAAAGGTCCCGCCATGCCGCCGAAGCAGCACGGAGGTCCCTCCGCGCCGTCGATGCAGCAGACTGGTCCGGCCGCACTGCGGAAGCAGCAGAGATGTTCCACCGCGCTGCGAATGCAGCAGAGATGTCCCACCACGCCGCGGTGGCCTGGGAAAATGTCTCGCGGGGAGGCGACGACTCTTACAGGCGCATGCATGCGATCGTCCATAGCCAGATGGATCAGATCTCCGACTAGGCGAGGTTGCAGGACGACATGAAAGCCTTGTTTGAACAAGCTACTGGCGTCATCTGGCAAGTAAGGAAGGGAAATGAGAGGCTCCGGGCTGAGCACGACTTGCTGAGAGCAAAGATCGTCGGAAGTGCAAAGCAGCAGGAGGAGACCAGTGCCTTGTTGAAGAGGACCGGCGTCATCGTCAAGAAACTTATGGACGAGAATGACATGCTCTGCATCGAGCGCCGAAGGCTGGTGGAGGAATCCATGGATGCTCTCAAGCAGCGTCTTGAGGACACGATAGAGCTCATCACCGCTCGCCGCGGAGACTAGTTCCCGCGGCCTGCAGCAATGCATCAAGAAACCAGAGGTCAGCGAGCCAGATCGTTGTCTTCCTTCTTCTTTTGCCCTTGTGTATTTCGGGCGTAGCCGCATGTGGCTTTTTTTAATTATCTTCCTAATTATGTAAGACAATTATTATCCACTTTCGTCGTCCTTATATATTCATCAGTCTTGCTATAAGTCATAGTAGATGCTATATAGGTCCGTCGGATCTTACATCAAGATCCGTGCAAAATTTTCTTTTTTCTCTCTTAAATCTCAGTCGAGTGAGACATAGCCACGCCATTAAACAGGGGCTCGGGCGCCATTAATGGAGACCTCGGGAGAGAGGTGGGCGGCAGATGGAGGTCAAAGGGCTCTCCTCCTGATAAGCACGCGTAGGGGTCTGATCGCACACCTCCCATACTCATATAGCTACCCTACACGGCGCCTCCTAGGTAATAAAAAAGGGGATGCGTGGCGGCACGTAAATGGTAAGTAGAACGCCCACGGTTTCAATAATACTTGTGTTTTCGATTGTAACGTGACAACACTTGTTCCAAAATGACTTTGTTGATTGTTAATGTGTGCGCCTTCGCAAATCGGACAGCAAAATTACCACAGCATGTTGGTGCCATGTCATGAAACCAAGCCAAGTTTCATGATTTTCATGCGTGTTTTGGATTTACAGGAATTAAAAAACCAAGTTGTCGATGTTTCCGGCCAAGCCACGACGCCCAGATGTTTAAATTTCATTCCCATTTCTTGCATGGGACCTAGAAATTTACCCGAGGACACACATGTGATTTTTCAACCAACTTTGGTGCACTAGAGCATGTTCTTGTAGTTCAAATTTGAATTATGCACATTAAATGACCAGAAACTCAATTAATGTATAAAAAAGTCCAAACGAACCCGGAATAATTCCAAAATTTAACACGACACTGATATAGTCCTATGTTGCCTCTATAAAGAAAATCAAGGGGCAGCGTATATCGTTTCGCACACAAAGGTGACACGTTCCCTCTCAGAACCACGAGCCTTCTTGAGAGAAGCTCCGGTTTGCAAGAAGCTTATACCAAAACTTGTTCCAATTCGGCCAATGTTTTTACCTCAGCATGTTAGTACCATGACATGACACCATGCCAAGTTTCATGATTTTTAAGCGTGTTCCAATTTTAAAACCAAGTTTCTCAATGTTCTCGGCCGAGCCACGACACCTAGATGTTTGAATTTTATTCCCATTTCTTGCATGGGACCTAAAAATTCACCAGGGGACACACACATGTCATTTTTCAACCAACTTTGGTGCATTGGAGCATGTGCTTGTAGTTCAAATTTGAATTATGCACATTAAATGACCAGAAACTCAATTAATGTATAAAAAAGGACAAACGAACCCAGAATAATTCCAAAATTTAACAAGACACTGATATAGTTATATGTTGCCTCTGTAAAGAAAATCAAGCGGGGCAGCGTATATCATTTCGCACACAAAGGTGACACGTTCCCTCTCGGAACCACGAGCCTTCTTGAGAGAAGCTCCGGTTTGCAAGAAGCTTATACCAAAACTTGTTCCTATTCGGCCAAATTTTTTACCACAGCATAGTAGTACCATGACATGACACCATGCCAAGTTTCATGATTTTCAGGCGTGTTTTAGATTTACAAGAATTTTAAAACCAAGTTTCTCAATGTTCTCGGCAGAGCTACGATGCCCTGATGTTTGAATTTCATTCCCATTTCTTGCATGGGACCTAGAAATTCACCCAAGGACACACATGTGATTTTTCAACCAACTTTGGTGCACGGGAGCATGTGCTCTTAGTTCAAATTTGATTTATGCACATTAAATGACGAGAAACTCAATTATTGTATAAGAAGGCCAAACAAACCCGGAATAATTCCAAAATTTAACACGGCACTCATGTAGTTCTATGTTGTCTCTATAAAGAAACTCAAGGGGGCAGCGTATATCGTTTCACACTCAAAGGTGACACGTTCCCTCTCAGAACCATGAGCCTTCTTGAGAGAAGGTCCGGTTTGCAAGAAGCTTATACCAAAACTTGTTCCAATTCGGCCCAATTTTTTACCACAGCATGTTAGTGCCATGGCATGATACCATGCCAAGTTTCATGATTTCCAGACGAGTTTTGGATTTACAGGAATTGAAAAACCAAGTTTCTCAATGTTCTTGGCCAAGTCACGACGCCTAGATGTTTGAATTTCATTCCCATTTCTTGCATGGGACCTAGAAATTCACCCAAGGACACACATGTGATTTTTCAACCAACTTTGGTGCACCGGAGCATGTGCTTGTAGTTCAAATTTGAATTATGCACATTAAATGTCCAGAAACTCAATTAATTTATAAAAAAGGCCAAACGGGCCCGGAATAATTCCAAAATTTAACAGGGCACTCATATAGTTCTATGTTGCCTCTATAAAGAAAATCAGGGGGTGGCAGCGTATATCATTTCACACACAAAGGTTACACGTTCCCTCTCGGAACCACGAGGCTTGTTGAGAGAATCTCCGGTTTTGCAAGAAGCTTATACCAAAACTTCTCCCAATTCAGCCAAAAATTATACATATGAAAACATGGTTTAGATTATCCCGAACATCTCGCTACCTAGACCAATGTACTCTGATTTGAATTCAACATAAAATGGATACACATATTTGAATTGGAGATCGTATGGTACATGTAGTTCATAGTGAAATATGATTACTGCTATATGCATGTTTTTTGTTATCAAGATAATATTTAAATGATGGTATAACTTCACAACAATCGTATTCAAATAAGGAAAATTGATTCAAATTTAGTCCATATGGTAGACGACAATATATATGTTCATAGGGTGGAGTAAAGTGTTCATATACGATGGAAGATCAAAATGTAGGACTACATCCATTATATGTCGCAAGGTCACCTAACGATATATTTGAATTCAACATAACATGGATTCAAAAATTGAAATTCGAGATCCTGGCATTTGTAATCATATAAAAAGGGACATGACTCTTTCTTGTGGTGGGAATTGATTTGTTTTTTGTTGTTGTTGAGGGAAGTGCGAATTGATTTGGTACTGTACAGGGTAATATTGTTCTCCCGATTTTTTAACATTTTCTTGTAGTTTTTACAATGGCATTTGTAGCAATATAGTAAAAGGGGACATGTCTCTCTTGTGTCTTGTATGAATTGTTTTTCTGTACATGTTAAGTTTGTTCTGCCGAACATGGAATCCGCGCCTTGTTATCCCGAAATTTTCAAGCTCGAGTATCTTTTGTCTCATCTGCTGTGAAACTCTCGCCTCTTCAACCCGCGCTGCGCCTTGTTATCTCGAAATTTCGACGCGCGCGAAAACTCCCACCTCATCCGAAATCGGTCCCGCAGCCCAGACATGCAAAATCCCCATTCTACCCCTCAGTCGGAAATGCCGGCTCGACGTCGTGTGGTCAAAACTGGTGGGGGTACGCTGGTTACTTACCCTACATTTCGGACAAGCGCGTCCCTAAGCCATGGCTCCCCCTACCTTCCCCTTCGCCCCCCATTCGTACACCGAGGCTGCCAAAACCCGCGAAACCCCATGCTCCTCCCTCGGCCTCCCGACCGCCGCCCAGCCAGAGACTCTTCCCCGATGATGTCGTCCACCACAACAGCTCGCCGTCCCTCATCCACCACACTGCATGAGGATCCGTCGTCGATCTCATCGTCCCACCGGATCAGCCGCCCTGTCCTCCACCTCCAAGGAGCTCCCCCGACGTTCTCCTCGTCTATCGTGCCACCTCCATCCCCACAGCACCGTCTGGACCTGCCCCATCGGAACCGCAGCACCCTCACCAATTCCTCGATGAAGCCGAGGCCTACTTTGCGCCACCAAGGAGGTTCTGCAGTCACTGCTACATTTTATCTTTTATTCGATCTCACGGGGCTGCCGGTGCTCGATACCGAGCAGCCATGGTGGGTCTCTATCAACGGCGATGTCGCCGGCCACTTCATCAATGGCGTCTCTCCCCCAGGTCATTGCTTCCTCGGCAGCGACTTCCACATCAGCACTAGCTGCAGCTGCCCCGGCTCTTGCTCGCGCTGCTGCTGCTTCTCTGGCTCACGCTCGCGTTGCGGCTCTGTACTTGCTATCGGTCACGCTACTGCACTGCTCTTGCTTTTGTTCATGCTATTGCTCTGCTCTGCTATTGCTGCCGGTTGCGCTGCTGCTCCACTCTTGCTCTAGTGTTGCTGCTGCACGACCTCCGGCAGCTACAGGAGTTGCTGCTTTAGCACTCGCTCGCGGTGCTGCTGCATGACTTGCTCTCTGCTAGTGCGTTCCCTACTCGAGCGGCTGCTGATTTAGATCACCACTTCTCTGCTACTAGTGCTCGAACACCCTAAACATCTATTGCAATGCTCTGCTACTAGTTCAATCAGTTTCGATAGTAAAATTCAGTTTCGAATGTAAAGTTCAGTTTGTTCAGTTAAGTTCAGAGTGAACAGTATTTATAGCATCTGTCGGAGCGGCCGTGGCGCGGCTGATGCATTTTACATCTAGCACTTTTTGGTGATGTATTTTACATCATCTATTGCAGATGATATTAGAGTCCCACTTCAGATTAACGTTGTATGTCTTCTCCTGCTTCAGCCTCGCCACCGTACACCTCACCGGAGCTGCTCCAACGACGGAACTGTCCATCACAGTGGAGCAGTACCCAAGGCACCGTTTCCAGAGGCGTCAAATCTTCTTCCCCGCCTCCGACAGTCACACCAGCATCACCATCCTCCATGTCCAACCCAATGATGCTGAGGTCGACAAGGCTATGCCAAAGAGGTTGTACACTCGTCGCATCACTTTGTTACTCTGCATTCATGTCAATCCCTCAGGGATCCTTTGCTATGGAACTACTTGGTACTACTATTCGTGCATTTGGTTAGAAGGAGTGGAGCAAAGCAAAACTGGAGGATTTTTTTCCTTTTGTGTCTCTTTCAAAGAAAAACATAGGAATTTTAATATCCACTTGGACGTCCTTTTCAAATTAATATGCATGCATAACAGGACTGATTGCATTACTGGCATAATAAGATTCTTATTTTTTTTCATTTTTATGTGGTTTGACTTTAATTTGACCATGTTTCTCCATTCCCGTGTTCTTCCAATTCATGTGAACCAAACACCCAGGTTGACAGAAATCCTATGGCTTCAAATGCTCTGTATTGCACGTGCATTCCTATCCTATTCCTGTGTTTTCCTGTCCCTGCAATTATAGAATCCTCCAATTCTAAGGAGCCGTTACAGATTTACTTCATTTTCAGATAGGCGTCAAAGAAGACTATGTGTGTTATGTCCTGCTCCTGTCGTGCTGTCATCCACCCCACCTGAGGTGCACCATCGACAGAAGCGTTCACTGCAGTAGAGATTCCCCTGCAGACTTTCTTTCACTGCCTCAGATCATCTTCCCCGTTGACGGCAGCCACGCCAACTGCATCACCATCATCGACTGAGTAGATGAACCCGAGGACTACACAGTTCTGGAAGAGAGGTCGCACTATTTTGTGTTTGCTTACGTTATACATCGGTTATTATTACCTGCTACTTTATCGTTCAAACTTGAGTTTTAAAATGCCCGTGGGGAACATATCATGGCAGCAGCGAATAGTATCTGTCTACTATCTAGTTCATCTGTGTCTTCTATGTGGTTCATGTTGGGTGGGCAACAAACAGTAGATGATCCATTGTTTATCTGTTTAAATTGAAGCTATAATCTACCTGCTATCATTAGTTTTGGATCTATCCACTCGGTTGCTACCATTAGTCTTGATTTCTGCATGCACCCCTTAGGCCTTACATAATCTAACTATATTTTTATTATGCATGTCAGTTATTGTACACAATCGTACTGAACATGTAGAGAAAAAGAGAAGACCATTGCGTGGGAATATAATGTCATGCAGACGCCGCTCCATGGTGGGCGAAGTGCCGGCTCCCGCCATTCCAGATTGTATTCCAGAGGAAGATAACTGTTCGAATGGGGATTCAGAGGGAGCTGACCACTCCTATTTACCACCTGAGGTGTTTGCTCTCACCTGGCATGCTGATGTTGGTCATATCATGCATATGGCGCCTCACATTGCTTACATTATACATCTTATATGTCATCAACTTAGTTTAGATTTTCTTTGTGTGAATGCCACCTGTTTGGTTTGTATATCATACTCCCACCGTTCCTAAATATTTATCTTTTTAGAGATTTCAACAAGTGACTACATACGGAGCAAAATGAGTGAATCTACACTCTAAAATATGTCTATATACATCCGTATGTGGTAGTCCATTTTAAATCTATAAAAAGACAAATATTTAGGAACAGAGGGAGTATATGGGAATTATGTAATGCCATCTTCTTTAGCCATGCATCATATACGTCAATCATGCAATGCGATCCTGTTTAGCCAGTCATCGTATATGTGAATTGTATCGTGCCATATTTTCTTTTCATAATGTATTCCATTTGCCAACAATGTTTATACATTCATCTACTCTTCATGGGCATCAGCCATTTGAGTCGGTCATGGGAAAATCTGGAGTGAAAACAATGTCTTCTGAGCAGTCAGTGCTACCTGTTGAGGGAGTCCTGGATTAGGGGGTCCCCGGGCATCCGGGCTATGTGACGTGGGCCGGACTGATGGGCCGTGAAGATACAAGATAGAAGGCTTTTGCCCGTGTCCGGATGGGACTCTCCTTTGCGTGGATGGCAAGCTTGGCATTTGGATATGAAGATTCCTTCCTCTGTAAACGGACTCTGTATAACCCTAGGCCCCTCCGGTGTCTATATAAACCGGAGGGATTAGTCCGTAGAGGCAACCACAATCATACAGGCTAGACATCTAGGGTTTAGCCATTACGATCTCGAGGTAGATCAACTCTTGTAACCCCTATACTCATCAAAGTCAATCAAGCAGGAAGTAGGGTATTACCTCCATTAAGAGGGCCCGAACCTGGGTAAAACATTGTGTCCCCTGCCTCATGTTACCTTCGATCCTCAGACGCACAGTTCGGGACCCCCTACCCGAGATCAGCCGGTTTTGACACCGACATTGGTGCTTTCATTGAGAGTTCCTCTGTGCTATCGATGGAAGGTTCGATGGCTCGTTCGATCATCTACAATGATGTTGTTTCAGGGGAGACTTTCCCCTCGGGCCAAATTTTTGTATTCGACGCCTTCGCACTGCGTGCCAACTCGATTGGCCACCTCGAGCAGATCGACAGCTACGCCCCTGGTCATCGGATTAGTTTCGGGAACCTAAACTATGTCGCCGATATTCGAGGTGACTTGATCTTTGAAGGATTCGCGGCCCAGACCGCCGCTCTGGCCTTAAATCCAGAGCAGACTACTAGGTCCGAAGACGGGAGTTTAGAGCCTGCCGTACTACCTGCAATTATGGAACTTGCTACTAGAGATCTGGAAGGGACGGCATCATTGGCAAACCCAAGGCCGAACCGAGCTCCCCTTGTCGCTAAAGTGCTGGACTCTCCCTCGGACTCTAAATCTGAACTCTCGAGGTCCATGTCGAGCGGGCGCGGCCAGGAGGCTCTCACCCCGGCCGGCCCCGCGGACTCTCGCTTCTCTATCCAAACCTCGCTCCTAAACGAGGCCCTGGACTTAATGCGATCCCTCGCCATTACAGAGGAATCGCTTCCGAATTACGCCCAGGCCGGACTAGGGGCTGAGAGCGGGGAATTTTACATCCCACCCACCACCCACTTCATAGCCACTATCGAAGATCTAGCCGACATGCTGGACTACGCCTCCGAAGACATCAACGGTATGGAAGACAATTGTCACATCCCTAGTTCTGGTATGAACTAGGCTAGCCTTCATGTTTGCATCATGTCTAAATTCATTTTGATTTGAATTGGGGACATGAGAAAGCCTCAGAAATCATTTTGAAAATGACCCAAATAAAAATTGCTCAAAAAAGGTCCAAGAAAATGTTCATGTTACTCTCTGAAAATATTGGTCAGAGTTAAAATTCAAACCAATATTTTTAGGAGCTCATAGATATTTATTTTGGGCATTTGGAATTAATGCAGTAATTATTTACTTTGGATATATATTGTATTATATATAATATTGTGCAAAAATTATGCTAGTTGATGACGAGCTCTAGAATAATATCACTAGCTCCTACAAAAATTGGCATAAGAAGATAAATTAGTTTGGTATTGTTTTTAAATCAAACAAATGTCAGAAAAATAGAAAAGGGAACAGAACTGGAAAAACTTACCTATGCTCACCTGAGGCCTGGCACTGTGCCGGCCCAGCCGAGTCGCCAGTGCCAGTCGTGCCTCTCCTCTCGCCAGGAGGACAGGGGCGTGTGCTCGCCGCACGCGGCCACGCGCCCGGCCACCTCCTGCCTCCCTGCTCCCTTCCGCGGCTCTCTAGAAGCGCCACACACTCTCCGGGCCCCTCTCACTCCCCCCATGTCGATCCCCTCCTCTGCTCCCTCTCCCTCGCTCTCTCGCGCGATAGCCGAAGCTCTGCCATCACCGCAGCTCACCGCCGACGCGCTCCGCACCCTCCCCTTGCCCCTCCGTCGAGTCCACGAGCTCCGCGCCGTCGCCTGCTACCTCTTCGTCGAGCCACGTGACGCGAGAAGCCCTGGAGAGCCGCCATCGCCGTCCTCTTCACCTCCGGCCGCCAGAGATCGCCTTCTCTGCCCCGTCGCCGTTCGTCCTTCCGCGAGCCCGCTGAGCACGCCCGCCGATCCGCTGTGAGCCCCGCAGTCGTTCCCCTACTCCCCTGCCTTTCTGCGCCTCTAGCCCCTCCTGCCGCTCGAGCCGAGCTCCGGCCACCCCGCCTCCTCGCACCTGCCCCTGGTAGCGGACGAGCCCGGGCTACGCCCCGGTGCTCTCGGACACCGCCCCGCTGCCTGTAGCATGGACACCGCCGTGACCAGAGGTCGCCGGCGACGACCTCGCTGGCCTGATGTGCGGGCCCGGCCTGTCAGGTGATTAGCTTAAAGCTAATCACCACCTAACTAAATACCCCCTAGTGACATTGCCAGTGGGCCCCAGCGCCCTAATCTTTTAGTTAATATAAACTAACCCCTATTAACTAGCTGAGACACTGACGTGTGGACCCCACATGTCAGTTTTGACCCGGTCAGCGTCGTTGACCTGCTGACGCGGGCATGACGCAATGCTGGCGCAGTTATTCTTTTCTGGTTTTAAAATAAATCAGGAAATTCCAGAAATGTTCAAAACTTCAAAAATTCATAGAAATTCAACCGTAGCTCAGATTGAAATAATTTCACTAGTGCAGAACCGACCTTTATCACCGGTTCGTAAGGGCCTTTAGTGCCGGTTCTGCAACCAGCACTATGGAGTGGAGACTAAAGGCCCCCCTTTAGTACCTGTTTGGCACGAACCGGCACTAACGTGCCACCACGTGGCACGAGCCAGGCCCGGGTGCGTGTAGGACATTAGTACCGATTGGTAACACCAACCGGTACTAAATGTTTGGGTGTGTTTTGGTTTTAATTTTTATTCTTCCTTTAGTTTTGTGTTTTCAATTTAATTTAGTGATTGTTTTACATTATAATGAGTTGTTAAATCATTAGGTGAAAGTACCGCAAATTAGTTTCGACTGGATGCATGTGGATCCTAGCTAAGTGATCAAGTATATGCCATATCCATATTACTTGATCACTTAGTGATCTAAGTAGTATGGATATGGCATATACTTGATCACTTAGTGATCTAAGTAATGTGGATATGGCATATACTTGATCACTTAGCTAGGATCCATCCAGTTGAAACTAATATGCGGTTTCTTTCATAAATGATATAATAACTCATCATTATCATATTATAAGCATTCATAACACCACAAAAGCAAATCACTCTTTGAGATTAAGTTCAGGACGAAGAACACGGACACGCATGAGAGGACAACAAGTAATAAGAGCATGATAACTAGCTAAATCACTCCTGCTGCTCTCTCTCAGGTAAAATAGCATAGAACATGTATAGCTCTCCTGATTCATCATATTGGAGCATGCAGATGAACCTGTCTCCTAATCGTGGGCTGCGCTTCTGATTGCTGCCCCCTAGTACTTCTCTGCGATCGTTAACAATTTTGCTCCAATCTTTCACTATTAAGCATTCATCGCTTTCAGAAATCCTGAATGCACTCATGTGCACTGTAGGATATCTTGGCCGTAAGCTAACAATTGACATGCGACCTTTAGTCTCGATCCACTGAGGCACAACTGTCATCGGGAGTCCCTGTTGAAGAACATCGTATAGTAATTAATATACTTAGCAATGAAAGTTTAGCTTGAAAAATAATGTATGCAAAAGATGCACTGAGGACTAATAGTAAAAATCTTACCATCTTTCCTAAATACATCTGACTGTAGTTCAATACGAATCACTATTGGTCGCACGTTTTGAGTACTAAGATTTTCAAATTCAGGAAAATGATTTCTCTTAACAGCATCAAGATCCTCAAGCCATGAAACATAATGACTTATCTCCTCGCAGTTTAGTTCAGCTCCGGGACAGTAGTAGGTCCTGTCTACCAAGCGCCGGACATGTTTGCTTGAATGGAAATAAGCTGTCAATAGAAATTAGTTGTGAACTATTTTTGAATAAACAATATTAAAGACATAAATATGGTTGAGAAACTCACATAATGGTAGAACTGGAGGCGTCTGCACATCGACCCAGATGTCTCTATTACCTTCAATATCATCTTCCGGACGAATATCAAAGGTGATAACCATATCAGGCTCAAATGCATAAGCCTTGCATAGTGCTTGCCAAGTTTTGCATTCAAAATAGGTGTATGTGTCTGCATTGTATAATTTGACGTTGAAAGTATAACCATGCTCGGTCTTCAGGTAAACTCTCTTTACCTCCATAGTTTCCATAGCACTGAAACCTATCTTATCCAAGACAAAAATTCTTGCATGGCAGGGGATGCGCTAGTAGAATAGTGAAAATTTAAAATTATAAGTTGAAGCAAATGAAGCATATATAAGTCATGCTTAATTACGAAAAAAGACTTGTTGTTGTGACTTACTATATCCACTTCGAAGGTCTCATCCAGCTTGATGCTGAAGCACCTATCATCAACAAGGAAATTTCTGTCGCACAGTCTGCGCTGGTCTTCACAGAATTCGCACTTAATGAAATCTTTTTCGTCGTCAGACGACATTTCCTATGTTCATATAGGTGAAACATTAAACACTTACTAGTTCTATTAATTCAACTAATTCAACTAATTCAACAACTTCTATTAGTTCAACTAGTTCTATTAATTCAACTAAGCATTTAATAAAAATAAACGTGTATTATTAATTTTCTTACTAAAATAAAGTAGCTAGTTCCATATAGTAATATTTTAATTAGATCATCAAATATCAGATATCTAAATTTTCTTACTAAAAATAAACTAGTTCTATTAATTTTCTTAGTAAAATATATAAAGTAGCTATATATATAGTAATATTTTAATTAGATCATCAAATCTCATATACCTAAATTTTCTTACTAAAAATAAACTAGTTCTACTAATTCAACTAGTTCAACTAAGCATTTACTAAAAATAAACTAGTTATATTAATTCAACTAGTTTAAATAATCTCATATACCTAAATTTTCTTACTAAAAATAAACTTGTTCTATTAATTTTCATACTAAAAATAAACTAGTTATATTAATTCAACTAGTTCAAATCTCATATATATACGTAATTAATATCTAGCTAATTCATCTAAAATTGACATTAATATTTAACATCTTTTCCATATAATTCATCTAACATTAACATTCTAACATTCTTATCTACGTAATTTATCTAACATTAATCTAAACAACACATAACAGAAAATAAGTAAAAAAAATATGTGTGTGTGTGTGTCTGTGTGTGTGTGTGTATGTGTGAGTGTACGAGCGGGGGGCGGCGGCATACGGGCGGCGGCGCGAGACGGCGATGCGACGGGGACGGCGCGACGACGAGCGGCAGGCCGAGGGCGACGGCGCGATCGAGACGGCGACGTGGTACGGGGCGGCGGCGACGTGCGGCAGCGGCGACGGCGACGACGGGCGGTGAGGGCGACGGCGGTGACGGCGACGACGGGCGGTGAGGGCGACGGCGGTGACGGCGACGACGGGCGGCGGGGGCGACGGCGCGCGGCGGGGGCGGCGAGGGCGGCGGCGATGTCGCGCGAAGTAGTTGGAGAGAAGTGGTGGTCGATGAAACTGAATTTTTCGTAAGTGCCATATATATAGGAGGGGCCTTTAGTACCGGTTGGAGCCACCAACCGGTACTAAAGGCCAATTTTCGCCAGCCAAGGGGCGGGAAACTGCCCCTTTAGTACCGGTTCGTGGCTCCAACCGGTACTAAAGGCCCCCCTTTAGTACCGGTTGGAGCCTCGACCCGGTACTAAAGGTGTGCGCTGGCGCAGGAGCGGTGCAGGCAAGTTTAGTCCCACCTCGCTAGCCGAGGGACGCCTGCACCAGTTTAAAAACCCCAGGGCGGCTGCTGTCTCGAACTCCTCTCTATAGCAGGCTTCTGGGCCTAACTCTGGCGCGCTGCCCGTTGAGCCTGCTGGCCCTTCTGGGCCTGTATTTGCAAACCCTAGGGTTGGCAGGCCCAGCGGGCAGCGCCCCAACAATTTCTTATATATTTTTCTTCTATTTATTTCCGAGTAATTTTTTTTGCTGTACTTAGTTTCTTTGTGAATATAAAAAAAATTATATAGTTTTTTTTCTTTTCTGCATTATTTATTTTCTGCTATTCATTTTGTAGAGATTTTCAATTTCACCGTCATTTAGCTCTCTAAACAAATCGGTAAATGACTGAAAAACAGCAAATGATGTCACAATGTGTTGGAAACTGATGACGTCGCTTTGAATGATGCATACTAAACGCAAAAATAGGCTGGAGTTCAAATAAGTTTAAAAAACATTGAAGTGCCCGTGTAACAGATGAGTTCTCGTCCGAAACCCTGATACTCCGAAAGAGATTGTCCAGTTTGTAAACGAGGTGCGTCCAGTTTTCGCCGTGACCCTCTCTACTCTTTTGCACATGCTATGCGGGCGAAATGATGATACCATGCCAAGTTCCAACATTTTCAGAGTTCATTTTGTAGTGATTTTCAATTTCACCGTCATTTAGCTCTCTAAACAAATCGGTAAATGACTGAAAAACAGCAAATGATGTCAGAACGTGTTGGAAATTGACGACGTCGCTTTGAATGATGCATACTGAATGCAAAAATAGGATGGAGTTCAAATAAGTTTAAAAACCATTGAAGTGCCCGTGTAACAGATGAGTTCTCGTCCGAAACCCTGATACTCCGAAAGAGATTGTCCAGTTTGTACATGAGGTGCGTCCAGTTTTCGCCGTGACCCTCTCTACTCTTTTGCACATGCTATGCGTGCGAAATGATGATACCATGCCAAGTTCCAACATTTTCAGAGTTCATTTTGTAGTGATTTTCAATTTCAACGTCATTTAGCTCTCTAAACAAATCGGTAAATGACTGAAAAACAGCAAATGATGTCAGAACGTGTTGGAAATTGATGTCGTTGCTTTGAATGATGCATACTGAATGCAAAAATAGGCTGGAGTTCAAATAAGTTTAAAAAACATTGAAGTGCCCCTGTAACAGATGAGTTCTCGTCCGAAACCCTGATATATACTCCGAAAGAGATTGTCCAGTTTGTACACGAGGTGCGTCCAGTTTTCGCCGTGACCCTCTCTACTCTTTTGCACATGCTATGCGGGCGAAATGATGATACCATGCCAAGTTCCAACATTTTCAGAGTTCATTTTGTAGTGATTTTCAATTTCACCGTCATTTAGCTTTCTAAACAAATCGGTAAATGACTGAAAAACAGCAAATGATGTCAGAACGTGTTGGAAATTGATGACGTCGCTTTGAATGATGCATACTGAATGCAAAAATAGGCTGGAGTTCAAATAAGTTTAAAAAACATTGAAGTGCCCGTGTAACAGATGAGTTCTCGTCCAAAACCCTGATACTCCGAAAGAGATTGTCCAGTTTGTACACGAGGTGCGTCCAGTTTTCGCCGTGACCCTCTCTACTCTTTTGCACATGCTATGCGGGTGAAATGATGATACCATGCCAAGTTCCAACATTTTCAGAGTTCATTTTGTAGTGATTTTCAATTTCACCGTCATTTAGCTCTCTAAACAAATCGGTAAACGACTGAAAAACAACAAATGATGTCAGAACGTGTTGGAAATTGATGACGTCGCTTTGAATGATGCATACTGAACGCAAAAATAGGCTGGAGTTCAAATAAGTTTGAAAAACATTGAAGTGCCCGCGTAACAGATGAGTTCTCGTCTGAAACCCTGATACTCCGAAAGAGATTGTCCAGTTTGTACACGAGGTGCATCCAGTTTTCGCCGTGACCCTCTCTACTCTTTTACACATGCTATGCGGGCGAAATGATGATACCATGCCAAGTTCCAACATTTTCAGAGTTCATTTTGTAGTGATTTTCAATTTCACCGTCATTTAGGTCTCTAAACAAATCGGTAAATGACTGAAAAACAACAAATGATGTCAGAACGTGTTGGAAATTGATGACGTCGCTTTGAATGATGCATACTGAATGCAAAAATAGGTTGGAGTTCAAATAAGTTTAAAAAACATTGAAGTGCCCGTGTAACAGATGAGTTCTCGTCCAAAACCATGATACTCCGAAAGAGATTGTCCAGTTTGTACACGAGGTGCGTCCAGTTTTCGCCGTGACCCTCTCTACTCTTTTGCACATGCTATGCAGGCGAAATGATGATACCGTGCCATGTTCCAACATTTTCAAAGTTCATTTTGTAGTGATTTTCAATTTCACCGTCATTTAGATCTCTAAACAAATCGGTAAATGACTGAAAAACAGCAAATGATGTCAGAACATGTTGGAAATTGATGACGTCGCTTTGAATGATGCATACTGAATGCAAAAATAGGCTGGAGTTCAAATGATTGAAAAACAGCAAATGATGTGAGAACGTGTTGGAAATTGATGACGTCGCTTTGAATGGTGTGTACAGAACGCACAAAAGTCTGGAGTTGTAATAAGTTTAAAAAAATGAAGTGCCCATGTAACAGATGAGTTCTCGTCAGAAACTCTGATACTTCGAAAGAGATTGTCCAGTTTGTACATGAAGTGCGTCCAGTTTTTGCCGTAACACAAGAAGTCCGGAGTTGTAATAAGTTATTAAAGATAAAAAAGAGGCACAATGCTCGTTAATTAGCTTCAAGCCTTTCGGAATAGTGCAAACTACACTGCACATAGCTCCGTGCAGTCTACACTATTCTTCAAGGCTTAAAGCTAAGCAACGTGCAGATGAGCATTGCGCCTCTCCTTCATCGTCTCTGCACTCAGGGCTTATAAACCGCTCCTAGTGCCTCTCTCTTCGCGAGGTGGGACTAAAAAACAGCTTACTAAGAAACTATAGTACCGGTTCATGGCACGAACCGGTACTAAAGGTGCCCGTGGGGCCCCAGCCTGACCACAGCCTGACGTAGCATCATTAGTACCGGTTCGTGACACGAACCGGTACAAAAGGTTGCTCACGAACCGGTACTAAGGATCTCCGCCCGCCTAGCCGTTGGAACCGGCACTAATGGACACATTAGTGCCGGCTCAAAATCAAACCGGCACTAATGTGCTTCACATTTGACCTTTTTCTACTAGTGTTTATATATGAAAAATTATCAGAAAAATTCAATCTACCCATCTGTACCAGTTTCATGCATGACAAACCAACCTAAACCTGCTGTATAGGTGAGAACACATAAATGGCATTTATAAAGACTTAACTTAGAGTTGCACTTGAATTCTTGGTTCAAATGGACTTCATCCAAATGAATGCTAGCTGCATTAGTTCAAAAAACATCACATATTCATGCCATGTTCATGCATCATATTGTTGCATATGCTTGTGTATTGATTGCCGACATCGTTCCTTCTCGATAGGTCTTGCTCCGGAGAGTGTTCCAGAGTACCTGTCTGTGAAGCAGTGCCTCCCTGTTGATCTACCAGGCAAGCAAAACCCCCTTGTTCATTCCGATGCAATCCCACTCTCTTGCTCCTGCTCTTTGTTATTGCATTACGACAACAACGATTCAACTGCTACTTTATGCTGCGGTATTTGAACCCATTCCTCTGCATCATTGCCACAGTAAATAGTTGAAACCCACTAGCATGTGTAGGAGTTGATTGAAGCCATGTTGTGTTCCTACCATGCCATGCCTGCTATTGCTTAGAGTGTGTCAGGTCTGATTCACTGGGAATGAATTGGAGTGTTATGCTATGTTCTGATGCTGAAAGTTAAGTGTGTGAACACGATTTGGTAAAGGTAGCGGTTAGAGGCCATGTAGGAGTACATGGTGGGTTGTCTCACTGGAACCGTCCTTAAGCACTGAGTTCTGTGTATGTTGCCCAATGACTAGCTACTACCACACATTGGGTTCCGGTAACTCGACCCCTCTCGACTTATTAACCAACTTGATCTCTGTCCAGGAGTCGCAACTAGTTTCTGGTGTTTGTTGGTAGTGTTATTTCTCTACCAAGTGGCATCCGGCAGGGTGGGCGTGGGACAGACTAGGCACACGTGGCCGGTGTACCAAGTGGCACCCGGTAGGGTGGGCTTGGGACAGACTAGGCACACGTGGCTGGTGTACCGAGTGGCACCCGGATGGTGGGCTCGGGAACCCTGCACACATCATTTGGGGCCGTAGTGGAAACCTCGGCCGGACTCCCTGCGGATGGAACCCGAATAGGCAATAAACCTGGACTAGAGTCTTGCGTGGTTAGTCAGGTTGTGGCCAACACCCTCGCCAGGCTTCCGCTTGAAGGTTGCCGAGATACATGACGTGTACATGGTGATAAGTGGTGAGTGTGTGTGTGTGTGTGAAGAAGTACACCCCTGCAGGGTTATCATGATCTATTCGAATAGCCGTGTCCTCGGTTATGGACCTCTTAGATGCTTACGTGGTACATAGACAACTTGAAGTGGATACACTAAAATGCTCAAGACAAGTGTGAGTGCTATGGATGGCCTTCTCGTAGGGAGACGGGAATGAATCCATAGTGGTGTATTGAGATGGTGATTAGTGGACTCGTGTGCGCTTTCTTACCTCAAAGAAGTTACTCGTAGTCGTAGAATAGGTTAGCCACTAAGTCAAAGCTGGCTTGCTGCAACTGAACCCCACATTGCCTCCTTGATACTAATGCATGTATGATAGGATCTGATATAAGTCTTGCTGAGTACCTTTGTACTCACGTTGCTTAATTTATGTTTTTGCAGATGAGACTTCTGTCTCAGTAGTAGTTCTGCATGGACTTCGATGACTAGCTTGTTACCTCAGCTACGATCTTGTACCCTTGGTAGCGTCTTGTAGATAGTCAGGCTTCTCAGCCTTTTTCTTTTGTAGTTGTCTGTACTCAGACATGTAATGCTTCCATTGCTTATATACTTCCGGTGTAGTTTGTTTAGTACTATCACAGAACCTTGAGTGATGATGTTGAGTATGGTACTATCCCATCATTTGCAGGATGTCTCATTTTGAGCATTTTACTGCCGTTATGCTACCGGGATTGTCCTAGGAGTTCGAGATATACTTATTCCTTGTGTTGCATTCTCCATCCTATAGTTGATGCTGAATCCATCCTTGTTTTCCTTGGTTTCGTTCTTCAGGATGTTGTTGGTTAACGAAGTTCTGTTGCTCTTAGCCGGAACCACAGAGATGGTAGGGATGAGGATCCTCCCGACCAGTCTTCATTGGCAGAGTTCATGTTAGACAAGGAGAGGAACAAGCGAGAGTCTAACCGCTTGTTAGCACGGATTGAGCAGAACACCGCCCATCAGCGTAATGAGTTGGTTTCCATTACCAACTTCATTGGTCTGCACCCACCCACCTTCCATCATTCCATTGAGCCACTCGATGCAGATGATTGGCTCCGTAGTATCACCCACAAGCTGTGTTCCACGAACGTAGCTGAAGGTGACAATGTCACCTATGCTACATATCACCTAGAAGGTCCTGCTACTCTTTGGTGGCAGAACTATGAGGCTATGCTTCCAGCTGGCCAGATACCTACCTGGAGAGATTTCACTGAGGCTTTTCGCGAGCATCACATTCATCAAGCCCTCATCGACCGCAAGAGAGAAGAGTTCTGTAGTTTCACCCAGAGTAAGATGGTTGTTGATGCTTACAGTAGAGTGTTTGAGAACCTCGCCCGTTATGCTACAGAGGAGGTGTCCACAGATGCCAAGAAGCAGGCTAGGTTCCGGAAGGGTCTCAACCCCAAGTTGCGTCGTGATCTCCACTTGCACCATTGCAGTACATTCCAGGCTCTCGTGAACAAGGCCATTAATGCAGAGATAGCTCAGCTCACTTACGAGGAGTCTCGTAAGCACACCCGTGATTTGGGTACTTCCTCCGGTTTTAGTTCTTAGAAGCGCCGGATTTGGGTTCCGAACTCCGCTCTTCCACCCGGATATTGACCGAGGCCATCTTATGTGGCGCCTCACCCAGTTCAGCAGTATGCTACACCCATGCCTATTGGTAGACCGCTTGTCAATGCGGGACCACGTCCAACTTCAGGGACTTGCTTCACATGCGGAGAGCCAGTACACTATGCACGTGACTGCTCTCAAACCAACTATGCTCCACCCCCGCCTGAGAAGTCTGTTTGTCGTGGTAAGCCATCACGCAAGATGATCAGTGTCAAGTCAGCTCCCACTGAACGTGGACATGTGCATCACGTCTCAGCTAAGGACGCTCATAATGATCCAGATGTCGTTCTTGGTACACTCCTTCTCAATTGCCATCCAGCTTCCGTTCTATTCGATACTGGAGCATCTCACTCCTTCATTTCTGAAGGCTATGCTCGTTTGCACGACATGTCATTTTGTGATATGCCAACTCCGCTTGAAATCCAAACTCCGGGGTCTAGATGGCAAACGACCAGAATAAGCCACGGTAATGAAATCCTTGTCGACAGACTTGTATTCCTTGCATCACTTATAGCCCTCAAGTCTATAGATATTAACATCATCTTGGGTATGGACTGGATGAAAGCTCATTATGCCAAGATTGATTGTTACACCAGGCCTGTTCAGCTTACACATCCATATGGCAAGATAGTCACTGTCTCCACTAGAGTTGCAAAGCGTCAACTTTATTCTCTAAATGTCAGCCTTCTTCCAGACCTTGAGGATATCCCGGTAGTCCGTGACTTTACAGATGTCTTTCCAGAGGAACTGCCAGGCATTCCACCAGACAGAGATGTAGAGTTTGTCATATATCATATCCCAAGAACCGCTCCAATTTCTAGGAGACCTTACAAAATGGCACCCTTAGAACTAGCCGAGCTTAAGAAACAACTCAATGAATCCTTGCAAAAAGCTTTCATCCGTCCTAGTTCTCCTCCTTGGGCTTGTCCCGTTCTCTTTGTCAAGAAGAAGGATGGTATGGACCGTATGGTTGTAGATAATCGTCCTGTTAATTTGGTCACGATAAAGAACATGTATCCGCTCCCCAGGATCAACGACCTGTATGATCAGCTCGCTGGATCCTCAGTCTTTTCCAAGATGAATTTGAGGTTAGGCTACCACCAAATCAAGATCAGAAACGGGGACATTCCTAAAACGGCTTTTGTCACTCGGTATGGACAGTACGAGTACACCGTCATGTCCTTTGGTCTAACCAATGCTCCAGCCACATTCTCCCGCTTGATGAAGTCGATCTTCATTGAGTACTTAGATAAGTTCATCATGGTTTACCTCGATGATATCCTTATTTACTCGAAGAACGAGGAAGAGCATGCCGAACATCTTAGACTTGTGTTAGAGAAACTCAGAGAGCACCGCCTTTATGCCAAGTGCTCCAAGTATGAATTTTGGTTGCCAGAAGTGACCTACCTAGGCCACATGATCTCCGGTATGGGCATTGCTATCAATCCCGAGAGAGTTCAGGCCATCCTTGATTGGACTCCACCTGAAACGGTTAAACAAGTTAGGAGTTTCCTTGGTCTAGCCAGTTATTGTAGCCGCTTTATTGAAAACTTCTCTAAGGTGGCCAAACCCCTCACGGAACTTCTCAAGAAAGATAAAAAGTTTGAGTGGTCCCCACAGGGTGAGCACAGTTTTCAGGAACTGAAAAGACGCCTGACTTCTGCTCCCATACTTGTGCCACCGGATTTCACTAAGGACTTTGTTATCTATTGTGATGCCTCACGACAGGGACAAGGTTGCATTCTTATGCAGGATCTGTCGGTGTCAAAACCGGCGGATCTCGGGTAGGGGGTCCCGAACTGTGCATCTAAGGCAGATGGTAACAGGAGGCGGGGGACACAATGTTTACCCAGGTTCGGGCCCTCTCGATGGATGTAATACCCTACTTCCTGCTTGATTGATCTTGATGATATGTGTATTACAAGAGTTGATCTACCACGAGATCGTAGAGGCTAAACCCTAGAAGCTAGCCTATGATTATGATTGTTGTTGTCTTATGGACTAAACCCTCCGGTTTATATAGACACCGGAGGGGGCTAGGGCTACACAGAGTCGGTTACAAGGGAGGAGATCTACATATCTGAACTGCCAAGCCTGCCTTCCACGCAAAGGAGAGTCACACCCGGACACGGGAAGAAGTCTTCGATCTTGTATCTTCATAGTCAAACAGTCCGGCCAAAGGATATAGTCCGGATGTCCGAGGACCCCCTAATCCAGGACTCCCTCAGTAGCCCCTGAACCAGGCTTCAATGACGATGAGTCCAGCGCGCAGATTGTCTTCGGCATTGCAAGGCGGGTTCTTCCTCCGAATACTCCATAGAAGATTTTGAACACGAGGATCGTGTCCGGCTCTGCAAAACAAATTCCACATACCACCGTAGAGAGTATAATATTCCACAAATCTAATCTGCTGACAACTTCACAGCGTGGCACCACGCCATGGCCCGGTCATTATTCGAACCGTTTTTGTCAACCAGCTACTGCACATATTGTGAGGCAGTTTTCTTGGCACGTCTTGTCGAAGCAGAGATCGTGTCCCCTCATCACGGGGTTCTCATCAATATGGGTATGGGTAACCCAACCGCACCATTAATCACGGTGCTTGGGGAATAAGCGCGTTTACCAGGCAAGTGGGGAGGCGCAGAATCCCTGCTGCCTTTATAAGGGGATAATGACTCCCTTTCAAACCCACGCCTTCTTCTTCCCAATTCATTCCCCTTCGCTCGAGCTCCAGCGCCCAAGCGTTCGTCTTCTCCGCCCACAAAGGCCTTCCGAAAATGTCTGGATCCGGAGCAGGAGGCAAGTGGATGGCCTCTACCGTCCGGGAGAAGGATATCAAAAAGCTTCGGGAGGCCGGGTACCTGGCCAAGAAAATCAGCCACCGTCTCCCGACGGCGGGACAGATCGTCCCTACTCCAGAACCCCACGAGAGGGTTGTATTCCTCCCTCATTTTTTCCGCGGGTTAGCGTTTCCCCTCCACTCGTTCGTTCGCGGCATCATGTATTATTATGGGATCGATTTTCATGATCTATCCCCCAATTCCTTCCTCAACATCTCAACATTCATTGTTGTGTGCGAGGCTTTTCTCCGCATCCCGCCACACTTCAGCTTCTGGCTGAAGATCTTTAATGTGAAGCCCAAGGTGGTGAGTGGCGAGCACGCCAAGTGCGGGGGCGCCATGGTGAGCAGGATGCCCAACGTCACATGGCCGACATGTACTTGTAATGATTCCGTCAAAGAGTGGCAGCAGCAGTGGTTTTACATCACTGAGCCGCGCGGCACGGAATGGGCCGCTGCTCCCGAGTTCCGATCCGAAGCCCCTCTGTGGCTTACGTCCTGGCCCAAGAAGGGCCTGAACTGTTCTTCGTCCGACGAACTGTCTATGCTCCAAACGCGCGTTAAGGACATGGAAGACAAGAACATTGAACTTGTCAATGTGGTCCAGGTGATGTTAGTTCGCCGGATCCTGCCTTGTCAACACCGGACTTGCAATATATGGGAATCTGATCCGGCCAAGCACCAGACCCTGCGAGAGCTCATTGGCTCCTCGCACAAAGACATCTGGAAGGTGCTTTTCAAGTCTACCAAATCATGACCGGACTCGGCCGAGGACCGCGGGTACCAACTGTCCCGCCCTGCAAGCTCGGAAAGTTATTTTACGTTTTATCCGCATAACCCAAAGGAAATGCTTAGTGTGTTTTCCTCAACTCCCCTAGGGCTGGACGAAGAAGGCGGAGTGGATCCACTATCCGGCTCTGCTGCCCGAAAGACCGGCCAACCCACTTCTGTCGAAGATGCTGGTCCCGGCGCCGTATAAGGCGCCGAAGAAGAAGGCCGAGAAGGACGCCAAAAAGACCCGGGGCGGCCTTCGTTGCCGCGGCACTTCGGACACAATATCCGAAGGCTCCAATGCCTGTTCCGCCTCCGAAGAGGACGAGGAGGAGGAGGAAGATGAATCCCCCGCGGGGGGAAGAAAGAAGAGGACGACCTCCGCACACTTGGAGGCCGAGTTGCCTAAAAGGGGAAAAGCTCCTCTTCCAGAGGAGTCCACTGCCGCCGCCGACAGCGGCCCGGCGTGGGATCCCAGGGCCCAGCCCCTGGTGAACTCGTGAGTATATAAAGTTCGAGTACGTTTATGCGTCCAGACTCATCATGGCATAATATTTTAACCTGAGCCATATTTTTTGTAGTCCGGCGAGGTCCCGTACCAAACAATCCTCATCAGAGGATTCGCTGAGCTCGAACGCTATGGAGAGCGGGACGCCCGCGAAGGCCCCTTCCCCCAAACAGATGAATAACACTAAGGCTTCGTCCCAGAAGGACCCTGGCCAAGGAGGAGAGGAAAAGACCGTGAAGGCGGTGCCTGGAGGTCAAACTTCAGGGCCCGGACACATGGGGGAGAAGATTCCCATGGGAGCTGACGGCGGGGGCCATCTTGAATTCGGCTCCCAGCCGGATGCAATTTCGGAGACCAATACGGCTCCAGAATCAAGCAGGCAGCCTCCCTCAGCTGGGGGGGCATGCCTGTTCCACCGGCAACCTCTGTCCAACCAGAGGTGTCGGATGCTTTGTTGGTGGCGCTGAAGAGCGCCTCCATCGTCGATGAACACCGTGCCCTTATGGGTGCGGTGATTGAGAAGATTCAGTCTGCTGAGAGTGGACTGAATGAAGCCTGTATTAGCCTTATAAAAGGTTTTGAGGTATGTCTTATGAGGTTTCGAAGAGTGTCATGGTATGGATAATAGCCCCTGATTCACTGTTCGGTGAAAGAAAGAACCGGACAGAGGATCAAATTTATGTTCGCAGGAAGACTCACTTGATGACATCTATTTCGCTTCTTTAATAAGCAGGCGTCCGTAGCGGCTGCTGCCTCTCATACTGCGGAGGTCTCCGGACTGAATCAAAGTTTGGAGCGGGCCAAAGAAGAACTTGGCCAGTTGAAAATGCAGTTGGGAGATAAACAAGGTATGCGCAAGTCTTGTTCGCGTTTATTGCGAATGAATTTTCAGTATGATAAAATATGTTTCATGGTTTGCGCTAGGGATGATGACCGAAGTCGAGGCTCTTAAGAAGGCTGTGGCCAAGGCCGAGAAAAAGGCAGCCGTAGAGCTGGCTCTTCGTGAGAAGCACGAGGCTAGGGTTATTGAAGCTGAGCAGAAGCTTCAAGAGGTCGTGAAGAAATGTGAGACCTTGGAGCAGAGTTTAACGGAGAAAGAATCCGAACTCACAAAGGTTCATCAGGCCGCAAGCGATGCCCGGGGGGAGCCCAAAGCACCCTGTAGGTGATCCAGGAGGCGAGGAAAATCGCGGCGGGTAAGGCTTTTTCCCATGTAAAGCAAGTATTCGAGGAGAAAATCATGTATCTAATTTTGAGTTCAGATTTCTCCAGTGGTATTTGCAGAGCTGCCCCGCAGCATATCGGATGCCGCCCAATTCTACCGAGCCGAAGAAAGGAACATTGCGGATAAGCTCTTCTGGTCGCAGTATCTGGCACCGAATTATCCGGTGCCTTTTGCTGATCAACTCAAACAGCTGATCGAACTGCATAAGGCGGCGAAACTAGCCATGAAGGATTTGATTATCCGGCTATAGCCCGCCGAGCCGATTCCAAGCAGCTACTTCGGGCTCGTGAAGCGGCTTGTAAGTGCTTGCCCTCGACTTGATGTCATCAAGCGGTCGGTCTGTATAGAGGGTGCGCGAATGGCCTTCGCCCGCGCAAAGGTGCACTGGGGGAAGATGGATGCTGAAAAGCTGATGACCGAGGGACCGCCAGAGGGGAAGGAGCACCGCAAGCCCGAATTGTATTATGAAAGTGTCCTGAAAGGATCCTACCTTGCAGCGGAGCTATGCACCAAGGACATTATATTTCCATGAATGCGAATCATGTTGTCCTTTGTAATGTTGAACAAGGTCATTTCAATTATTTATTGCATGTTATATAAAAGTTTATCCTCCTGCGCGGCTGTTTTATATATTAATCCTGAGAGTTGGCCAGTCGTCGGCTTCTGCCCCCACGTAGGAAGTACGGGGGTGTTCGGGATAAACCTGATCACTCTTTATCCCAGTTTTGGGTCCTTCGAAGGAGGTGTTCAGCGCAACGAACCAGGCAATCAGACTATAGGGCTTTATCACTCTCACTTAGCCATAGGAGCTTTAGGAAGGTAGGCGCAGCCCCTAGTGTTCGGAAGACCGCACGAGGGGCTCTATAAGCACCTGATCGAAAGAAAAACCGATCCATCACACGCTGCATTGGTTATGGCATTATGCGGGAGAAATCCTTAAAGATTTTACATCCTCTCGAATAGCTGACCAGCTCTCGCCGTATCATGACAGTCAGTTTTCGGCTTTCTCTACTGAGGTGCTCGTCTGGAAGAACCGGGACACAATCGCAGTAGTTCTCCCAGTGCTACCTTAGCCGATATAGTGGAACGTAAGGTACCAAAACATGGGAGCTGGGCAAACCCAACTATTGACCCGAGACATGATTCGGAGCTGATGCATATAATTCTATAGGTTCGGGGTGCCGAACTTCCGTGAAGGTGTTCGGACTTTATTGCCGTATTATGGGTAAAATGAAGCCCCTGGCATGTTTTAAGGCATATCGCGGTGTATGGATGCCACTTGACAAAAGAATTTTAATAAGAAATAACAGCAGATAAGCGTCATATAAATCCACATGTTGTATTTGAATAGTACGTCGATGCGTGTGAGTACAGGTAAAAAAAAAGAAATATGACTGTGGAACCTGCTGAGACCAGGGGGGAAGAAGCTGTGTGCGGATCCGGAGTATAGTCGGGTGGTCATTGCGGGGAATATCTAAGGATTTCCTTGCACGTTCGAGCTGCTTCCATATCGCCAGTCCTGGTCGGCGCAAAGGTGAGCCTGCGAAGGGAATGTAAGAAATGTTTGTGTGCCGTAGAGCGGTTGAGCCGCTGTATGCGGCCTGTCCTGGCCTTCGCTGGAGTGTTTAATTGAGTTCTGGACAAGCCAGGCTATCCTGCCGCGAAGTAGATCCGAGTCCCTTGGCGGTGTCCGGGAGCCTGGCCGTCGACCCGAGGTTCGGCTGCAAGGTGCCGCTCGTTGCTTCTGCTGTTAAGGCAGCGGTATACTCTTTGGTGCCGAAGGAAAGTTCGGCCTTGTCGTGAACTGTGATGACGCCGTGTGGACCGGGCATCTTGAGCTTATGGTAGGCATAATGTGGCACCGCGTTGAATCGAGCGAACACGGTTCGTCCGAGCAGTGCCTGATAATCACTACGGAAGGGGACGATTTCGAAGATTAACTCTTCGGTACGGTAATTGTCTGGTGATCCGAAGACTACCTCAAGGGCGATGGAGCCTGTACAGCTGGCCTCCACACCTGGTATAATGCCTCTGAAGGTGGATTTAGTGGGCTTGATCACCGAATGATCGATGCCAATCTTGCGCACTGTGTCCTGGTAAAGTAAGTTTAGACTGCTACCTCCATCCATAAGGACTCGTGTGAGGTGGAACCCGCCAATTATTGGGTCGAGGACTAGTGCGGCTGGATTTCCCTGATTGGCGTTAACCGGACGATCCGTGCGGTTGAAGGTGACCGGCCCTAGTTTATATTGTGGGACGACTAGTTCCGTTAAGTCGGCATCCTGAAGGGTGCGCATCCGGTCCGGATTGGGAATGTGGGTGCAGTTTACCACGTTCACCATTTGGATGCGGGGGAAATTTCTTTTGCCCTCCTGTATTCGGTGATCTGGGCTCTTCGTCGCCATCATCGCTTTGGGGCCCTCCATCTTTGTTTTTGGCGCCTGCCCTGCTGGCTTGTTTGAAGACCCAGCATTCTCTGCTGGTATGGGTGGCTGGCGTTCCTGGGGTGCCATGAATTTGGCATTGGCGGTCGAGTATGCGGTCCAGACTGGACGGACCCGAATTGTCATTTTTGAGTGGCCCATTCTGATGACCGGACTTAGGGCCGCTAAATCCAGCATTGACTGCCGTATCTTCGGCGTTTCCACCAATTTTGCGGCGCTTGTGTTTGTTGCGTCGGGGTTTGCCATTGCTATCTCTGGCCTCTTATGTGCCAGGGTTGCTTGCTGTGTTGTTGCTACGGGCCAACCAGCTGTCTTCGCCCGTGCAAAAGCGGGTCATAAGTGTCGTGAGGGCTGCCATGGATTTTGGCTTCTCTTGGCCAAGATGTTGGGCAAGCCACTCGTCACGGATGTTATGTTTAAAGGCCGCTAGGGCTTCGGCATCCGGACAGTCGACAATTTGGTTCTTTTTAGTTAGGAACCGAGTCCAGAATTTCCTGGCTGAGTCTCCGGGCTATTGTACTATGTGACTTAAATCATCAGCATCCGGTAGTCGCACATAAGTGCCCTGGAAGTTGTCCAGGAATGCGTCTGCCAGGTTCTCCCAAATTCAGATGGAGTTTGTCGGCAAGCTATTCAGCCAATGCTGAGCCGGTCCTTTGAGTTTTAACAGGAGATACTTGATGGTGTGTAGATCATACCCTCGGGCCATGTGAATGTGGAGGAAGAAATCCTCTATCCATACCGCGGTGTCTGTGGTACCATCATATGATTCAATGTTCACGGGTTTAAACCCTTCTGGGAATTCATGATCCATTACTTCATCAGTGAAGCATAGGGGGTGTGCGGCACCTCTGTGCCGGGCTATATCACGACACACTTCATACGAGTCTTGTCTGCTGTGTTCGGCCCGGTCGGATTTGCTTTTAGTATATCCGGCGTGACGGTTGTCATCACGCGTTGAGGCGTGCCCCCTTGATCTGTAGATCGATCTTGCGTGTCCTGCTTTATTTTCCAATACGTCTCGCAGGTCCTGCATATTACCCCAGGCCTTAGTATTTTTGTTTAACTGGCGACGGGGTGCGGGCTGGACTTCGGCCTGATATGCCGTTTTGTCTCGGCCACGAGGTGGACGGTCGGCCGCATCATACGCTGGAAGCGTAGGCTTTAATGCTTCCTCCTCGAGTTGGGGTAGCAACCTGCGCTTTGGGTATCTTTTCTTTGGCGCTCGAGTTCGTATTCCTCGGCCGCCAGGACCTCAGTCCATCTATCCGCTAGCAAATCTTGATTAGCTGGAAGCTGTTGTTGCTTTTTCTTCAGGCTTTCTTGAAACGCTCCTGTTCGACGGGGTCCTCAGGCACGATAAATTCTTCGTCACCGAGGCTCACCTCGTCTTCGGAGAGGGGCATGTGATTGTCATCCTCTGATTCTCCGTCTGCTGCTTGTTCCTTAGGGCTAGCTTGCCCATCCTCCCGCTCGAAGCCTGGCTGGAGGAGATTGTCTTCGTCTTCGGCACTATCTGCAGCGTTATTATCTCTTGTGCCGGTATCGCTGTTTTTGCTATGGCGGGGCTTAGAGCGGCACCGATGACGCCGGTGCTTAGGTTGCTTCTCGGGGGGATTATCCTCCGTTGCCTTATTGCCATCGCTTTCTTTGGGGGTATCCACCATGTATATATCATATGATGAGGTGGCAGTCCACCGCCCTGTGGGCGGTGGTTCCTGTTCGTCTCCTGCATCGTCGTCCATACCGTCGATGTCTTCGGAGCCGAAATCGAGCATGTCGGTTAAGTCGTCAACAGTGGCCACCAAGTGGATGGTGGGTGGGGAACGAATTTCTTCGTCATCCGCTTCCCACTCAAGCCGGACATAGTTCGGCCAAGGGTCTCCTGACAAGGAGAGAGACGTTAATGAATTTAGCACATCGCCCAGGGGCGAGTGCTGAAAGATATCCGCGGAGGAAAACTCCATGATCGGCGCCCCATCAGATTCGACAGGCACTGACGTAGGCGGTTCGGAGCCCGTGGCCGGGGATGAGTCCAAGAGTCCGGCAACACAGGTCTCATAGGAGGTGAAATCAGTATTTGGCTCTATCGCCACTGAGTGTGCGGCCTCCGTGGCGGGGCCCATCCACCCGTCCTCGGACGACGCAATCTGCTCTGGATTGAGGGCCAGAATAGCCACAGGTGTGATCTCCCGAACACCGTCCGACGACAGAGCTAAGTCATGCTCGTCGTGACTATGCGGCGCACCTGACATGGACTCGAATCCGTCAAAGGTCAAATCTTCGCGGATGTCGGCAGTATAGTTTAGGTTTCCAAACCTGACCTGACGGCCAGGGGCGTAGCTCTCGATCTGATCCAGGTGGCCAAACGAGTTGGCCCGCAGTACGAAGCCGCCGAATACGAAGATCTGTCCGGGGAGGAAAACCACACCCTGGATCGCATCGTTGCCGATGATCGAAGGAGCCATCGAGCCTTATGGTGACGGCACAGTGAAACTCTCAATGAAAGCACCAATGTCGGTGTCAAAACCGGCGGATCTTGGGTAGGGGGTCCCGACCTGTGCGTCTAAAGAAGATGGTAATAGGAGGTGGGGGACACAATGTTTACCCAGGTTCGGGCCCTCTCGATGGAGGTAATACCATACTTCCTGCTTGATTGATCTTGATGATATGAGTCTTACAAGAGTTGATCTACCACGAGATCGTAGAGGCTAAACCCTAGAAGCTAGCCTATGATTATGATTGTTGTTGTCCTACGGACTAAACTCTCCGGTTTATATAGACACCAGAGGGGGCTAGGGCTAGATAGAGTCGGTTACAAGGGAGGAGATCTACATATCCGAACTGCCAAGCTTGCCTTCCATGCAAAGGAGAGTCCCACCCGGACACCGGACGAAGTCTTTGATCTTGTACCTTCATAGTCCAACAGTCCGGCTGTCCGAGGACCCCCTAATCCAGGACTCCCTCAGGATCGTCATGTGATTTCCAATGCATCTCGACAGCTGCATCCACATGAGGATAATTATCCTACACATGATCTAGAGCTTGCAGCCGTAGTCTATGCACTTAAGACATGGCGACATTACCTTCTTGGTAAACGTTGCGAGATTTACACCGATCACCAGAGTCTCAAGTATATCTTCACCCAACCAGATTTGAACCTTAGGCAAAGACATTGCTTGGAGTTGATCTCAGATTACGACTTAGGGATTACCTACACCCCAGGCAAGGGCAATGTCATGGCTGATGTGCTAAGTCGTAAGTCCTATTGCAACAATCTCATGTTGCAACAGGGCCAACCACTTCTCCATGAGGAATTCTGTAAGCTTAACCTTCACATTGCTCCTCAAGGATTCCTTTCTACCTTGGTGGCGAAGCCTACTCTTGTGGATCATATCATAGAAGCCCAGAAGCATGATACGGGGATTACCCGGATCAAGAGAAACATTGCCAAGGCTATTGCTGGTAGTTTCTCTATAGATGATCGAGGTGTTGTTCTCTTCGAGAACCGTCTGGTGGTTCCCAAGAAGCAACATCTTCGGCAACTGATCCTTAAGGAGGCACATGAATCCCCTCTCACGATTCATCCCAGTAGTACTAAGATGTATAGGGACCTACGCCAGAGGTTCTGGTGGACTAGGATGAAGAGAGAAATCGCTGAGTTCATTGCTAATTGTGACGTTTGTCGTCGCGTTAAGGCAGAACATCAAAGGCCTGCTGGCACCCTTCAGCCTTTAGCTATTCCTGAGTGGAAATGGGATAAAGTTGGTATGGATTTCATCACCGGCTTTCCCAGGACCAAGAGAGGGAATAACGCTATCTTCGTAGTCATTGATCGTCTTTCCAAAGTGGCTCACTTCCTACCTGTTCGAGAGAGTATCACCGCTAGTCAGCTCGCTGACTTATATATTTCTCAAATAGTGTCACTTCATGGTGTCCCACTAGAGATCAATTAAGACCGTGGTAGTGTTTTCACTTCTCATTTCTGGGAGAGTTTCCAAACTGCCATGGGCACCCATCTTTCCTTATGAAGTTGGCGACAAGGCTTACCTTCGGGTTACTCCTCTAAAGGGTACCCATCGTTTCGGTATCAAGGGCAAGTTGGCTCCTCGTTACATTGGTCCTTTTTGCATTCTCGCTAAACGAGGAGAGGTTGCCTACCAGTTGGAACTACCCCCACATCTTTCTCGAGTTCATGATGTCTTCCACGTCTCTCAACTCAGGCGTTGCTTCTCAGATCCCATCCGTGGAGTGGACCACGAAACGCTTGATCTCCAAGATAACCTCACATATTGAGAGTACCCTGTTCGCATTCTGGATCAAGCAGAGCGTGTCACTCGACGTCATAACATCAAGTTTCTCAAGGTTCAGTGGTCTCATCATTCTGAGAGAGAAGCTACTTGGGAGCGAGAAGATCGTCTTCGACTTGAGTACCCCACCTTCTTTCCATCGACCCCTGAATCTCGGGACGAGATTCTTTCAAGTGGGGGCGAGTTGTCACATCCCTATTTCTGGTATGAACTAGGCTAGCCTTCATGTTTGCATGTCTAAATTCATTTTGAATTTGAATTGGGGACATGTGAAAGACTCAGAAATCATTTTGAAAATGACCCAAATAAAAAATTGCTCCAAAAAGGTCCAAGAAAATGTTCATGTTACTCTCTGAAAACATTGGTCAGAGTTAAAATTCAAACCAATATTTTTAGGAGCTCATAGATATTTATTTTGGGCATTTGGAATTAATGCAGTAATTATTTGCTTTGGATATATATTGTTATATATATATATATAATATAGTCCAAAAATATGCTAGTTGATGAGGAGCTCTGGAATAATATCACTAGCTCCTACAAAAATTGGCATAAGAAGATAAATTAGTTTGGTATTGTTTTTAAATCAAACAAATGTCAGAAAAATAGAAAAGGGAACAGAAATGCAAAAACTTACCTGTGCTCACCTGAGGCCTAGCACTGTGCCGGCCCATCCGACTGGCCAGTGCCAGTCGTCCCTCTCCTCTCGCCAGGAGGAAAGGGGCGTGTGCTCGCCGCACGCGGCCACGCGCCCGGCCACCTCCTGCCTCCCTGCTCCCTTCCGCGGCTCTCTGCAAGCGCCACACACTCCCCAGCCCCCTCTCACTCCCCCCGTGTCGATCCCCTCCTCTGCTCCCTCTCCCTCGCTCTCTCGCGCGATAGTCAAAGTGTTGCCGTCGCCGCAGCTCACCGCCGACGCGCTCCCCGCCGTCCCCTCGCCCCTCCGTCGAGTCCACGAGCTCCGCACCATCGCCTGCTACCTCTCCGTCAAGCCACATGACGCGGGAAGCCCTGGAGAGCCGCCATCGCCGTCGTTTTCACCTCCGGCCGCCGGAGATCGCCTTCGCCGCCCCGTCGCCGTTCATCCTTCCGCGAGCCCGCTGAGCACGCCCGCCGATCCGCTGTGTGCCCCGCCGTCATTCCCCCTGCTCCCCTGCCTTTATGCGCCTCTAGCCCCTCCTGCCGCTCGAGCCGAGCTCCGGCCGCCGCCGCGAGCTCCGCTCCGGCGAGCTCCGGCCACCCCGCCTCCTCGCACCTACCCCCTCGTAGCGGACGAGCCCGGGCTATGCCCCGGTGCGCTCGGATACCGCCGCGACCAAAGGTCGCCGGCGACGACCTCGCCGGCCTGATGTGCGGGCTCGGCCTATCAGGTCTTTAGCTTAAAGCTAATCACCACCTAACTAATTACCCCCTAGTGACATTGACAGTGGTCCCTAGCGCCCTAATCTTTTAGTTAATATAAACTAACCCCCTGTTAACTAGCTGAGACACTGACATGTGGACCCCACACGTCAGGTTTGACCCGGTCAGCGTCGTTGACCTGTTGACGCAAGCATGACGCTATGCTGATGCAATTATTCTTTTCTGGTTTTAAAATAAATCAGGAAATTCCAGAAATTTTCAAAACTTCAAAAATTCATAGAAATTCAACCGTAGCTCAGATTGAAATAATTTATATATGAAAAATTATCAGAAAAATTCAATCTACCCATCTGTACAAGTTTCATGCATGAAAAACCAACATAAACCTGCTGTATAGGTGAGAACACATAAATGGCATTTATAAAGACTTAACTTGGAGTTGCATTTGAATTCTTGGTTCAAATGGACTTCATCCAAATGAATGCTAGCTGCATTAGTTCAAATAACATCACATATTCATGCCATGTTCATGCATCACATTGTTGCATATGCTTGTGTATTGATTGCCGACATCGTTCCTTCTCGATAGGTCTTGCTCCGGAGAGTGTTCCAGAGTACCTGTCTGTGAAGCAGTGCCTCCCTGTTGATCTACCAGGCAAGCAAAACCCCCTTGTTCATTCCGATACAATCCCACTCTCTTGCTCCTGCTCTTTGTTATTGCATTAGGACAACAACGATTCAACTGCTACTTTATTCTGCGGTATTTGAACCCATTCCTCTGCATGACCTTTCATTGCCACAGTAAATAGTTGAAACCCACTAGCATGTGTAGGAGTTGATTGAAGCCATGTTGTGTTCCTACCATGCCATGCCTGCTATTGCTTAGAGTGTGTCAGGTCTGATTCACTGGGAATGAATTGGAGTGTTATGCTATGTTCTGATGCAGAAAGTAAAGTGTGTGAGCACGATTTGGTAAAGGTAGCGGTGAGAGGTCATGTAGGAGTACATGGTGGGTTGTCTCACTGGAACCATCCTTAAGCGCTGAGTTTTGTGTATGTTGTCCAATGTCTAGCTACTACCACACATTGGGTTCCGGTAACTCGACCCCTCTCGACTTATTAACCAACATGATCTCTGTCCAGGAGTCGCAACTAGTTTCTGGTGTTTGTAGGTAGTGTTATTTTTCTACCAAGTGGCACCCGACAGGGTGGGCTTGGGACAGACTAGGCACACGTGGCCGGTGTACCAAGTGGCACCCGGCAGGGTGGGCTTGGGATAGACTAGGCACACGTGGCCGATGTACCGAGTGGCACCCGGATGGTGGGCTCGGGAAGCCTCCACACATCGTTTGGGGCCGTAGTGGAAACCTCGGCCGGACTCCCTGCGGATGGAACCCGAATAGGTGATAAACCTGGACTAGAGTCTTGCATGGTTAGTCAGGTCGTGGCCGACACCCTCGCCAGGCTTCCGCTTGAAGGTTGCCGAGATACATGACATGTACATGGTGATAAGTGGTGAGAGCATGTGTGAAGAAGTACACCCCTGCAGGGTTATCATGATCTATTCGGATAGCCGTGTCCTCGGTTATGGCGACCTCTTGGATGCTTACGTGGTACATAGACAACTTGAAGTGGATACTCTAAAATGCTCAAGACAAGTGTGAGTGCTATGGATGGCCTTCTCGTAGTGAGACGGGAATGAATCCATAGTGGTGTATTGAGATGGTGATTAGTGGGCTCGTGTGCGCTTTCTTACCTTAAAGAAGTTACTCGTAGTCGTAGAATAGGTTAGCCACTAAGTCAAAGCTGGCTTGGTGCAACTGAACCCCACATTGCCTTCTTGATACTAATGCATGTATGATAGGATCTGATGTAAGTCTTGCTGAGTACCTTTGTACTCATGTTGCTTAATTTATGGTTTTGCAGATGAAACTTTTGTCTCAGTATTAGTTCTGCATGGACTTCGATGACTAACTTGTTACCTCAGCTACGATCTTGTACCCTTGGGAGGGTCTTGTAGATAGTCAGGCTTCTCAGCCTTTTTCTTTTGTAGTTGTCTGTACTCAGACTTGTAATGCTTCCATTGCTTGTATGCTCTGAATGATGGGTCATGAGACCCCTGTTTGTATTAAATGCTATGTGGCTCTTCTGGGCCTTTATCTATATGAGTTGTCGAGTTATGTTGCGATGCCATGTTGTACAGCACATACTTGCATGTTATGCGTACGTGTAATGTGTATTGCTATGTGTGGGATCCGACAACCTAGTTGTTTATCCTTGGTAGTCTCTCTTACGGGGAAATGTCTCCTAGTGCTTCCATTGAGCCATGGTAGCTTGCTACTGCTCCGGAACACTTAGGCTGGCCGGCATGTGTCCTTCTTCGTTCCTGTGTTTGTCCCTTCGGGGAAATGTCACGCGGTGTCTCCCAGAGTCCTGTTAGCCTGCTACAGCCCGGATTCTCCGGAGTCCTGTTAGCCCAGCTGCTACAGCCCGGATTCACTCGCTGATGACCGACACATTCGTTGCTGGGTCATGTATGCCTGTCCCTGTAAGTTAGTGCCACTTTGGGTTTACGACTAGTCATGTCGGCCCGAGTTCTTTGTCATATGGATGCTAGCGACACTATCATATACGTGAGCCAAAAGGTGCAAACGGTCTCGGGCCAGGTAAGGTGGCACCCGTGGGAATACCGTGCATGAGGACGCAAAGTGATATGATGTGTTACATGCTTGATCGGTGTGACTTAGGATCGGGGTCCTCACATCTTTGGTATCAGAGCCTGACTACTTGTAGGATTACCAAGCCAAACTGGTCGAAGTTGAGTCTAGAAATTCTTTAGTTATGTAGGGGAATTGATTGTGGAAGGGAACGTAAGGCTCTTTTTACTCCTTATACCTCATGCCTTTCTGATCTGAGTCATCCTATCTTTCCTACGGGGTTAAGGAACTAGGCTTTCTCTTCTGTCTATCAGGATCACGAGTTACTACTCCGTAGTCTCTTAGGATTGGTTGATCAGAGTCATATTCCAGTTTTTGACTACTTCTGGTGTAGTTTGTTTAGTACTATCATAGAACCTTGAGTGATGATGTTGAGTATGGTACTATCCCATCGTTTTCAGGATGTCTCATTTTGAGCATTTTACTGCCATTATGCTGCCGGGATTGTCCTATGAGTTCGAGAGATACTTATTCCTTGTGTTGTATTCTGCATCCTATAGTTGATGCTGAATCCATCCTTGTTTTCCTTGGTTTCGTTCTTCAGGATGTTGCCGGTTAACCGAGTTCTGTTGCTCGTAGCCGGAACCACGGAGATGGTAGGGATGAGGATCGTCCCGACCAGTCTTCGTTGGCAGAGTTCATGTTAGAGATGGAGAGGAACAAGCGAGAGTCTAACCGCTTGTTAGCATGGATTGAGTAGAACAGCGCCCATCGGCGTAATGAGTTGGTTTCCATTACCGACTTCATTGGTCTGAACCCACCCACCTTCCATCATTCCATTGAGCCACTCGATGTAGATGATTGGCTCCGTAGTATCACCCACAAGCTGCGTTCTGTGAACGTAGCTGAAGGTGACAAGGTCACCTATGCTACATATCACCTGGAAGGTCCTGCTAGTCTTTGGTGGCAGAACTATGAGGCTATGCTTCCAGCTGGCCGGATACCTACCTGGAGAGATTTCACAGAGGCTTTTCGCGAGCATCACATTCCTCAAGCCTTCATCGACCGCAAGAGAGAAGAGTTCTGTAGTTTCACCCAGAGTAAGATGGCTGTTGATGCTTACAGTAGAGAGTTTGAGAACCTCGCCCGTTATGCTACAGAGGAGGTGTCCACAGACGCCAAGAAGCAGGCTAGGTTGTGGAAGGGTCTTAACCCCAAGTTGCGTCGTGATCTCCACTTGCACCATTGCAATACATTCCAGGCTCTCGTGAACAAGGCCATTAATGCAAAGACAGCTCAGCTCACTTACGAAGAGTCTCGTAAGCACACCCGTGATTTGGGTTCTTCCTACGGTTTTAGTTCTCAGAAGCGCCGGATTTGGGTTCCGAACTCCGCTCTTCCACCCGGATATTCACCGAGGCCATCTTATGTGGCGCCTCACCCAGTTCAGCAGTATGCTACACCCATGCCTATTGGTAGACCGCTTGTCAATGCGGGACCACGTCCAACTTCAGGGACTTGCTTCACATGCGGAGAGCCCGGACACTATGCACGTGACTGCTCTCAAACCAACTATGCTCCACCCCCGCCTGAGAAGTTTGTTGGCCGTGGTAAGCCATCACGCAAGATGATCAGTGTCAAGTCAGCTCCCACTGAACATGGACATGTGCATCACGTCTCAGCTAAAGACGCTCTTGATGATCCGGATGTCGTTCTTGGTACACTCCTTGTCAATTGCCATCCCGCTTCGGTTCTATTCGATACCGGAGCATCTCACTCCTTCATTTCTGAAGGCTATGCTCGTTTCCACGACATATCATTTTGTCATATGCCAACTCCGCTTGAAATCCAAACTCCGGGGTCTAGATGGCAAACTACCAGAATAAGCCATGGTAATGAAATCCTTGTCGACAGACTTGTATTCCTTGCATCACTTATAGCCCTCAAGTCTACAGATATTAACATCATCTAGGGTATGGACAGAATGAAAGCTCATTATGCCAAGATTGATTGTTACACCATGTCTGTTCAGCTTACACATCCATATGGCAAGATAGTCACTGTCTCCACTAGAGTTGCAAAGCGTCAGATTTATTCTCTTAATGTCAGCCTTCTTCCAGACCTTGAGGATATCCCGGTAGTCCGTGACTTTCCGGATGTCTTTCCACAGGAACTGCCAGGCATTCCACCTGACAGAGATGTAGAGTTTGTCTTAGATATTATCCCAGGAACCGCTCCAATTTCTAGGAGACCTTACAAAATGGCACCCTTAGAACTAGCCGAGCTTAAGAAACAACTCGATGAATACTTGCAAAAAGGTTTCATCCGTCCTAGTTCTTCTCCTTGGGCTTGTCCCGTCCTCTTTATCAAGAAGAAGGATGGTACAGACCGTATGGTTGTAGAGTATCGTCCCGTTAATTTGGTCACGATAAAGAACAACTATCCGCTCCCCAGGATCAACGACCTGTATGATCTGTTCGCTGGATCCTCAGTCTTTTCCAAGATGGATTTGAGGATAGGCTACCACCAAATCAAGATCAGAAACGGGGACATTCCTAAAACGTATTTTGTCACTCGTTATGGCCAGTACGAGTACACCATCATGTCCTTTGGTCTAACCAATGCTCCAGCCACATTCTCCCGCTTGATGAATTCGATCTTCATGGAGTGCTTAGATAAGTTCGTCGTGGTTTACCTCGATGATATCCTTATTTACTCGAAGAATGAGGAAGAGCATGCCGAACATCTTAGACTTGTGTTAGAGCAACTCAGAGAGCACCGCCTTTATGCCAAGTTCTCCAAGTGTGAATTTTGGTTGCCAGAAGTGACCTACCTAGGCCACGTGATCTCTGGTATGGGCATTGCTATCAATCCCGAGAGAGTTCAGGCCGTCCTTGATTGGACTCCACCTGAAACGGTTAAACAAGTTAGGAGTTTCCTTGGTCTAGCCAGTTATTGTCGCCGCTTTGTTGAAAACTTCTCTAAGGTGGCCAAACCCCTCACGGAACTTCTCAAGAAAGATAAAAAGTTTGAGTGGTCCCCACAGTGTCAGCACAGTTTTCAGGAACTGAAAAGACGCCTGACTTCTGCTCCCATACTTGTGCCACCGGATTTCACTAAGGACTTTGTTATCTATTATGATGCCTCACGACAGGGACTAGGTTGCATTCTTATGCAGGATCGTCAAGTGATTACCTATGCATCTCGACAGTTGCATCCACATGAGGATAATTATCCTACACATGATCTAGAGCTTGCAGCCGTAGTCTATGCACTTAAGACATGGTGACATTACCTTCTTGGTAAACGTTGCGAGATTTACACCGATCACCAGAGTCTCAAGTATATCTTCACCCAACCAGATTTGAACCTTAGGCAAAGACGTTGGTTGGAGTTGATCTCAGATTACGACTTAGAGATTACCTACACCCCAGGCAAGGGCAATGTCATGGCTGATGCGCTAAGTCGTAAGTCCTATTGCAACAATCTCATGTTGCAACAGGGCCAACCACTTCTCCATGAGGAATTCTGTAAGCTTAACCTTCACATTGCTCCTCAAGGATTCCTTTCTACCTTGGTGGCGAAGCCTACTCTTGTGGATCATATCATAGAAGCCCAGAAGCATGATACGGGGATTACCCGGATCAAGAGCAACATTGCCAAGGGTATTGCTGGTAGTTTCTCTATAGATGATCGAGGTGTTGTTCTCTTCAAGAACCGTCTGGTGGTTCCCAAGAAGCAACATCTTCGGCAACTGATCCTTAAGGAGGCACATGAATCCCCTCTGACGATTCATCCCGGTAGTACTAAGATGTATCAGGACCTACGCCAGAGGTTCTGGTGGACTAGGATGAAGAGAGAAATCGTTGAGTTCATTGCTAACTCTGACGTTTGTCGTCGCATTAAGGCAGAACATCAAAGGCCTGCTGGCACCCTTCAGCCTTTAGCTATTCCTGAGTGGAAATGGGATAAAGTTGGTATGGATTTCATCACCGGCTTTCCCAGGACCAAAAGAGGGAATAACGCTATCTTCGTAGTCATTGATCGTCTTTCCAAAGTGGCTCACTTCCTACCTATTCGAGAGAGTATCACCGCTAGTCAGCTCGCCGACTTATATATTTCTCGAATAGTGTCACTTCATGGTGTCCCACTAGAGATCAATTCAGACCGTGGTAGTCTTTTCACTTCTCATTTCTGGGAGAGTTTCCAAACTGCCATGGGCACCCATCTTTCCTTCAGTACCGCTTTCCACCCTTAGTCGAGTGGTCAGGTGGAAAGGGTCAATCAGATTCTCGAAGACATGCTTAGAGCTTGCGTTATCTCATTCGGTATGGATTGGGAGAAGTGTCTTCCTTTCGCCGAGTTGGCTTATAACAATAGCTACCAATCCAGTCTCAAGAAAGCTCCTTTCAAGATTCTGTATGGACGAAGATGTCGAACACCTTTGAACTGGTCAGAAACCGGTGAAAGACAATTCTTTGGACCAGACATGATCCAGGAGGCAGAAGAGCAAGTTCGCATCATTCATGAGAATTTGAAAACAGCCCAGTCTCGTCAAAAGAGCCAGTATGATCGTCGTCATAAGGATATGACTTATGAAGTTGGCGACAAGGCTTACCTTCGGGTTACTCCTCTAAAGGGTACCCATCGTTTCGGTATCAAGGGCAAGTTGGCTCCTCGTTACATTGGTCCTTTTTGCATTCTCACTAAACGAGGAGAGGTTGCCTACCAGTTGGAACTACCCCCACATCTTTCTCGAGTTCATGATGTCTTCCACGTCTCTCAACTCAGGCGTTGCTTCTCAGATCCCATCCGTGGAGTGGACCACGAAATGCTTGATCTCCAAGATAACCTCACATATTGAGAGTACCATGTTCGCATTCTGGATCAAGCAGAGCGTGTCACTCGACATCATAACATCATGTTTCTCAAGGTTCAGTGGTCTCATCATTCTGAGAGAGAAGCTACTTGGGAGCGAGAAGATCGTCTTCGACTTGAGTACCCCACCTTCTTTCCATCGACCTCTGAATCTCGGGACGAGATTCTTTGAAGTGGGGGCGAGTTGTCACATCCCTAGTTCTGGTATGAACTAGGCTAGCCTTCATGTTTGCATCATGTCTAAATTCATTTTGAATTTGAATTGGGGACATGTGAAAGACTCAGAAATCATTTTGAAAATGACCCAAATAAAAATTGCTCCAAAAAGGTCCAAGAAAATGTTCATGTTACTCTCTGAAAATATTGGTCAGAGCTAAAATTCAAACCAATATTTTTAGGAGCTCATAGATATTTATTTTGGGCATTCGGAATTAATGCAGTCATTATTTGCTTTGGATATATATATTGTTATATATATATATATATATAATATAGTCCAAAAATTATGCTAGTTGATGAGGAGCTCTGGAATAATATCACTAGCTCCTACAAAAATTGGCATAAGAAGATAAATTAGTTTGGTATTGTTTTTAAATCAAACAAATGTCAGAAAAATAGAAAAGGGAACAGAAATGGAAAAACTTACCTGTGCTCACCTGAGGCCTGGCACTGTGCCGGCCCAGCCGACTGGCCAGTGCCAGTCGTCCCTCTCCTCTCGCCAGGAGGAAAGGGGCGTGTGCTCGCCGCACGCGGCCACGCGCCCGGCCACCTCCTGCCTCCCTGCTCCCTTTCGCGGCTCTCTGCAAGCGCCACGCACTCCCGGGGCCCCTCTCACTCCCCCCCCGTGTCGATCCCCTCCTCTGCTCCCTCTCCCTCGCTCTCTCGCGCGATAGCCGAAGCACTGCCGTCGCCGCAGCTCACCGTCGATGTGCTCCCTGCCGTCCCCTCGCCCCTCCATCGAGTCCACGAGCTCCGCCTCGTCGCCTGCTACCTCTCCATCGAGCCACGTGACGCGGGAAGCCCTGGAGAGCCGCCATCACCGTCGTCTACACCTCCGGCCGCCGGAGATCGCCTTCGCCGCCCCGTTGTCGTTCGACCTTCCGCGAGCCCGTTGAGCACGCCCGCCGATCCGCTGTGAGCCCCGCCATCGTTTCCCCTGCTCCCCTGCCTTTCTGCGCCTCTAGCCCCTCCTGCCGCTTGAGCCGAGCTCCGGCCGCCGCCGCGATCTCCGCTCTGGGGAGCTCTGGCCACCCCGCCTCCTCGCACCTGCCCCCTAGTAGCGAACGAGCCCGGGCTACGCCCCGGTGCTCTCAGACACCGCCCCCGCTGCCTGTAGCGCGGACACCGCCGCGACCAGAGGTCGTCGGCGACGACCTCGCCAGCCTGATGTGCGGGCCCAGCCCGTCAGGTGATTAGCTTAAAACTAATCACCACCTAACTAATTACCCCCCTAGTGACATTGACAGTGGGCCCCTAATACGTCCATTTTGCATCAGGCTTTTATATCGATTTGTATTGCAATATGGGCTGTTATTACACGTTATGTCACAATACTTATGCCTATTCTCTCTTATTTTACAAGGTTTACATAAGGAGGGAGAATGCCGGCAGCTGGAATTCTGGGCTGGAAAAGGAGCAAATATTAGTGACCTATTCTGCACAACTCCAAAAGTCCTGAAACTACAAGAAAGTCATTTTTGGAAATAATAAAAAATACTGAACGGAAGAAATACGTCAGGGGGGCCACCACCTGCCCACGAGGGTGGAGGGCGCGCCCCCCTACCTCGTGGGCCCCCTGTTGGCTCTCCGGTGGCCATCTTCTGCTATATGAAGTCTTTCGTCGAGGAAAAAATCATAAGCAACCTTTCGGGACGAGACTCCGCCGCCACGAGGCGGAACCTTGGCGGAACCAATCTAGGGCTCCGGCAGAGCTGTTCTGCCGGGGACACTTCCCTCCGGGAGGGGGAAATCATCGCCATCGTCATCACCAACGCTCCTCTCATCGGGAGAGGGCAATCTCCATCAACATCTTCAACAGCACCATCTCCTCTCAAACCCTAGTTCATCTCTTGTATCCAATTCTTGTCTCTAAGTCAGGGATTGGTACCTATAGGTTGCTAGTAGTGTTGATTACTCCTTGTAGTTGATGCTAGTTGGTTTATTTGGTGGAAGATCATATGTTCAGATCCTATATGCATATTAATACCCCTCTGATTATGAACATGAATATGCTTTGTGAGTAGTTATGTTTGTTCCTGAGGACATGGGAGAAGTCTTGCTATTAGTAGTCATGTGAATTTGGTATTCGTTCGATATTTTGATGAGATGTATGTTGTCTATCCTCTAGTGGTGTTATGTGAACGTTGACTACATAACACTTCACCATTATTTGGGCCTAGGGGAAGGCATTGGGAAGTAATAAGTAGATGATGGGTTGCTAGAGTGACAGAAGCTTAAACCCTAGTTTATGCGTTGCTTCGTAAGGGGCTGATTTGGATCCATATGTTTCATGCTATGGTTAGGTTTACCTTAATACTTTTGTTGTAGTTGCGGATGCTTGCAATAGAGGTTAATCATAAGTGGGATGCTTGTTCAAGTAAGAACAGCACCCAAGAACCGGTCCACCCACATATCAAATTATCAAAGTACCGAACGCGAATCATATGAACGTGATGAAAACTAGCTTGACGATAATTCCCATGTGTCCTCGGCAGCGCTTTTCTCTATATAAGAGTTTGTCCAGGCTTGTCCTTTGCCAAAAAAAGGATTGGGCCACCTTGGTGCACTTTATTTACTTTTGTTACTTGTTGCTCGTTACAAATTATCCTATCACAAAACTATCTGTTACCACTTATTTCAGTACTTGCAGAGAATACCTTGCTGAAAACCGCTTATCATTTCCTTCTACTCCTCGTTGGGTTCGACACTCTTACTTATCGGAAGGACTACGATAGATCCCCTATACTTGTGGGTCATCAAGACTCTTTTCTGGCGCCGTTGCCGGGGATTGAAGCGCCTTTGGTAGGTGGAATTTGGTAAGGAAAAATTTATATAGTGTGCTGAAATTTACTATCACTTGTTACTATGGAAAGTAATCCTCTAAGGGGCTTGTTCGGGGTATCTTCACCCCGACCAGTAGAGGAAAGAGTTGCTCCTCAACCTACTGAACCTACTGAAAATGAAAATGAAAATGTCCACTTTGAGATTCCTTTGGGTATAGAAAAACTGCTAGCTAATCCTTTTGTAGGAGATGGGACAAAGCATCCTGATGGGCACCTAATATATGTGGATGAAGTTTGTGGATTATTTAAGCTTGCAGGTATACCCGGTGATGTTGTTAAGAGGAAGGTCTTCCCTTTATCTTTGAAGGGAGATGCATCGACATGGTATAGGCTATGTGATGATATGGGGTCATGGAACTATAAACGATTGAAATTGGAATTTCATCAGAAATTTTATCCTATGCATCTGGTTCATTGTGATCGCAATTATATATATTTTTTGGCCTCGCGAAGGAGAAAGCATCGCTCAAGCTTGGGGGAGGCTTAAATCAATGTTATATTCATGCCCCAATCATGAGCTCTCAAGAGAAGTAATTATTCAAAAAAATTATGCTCGGCTTTCTGAAAACAATCGCACCATGCTCGATACTTCTTGTGCTGGCTCTTTTATGATGAAGACTATTAAATTCAAATGGAATTTATTGGATAGAATTAAACGCAACTCTGAAGATTGGGATCACGACGAAGGTAAGGAGTCAGGTATGACACCTAAGTTTGATTGTGTTAAATCTTTTATGGATACCGATGTTTTCCGTAAGTTTAGCACTAAATATGGACTTGACTCTGAGATAGTAGCCTCTTTCTGTGAATCTTTTACAGCTTATGTTGATCTCCCTAAGGAGAAGTGGTTTAAATATCATCCTCCCATAGAAGTAAAAGTAGCTGCACCTATTAAAGTTAAAAAAAGACTATCACTTATAATGATCCTATTGTTCCTACTTCTTATGTTGAGAAACCACCTTTCCCTGTTAGAATAAAGGATCATGCTAAAGCTTCAACTGTGGTTTGTAAAAGCAATATTAGAACTTATACACCTCCTGAGCAAGTTAAAGTTGAACCTAATGTTGCTATTGTTAAAGATCTCTTGGCTTAATATTGATGGGCATGTTATTTATTTCTGCGGTGAAACTACTAGAATTGCCAAACCTTGTGCTAAAGATAAACATAGACCTGTGGTAGGCATGCCTGTTATTTCTGTTAAAATAGGAGTTCATTGTTATCATGGCTTGTGTGATATGGGTGCTAGTGTTAGTGCAATACCTTATGACTTATACAAAGAAATTATGCATGATATTGCACCTGCTGAGTTAGAAGATATTGATGTTATAATTAAACTTGCCAATAGAGATACTATTTCACCAATGGGAATTGTTAGAGATGTTGAAGTCTTGCGCGGGAAAACTAAATATTCTACTAATTTTCTTGTTCTTGGTTCCCCACAAGATAGCTTTTGTCCCATTATATTTGGTAGACCCTTCTTGAACACTGTCAATGCTAGGATAGACTGCGAAAAGGATGTTGTTACTATAGGCTTGGGTGATATGTCTCATGAGTTTAATTTCTCTAAATTTAGTAGACAACACCGTGAAGAAGAATTGCCTAGTAAGGATGAAATTATTGGTCTTGCTTCTATTGCCGTACCTACTAATGATCCTTTAGAACAATATTTGCTAGACCATGAAAATGATATGTTTATGAATGAAAGAAGGGAAATAGATGAAGTATTCTTTAAACAGGAACCTATCCTGAAGCACAATTTGCCTGTTGAAATCCTAGGGGATCCTCCTCCACCCAAGGGTGATCCCTTGTTTGAGCTCAAACCTTTACCTGATACTCATAAATATGCTTATCTCGATGAGAAAAAGATATATCTTGTTATTATTAGTGCTAAACTTTCAGAGCATGAAGAAGAGAGACTATTGAAAACTCTGAAGAAGCACCGTGCTGCTATTGGATATACTCTTGATGATCTTAAGGGCATTAGTCCCACTCTATGTCAACATAAAATAAATTTGGAAGAAGATGCCAAACCAGTTCATGATCATCAACGAAGGCTGAATCCTAAGATGAAAGAAGTGGTAAGAAAGGAAATACTAAAGCTCCTTGAGGCAGGTATAATTTATCCCGTTGTTGATAGTCAGTGGGTAAGTCCTATCCATTGTGTCCCTAAGAAGGGAGGTATTACTGTCGTACCTAATGATAAAGATGAATTGATTCCACAAAGAATTATTACAGGTTATAGGATGGTAATTGATTTCCGCAAATTAAATAAAGCTACTAAGAAAGATCATTACCCCTTACCTTTTATCGATCAAATGCTAGAAAGATTATCCAAACATACACATTTTTGCTTTCTAGATGGTTATTCTGGTTTCTCTCAAATACCTGTGTCAGCCAACGATCAATCTAAAACCACTTTTACTTTCCCTTTTGGTACTTTTGCTTATAGACGTATGCCTTTTGGTTCATGTAATGCACCTGCTACCTTTCAAAGATGCATGATGGCTATATTCTCTGACTTTTGTGAAAAGATTTGTGAGGTTTTCATGCACGACTTCTCCGTTTATGGATCCTCTTTTGACGATTGCTTGAGCAAACTTGATCGAGTTTTGCAGAGATGTGAAGAAACTAATCTTGTTTTGAACTGGGAAAAGTGTCACTTTATGGTTATTGACGGTATTGTCTTGGGGCATAAGGTTTCTGAAAGAGGTGTTGAAGTTGATAAATCCAAGGTTGATGCTATTGAAAAGATGCCATGTCCCAAGGACATCAAAGGTATAAGAAGTTTCCTTGGTCACGCCGGTTTTTATAGGAGGTTCATTAAGGACTTCTCAAAAATTTATCGGCCTCTGACTAATTTATTACAAAAAGATATACCATTTGTCTTTGATGATGACTGTGTAGAAGCATTTGAAATACTTAAGAAAGCATTGATCTCTGCACCTATTGTTCAGCCACCTGATTGGAATTTACCCTTTGAAATTATGTGTGATGCTAGTGATTATGCTGTAGGTGCTGTTCTAGGGCAAAGAGTTGATAAGAAATTAAATGTTATTCAATATGCTAGTAAAACTCTAGACAATGCTCAAAGAAATTATGCTACTACTGAAAAGGAATTCTTAGCTGTTGTATTTGCTTGTGATAAGTTCAGACCTTATATTGTTGATTCTAAAGTAACTATTCGCACGGAGCATGCTGCTATTAAATATCTTATGGAAAAGAAAGATGCTAAACCTAGACTTATTAGATGGGTTCTCTTGCTACAAGAATTTGATTTGCATATTGTTGATAGAAAGGGAGCTGAGAACCCCGTTGCAGACAACTTGTCTAGGTTAGAAAATGTTCTTGATGACCCACTACCTATTGATGATAGCTTTCCTGATGAGCAATTAAATGTCATTAATGCCTCTCGTAGTACTCCGTGGTATGATGATTATGCTAATTATATCGTGGCTAAATTTATACCAACTAGTTTCACATACCAGCAAAAGAAAAAGTTTTTCTATGATTTGAGACATTACTTTTGGGATGACCCACATCTTTATAAAGAAGGTGTAGATGGTGTTATTAGACGTTATGTACCTGAGCATGAACAGGAACAGATCCTACGCAAGTGTCACTCCGAGGCTTATGGAGGACACCACGCTGGAGATAGAACTGCACATAAGGTATTGCAATCTGGTTTTTATTGGCCTACTCTCTTCAAGGATGCCCGTAAGTTTGTCTTATCCTGTGATGAATGCCAAAGAATTGGTAACATTAGTAGACGTCAAGAAATGCCTATGAATTATTCACTTGTTATTGAACCATTCGATGTTTGGGGCTTTGATTATATGGGACCTTTTCCTGCCTCTAATGGTTATACACATATTTTAGTTGCTGTTGATTACATTACTAAGTGGGTAGAAGCTATTCCAACTAGTAGTGCTGATCATAACACTTCTATTAAAATGCTTAAAGAAGGTATTTTTCCGAGGTTTGGAGTCCCTAGATATTTAATGACTGATGGTGGTTCACATTTTATTCATGGTGCTTTTCGTAAAATGCTTGCGAAGTATGATGTTAACCATAGAATTGCATCTCCTTATCACCCGCAGTCTAGTGGTCAAGTAGAATTGAGCAATAGACAGCTCAAATTAATTTTGCAAAAGACTGTTAATAGATCTAGGAAGAATTGGTCCAAGAAACTCGATGATGCATTATGGGCCTATAGAACTGCATATAAAAATCCTATGGGTATGTCTCCTTATAAAATGGTTTATGGAAAAGCATGTCACTTACCTCTCGAACTAGAACATAAGGCTTATTGGGCTATTAAAGAGCTCAACTATGATTTCAAACTTGCCGGTGAGAAGAGGTTATTTGACATCAGCTCACTTGATGAATGGAGAACCCAAGCTTATGAAAATGCCAAGTTGTTTAAAGAAAAAGTTAAAAGATGGCGTGACAAAAGGATACAAAAGCGTGAGTTTAATGTAGGTGATTATGTATTGCTATACAACTCTCGTTTAAGATTTTTTGCAGGAAAACTTCTCTCTAAATGGGAAGGCCCTTACGTTATCGAGGAGGTCTATCGTTCCGGTGCCATAAAAATCAACAACTTCAAAGGCACAAATCCGAAGGTGGTAAACGGTCAAAGAATCAAACATTATATCTCAGGTAATCCTATAAATGTTGAAACCAATGTTATTGAAACCGTAACCCCGGAGGAATACATAAGGGACACTTTCCGGAACGTTTCTGACTCCGAAAAGGAATAAGTATGTGGTACGGTAAGTAAACCAACTCCAAAACAATTTTTATGGCAATATTTCTCCGTTTTGGAATATTTAGAAAAATAGAAAAATAAGAAGCAGTCCGGGAAGGACACGAGGGCCCCACGAGGGTGGAGGGCGCGCCCTACCCCCCTGGGCGCACCCCCTACCTCGTGTGCTCTCCGGACTCCGTTTTCTTGCACGATACATATTTTGGTCAGTAAAAATTCATTATATAATCTCCCGAAGGTTTTGACTCCTGTATCATGCAAATATCCTCTGTTTTCGTTTCGGGTTGTCCTGCTGCAGATTAGAGCAACATGTCGTCCCAGGATTCTGAAGGAGAAAGCTATGTGGCTGATTACCTTGCAAATCCCAATGTCTATGGAGATGTGGAGCATTGTGGTTGGACTACGGAAGAAGAAGAGGACTATGAACCCAAGAGGAGGGAGGAGACGAGCTCAGATGAAGATGAAGTCCCATTACCTCAACCTGGGGACATGCATGTGGAGTTCAAAAAGTCAAGCCTCCCTGATAAAGCTAAGAAATTTAAGATCGAGTTTATCCCTTTTCGTCTCTTGCAGGAAAACAAGCAGGAATTATGCAAAAAGATATTAAGCCTGGAACAGGAGATTAATGACTTGAGGGATCAAAATTCTGTCCTCAAGCGCAAATTAAGGAAGAAGGCTACGTCATCAACAAAACCTCCATCCTCTTCACCAGCAAAGGAGATATAATCACATGGGTATGGGCACTCCCCTTGGCAACTGCCAAGCTTGGGGGAGGTGCCCCGGTATCGTATCACAACCACATCTCCTATGTTTACCGTTTTTCTTAGTTCGATCCTTTTAGTAGTATCTTGATCTAGTAAAATAAAGTTTTGGCATGGTCTCGTTTTGAGTTTTGCTTTATGATCTCTCTATGTAATCGAGTCCGTGAGCTTTATAATAAAGATTAGTGTTGAGTCAAGGGCTTGATTATTTTGCCATGATCTTAAGTGAAGAAAAAAAGAGAGAAAAGAATAAAAAGAAACAAAGAGATCATATTGATCTTAATGAGAGTAATGACTTCACATAGGAAGAGTGTGATGATTAAAAATTGTTGAGAGTTGGCAAACATAGTTTTGGTCATCGTTGCAATTAATAGGAGGTAATAAGGAAAGAGAGGTTTCACATATAAATATACTATCTTGAACATCTTTTATGATTGGGAGCACTCATTAAAATATGACATGCTAAAGAGTTGATGTTGGACAAGGAAGACAACGTAATGAGTTATGTTTTCCTATATCTGAGATAAAGTATATTGCCATGGATCATCCAACATGTTGAGCTTTCCATTCCCCCTCATGCTAGCCAAATTCTTTGCACCAAGTAGAGATACTACTTGTGCTTCCAAAAACCCTTAAACCAGTTTTGCCATGAGAGTCCACCATATCTGCCTATGGATTGAGTAAGATCGTTCAAGTAAGTTGTCATCGGTGCAAGCAATAAAAATTGCTCTCTAAATATGTATGATTGATTGGTGTGGATGAAATAAGCTTTATACGATCTTGTGATGTGGAATAAATAAAAGCGACGGACTACATAATAAAGGTTCATATCACAAGTGGCAATATAAAGTGACGTTCTTTCACATTAAGATTTTGTGCATCCAACCCTGAAAGCGCATGGCAACCTCTGCTTCCCTCTGTGAAGGGCCTATCTTTTATTATTATCTTCTTCCTTATGCAAGAGTCATGGTGATCTTCACCTTTCCTTTTTACATTTTATCCTTTGGCAAGCATAGGGTGTTGGAAAGATCCTGATAGATATATCTAATTGGATGTAAGTCAGCATGATTTATTATTGTTGACATTACCCTTGAGGTAACAGGTTGGGAGGCGAAACTATAAGCCCCTATCTTTCTCTGTGTCCGATTAAAACTCCGTAACCACAAGTATTGCGTGAGTGTTAGCAATTATGAAAGACAAAATGATAGTTGAGTATGTGGACTTGCTAGAAAGCTCTGACATAGACTCTTTCTGATGTTATGATAAATTGCAATTGCTTCAATGACTGAGATTATAGTTTGTTAGTTCTCAGTAAAGTTTCTGATTCATACTTGGCATTGTGAATAGATTATTACTTGAGCATAAGAAATCATATGACAATATCCATTTATGCTGTTGTTATGAGAATAATCATGATGCCTTCATGTCCGTATTTTATTTTATCGACACCTCTACCTCTAAACATGTGGACATATTTATCGTTATCGGCTTTCACTTGAGGACAAGCGAGGTCTAAGCTTGGGGGAGTTGATACGTCCATTTTGCATCATGCTTTTATATCGATATTTTATGCAATATGGGCTGTTATTACACGTTATGTCACAATACTTATGCCTATTCTCTCTTATTTTACAAGGTTTACATAAGGAGGGAGAATGTCGGCAGCTGGAATTCTGGGCTGGAAAAGGAACAAATATTAGAGACCTATTCTGCACAACTCCAAAAGTCCCGAAACTCCACGAAAGTCATTTTTGGAAATAATAAAAAATACTAAACGGAAGAAATACGTCAGGGGGGCCACCACCTGCCCAGGAGGGTGGGGGGCACGCCCCCTGCCTCGTGGGCCCCCTGTTGGCTCTCCGGTGGCCATCTTCTGCTATATGAAGTCTTTCGTTGAGGAAAAAATCATAAGCAACCTTTCGGGACGAGACTCCGCCGCCACGAGGTGGAAGCTTGGCGGAACCAATCTAGGGCTCCGGCAGAGCTGTTCTGCCGGGGACACTTCCCTCCGGGAGGGGGAAATCATCGCCATCGTCATCACCAATGCTCCTCTCATCGGGAGAGGGCAATCTCCATCAACATCTTCACCAGCACCATCTCCTCTCAAACCCTAGTTCATCTCTTGTGTCCAATTCTTGTCTCTAAGTCCGGGATTGGTACCTGTAGGTTGCTAGTAGTGTTGATTACTCCTTGTAGTTGATGCTAGTTGGTTTATTTGGTGGAAGATCATATGTTCAGATCCTATATGCATATTAATACCCCTCTGATTATGAACATGAATATGCTTTGTGAGTAGTTACATTTGTTTCTGAGGACATGGGAGAAGTCTTGCTATTAGTAGTCATGTGAATTTGGTATTCGTTCGATATTTTGATGAGATGTATGTTGTCTATCCTCTAGTGGTGTTATGTGAACGTCGACTACATAACACTTCACCATTATTTGGGCCTAGGGGAAGGCATTGGGAAGTAATAAGTAGATGATGGGTTGCTAGAGTGACAGAAGCTTAAACCCTAGTTTATGCGTTGCTTCGTAAGGGGCTGATTTGGATCCATATGTTTCATGCTATGGTTAGGTTTACCTTAATACTTTTGTTGTAGTTGCGGATGCTTGCAATAGAGGTTAATCATAAGTGGGATGCTTGTTCAAGTAAGAACAGCACCCAAGAACCGGTCCACCCACATATCAAATTATCAAAGTACCGAACGCGAATCATATGAACGTGATGAAAACTAGCTTGACGATAATTCCCATGTGTCCTCGGGAGCGCTTTTCTATATATCAGAGTTTGTCCAGGCTTGTCGTCCTTTGCTACAAATAGGATTGGGCCACCTTGGTGCACTTTATTTACTTTTGTTACTTGTTGCTCGTTACAAATTATCCTATCACAAAACTATCTGTTACCACTTATTTCAGTACTTGCAGAGAATACCTTGCTGAAAACCGCTTATCATTTCCTTCTGCTCCTCGTTGGCTTCGACACTCTTACTTATCGAAAGGACTACGATAGATCCCCTATACTTGTGGGTCATCAGCCCTAGCGCCCTAATCTTTTAGTTAATATAAACTAACCCCATGTCACTGACATGTGGATCCCCTAAACTAGCTGAGACACTGACATGTGGACCCCACACGTCAGGTTTCACCCGGTCAGCATCGTTGACCTGCTGACGCAGGCATGACGCAATTGTCGGTGTCAAAACCGGCGGATCTCGGGTAGGGGGTCCCGAACTGTGTGTCTAAGGCAGATGGTAACAGGAGGCGGGGGACACAATGTTTACCCAGGTTCGGGCCCTCTCGATGGAGGTAATACCCTACTTCCTACTTGATTGATCTTGATGATATGAGTATTACAAGAGTTGATCTACCACGAGATCGTAGAGGCTAAACCCTAGAAGCTAGCCTATGGTATGATTGTTGTTGTCCTACGGACTAAAACCCTCTGGTTTATATAGACGCCGGAGGGGGCAAGGTTACACAGAGTCGGTTACAAGGGAGGAGATCTTCATATCCGTATTGCCAAGCTTGCCTTCCACGCCAAGGAGAGTCCCATCCAGACACGGGTCGAAGTCTTGAGTCTTGTATCTTCATAGTCCAACAGTCCGGCAGAAGTATATAGTCCGGCTGTCCGAGGACCCCCTAATCCAGGACTCCCTCAGTAGCCCCTGAACCAGGCTTCAATGACGATGAGTCCGGCGCATAGATGGTGTTCGGCATTGCAAGGCGGGTTCCTCCTCCGAATACTCCATAGGAGATTTTGAACATAAGGATAGTGTCCGGCTCTGCAAAACAAATTCCACATACCACCGTAGAGAGAATAATATTTCCACAAATCTAATCACAGGATTCTCATCAATACGGGTGTGGGTAACCCAACTGCGCCATCAATTACGGCGCTTGGGGAATAAGCGGTTTTACCAGGCAAGTGGGGAGGCGCAGAATCCCTGCTGCCTTTATAAGGGGATAAGGACTCCCTTTCGCACCCACGCTTTCTACTTCCCAATTCATTCCCCTCCGCCCAAGCTCCAGCGCCCAAGCATTCATCTTCTCTGCCCACAAAAGGCCTTCCGAAAATGTCCGGATCCGGGGCAGGAGGCAAATGGATGGCCTCTACCGTCTGAGAGAAGGATATCAAAAAGCTTCGGGAGGCCGAGTACCTGGCCAAGAAAATCAGCCACTGTCTCCCGATGGCGGGACAGATCGTCCCTACTCCGGAACCCCTCGAGAGGGTTGTATTCCTCCCTCACTTTGTCTGCGGGCTAGGGTTTCCCCTCCACCCGTTCGTTCGCGGCATCATGTATTATTATGGGATCGATCTTCACGATTTGTCCCCCAATTCCTTCCTCAACATCTCAACATTCATTATCGTGTGCGAGGCTTTTCTCCGGATCTCGCCGCACTTTGGTTTATGGCTGAAGATTTTTAATGTGAAGCCCAAGGTGGTGGGCGGCAAGCACGGCGAGTGCGGGGGCGCTATGGTGAGCAAGATGCCCAACGTCATATGGCCAACGGGAACCTTTAATGATTCTGCCAAGGAGTGGCAACAGTAGTGGTTTTATATCACCGAGCCGCGCGGCACGGAATGGGCCGCCTCTCCCGAGTTTCGATCCGATGCCCCCTGCGGCTTATATCCTGGGTCAAGAAAGGCCTGGACTGGTCCTCGTCCGACGAACTATCGGTGCTCCAGACGCGCGTTAAAGATATGGGAGACAAGAACATTGAACTCGTCAATGTAGTCCAGGTGATGTTAGTTCGCCGGATCCTGCCTTGTCAACACCGGACTTGCAATCTATGGGAATTCGATCCGGCCAGGCACCAAACCTTGCGAGAGCTTTTCGGCTCCTCGTACAAGGACATTTGGAAGGTGCTTTTCAAGTCCAGAAAATCATGGACGGACTCCGCCGAGGACCGCGGGTACCAACTGTCCCGCCCTGCAAGTTCGGTAAGTCATCAAACTTTTTATTCGCGTAACCCGAAGGAAGCGCTTAGCGTGTTTTATACAACTCTCCCAGGGCTGGACGAAGAAGGCGGAACGGATCCATTGTCCGGCCCCGCTGCCCGAAGAACCGTCTGTCCCGCTTCTGACGAAGATGCTGGTCCCAGCGCCTTACAAGGTGCCGAAGAAGACGGCTGAGAAGGAGGCCAAAAAGACCTGGGGCGGCCTTCGTCGCCGCGGCACTTCGGACACAATATCCGAAGGCTCTGATGCCCATTCCGCCTCCAAAGAGGACGAGGAGGAGGAGGAAGATGAATCCCCTGCGGGGGGAAGAAAGAAGAGGGCGTCCTCCGTACACTTGGAGGCCGAGCTGCCCAAAAGGGGAAAGGCTCCTCTTCCGGAGGAGTCCACTTCTGCCACCGATAGCGGCCCGGCATGGAATCCCAGGGCTCAGCCCCTGGTGAACTCGTAAGTATATAAAATCCGAGTACGTTTTAGGCGTCCAGACTCATCATGGCATAGTATTTTAACCTAAGACATATTTTTTGTAGTCCGGCGAGGTCCCGTACCAAACAATCCTCATCAGAGGATTCGCTGAGCTCAGATGCTATGAGGAGCGGGACGCCCCCAAAGGCCCCTTCCTCCAAACAGGTGCATAACACCGAGGCTTCGTCCCAGAAGGACCCCGGCCAAGGAGGAGAGGAAAAGATCATGAAGGCGGCGCCTGGAGGTCAAACCTTAGGGGCCGGACACATGGGGGAAAAGATTCCCATGGGAGCTGACGGCGGGGGCCATCCTGAGTTCGGCTCCCCGCCGGATGCGATTTCGAAGATCTATACGGCTCCAGAATCAAGCAGGCAGCCTCCCTCAGCTGGAGGGGGCGTGCCTGTTCCATCGGCGACCTCTGTCCAACCAAAGGTGTCGGATGCTTTGTTGGTGGCGCTGAAGAGCGCCTCCATCGTTGATGAACACCGTGCCCTTATGGGTGCGGTGATTGAGAAGATTCAGTCAGCTGAGAGTGGACTGAACGAAGCCTGTATCAGCCTTATAAGAGGCTTTGAGTATGTTTTATGAGTTTTCGGAGAGTGTCATAGTATAGATAGTAGCCCCTGATACACTGTCCGGTGAAAGAAAGAACCGGACAGAGGATCGAATTTATGATCGAAGGAAGGCTCATTGAATGACATCGATTTCTCTTCTGTTATAAGCCGGCATCTGTAGTGGCTGTTGCTTCTCATACTGCGGAGATCTCCGGACTGAATCAAAGTCTGGAGCGGGCCAAAGAAGAACTTGGCCAATTGAGAATGCAGTTGAGAGATAAACAAGGTATGCACAAGTCTTGCTCGCGTTTATTGCGAATGAATTTTCAGTATGAAATAAGCTTCATGATTTGTGCTAGGGATTGTGACCGAAGTCGAGGCCCTTAAGAAGGCCGTGGCCGAGGCCGAGAAAAAGGCAGCCACAGAGCAGGCTCTTCGTGAGAAGCACGAGGCGAGGGTTATTAAAGCTGAGCGGGAGCTGCAAGAGGTCGTGAGGAAATGCGAGACCTTGGAGCAGAGTTTAACGGAGAAAGAATCCGAACTCACCAAGGCGCATCAGGCCACGAGCGATGCCCGGGGGGAACCCAAAGCGCCCTGCAGGGGATCCAAGAGGCGAGAAAGATCGCGGCGGGTAAGGCTTTTTCCATGTAAAGCAAGTATTTGGGGGGAAAACTATGTTTCTAATTTTGAATCCGGATTTCTCAGGGGTATTTGCCGAGCTACCTCACAGCATATCACATGCCGCCCAATTCTACCGAGCCGAAGAAAGGAACACTGCAGATAAGCTCTTCTGGTCGCAGTATTTGGCACCGAATTATCCGGTGCCTTTTACCGATCAACTGAAACAGCTGATCGAACTGCATAAGGCGGCCGTACTAGCCATGAAAGATTTGGTTATCCGGCTATGGCCTGCCGAGCCGATTCCAAGCATCTACTTCGGGCTCGTGAAGCGGCTCGTAAGCGCTTGCCCTCGACTTGACGTCATCAAGCGGTCGGTCTGTATAGAAGGTGCGTGAATGGCCTTCGCCCGCGCAAAGGTGCACTGGGGGAAGATGGATGCCGAAAAGCTGATGACCGAAGGACCGCCAGAGGGGAAGGAGCACCGCAAGCCCGAATTATATTATGAGGGTGTCCTAAAAGGATCCTACCTTGCGGCGGAGCTATGCACCAACGACATTATATTTCCATGAATGCCAATCATGTTGCCCTTTGTAATGTTTGAACAAGGTCGTTTATTTGTTGCCTGTTATGTAAAAGTTTACCCTCCTGTGCGGCCGTTTTGTATGTTAAACCTGAAAGTTGGCCAGTCGTCGGCTTCTGCCCCCACGTAAGAAGTACGGGGGTGTTCAGATAAACCTGAGCACTCTTTATCCCAGTTTTAGGTCCTTCAAACGAGGTGCTCAGCACAATGAACCAGGGAATCGGACTATAGGGCTTTATCACTCTCACTTAGCCATAGGAGCTTTAGTAAGGTAGGCGCAGCCCCTGGTGTTCGGAAGACCATACTAGGGGCTCTATAAGCACCTGATCGGAGGAAAAACCGATCCATCGCACACTGCATTGGTTATGGCATTATGCGGGAGAAATTCTTAAAGATTTTGTGACCTCTCGAACAGCTGACCAGCTCTCGCCATATCATGACAGTCAGTTTTCGGCTTTCTCTACTGAGGTGCTCGTCCGGAAGAACCGGGACACAATCGCAGTAGTTCTCCCAGTGCTACCTTAGCCGATATAGCGGAACGTAAGGTACCAAAACATGGGAGCCGGGCAAACCCAACTATTGACCCAAGACATGATTCGGAGCTGATGCATATAATGCTATAGGTTCGGGTGCCGAACTTCCATGAAGGTGTTCGGACTTTACTGCCGTGTTATGGGTAAAACGAAGCCCCTGGCATATTTTCAGACATATCGCTGTGTACGAATGCCACTGCTGAGACCGGGGGGAAGAAGCTGAGTGCGGATCCGTAGTATAGCCGAATGGTCATTGCGGGGAATGTCTAAGGATTCCCTTATGCGTTCAAGCTGCCTCCGTGTAGCCCATCCTGGTCGGTGCAAAGGTGAACCTGCGAATGAAATGTAAGAAATATTTGCGTGCCGGAGGGTGGTTGAGCCGCTGAGTTCGGCCTGTCCTGGCCTTCGTCGGAGTGTTTAGTTGAGCTCTGGACGAGCCGGGCTATCCTTCCGCGAAGTAGTTCGGAGTCCCTTGATGGTGTTCGGGAGCCTGGACGTTGACTCGAGGTTCGGCTGCAAGGTGCTGCTCATTGTTTCTGCTGCTAAGGCAGTGGTGTATTTGTTGGTGCCGAGGGAAGGTTCGGCCTTGCCATTAACCGTGATGATGCTGCGTGGACCGGGCATCTTGAGCTTACGATAGGCATAATGTGGCACCGCGTTGAATCGAGCGAACGCGGTTCGTCCGAGCAGTGCTTGATAATCACTGCGGAAAGGGACGATTTCAAAGATTAACTCTTTGATACGGTAATTTTCTGGTGATTCGAAGACTACCTCAAGGGCAATGGAGCCTGTACAGCTAACTTCCACACCTGGTATAATGCCTCTGAAAGTGGCTTTAGTGGGTTTGATAGCCGAATGATCGATGCCCATCTTGCGCACTGTGTCCTGGTAAAGCGGATTTAGACTGCTGCCTCCGTCCATAAGGACTCGAGTGAGGTGGAACCCGTCAATCATTGGGTCGAGGACTAGTGCGGCTGGATTGCCCTGATTGGCGTTAACCGGACGATCCGTGCAGTTGAAGGTGAACGGCCCTAGTTTATATTGTGGGATGACTAGTTCGGTTAAGTCGGCATCCCTAAGGGTGCTTATCCGGTCCGAGTTGGTAATATGGGTGGTATTTACCACATTCACCGATTGAATATGTGGGGGAAATTTCTTTTGCCCTCCTGTGTTCGGTGATCTGGGCTCTTCGTCGCCATCATCGCTTTGAGACCACCCTTCTCCGTCTTTGGCGCCTACCCTGCCGGCTTGTTTGAAGACCCAGCATTCTCTGTTGGTATGGGTGGCTGGCGTTCCTGGGGTGCCATGAATTTGGCATTGGCGATCGAGTATGCGGTCCAGACTGGATGGACCCGGATTGTTATTTTTGGGTGGACCTTTCCGCTGACCGGACTTTGAGCCCCTGAACCCGGCATTAACTGTCGTATTTTCAGCGTTTTCACCATATTTGCGGCGCTTGGGTTTGTTGCGTCGTGGTTTGCCGTTGCTATCCCTGGCTTCTGATATGCCAGGTTTGCTTGCTGTATTGTTACTATGAGCCAACCAGCTATCTTTGCCCGTGCAAAAGCGGGTCATAAGTGTCGTGAGGGCTGACATGGATTTTGGCTTCTCTTGGCAGAGGTGCCGGGCGAGCCACTCGTCACGGATGTTATGCTTAAATGTTGCTAAGGCCTCTGCATCCGGACAGTCGACAATTTGGTTCTTCTTAGTTAGGAACCGGGTCCAGAATTTCCTGGCCGATTCCCCTGGCTGTTGAGTTATATGACTTAAATCGTCAGCATCCGGGGGTCGCACATAAGTGCCCTGGAAATTGTCCAGGAATGGATCTGCCAGGCTCTCCTAGCTTCTGATGGAGTTTGCCGGCAAGCTATTAAGCCAATGCCGAGCTGGCCCTTTGAGTTTTAGCAGGAGATACTTGATGGCATGTAAATCATCCCCGCGGGCCATGTGAATGTGGAGGAAGAAGTCTTCTATCCATACCGCAGGGTCTGTAGTACCATCATATGATTCAATGTTTATGGGTTTAAACCCTTCTGGGAATTCGTGATCCATTACTTCATCAGTGAAGCATAGGGGGTGTGCGGCGCCTCTGTGCCGGCCTATATCACGACGCAGTTCGTACGAGTTTTGTCTGCTGTGTTCGGCCCAGCCGGATTTGCTTTTAGTGTATCCGGCGTGACGGTCATCGTCCCGTGTTGGGGCGCGCCCCCGTGATCTGTAGATCGATCTTGCATGTTTTGCTTTGTTTTCCAATATGTCTCGCAGGTCCCGCGTGTTGCCCCGGGCCTTGGTATTTTTGTTTGAGTGGCGGCAGGGTGCGGGCTGGACTTCAGGCTGAAATGCCTCTCTGTCTCGGCCATGAGGTGGCCGATCAGCCGCATCATACGCTGGTGATGTAGGTTTCAATGCTTCCTCCTCGAGTTGGGGTAGCAACCTGCGCTTTGGGTAACTCTTGGTTGGGCGCTCGAGTTCGTATTCCTCGGCAGCCAGGACTTCAGTGCATCTATCCGCTAGCAGATCTTGATCAGCTCGAAGCTGTTGTTGCTTTTTCTTCAGGCTGTTTGCTGTGGCTATAAGCCGGCGCTTGAAGCGCTCCTGCTCGACGGGATCCTCAGGAACGATAAATTCTTCGTCGCCAAGGCTCACTTCGTCTTCGGAGAGAGGCATGTAATTGTCATCCTCTGATTCTCCGTTTGCTGCCTGTTCCGGAAGGCTAGCTTGTTTATCCTCCCGCTCGAGGTCTGGCTGGAGGGGATTGTCGTCATCTTTGGCACTATCTGGAGCATTATTGTCTCTTGTGTGGGTATCGCTGCTTTTGCTATGGCGGGACTTAGAGCGGCGCCGCTGACGTCGGTGCTTGGATTGCTTCTTGGAGGTATTATCCTCCATTGTCTTATCGCCATCGCCTTCTTTGGGGGTGTCCACCATGTATATATCATATGGTGAGGTGGCAGTCCAGCGCCCTGTGGGTGGTGGTTCTTGTTCGTCTCCTGCGTCGTCGCCCATACCGTCGATGTCTTCGGAGCCGAAGTCGAGCTTGTCGGTTAAATCGTCGACAGTGGCTACTAAGTGGGTGGTGGGTGGGGCGCGAGTTTCTTCGTCGTCCGCATCCCACTCTAGCCGAACATAATTCGGCCAAGGGTCTCCTGACAGGGAGAGAGACTTCAACGAGTTTAGTACGTCGTTAAAAGGTGAGTGCTGAAAGATATTAGCGGAGGTAAACTCCATGATCGGTGCCCAATCGGATTTGATGGGCGCGGACGCAGGCGGCTCGGAGTCCGTGGCCGGGGACGAATCCAACGGTTCGGCAACACGGGTCTCGTAGGAGGTGAAGTCAGTATTCGGCTTTATCGCCGCTGAGTGTGCGGCCTCCGTGGCGGGGTCCATCCACCCGTCCTCAGATGGCGTGATTTGTTCCGGATTGAGGGCCGAAGTAGTTGCAGGTGTGATCTCCCGAACACTGTCCGATGGCAGAGCTAAATCATGCTCGTCATGATTGTGCGGCACACCTGACATGGGCTCGAATCCGTCGAAGATCAAGTCTCCACGGATGTTGGCAGTATAGGTCAAGTTTCCAAACCTGACCTGATGGCCAGGGGCGTAGCTCTCGATCTGCTCCAGATGGCCAAGCGAATTGGCACGTAGTACGAAGCCGCCGAATACGACGATTTGTCCGGGGAGGAAAACCTCACCCTGGATCGCATCGTTGCCGATGATTGAAGGATCCATCAAGCCTTATGGTGACGGCACAGTGGAACTCTCAATGAAAGCACCAATGTCGGTGTCAAAACCGGCGGATCTCGGGTAGGGGGTCCCGAACTGTGCGTCTAAGGCGGATGGTAACAGGAGGCGGGGGACACAATGTTTACCCAGGTTCGGGCCCTCTCGATGGAGGTAATACCCTACTTCTTGCTTGATTGGTCTTGATGATGTGAGTATTACAAGAGTTGATCTACCACGAGATCGTAGAGGCTAAACCCTAGAAGCTAGCCTATGGTATGATTGTTGTTGTCCTACGGACTAAAACCCTCCGGTTTATATAGATACCGGAGGGGGCTAGGGTTACACAGAGTCGGTTACAAGGGAGGAGATCTACATATCCGTATTGCCAAGCTTGCCTTCCACACCAAGGAGAGTCCCATCCGGACACGGGTCAAAGTATTGAGTCTTGTATCTTCGTAGTCCAACAGTCCGGCAGAAGTATATAGTCCGGCTGTCCGAGGACCCCCTAATCCAGGACTCCCTCAGCAATGCTGACGCAGTTATTCTTTTCTGGTTTTAAAATAAATCAGGAAATTCCAGAAATGTTCAAAACTTCAAATTTCATAGAAATTCAACCGTAGCTCAGATTGAAATAATTTATATATGAAAAATTATCAGAAAAATTCAATCTACCCATCTGTACCAGTTTCATGCATGACAAACCAACCTAAACCTGCTGTATAGGTGAGAACACATAAATGGCATTTATAAAGACTTAACTTGGAGTTGCATTTGAATTCTTGGTTCAAATGGACTTCATCCAAATGAATGTTAGCTGCATTAGTTCAAACAACATCACATATTCATGCCATGTTCATGCATCATGTTGTTGCATATGCTTGTGTATTGATTGCTGACGTCGTTCCTTCTCGATAGGTCTTGCTCCGGAGAGTGTTCCTGAGTACCTGTCTGTGAAGCAGTGCCTCCCTGTTGATCTACCAGGCAAGCAAAACCCCCTTGTTCATTCCGATACAATCCCACTCTCTTGCTCCTGCTCTTTGTTATTGCATTAGGACAACAACGATTCAACTGCTACTTTATGCTGCGGTAGTTGAACCCATTCCTCTGCATGACCTGTCATTGGCACAGTAAATAGTTGAAACCCACTAGCATGTGTAGGAGTTGATTGAAGCCATGTTTTTCTCCTACCATGCCATGCCTGCTATTGCTTAGAGTGTGTTAGGTCTGATTCACTGGGAATGAATTGGAGTGTTATGTTATGTTCTGATGCTGAAAGTTAAGTGTGTGAACACGATTTGGTAAAGGTAGCGGTGAGAGGCCATGTAGGAGTACATGGTGGGTTGTCTCACTGGAACCGTCCTTAAGCACTGAGTTCTGTGTATGTTGTCCAATGACTAGCTACTACCACACAATGGGTTCCGGTAACTCGACCCCTCTCGACTTATTAACCAACTTGATCTCTGTCCAGGAGTCGCAACTAGTTTCTGGTGTTTGTAGGTAGTGTTATTTTTCTACCAAGTGGCGCCCTGCAGGGTGGGCTTGGGACAGACTAGGCACACGTGGCCGGTGTACCAAGTGGCACCCGGTAGGGTGGGCTTGGGACAGACTAGGCACACGTGGCCGGTGTACGGAGTGGCACCCGGATGGTGGGCTCGGGAACCCTGCACACATCGTTTGGGACCGTAGTGGAAACCTCGGCCGGACTCCCTGCGGATGGAACCCGAATAGGCGATAAACCTAGACTAGAGTCTTGCGTGGTTAGTCAGGTCGTGGCCGACACCCTCGCCAGGCTTCCGCTTGAAGGTTGCTGAGATACATGACGTGTACATGGTGATAAGTGGTGAGAGAGTGTGTGAAGAAGTACACCCCTACAGGGTTATCATGATCTATTCGAATAGCCGTGTCCTCGGTTATGGACCTCTTGGATGCTTACGTGGTACATAGACAACTTGAAGTGGATAATCTAAAATGCTCAAGACAAGTGTGAGTGCTATGGATGGCCTTCTCGTAGGGAGACAGGAATGAATCCATAGTGGTGTATTGAGATGGTGATTAGTGGACTCGTGTGCGCTTTCTTACCTCAAAGAAGTTACTCGTAGTCGTAGAATAGGTTAGCCACTGAGTCAAAGCTGGCTTGCTGCAACTGAACCCCACATCGCCTCCTTGATACTAATGCATGTATGATAGGATCTGATGTAAGTCTTGCTGAGTACCTTTGTACTCACGTTGCTTAATTTATGTTTTTGTATATGAGACTTCTGTCTCAGTAGTAGTTCTGCATGGACTTCGACGACTAGCTTGTTACCTCAGCTACGATCTTGTACCCTTGGGAGGGTCTTGTAGATAGTCAGGCTTCTCAGCCTTTTTCTTTTGTAGTTGTCTATACTCAGACATGTAATGCTTCCATTGCTTGTATGCACTGAATGATGGGTCATGAGACCCCTGTTTGTATTAAATGCTATGTGGCTCTTCTGGGCCTTTATCTACATGAGTTGTCGAGTTATGTTGTGATGCCATGTTGTACAGCACATACTTGCATGTTATGCGTACGTGTAATGTGTATTGCTATGTGTGGGATTCGACAACCTAGTTGTTTATCCTTGGTAGTCTCTCTTACGGTGAAATGTCTCCTAGTGCTTCCACTGAGCCATGGTAGCTTGCTACTGCTCCGGAACACTTAGGCTGGCTGGCATGTGTCCTTCTTCGTTCCTGTGTCTGTCCCTTCGGGGAAATATCACGCAGTGTCTCCCAAAGTCCTGTTAGCCTGCTACAGCCCGGATTCTCCGGAGTCCTGTTAGCCCATCTGCTACAGTCCGGATTCACTCGCTGATGTCCGACACGTTCGTTGTTGGGTCATGTATGCCTGTCCCTGTAAGTTAGTGCCACTTTGGGTTTACGACTAGTCATGTCGGCCCGGGTTATTTGTCATATGGATGCTAGCGACACTATCATATACATGTGACAAAAGGCGCAAACGGTCCCGGGCCAGGTAAGGTGGCACCCGTGGGAATACCGTGCGTGAGGCCGCAAAGTGATGTGATGTGTTACATGCTAGATCGGTGTGACTTAGGATCGGGGTCCTGACAACAATGCCGGAGACGAACAAGGCCAAGACCCTCCGTTTACCGGACGTTGGACGGCCACCTCCACATACGACGTGTACATGGTGGACACACCCAAAGAGGATGACAACAAGAAGGATCCGGTTGACGAAAAGCCTACTGAAGCACCTCTGAAGCATCGACGTCAGCGACGCTGCTCAAAATCGCGTCGCGACAAAGACAGCAATACCGGCACCGGAGACAATAACACTCTGGAGAATGCCGAAGGCCCCTAAGCCCCTGTCGAGCCAACATCCGAACAAGATGATTAGGAGGATGGGCAAGTTAACCCCGACGATCCTGTCGGGAACGAGGGCTCGGAGGACAGTAACTACCTACCGATCTCCGAAGAGGATGTGAGCCTCGATGACGAAGATTTCATTGTGCCAGAGGAACCCCTCGAACAAGAGCGCTTTAAGCGCCGGCTAATCGCCACTGCAAGAAGCCTGAAAAGAAGCAGCAGCAGCTTCAAGCTGATCAGGATTTACTCAATGACAGATGGACTAATGTCCTGGCAGCCGAGGAATACGGCCTCGAACGCCCAACTAAGAGTTACCCGTAGCACAAGCTACTACCACAATTTGACGACGAGGCCCTTGAGCCAATACCGCCAAAGAACAAAACTGCTGACGAGCCCGACCGACCACCACGTGGTCGAGACAGACAGGCTACTCATGCCGAACACCAGCCCGCGCCACCCCGCCATTGAGGCAAGGAGGCAACGGCCCCGGGCTATAGCTATGACCTACGCAAGGACCTGGACAATAGAGATGGTCAGACAAGATCAATCTATGGATCGATGGGGCATGCTCCAATGCGAGAGGACGGCCATCAGACCTGGCGTGACAGGCACAATCTCACCCGAGCAGAAAACCGCATACGGCCTTCGTCCGAACTACGCCGCGACATCGCCCGGTACAGAGGCATCGTACACCCCCTATGCTTCACCGATGAGGTGATGGAACATCAGTTCCCAGAAAGGTTTAAACCCGTCAACATTGAATCATACGATGGCACGACAGATCCTGCAGTATGGATCGAAGATTTTCTTCTCCATATCCACATGGCACGCGGTGATGATCTCCATGCCATCAAATACCTCCCGCTCAAATTAAAGAGACCAGCTCGGCACTGGTTAAACAGCCTCCCAAAGAACTCTATTGGCAGTTGGGAAGACTTGAAGGATGCCTTTAGAGACAACTTCCAAGGTACCTATGTTCGCCCCCCAGAAAACCGATGACCTCAGTCACATAGTCCAGCAACCCGGAGAATCATCCCGGAAACTCTGGACCAGGTTCTTAATTAAAAAGAACCAAATTGTGGACTGTCCAGACGCCGAAGCCCTCGCGGCCTTTAAACACAGCGTCCGAGATGAATGGCTCGCCCCACACCTCGGCCAAGAAAAGCCGAAGTCCATGGCAGCCCTTACCGCACTTATGACCTGCTTTTGCGCAGGAGAAGATAGCTGGCTAGCCCGTGGAAGCAATAACACCAGCGACACTGGCACCTCTGAAGCCAGGGATGGCAATGGCAAGCCACGACACAACAAACACAAGCGGTGAAACAATAACGAAGGTACCGAAGACACGGCAGTCAATGCAGGATTCAGTGGCTCTAAATTCGGTCAACGGAAGAAGCCATTCAAAGGAAACAGAGATGGTCCATCTAGTTTGGACAGAATACTCGATCGGCCTTCCCAGATTTATGGCACCCCCGATAAGCCTGCCAATCATACCAATAGAAATTGTTGGGTATTTAAACAGGCTAGCAAGCTCAACGCCGAACACAAGGGGAAAGGGCCGCCCAGCGAGGACGACGACGAAGAGCCTCGCCCACCGAACATAGGGGGACAGAAGAAACTTCCCCCCGAGGTCAAAACGGTGAACATGATCTACGTTACTCATATACCTAAGTGGGAGCGCAAGCACGCGCTAAGGGGCATCTATGCCATAGAGCCAGTCGCCCCAAAATTCAATCCGTGGTCAGCTTGTCCAATCACCTTTGATTGCAGAGACCATCCGACCAGTATCTGTCATGGAGGTACGGCTGCATTAGTCCTCGATCCAATTATTGATGGGTTCCACCTCACACGAGTCCTTATGGACGGAGGCAGCAGTCTTAATCTGCTTTATCAAGACACCGTCCGTAAAATGGGCATTGACCCATCAAGAATCAAGCCCACTAAAACCACCTTTAAAGGGGTAATACCCGACGTAGAGGCCTATTGCACAGGATGCATAACGCTGGAAGTCGTCTTCGGCTCACCGGAAAATTCCGGAGCGAAGACCTCATCTTTGACATCGTCCCGTTCCGTAGTGGCTATCACGCACTACTCGGACGAACCGCTTTCGCCCGTTTCAATGCAGTCCCGCACTACGCTTATCTAAAGCTCAAGATGGCTGGACCACGTGGCGTTATAATAGTCAATGGAAACATTGAGCGCTCGCTCCGTACAGAGGAGCACACCGCGGCCCTCGCAGCCGAGGTGCAGGGAAGCCTTGCTAAGCCGAATGCTAGACTGGCAGTCAAGCCCCCGAACACTATTAAACGAGTCCGGTCTACCCTACAGAACGACAGTCCGGCTCAACTAGAGCTAGATTAGCAATTCGGCCTCCGTCCATGCCCCAGCCTGATAGCGGCATACGTACCGCGCGTACATAACTACGCGTTAAAAATACCATGGGCAAGGACGGAGGCATGCTAAACATAAGGTCCAAAATACGGCTCGACCCTATCCGGACCTCCATATTATTTCACCTTTTTCTTCTTGATTTTATTTTTCAGGTTCTTTACAACCCACACCAATTTCTGGTGGCAACAAGGGCCCCCTTTCAGGACCCTTACGCATATTCGATTATTGATCCTCTCAAAGGATGATACACCAAGGCAAAAAGCGGCGCAGACATGCGACAGAGTGTCCAAAGGATCTTCAAGATCATCTTTTTAATTTTAGGACATGTATACAGCTTTCCCTTGTCTTCGGCATGTAAAATAGCCGTGATAGTTATCGCATCTTCTGTAAAAATACGTTGTGACATACCAATCAAACTATAATGGAAGCAGTTTCGCCCAACCCTGTTCGGTCTTGGCTTATTTTTTCTGTTTTCCCACTTCACGTCCAAACTGGCATATACACCTTGGTACGACTTAAATCGCCAGGGGCTCCATTCAAGCCATATATATCTTCAGCAATAGAAAGTCTAAACACTCTCAGAGTATACTTCAGCATCCCGAATACTGCATTATATGCATCGGCTCCGAATCACGTCCTTGGTCAATAGTTGGGTTGCCCGGCTCCTGTGCTTACTACCTTACGTTCTGTTCTCGGCTAAGGTAGTTGATACGTCTCCAACGTATCTATAATTTTTTATTGTTCCATGCTGTTTTATTATCAATCTTGGATGTTTATAATCATTTATAGTCATTTAATATCATTTTTTGGTATAACCTATTGACAAAGTGCCAAGTGCCAAGTGCCAGTTGCTGTTTTTCCATGTTTTTTACATCACAGGAAATCAATATCAAACGGAGTCCAAATGCCACGAAACTTCATGATGATTTTTTATGGGACAAAAGGAAGCAGATGGGCCCTGGTTGCACCTAGGGGGAGTCCCGAGGAGGGGACAACCCACCAAGGCGCGCCAGGAGGCCCTGGCGCGTCCTGGTGGGTTGTGCCCACCTCGGGTGCCCCCCGGACCGCCTCTTTGCTCTCTAAATACCCCAAAAATACCAGAACCCTAGAAGCGTCGACGAAATATTCATCCAGCCGCGCAGAGTCCAGAACCACCAGATCCAATCTAGACACCATCACGGAGGGGTTCACCACTTCCATCGGTGCCTCTCCGATGATGCGTGAGTAGCTCTTTGTAGACCTTTGGGTCCGTAGTTATTAGCTAGATGGCTTCCTCTCTCTCGCTGAATTCCCAATACAATGGTCTCTTGGAGATCCATATGATGTAACTCTTTTGTGGTGTGTTTGTTGGGATCTGATGAACTTCGAGTTTATGATCAGTTATATCACTACTGCAGGATGCTGCTAACGCGACACTATGATCAGAGACCCTTCGACAAAACTGTGTGCGATGCAATAATCGCAAACGGTGTTGTAAAAAACCCGTCAAAAAAGGCGCAAAACGTTTGCGATGACGGATGCATCAAACACGGTTCAGATTTTAGTTTTGTGTGCGATTCAGGGCATACGGTTCAGTTCAATTAACCGTTTTCGATGAGGAGGAACAAAAGAAACGGGCAACCAGATGAAGGTGTGTGCGATGTACAACATACGGTTCACTTGGATGAACTGTTTGTGATTAGGCAACACAAAAGAAATGGTCAGCCAGATCAAAGTGTGTGCGATGTACAGCATACAGTTCACTCGGATGAATTGTTTGTGATTAGGCAACACAAAGAAATGGTCAGCCAGATCAAGGTGTGTGCGATGTACGACATGTGGTTCACCCGGATGAACTGTTTGCGTCGAGACAAGAGAACAGAAACAGTTCAATATAACAAATACCATAAATATTGCAAGGTTCAAATTCAAAGATTACAACGCCCAAATTCAAACATTGAAAACTGCGTCATTTTTGAAAAGGGATCAGCCGCTGAGAAGTCATGTATGGGTTTGACACAATGATTTCGAATTGCTTTGCCATATGCTCTTCCAATACGAAGTTTGGCATTTTTGGAGGCACTTCCATTCCACAGTACCAGTCGGCTCTGATAATCATACCATTTATCTTTCCTAATTAAATGTGTGTTCAACCTCAGTACCTTCAGCACCTTTGCTCTGGCAAGAAAGAACCTGGCGAGTGTAATCTCCGGTGGGGTCCCTCGGTAGGAGTTCAAAGTAATATTTGAGAGATGCAGATCCAGGCATTCGATGTGATTGTCGTTATAAACATCTTCCACCGGGCCTAATATGCACTGCAAAAGAAGAGAACGTGTTAGTGCCTACATGCAGTTTTGAACACTGCTACACGCCCATTTGGTTTGCAGGATTTGTAAAATGCACCAACGCGCCATCTTCGATCTGGCATGATTAACATGGGCATTAATTTGATTACTATCTAGAAACATGTAGCCTTCTTCACAAGAGGTTGCATTGGATGAAAAATTCCCTAAGAAAACTAGTACAGATGAATCCAAAGGAGAAATGCTTATGGACAATTGTAACCATATGAATGAAGCAACCAATATGGGGTGGGAGTGTATGTCCTAAAATCCTGCAAAATTCCTTCAGAAATCGTAGTACATTGTCATTGTAAACTTGGGAAAAGGTGCAAAAAATTGAACTCCCTTATAGTTAACATTTAACAGGAAAGGAACATCACCTCGATATACAGCTTCTTCAGGCACGGAAAGCATCTCAGGCAACTGAAAACTTGGTCCAGGTTGGGGACGACAGATTCTAGTGCCAAGACCTTCACTGTGCCCAGAGTCTAGGTGAAGCTTCGCTGGATGACAGACGAACATACATCTTCAAAACTAGAAATAACATTGATATCAAGAAGGAGAGGTATATAAGGCGACTGTTGTACCTGAAAGTAGTAGTATTTAACAGACTATTAGCCAACCACTTTCAATTTTGGCGCAGAAATGACATTGATTCTTGTTGGACCTTGTTGATCTACTACAAGTAATCTCTGAAGTGAAGGTGTGTCCTGGATGACCATATTATTGTCCACCTTTTGTGATCTCTCGGTGCAGCACCAGCAACACACATAAATAGTCCGGAGAGTCCTGGAGGTGATGTGCAAGGTACTCGACCAATTCATCACCTGAAGACGAAGGAACTCGAGTGCAGTACAACCGCAGAGCAGGCTCTCCATGTCATCCTTTGGGATGTGGAGAGCGACGAGCTCGAGGTGCTTCAGTCATGGTAGAAAAAGAGTGGGCGCGTCATTAAGGGGGGATGGCAGTTCATGAACTTGGCGAGGCGCAGCATGGGCGCGAAGCGGAGCACGGACGTTGGTAGCAAGCTCATATGCCCATCATTATAACTTAGCTTCTCGAGCTGATCTATGGCGCGGGATCGAAACCACTCGTCAAGCTTGGCTTGCTCCTTGTCATTGGAATGGAACTTGCCCGCGGTAAGGCCTTTGATGGGGCCATCGTGACTACCGAGGATCTGGGAGAACGCATCCAAGCTTTGGCGATAGCCATGGCAGAGCTTGTGGGCGTCGAGGAGGTCGACAGGGGTGCGGAGCCATAGGGTGCGCCACCGCCGGGAAAGGGCGGCTATCCTCGCCCGATATTTGATTGGGTGGAGGGATATGATGACTATCAACATATCATCGGGAATGTTGTTCATGAAGTCTAGGCCTGCTGGAGTCGCTTGTGGTTCTTTCTCAACCCGCCTCCGCTTGTTGGCAGCCTCATTCTCCACCTCGTCGGCGGGGACGGAAACCTCTGTCTCCATATTCACGCCGTGCTCCGGTGCTTCAGCAGCCCCGGCATCGCCACTCCCTCCGATGGGGCGCTTCGGCGGCATCTTCGTACACTGAAGGCTTTGAGGACTCAGAGCGGCGTCGAGGATGCGGGCGAAGAGAGAGGAATTGTGTGTGTGGCGAGGATGGGGGGTGCGGCCGCTCGGCGGCGCCATTAATATAGACCAGTGGGAGCGAGGCGGGTGGCGGTCCAAGGCTGTCTCACTTCCCGGTGAGAAGGACTGCTTAATCTCTAGTATGAATGAAATCTATGCTTAATTACTGAATTTTAATTGCAAAAAATAGATAGTGATATTGAATTTTAGCTGCATATTTTGACAAATCGCAGTGTCTCTTGGCTTAGTGCCGAAGTCTAGCTTTAATTTGCATACCGTAATCTGAATTGTTTGTGTTGAAGAGATGCACAGATCCTGCATTGAATAGCTTGTACGCTTCCCGGTGAGCCTATGCACCGAACTGCACTCGCACGCCTCCCGTTCAGTCCAGCAGCTGTCCACACGGCACCTCCTATAGACATTAAAACCAAGACACGTGGCATCACGTGAAAGGTTAACCGAATGCACACGGTTTGAATTGTACAAACGTTTGAGATATTAAAGAGGCAGCTATTTTTTCAAAATGCCTTTGTTGGATGTAATTATTCGAGTGCGCCTTCTCTCAAAATGGACACGAAAAATACAACAGCATGTTGGGTGCCCTTCCATGATGGCATGCCAAGTTTCATGAATTTCAGACGAGTTTTAGATTTCCTAGAATTTAAAAACAAAGTATCTCAACGTTTTGCCAGCAATCAACGATGCCCTGGTGTTTGAAATTCATTCCCATTTCTTGCATGCACCCAAGGACACAGATTTTATTTTTCAACCAATTTATATGCACTGGAGCATGTGCATGTAGTTCAAATTTGAATTGTGCACATAAATGCATTGAAAACTCAGATAATGCATAAAAATGTCCAAACGAACCCCGAAAAATCACAAAAATTCACACAACACTCCGTTGTTCTATGTTGACACGAGAAAACAAATTGAAAGCAATAAGAGGCAATGGATATCGTTTCGTCCCCAAAGGTGGGGCATTTCCTAACGAAAACCATCATGCTTGTTGTGAGAAGCTCCGGTTTGTGAGAAGCATATACCCAAACCTGCCCCAAATGGGACAAAAAATTTACCACGACATGTTGATGCCGCTCCATGATAGCATGCCAAGTTTCATGAATTCCGGACGAATTTTGGATTTACTAGAATTTAAAAACCAGGCATCTCAATGTTTTGCCGGCAATCAACGGTGCCCTGGTGTTTGAAATTCATTCCCATTTCTTGCATGGGACCTAAGCATCCACCCAAGGACACAGATTTGATTTTTCATCCAATTTATATGCACTGGAGCATGTGCATGTAGTTCAAATTTGAATTATGCACATAAATGCATTGAAAACTCACTTAATGCATAAAAATGTCCAAACGAACCCCAAAAAATCACAAAAATTCACACAACACTCCTGTTGTTCTATGTTGACATGAGAAAAAAAATTGAAAGCAATAAGAGGCAATGGATATCGTTTCGTCCCCAAAGGTGGGGCGTTCCCTACTGAAAACCATCATGCTTGTTGTGAGAAGCTCCGGTTTGTGAGAAGCATATACCCAAACCTGCCCCAAATGGGACAAAAATTTTAACACGGCATGTTGATGCTGCTCCATGATAGCATGCCAAGTTTCATGAATTTCATACGAGTTTTGGATTTACTAGAATTTAAAAACCAGACATCTCAATGTTTTGTCGGCAATCAACGCTGCCCTGGTGTTTGGAATTCATTCCCATTTCTTGCATGGGACCTAAGCATGCACCCAAGGACACAGATTTGATTTTCAACAAATTTATATGCACTGGAGCATGTGCATGTAGTTCAAATTTGAATTATGCACATAAATGCATTGAAAACTCACTTAATGCATAAAAATGTCCAAACGAACCCCGAAAAAACACAAAAATTCACACAACACTCCTGTTGTTCTATGTTGACATGAGAAAAACATTGAAACCAATAAGAGGCAATGGATATCGTTTCATCCCCAAAGGTGGGGCGTTCCCTACCGAAAACCATCATGCTTGTTGTGAGAAGCTCCGGTTTGTGAGAAGCATATACCCAAACCTGCCCCAAATGGGAAAAAATTCTTACCACAGCATGTTGATGCCGCTCCATGATAGCATGCCAAGTTTCATGAATTTCAGATCAGTTTTGGATTTACTAGAATTTAAAAAATAGGCATCTCAATGTTTTGCCTGCAATCAACGGTGCCCTGCTGTTTGAAATTAATTCCCACTTCTTGCATGGGACCTAAGCATGCACCCAGGGACACAGATTTTATTTTTCAACCAATTTGTATGCACTGGAGCATGTGCATGTAGTTCAAATTTGAACTATGCACATAAATGCATTGAAAACTCACTTAATGCATAAAATGTCCAAACGAACCCCGGAAAATCGCGAAACTTCACACAACACTCATGTTGTTCTATGTTGACACGAGAAAAAAAATTGAAAGCAATAAGAGGCAACGGATATCGTTTCGTCCCCAGAGGTGGGACGTTCCCTACCGAAAACCATCATGCTCGTTGTGAGAAGCTCCTGTTTGTGAGAAGCATATACCCAAACCTGCCCCAAATGGGACAAAAATTTTACCACGGCATGTTGATGCCGCTCCATGGTAGCATGCCAATTTTCATGAATTTCAGACGAGTTTTGGATTTACTAGAATTTAAAAACCAGGCATCTCAATGTTTTGCCGGCAATCAACGGTGCCCTGGTGTTTGAAATTCATTCCCATTTCTTGCATGGGACCTAAGCATGCACCCAAGGACGCATATTTGATTTTTGAACCAATTTATATGCACTAGAGCATGTGCATGTAGTTCAAATTTGAATTATGCACATAAATGCATGGAAAACTCACTTAATGCATAAAAATATCCAAACGAACCCCAAAAAATCACAAAAAATCACACAACACTCCTGTTGTTCTATGTTGACACGAGAAAAAAAATTGAAATTAATAAGAGGCAATGGATATCGTTTCGTCCCCAAAGGTGGAACGTTCCCTACCGAAAACCACCATGCTTGTTGTGAGAAGCTCCGGTTTGCGAGAAGCATATACCCAAACCTGCCCCAAATGGGAAAAAATTACCACGGCCTGTTGATGCCGCTCCATGATAGCATGCCAAGTTTCATGAATTTCAAACGAGTTTTGGATTTACTAGAATTTAAAAACCATGCATCTCAATGTTTTGCCGGCAATCAACGGTGCCCTGGTGTTTGAAATTTATTCCCATTAATTGCATGGGACCTAAGCATGCACCCAAGGACACATATTTGATTTTTGAACCAATTTATATGCACTGGAGCATGTGCATGTAGTTCAAATTTGAATTATGCACATAGATGCATTGAAAACTCACTTAATGCATAAAAATGTCCAAACAAACCCTGAATAATTCCAATTCTTTTATGATCACTGCAGATAAAAGATCTAGCAATTCAAACGCCGTCCATGGCCGCTGTGAGCCCATTATGTAATTCAAATGAAGACGAAAAATCAAGTAGATCCCACACAGTTTATTATAACCAACCGTGTGAGATGCAGCACAAAATATCTTCGGACCGTGTCTGAATAAGGGACCGTGTCTAATGACACTGTGCATGCCAGTTTTTTGGCTGAAGTGATTCCAAATTTTTGGCTTCCACGGAAATATCTACCTCCTCGCCCCCTCCCCCTTACCAAAAGCCACATTTCCCCCCTTTCCGCCTTCCTTTCCAAGTTGAAACCTTCACTCATTGCTTGGAGCGCCGCCGCCTCCTCGCCAGCGACCCTCCTTCACGCTACTTGGCCTCGCCTTTCCAGGCAGGTAATCCACACCCGACCCCCATCCTCCTCCTCCGTCCACATCCCACATGCCCCGACCGCCGGCGCGAGCGCGACACCTTCCACCCAAATCACCGACCCTCCACCAAATAAGCGCCGGACTAAGCCGTGGTGCAGGCAGTATAGCCAGGACCTCAAGGAGCATTTGGCAGCGGAGAAGCAAATCGCGGCCACACGCGCGGATGAGGTCGCGATGGCTGCCATTCGTGCCGACCCCCAGATCTTGGAGGAGCACCTCGCCGTCGAGGCCATCGTTGACGCCTCGCGCGCCGACGGCGCGACGCGGTTGGCTGCTTTAAACGACAGTTCGTGGCATTTTCTCGAGGCCACCGTCGATGCCTTCGACGAAGACTATGAGGTGTTTTCTTAGCGTGCACGTGCTTACCTCATCTCGAGAGCCAGCAGGTTGGTGCCCGGAGCGGCTCAGGCAACTCACCACTACAACGAGGGCACCCACGATGCGCAGGCCTCGCCCTCTTCCATGTCCAAGGAGCCAATCGTCATCGATATCTCCGACAATGAGGAGTAGCTTGTCTTATTAGCTCACTCTAAGGACCCATGTTCAGTTTGCTAGCTACTGCCTTTCCTAAACAAATTCTAGTGAATTGTGCTATCTACTTTTACCATGCAATCTTCTGCTATAGTGTATATATTCTATATGTCGTGCAACGTGGTGTTCAATTAACTGCTTGGTTCAATTCTGCAAATGTGATGTTCAATTCTTCAGGGTGCAATATTTCAAAGTTGTTAAGCATGCTTGGTTTGGTTAGCTGTCTGATCTTCTATTAGGAGTATGTTATATTGTTCAATTGGTGTTCAGTTAACGGCTTGGTTCATTTGTTGTGGCTTGGTTCACTTGTTGTGGTGTTTAGTTAACTGCTTGGTTCAATTCTGCAATGCGATGTTCAATTGTTGTGGCTGCATTCTGTTATTGTATACCATGTGAGGAATAAATCGAATTTGGATGTACTAAATGCACGAGAAACAAATACAATTGCTATATTTCCAAGTTGTTAAGAATGCTTGGTTTGGTTAATTGTCTGATCTTCTATTAGGAGTATGTTACATTGTGCAATGTGGTGCTCAGTTAATGTTTGGTTCATTATTTGTGGTGTTTAGTTAACTGCTTGGTTCAATTCTGCAATGCGATGTTCAATTGTTGTGGCTGCATTTTGTTATTGTATACCATGTGAGGAATAAATCAAATTTGGCTGTACTAAATATATGAGAAAAAAATACAATTTCTATATTTCCAAGTTGTTAAGCATGCTTGGTTTGGTTAACTGTCTGATCTTCTATTAGGAGTAAGTTATATTGTGCAATGTGGTGCTCAGTTAACATTTGGTTCATTTGTTGTGGCGTTTAGGTAACTGCTTGGTTCAATTCTGCAATGCGATGTTCAATTGTTGTGGCTGCCTCTGTTATTGTATACCATGTGAGGAATAAATCGAATTTGGCTGCACTTAATACATGAGAAACATAGACAAGTGTTATATTTCCTAGTTCTTAATCATGCTTCGTTTGGATAAATGGGTTTTCCATGTGGCTTCAATTAATCTGATGAATCTGCAATGTGCTTATTTTTCATCAACATATTTTACTGATAGCATGCGAACCCTTACTTAACCTAATGACTAACTACCTTATATGTGTTGCAGGGAAACAATGGGAAGCACTGAGGTTTACAAGATGGTACTAACTATTATACCTTGCCTTTTTGTATTCCTTTGCCCGTTTTCAATAAAGAGAAGATATTTATGCACATCCTTGTTTTCAGGCTTCACTGATGATTACCTCTCAAACCACGTATGTGGTCAGGAGGCGAGGAAAGTTTTCATACAACACCCACGATTCAATATTGAAGTGTTCCTGAAGAGGTCAAAGGATGGACGGTCAATCATCCACAGGCACTGGCCTAAAGTTGCAAAGACCTTCAACATGAATGAAGGCTCAATATTCACCTTCCTCTTCAGCAATTTTCCAGAGGAGATGCATCTCTCTATGTACCGTCTATGATGCTAATTTTGAAAGGTTCTAGATGTTGCATGTGAAACATGCTGCTGGTGCAGTTGTGTAATGGGGTAGCTGAGTGCTGAAGCTATATCATGTTGTGCTCTGATGTATTTCAATTATGAAATCCTACTTCCTTAATATGGTAATGGAATATATTATGTGCTTAATATGAATGTCAATTAGATTAGTAAATGGATTATTAATAATAGGGCAATTAGCCCGCTAATTGGCCAATTAGCTTGCTAATTGGGTTTTCCTATTGCAAACAGTTAATGAGAAACCACCGTCGGCGATGACCTCAGGCAACGCACACAGTTTCTAGGAATAAACCGTGTTGGATCAATGAACAATCACACACGACATTCTTTTCAAAACTGTTTGCGTTACGCCACCTTGCACAAACGTTTTCCTTGTAGTGACTGCGTGGGATGTACATACGAACGGAAACGTTTAGTGGTGACTGACTGTGTGGGATGTACTTACGACCAGAAATGATTTCGCCTGTTAATTGTATTTTTAGCACTACTATACGTATTTCCGTATTTGAGTGCTCGCCGGTCGCACACGACCTCATTTTGCCGAGCGTGTGTGCCAGGAGGGCATATCCCCAATGGTTTCTGGGTCATGTGGGAAGGAACCCCTATCGCCCACACTCACTTGGCGACGGTTCCGAATGCCGTCGCGGAAAGGGGTTAAAAACCGTTTGTTTAGGACCAACGCGTACCAGTGTATCTTTTTATGTCCATGAAAGTTATTTGAGTTTCTTTGATCTCTTATATGCATGATCTCTTATAGCCTCATATTTCTTCTCCGATATTTGGGTTTTGTTTGGCCAACTTGATCTATTTATCTTGCAATGGGAAGAGGAGCCCGGTAGTGGGTTCGATCTTACGGTGCTTGATCCCAGTGACAGAAAGGGAACCGACACGTATGTATTGTTGCTACTAAGGATAAAAAGATGGGATCCCTATCTGCCGCAATAGATAACGGATCTTGTCTACATCATGTCATCGTTCTTATTGCATTACTCCGTTTTTCCATGAACTTAATACACTAGATGCATGCTGGATAGCGGTCAATGTGTGGAGTAATAGTAGTAGATGAAGGCAGGAGTCGGTCTACTAATCTTGGACGTGATGCCTATGTAATGATCATTGCCTGCATATCGTCATAATTATTTGAAGTTCTATCAATTGCCCAATAGTAATTTGTTTACCCACCATTTGCTATTTTTCTCGAGAGAAGCCACTACTGAAATCTACGGCCCTCGGGTCTTCTTTATCATATATTTGTTTTGTGATCTATTTTATTTGCTCTTTTTATTTAGATCTATTAAACAAAAAATAGCAAAATATCTTGCTGCACTTTATTTTATTTTCGATCTATTTATTCAATCTATTACAACTTTCTCCCGTCAACACGCAATTTCTGGCGTCGTACCCCGAAAGGGATTGACAACCCCTTTAACACGTCGGGCTGCGAGGTGTTGTTATTGGTGTGCAGGGGCTGTTTACATTGTGTTGCTTGGTTATCCTGCTGGTACGATAACCTTGTTTTCATATCTAAGGGAAATACCTACCGCCGTTGTGCTACATCATCCCTTCCTCTTTGGGGAAATACCGACGTAGCTTGAAGCGACATCAAAAGGAATTTTTGGCGCCGTTGCCGGGGAGGATCGTCAACATAACCAGGTTCCTAATCACAAATCTCATCTCCTTGCAATTTACATTATTTTCCATTTGCCTCTCATTTTCCTCTCCCCCACTTCACAAAAATTTGCCGTTTTATTCGCCTCTCTTTTTCCGTTCGCCATTTTCTCGTCAGATCTATTCTTTGCTTGCAATCATGAGTGATTTCGGTATGGCACCAATAGATGATGGCCTGACTCCTAAGATTGGACGTACAGGAAATCTGGATGATAAAACTTTTATCTTGGGGCAAGGGAACGTTATGTGAAAAGAACGTATCCAAGAATTTTTCAATTGTGATGGAAATCTGAGTCTTGATGATGCTCCTATACTTAAAATTACTAGATCTTATGCGGATGCTATTTCAGCACTAGTTCTGAAACTTGAAAGTAAATTTATCTGCACTCATCCTACTTTGCAAAGATTGTTTTTTGAGCTTCCCGAAATAAAGAATCCTAGAGCCAAAAAGTTGGCCACTCTCGTTCTTATGCACGAGTTTGACTACATAATTCGGGAAGCTAGGGAAATCTTTGAATTTTATGGTATGAATCGTGAAAACCCGTGACAGATGAAATTCTTTACAATAGTGATTATTCACTAAGGCACTTGCTTGGGGATAATAAGATCTTTGATGATAATCTTAAAAAGGAGGTTCCCGTTCTAGAAATAATCCAACAAGTTTTTAATAATGTTAATCAACACTTTTCTTGGATTGTTGCGGGAAATCAAAGGGGTTATGATGAAAACCAACTAAGGAATGCTAAAGTTTCTATGGATAATATGTTTTATGTTGTGTTTACAAAATCTCCTGATAAAAATACCCCCAAGAAAATTAAGAATAAGAAGAAGGATGGCAAAACTTAGATCCTTGCCTTACGCCTAGCTAAGGGCGTAAAACTATAGCGCTTGTTGGGAGGCAACCCAATGAATAAAATTTATTTTTGCTTTTGCCTTGCTGTTCTTGAGTGTTTACACAATTATGCTACTGGTATGATTGTGCTTTTTATGTCTTAATTAGTGTTTGTGCCAAGTAAAGCCTATAGGATCTTCTTGGGTGATAATTGTTTGATCTTGCTAAAAAAGACAGAAACTTCGTGCTCACGAAAACAATTGTTAAAAATCACCAGAACGTGATAAAATGCCAATTCTTTTTGCAGAATATTAATAACAAATTACCTAGGTCGTCCTATTTTGGTAGAATTTTTTGAGTTAGAGAAGTATTCGCCAAAGTCAGATTACTACAGACTGTTCTGTTTTGACAGATTCTGTTTTCTTTGTGTTGTGTGCTTATTTTGATGGCTCTATGGTTTTCTTTGATGAGTTTTTGCCATAGAAAAGTTGGAATACAGTAGATATAATACAAAAACAAATTATGAATTGGATTGATACAGCACTTATCGCAGTAGTTTCCTTTCTTATACTAATGGATCTCACGAAAGTTTTGTTGAGTTTTGTGTGATTGAAGTTTTCAAGTTTTGGGTTATCTTACGATGGATGAAGGAAGGATGTAAGAGCCTAAGCTTGGGGATGCCCCGGAATCGCAAGCTATTATACAAAAATGAGCAACCAACTAAGCTTGGGGAAGCCCCCGAGTGGCATCCCCGCTTTCTTCCAACTACTATCGGTATTTTACTCAAGGCTATATCTTTATTCGTCACATGATATGTGTTTTGCTTGGAGCGTCTTGTATGATATGTGCCTTTACTTGTTTTATTTTTTGTTTTAAGTCATCAATCCTTGCTGGACACACCTATTTGAGAGGGCCAAAATTATATCATGACTTGTTAGAATTGCTCTCCGTGCTTCACTTAAATCTTCTATGAGCTAGGACTTGCTCTAGTGCTTCACTTATATCTTTTTTAGCACGGTGTGCTTCGTTATTTTTGAAGAAATGCTCTCTTGCTTCACTTAGATTTATTTGAGAGTTAGTAAAATTTTGAAGAAATTCTCTCTTGCTTCACTTAAATTATTTTGAGAGAAAGAAATTTGTTATGCTCATGATCTTCACTTATATTTCTTTCAGCTTATGAAAAGCAACACATGAAAATTACTCCCAAAGTGATAGATATCCAAGAAGGATAAAGTAAAAAAATGTCATGAAGATCATTGGACAAAATACACTTGATTCTTAGTAATAGTTTTGAGATATGATGATGTGATATGTGAGTTATGTTGATGAGTAATTGTGCTCTAGTAAGAATATTGGTGTTAAGGTTTGTGATTCCCTATGCATGCACGAAAGTCAATAATCATGCAATGAAAATTATATCCTACTTCTGGTGCATTATTCGTTGTTAATTATGCTTAATGCTTGCTGAGATTATTCGTTTCTTGGTTGGTCGCTTCTCAATCTTTTTCCTAGCCTTCATTTTGCACTAAGTATGATCTCTACTTGTGCATCCAAAATCCTTTAAACCAGTTTTCCCACATGAGTCCACTATATCTACCTATATGCAGTATTCTTTTGCCGTTCTAAGCAAATTTGCATGTGCCATCTCTAATTTTCAAAATAAACTTCTCTTTTGTGTATTTGTTTCGCTCGTGGAACGGTAACGGGTGGCTAATATTTTCCATGCTGGATGTGTTATTCTCAAGATGAGTGTTTATTCACTTGTCATTGCACGAGAGTAAGGCAAAGGTTTTAGGGATGCCCAGTCCTGAAATGCAAAAATGAATTTACTTTATGTTGTCAAATAATAAATTCCTTGTGAAGTGTTGGTATGGAGGGCAACCGTGGATACGGCTAGCCATGGAAAGTGAAAGTATGGTGGAAAAAGGAATAAACTTTATTTTCTGTTTGGGAACCGCCTATGGCATATCTAGCATGGAAAGTGTTCATAGCTCTACGTCGTTTTCGTTGGTGGGATGGATACACCTCCCAAAATGTTTTTATCTCAAATTTTTCGCTTTGAGCTCTGGCACCTCTACAAATCCCTACTTCCCTATGCGAAGGGCCTTTCTTTTTTACTTTATGCAACTTTTATATTTGAGTCTCCATCTTCTCTTACAAAAGCACCAACTAAGAGGCAATATGATCGTGCTTAAGTATTGGGTGTAGTTAATATTTGAGTGTGTTTCATGAATGGATCAATGTTTGAGCATGATGGGCTAGGGATAACTTGTTTTAGCATTGATATTTTGAAAGACGTGGTTGCTTGTTGATATGCTTGAGTATCTAAATTATTATGTAAAAACTATACTATTGCTTTGAATCACATAAAAAAGTCCAAATGTCCATGCTATAAAGAAAAGAATATGATATGACTTGATGAACAACACTCCACATCGAAAATTCTGTTTTTATCACTTACCTACTCGAGGACGAGTAGGAGTTAAGCTTGGGGATGCTGATATGTCTCCAACATATCTATAATTTTTGATTGTTCCATGCAGTTTTATTATCAATCTTGGATGCTTTATAATCATTTTATATCATTTTTTGGTACTGACCTATTGACATAGTGCCAAGTGGCAGTTGCTATTTTTTCCATGTTTTTTACATCGCAGGAAATCAATATCAAACGGAGTCCAAATGCCACGAAACTTGACGATGATTTTTTATAGGCCAAAAGGAAGCAGATGGGCCCTGGTTGCACCTGGGGGGAGTCCCGAGGAGGGGACAGCCCACCAGGGCGTGCCAGGAGGCCCTGGTGCACCCTGGTGGGTTGTGCCCACCTCGGGTGCCCCCCGGACCGCCTCTTCGCTCTATAAATACCCCAAAAATACCAAAACCCTAGAAGCGTAAACAAAATTTCATCCAGCCGCCGCAGAGTCCAGAACCACCAGATCCAATCTAGACACCATCACGGAGGGGTTCACCACTTCCATTGGTGCCTCTCTGATGATGCGTGAGTAGTTCTTGGTAGACCTTCAGGTCCGTAGTTAGTAGCTAGATGGCTTCCTCTCTCTCTCAATACAATGGTCTCTTGGAGATCCATATGATGTAACAATTTTGCGGTGTGTTTGTTGGGATCTGATGAACTTCAAGTTTATGATCAGTTACATCTTTTTATATCCATGAAACTTATTTGAGTTTCTTTGATCTCTTATAGCCTTGTATTTCTTCTCCGATATTTAGGTTTTGTTTGGCCAACTTGATCTATTTATCTTGCAATGGGAAGAGGTGCCCGGTAGTGGGTTCAATCTTACGGTGCTTGATCCCAGTGACAGAAAGGGAACCGACACGTATGTATCGTTGCTACTAAGGATAAAAAGATGGAATCCCTATCTGCCGCAATAGATAACGGATCTTGTCTACATCATGTCATCGTTCTTATTACATTACTCCGTTTTTCCATGAACTTAATACACTAGATGCATGTTGGATAGCGGTCGATGTGTGGAGTAATAGTAGTAGATGCAGGCAGGAGTCGGTCTACTAATCCTGGACGTGATGCCTATGTAATGATCATTGCCTGGATATCGTCATAATTATTTGAAGTTCTATCAGTTGCCCAACAGTAATTTGTTTACCCACCGTTTGCTATTTTTCTCGAGAGAAGCCACTAGTGAAATCTACGGCCCCGGGTCTTCTTCTCATATATTTGTTTTGCGATCTATTTTATTTGCTCTTTCTATTCAGATCTATTAGAACAAAAATACAAAATATCTTGATGCACTTTATTTTATTTGCGATCTATTTATTCAATCTATTACAACTTTCTCCCGTCAACACACAATTTCTGGCGCGCATACCCCGAAAGGGATTGACAACCCCTTTAACTAGTCGGGTTGCGAGGTGTTGTTATTTGTGTGCAGGGGTTGTTTACATTGTGTTGCTTGGTTCTCCTACTGGTTCGATAACCTTGGTTTCATATCTGAGGGAAATACCTACCGCCGTTGTGCTGCATCATCCCTTCCTCTTTGGGGAAATACCAACGTAGCTTCAAGCCACATCAGTAGTAAAGGGAGAACTACTGCGATTGTGTTTCCGGCTGGCCCGGTCAAGCACCTCAGTAGAGAAAGCCGAAAACCGACTGTCGTGATGTGGCGAGAGCTGGTCAGAAATTCGGCGACCTATTAAATCTCTAGCAATTTCTTCCGTCTTACACGAAGGACTGGTTTGTCCCAGTCACGCGCTTAAAGCATCATAGTTCGGATAGCCTCATGCGCACCCGGGGCTATCTTACAGTCCCATTGTCAAGCTCCTATGGATAAGTGAGAGTGATAAAGCCGCATAGTCCAATTTCCTGGTTTGCCGCACTAACACCTCCTTTACGGACCAAGACGTTGGGTCAAGTGTGGCTATGTGCTACCCTGAACACCCCCTATAGTATCTACGTGGGGGCTGAAGCCGACGACTGGCAAATGCTACCTCTTGAGCTTGCGTTGGTTTTCCCTTGAAGAGGAAAGGGTGATGTAGCAAAGTAGCGTAAGTATTTCCCTCAGTTTTTGAGAACCAAGGTATCAATCCGGTAGGGGATTACACACAAGTCACCTAGTACCTGCACAAACAATCAAGAACCTTGCAACCAACGCGATAAAGGGGTTGTCAATCCCTTCACGGTCACTCGCAAAAGTGAGATCTAATAAAGATAGTAAGATAAATATTTTTGATATTTTTGTTGTATAGATTGGAAATAAAGATTGCAAAATAAAATAAATGGGAAACTAGAATTGTAGATCGGAAACTTATATGATGTAAAATAGACCCGGGGGCCATAGGTTTCACTAGTGGCTTCTCTCAAGATAGCATGTATTACGGTGGGTGAACAAATTATTGCCGAGCAATTAATAGAAAAGCGCATAATTATGAGAATATCTAGGCAATGATCATGAATATAGGCATCACGTCCGTGTCAAGTAGACCGAAATGATTCTGCATCTACTACTATTACTCCACACATCGACCGCTATCCAGCATGCATCTAGAGTATTAAGTTCATAAGAACAGAGTAACGCATTAAGAAAGATGACATTATGTAGAGGGATAAACTCAAGCAATATGATATAAACCCCATCTTTTTGTCCTTGATGGCAACAATACAATACGTGCCTTGCTGCCCCTACTGTCACTAGGAAAGGACACCGCAAGATTGAACCCAAAGCTAAGCACTTCTCCCATTGCAAGAAAGATCAATCTAGTAGGCCAAACTAAACCGATAATTCGAAGAGACTTGCAAAGATATAAAATCATGCATATAAGAATTCAGAGAAGAACCAAATATTAATCATAGATAATCTAGATCATAAATCCACAATTCATCGGATCTCGGCAAACACACCGCAAAAGAGTATTACATCGAATAGATCTCCAATAATATCGAGGAGAACTTTGTATTGAGAACCAAAGAGAGAGAAGAAGCCATCTAGCTAATAACTATGGACCCGAAGGTTTGTGGTAAACTACTCACACTTCATCGGAGAGGCTATGGTGTTGATGTAGAAGCCCTCCGTGATCGATTCCCCCTCTGGCAGATCGCCGGAAAAGGCCCCAAGATGGGATCTCACGGGTACAGAAGGTTGTGGCGGTGGAAAAGTGGTTTCGTGGATCCTCCTGATGTTTTTAGGGTATAAGGGTATATATAGGCGAAAGAAGTACATTGGTGGAGCTCCATGGGGCCCACAAGGGTGGGGGCGCGCCTACCCCCTGGGCGCGCCCTCCTGCCTCGTGGCCGCCTCACGGAGTTCCAGACTTCAACTCCAAGTCTTCTAGATTGCTTTCGTTCCAATAAAGATCATCGCGAAGGTTTCATTCCATTTGGATTCCGTTTGATATTCCTTTTCTGCAAAACACTGAAATAGGCAAAAAAAATAGAAACTCGCACTGGGCCTTCGGTTAATAGGTTAGTCCCAAAAATAATATAAAAGAGCATATTAAAGCCCATTAAACATCCAAAACAGATAATATAATAGCATGGAACAATAAAAAATTATAGATACAATGGAGACGTATCAGCAAACTCTCAAAGATAAAAACAGCGGCACAGGAGGAAAAGCAATTTAAAGAAAACGGGCGAAATATATTACAAAGGCCTCAGTTTATAATACAATGTCTGGGTAGCTCGGATACAGTTGCTCGGATACAATTACTCAAACACAATATCCTTTGAGCATTGGCCTTCTATCAAACGGGCACTCTCAAGGACATCGTCGAAGTAGCGCTCCGTCTTGCGATGAACCTTGTCTCCAGGCGGACCTTCAACGGCCACGCTGGCAGCCTTCATCTTGGCCCAGTGCATCTTGACACGGGCAAAGGCCATCCGTGCACCCTTAATGCATGCTGAGCGCTTCACTTCCTCTATTTGGGGCAAGGCGTCGCTGAGTCACTTGACTGGGCCGAAGTAGTTGTTCGGAATGGGTCCGGCTGGCCATAGCCGGACTATGATGTCCTTCATGGCCAAACCGGACATCCTATCCAGCTCTGCCAGCTGCATCATCTGATTGTTCAGAAGCGCTGGTCGCTCCAGCGCCAAGAACTGCAACTAGAAGAGCTTCTCCGTCGTATTCCCTTCTTGGACCCGGAAATACTGTGCGGCGTCGGCTACACTCCGTGGGAGATCCGCAAAGGCGTCTGGAGCACTCCACAGTCGATTTAGCAAAGTATATCTTCGGCCGCCAAATATACTCTGTAAAAGAAAAGGCTTACCAGACGCTATCTGTCCGGCCTGCTTGATCTCCTCGCGAGCCGCTCTAGATTCGCCCCGCGCATCCTTTGCCTCTTGAAGAGCCTTGTTGAGTTCGGTCGCTTGGGCTTTATTACTCTCCTCTAGAGCCTCACACTTGTTGGCGGCGTCTTGAAGTGCCTGTTCCACTTCGGTCACCCACTCCTCATACTTGCGATGGGTAACCTGCTCGGCCTCTAAATCCGCAGTCGCTTTGTCAGCGGCCTCTTTGCTTGCCTCCGCCTCCTTCTTGGCTTCGGCAAGGGCACTTTTGAGGGTTTCGACCTTGGCCGTGCTGCCTACAATCATAAACACAGCAGCATATGATCTCCAGCTTTGATTTTGCATTACAATTTCGGCTAGTTAGGGGACTTTTAAAAGCATACCTTGGGCCTCATCGAACCGCTTATTAATACGGCCGATCTTATCATCAGCCAGCTTCAGTTTCTGCTGGAGTTCGGAAACTTCAACGTCCTTGCCTGAAGCCGCTAACAGGGAAGCCTGTTCATCACAATAGATAAGTACGTTAAATCCGGTGAATATTTGATCCTCTGTCCGCCCCTTCTTCCAAAGAGACGAACAGAGTCTCAGGGGCTACTATCTATATACAGGCATCTTTTTATATGAAAAGCGACTAAAGATATTACATCACATACCTCAAAGTTGTTAGCAGGCTAGTGAACGCTTCATTCAGTCTGCTTTTGGCGGACTGAACCTTTTCAACCACCGTACCCATCGGGGCACGGTGTTCATCCATGGTGGAAGCACATCGACGTGCTTCCCTCAATGTATCCGGCGCCTCCGGGTTGATAGAGGTCGCCGGAGGAGTCGGCACTCCCCCCTCTTTTGAAGGGGGCTGCTTGCTCGGGCCCGGAGCCGTGTGGGCCTCTGGAGCAGTATTCGGCTGGGGGCCGGACTAGTCAGGGCCCCTGCCGTCAGTCTCCATGGGGATTGCACCCCCCATGTTTCTGGCAGCTGAGGCATTGCCCTCTGGCGCCGTTTCAGCAGCCTTCCGCACCTCTCCCTGGCCCGGAGAGGTCCTTTGGGATAACACCTCGGTGTCATCCGTGGCATGTGGCGGGGAGGGTCATGGAGGCGACTCGCTCTCCATCATCTCCGGCACCAAAGAATTCCCCGAAGACAATGACTGTTGGGGGAGATCACGAGCCGAACTAAAAAACATAGATGATATGTCATCCTATAATTTATGAAAAGCCGGATATATACATTATCTTTGAAGTACTTACGATTCGGCCAGGGGCTTCGGCCTGGGGTGCCACTCAGGGACGGCTTCGGCGTCCAATTCCGAATCGTTCGAAAGGGAGAGCTTCCCCTTCTTGGACGCCCCTGCCTCTAGGTCCGCGGAAGCCCCCCTTTTCTTCTTTCCCCCCTTAAGGGGAGAATTGCTCTCCTCCTCTTCCTCTTCGTCTTCATCTCCCTCATGGGAGGAGAGAACTTTGGTATCTTCGGATGCTATGTCCGAAGTACCTTTACGGCAAAGGCCACTTCTGGCCTCCTTGCCCTTCTTCTTGGCCTTCTTCTCTGGCGCCTGGTACGGTGCCGGAACCAGCATCTTCGTCAGAAGAGGAATAGTTGGGTCTTCGGGCAGCGGAGCCGGACACTGGATCTGCTCCACCTTCTTCGTCCAGCCCTGAAGGATAAGGGAAGGCTTAGCATACTCCTTGGATCTACAAGTTGAGGATATGTTTGGAAATTTGAAAAACATACTAGAGTAGCCGGATGAGCGCAGTCGAGGCCGAGGTCTTCAGTCGTTTCCGGCCATGACTTCTGGGCCTTGAAAAGCAGCTTCCATATGTCTTCGTGCGTTGTGCCAAAGAACCGCTGCAGGGTCCGAGGACTGGTCGGATCAAACTCCCACAAATGGAGAGTCCTGCGTTGGCAGGGGAGAATCCGGTGAAAATGCATCACCTGGATCACGTTGGCAAGACTGGTGTTCTTCTCTATCATGGTCTTGACGCACTTCTGCAGCATCATCACCTCGTCGGATGACGCCCATTCCAGGCCCTTGTTAATCCACGATGCGAGCCGCATTGGAGGACCGGATTTGAACTCCGGAGCGGCGGCCCATGTAGCGTCACGGGGCTCCGTGATGTAGAACCACTCTTGTTGACATCCCTTCACGGTCTCTACGAAGGTCCCCTTTGGCCAGGTGACACTGGGGAGCTTGCTCACCATGGCACCGCCGTACTCCGCGTGTTGACCCTCGACCATTCAGCTCCACGTTAAAAACCTTGAGCCATAGGCTGAAGTGGGGGGAAATGCGAAGGAACGCCTCACATACGACGATGAACCCCGAGATGTTGAGGAAGGAATTCGGGGCTAGATCGTGGAAATCTAGCCCATAATAGAACATGAGCCCGCGGACGAAGGGGTGGAGAGGAAACCCTAGCCCGCGAAGGAAGTGGGGGATGAACACTACCCTCTCATTGGGCTTCGGGTGGGAATGATCTGCTTTTTGGCAGGGAGCCGGTGGGTGATTTCCTGTGACGCCCCCGATTTGACCGTACACTAATCATGCACGCAAATGTGTACGATCAAGATCAGGGACTCACGGGAAGATATCACAACACAACTCTAAAACATAAATAAGTCATACAAGCATCATAATACAAGACAGGGGCCTCGAGGGCTCGAATACAAGTGCTCGATCAGAGACGAGTCAGCGAAAGCAACAATATCAGAGTACCAACATAAGTTAAACAAGTTTATCTTAAGAAGGCTAGCACAAACTGGGATACAGATCGAATGAGGCGCAGGCCTCCTGCCTGGGATCCTCCTAACTACTCCTGATCGTCGTCAGCGGGCTGCACGTAGTAGTAGGCACCTCCAGTGTCGTAGGTGTCGTCGTCGACGGTGGCGTCTGGCTCCTGGACTCCAACATCTGGTTGCGACAACCAGATAGAAAGGAAAAGGGGGAAAAGAGGGAGAGAAGCAACCCTGAGTACTCATCCAAAGTACTCGCAAGCAAGGAGCTATACTACATATGCATGGGAATATGTGTAAAGGGTCATATCAGTGGACTGAACTGCAGAATGCCAGAATAAAAGGGGGGATAGCTAATCCTGTCGAAGACTACGCTTCTGGCCATCTCCATCTTGCAGCATGTAGAAGAGAGTAGATTGAAGTCCTCCAAGTAGCATCGCATAGCATAATCCTACCCGGCGATCCCCTCCTCGTCGCCCTGTTAGAGAGCGATCACCGCGTTGTATCTGGCACTTGTAAGGGTGTATTTTATCCAGTATCCAGTTCTAGTTGTCATAAGGTCAAGGTACAACTTCGGGTCATCCTTTTACCGAGGGACACGGCTATTCGAATAGATAAACTTCCCTGCAGGGGTGCACCACATAACCCAACACGCTCGATCCCATTTGGCTGGACACACTTTTCTGGGCCATGCCCGGCCTCGTAAGATCAACGCGTCGCAGCCCCACCTAAGCACAACAGAGAGGTCAGCACGCCGGTCTAACCCTATGCGCGCAGGGGTCTGGGCCCATCGCCCTATGCACACCTGCACGTTGCGTACGCGGCCGGAAGCAGACCTAGCCTAGTGACGTTCCAGTCCAATCCGGCGCGCGCCACTCAGTCGCTCACGTCAAGAAGGCTTCGGCTGATACCACGACGCCGGGATACCCATAACTACTCCCACGTAGATGGTTAGTGCGTATAGACCAAATGGCCAGACTCAGATCAAATACCAAGATCTCGTTAAGCGTGTTAAGTAACCGCGAACGCCGACCAGGGCCAGGCCCACCTCTCACCTAGGCGGTCTCAACCTGCCCTGTCGCTCCGCCACCAAAGATCCACTTGCGGGTACTCCTACGAGCCGACCCGGCTTTAGTCATCACATGTGTCATGTATATAGTATATAAGTTTATACTCGTGATCACCGCCCAGGTGATCACGGCCCGATAGTATAGCACAACAGACAGACAAGTATGTAGGGCCACTGATGGAAAACTAGCATCCTATACTAAGCATGTAGGATTGCAGGTAAAGGTAACAACAGTAGTAGCAAGGATAGGCTATGCATCAGGATAGGATATCGAAAAGCAGTAACATGCTACACTACTCTAATGCAAGCAGTATAGAGAAGAATAAGCGATATCTGGTGATCAAGGGGGGGGGGCTTGCCTGGTTGCTCTAGCAAGTAGGAGGGGTCGTCAACTCCGTAGTCGAACTGGGCAGCAGCAGTGTCGGTCTCGTAGTCTACCGGAGAGAAGAGGGGGGAAGAAACAGTAAATACAATGCAAACATAAGCATGACGATGCGTGACATGACAATGAACAGTGCGAGGTGTGTTCTAACGCGACAGTAGGTGGTACCGGCGAAGGGGGGGAACATCCGGGAAGTATTCCCGATGTTTCGCGTTTTCGGACAGAGGGACCGGAGGGGGAAAGTTGCTAGTTCGATAGGTTAGGGAGGTGTGGTGGATGAACGGACTGCGTATTCTGATTCGTCTCGTCGTTCTGAGCAACTTTCATGTTGAAAATATTTTAATCCGAGTTACGGATTAAAAGATATGATTTTCTAAAGATTCTATTAATTTCTGGAATTTAATTAATTATTTAATTTAATTCGAATGACATCAGCATGATGTCATGCTGACATCAGCAGTCAACAGGGGTTGACTAAGTCAAACTGACATGTGGGTCCAGTGGGACCCACCTGTCATTCACTGTTTAGGTTAATTAGGGTTTAGCTAAATAATTATTATTTAATTAAATTAATTATCTAATTAGATTAATTTAAACAGGATTAATTAACTTAATTAATTTAGTTAATTAATTAATTAATTAATTGAAATTATTTTTATTGTTATTTTCTTTATTAATTAATTTATTCTTATTATTATTATTAATTTATTTTATTTATATTTTGTTTTATTTTTCATTATATTTTAAAAAAAACCGTTCTGGGGCGCTGGGGCCCGTTTGTCATTGGGCCAGGGGGTCGGGCCCAGTGGCCAGTGGCTCAGGTGGGGCGAGGCCCACCTGGCAGTGGCCCAGAGGGGCGAGGCCCACTAGGCAGTGGCCCAGGGGCACTGCGGCTACGGGCGCGGGGTGTGGGCGTGGGCGCTGGCGGCCACGGCGGGGCACGGCGCCGGCCATGGCCGGAGCGGGGCGAGGCCGCGGTGGTGCGGGGCCAGCCGCCGGAGGTGGTGCAGAGGGGCGAGGTCACCGCGGCGACGGGGCGGAGATCGGCGGAGGGGGGGAACGACGGCGATGGCCGTGCGGGCGCGCGTCGGTGCGGTCGGGCGTGGGGAAGAAGCAGCGAGGGGGGGGGGCGCGGTCGAGGCCATGGGCCTGCTCGCGACGGCGAGGTTAGCGCGACGACGAGGGGGGGCAGGCGGGGCGTGGCCGACGCGGGCGCGCGGTCGGGGCGCGCGCGGGCGAAGGCCGGGCGGGCGCGCGGGCGTGGCCAGGCGCGGCGGGGGCGCGTTTGGGCGCGCCGGAGCGCGAGCGGGGCGGCGGTGACCGAGGGGAGAGGGGGCGAGGGAGAGAGAGGAGGGGCGAGGCGCGGCGGTGCTCACTGTGGCCGTAGGGGGTCTGGCAGCGGGGCGCGGGGAGGGTGACGGGGACGACGGGCGAGGCGGAGAAGGGGGAAGCAGGCCGGCGGGGGCATGCTCCGGCGAGGACGAGGCGGCGCGGGGTCGAGCGCGACGGCGACGGCCTCCTCCTCGATCCAGATCGGGGAGGCAGGGGAGATATTTCGGGGGGGAAGTGGGGGTGGCTGCCGGTGGGGGTGAGGGGATAAGGTAGGCCAGACGGGCCAGGGTGGAGCTGGGCCTTTCGGCCGGGGGGGGGGGGGGCTGGTGCTGGCCGGCTGGGCCTTGGGTTGGCCCGGTTGGGCCAGGTCCAGTGGGGGGGCTTTTGTTTTTATTTTTTGTTTTCTGTTTTGTTTTGCATTTTCTTTTATTTATTTTCTTTCACCCTTTAATCCATTTTAAAATACTTAGGCATTTTCTAAAAAGGAGTTTTCTCCACAATAATTACCAGTGTATTATTTGGCACCCACCGAACATATTTGTTTAAAATTTTGAAAACTTTTATTTTCCATCTTAAATTTAATTGAAGTTTGAATTAGGAGTTTGAAAAGAAATGTGATTCCAATGTGATCAAGCCCTGTTTAGCAACATGATTAGCTTAATCACAGAGAGTTACTGTAGCATGATCCTCGGGGTGTTACAAATCTCCTCCACTACAAGAAATCTCGTCCCGAGATTTAGGAGGTAGAAGGAAACAGTGCGGGGTATTCTTCGCGCAGACGATCCTCTCGTTCCCAAGTGGCCTCATCTTCAGAATGGTGCGACCACTGGACTTTGAGAAACTTGATCGCCTTCTGACGTGTGCGGCATTCAGCTTGGTCGAGAATGCGGACCGGATGCTCCTTATAGGAGAGGTCTTGCTGCAATTCGAGCACTTCATGATCCACAACTCGGATTGGGTCCTTGAAGCAACGGCGGAGCTGTGACACATGAAACACATCGTGAACCTGAGAAAGGTTCAGCGGTAGCTCCAGTTGGTATGCCACTTTTCCACGCCTTTCGAGAATAGTGAATGGGCCAATATAGCGAGGAGCTAGTTTTCCCTTGATTCCGAAGCGGTGAGCACCCTTCATAGGTGTGACTCGAAGATAAGCCTTTTCGCCAGGTTGATAGACCATGTCTTTATGATGACGGTCATACTGACTCTTCTGACGTGACTGAGCAGTCTTGAGATTCTCACGGATAATGCGGACTTGTTCTTCGGCATCTTGGATAATATCTGGACCAAAGAGTGGACGTTCCCCAGTTTCTGACCAGTTCAGAGGGGTTCGGCACTTTCGTCCATATAACACTTCGAAGGGGGCCATCTTCAGACTAGCTTGATAGCTATTATTATAAGAGAACTCAGCATACGGGAGAGATTCCTCCCATTTCTTGCCGAAGGAAATAACACAAGCTCGAAGCATATCTTCGAGAACTTGGTTGACGCGTTCAACTTGCCCTTGCGATTGAGGATGAAACGCAGTACTGAATGACAGATGAGTTCCCATAGCTTCTTGGAAACTTGCCCAGAATCTTGAAGTGAATAAGCTGCCACGGTCTGAGCTGATAACCAATGGAATACCGTGGAGTGAAACAATCCTGGACATATAGAGCGTTGCCAACTGACTAGCAGTGATCGTTTCTTTGACCGCCAGAAAATGTGCCACTTTAGAAAGCCGGTCAATGACGACAAGAATAGCATCATTACCTTCTGTGACTTGGGAAATCCAGTGACGAAGTCCATCTCAACATGGTCCCATTTCCATTCAGGAATAGAGATAGGTTGCAGAGTTCCAGCAGGCCTTTGATGTTCTGCTTTGATACGACGGCAAACGTCACACTCAGCAACATAACGAGCAATGTCATGCTTCATATTAGACCACCAGAATCTCTGACGGATGTCTTGGTACGTCTTTGTACTACCAGGATGGATACATAGAGGCGTATCATGAGCTTCTTTCATAACTTCCTGTGTCATATCCAGGTTTTTCTCTGCACATGGCACCACTAGGCGGCCCTTGAAGTATAGGGTGCCATCTTCAGCAATGGTGAAGAATGAGGGCTTTCCTTCTGCGAGGTAGCGCTTAATCTTGTGGGCTTCAGAGTCATACCTCTGTAGCCTTTTGATGCTATCCACGAGATCTGGTTTAGCAACTAGGGTATTGAGGGAACCCTGGGTAACAACGTGGAGGTTCACCTTGCCAAACTCCTTAGGAGGGGGAGCGAGTGCACCCGGAGGAACAATATGGAGGTTCAGCTTCCTGAATTCCTCAACAAGCGAGGGCTGAACTTTATGAACCTGGAGGTGGTTGCAGTAAGACTTGCGGCTCAAGGCATCAGCCATTACATTAGCCTTGCCTGGTGTATTGGAAATACCCAAGTCAAAGTCTGCAACAAGCTCCATCCATCTCTGCTGACGGAGGTTCAGATCTGGCTGAGTAAACAGATACTTCAGACTTTGGTGGTCAGTGAAGATCTCGCAACGGTTACCGAGAAGGTAATGTCGCCACTGCTTCAGCGCATGAATGACAGCAGCTAGTTCGAGGTCGTGAACTGGGTAGTTCTCTTCGTGAGGGCGCAATTGCCGAGAGGCATAAGCAATCACTTTGCGGTCTTGCATTAGGACACAGCCTAATCCTTGACGGGAAGCGTCGCAGTAAATGACGAAGTCCTTAGTATCAGGTGGAGCTAGAACTGGGGCAGAAGTCAACTTGTCTTTGAGTGCCTGGAAACTTTCCTGACATTTGTCTGTCCATTGGAACTTGACACCCTTATGCAACAGGTTAGTCAGAGGCCTGGCGATCTTAGAGAAGTTCTCGAAGAATCGACGACAATAGCTGGCGAGACCGAGAAAACTTCTGACTTGCTTAACGTTCTTAGGAGGAGTCCAATCAAGAATAGCCTGAACTCGCTCGGGGTTGACGGCAATACCATCCTTAGAGATGACATGCCCAAGATAGGTTACTTCCGGTAGCCAGAATTCACATTTGGAGAACTTGGCATATAGTTGATGCTCTCGTAGCTTTCCCAGCACAAGTCGAAGATGTTCAGCATGTTCTTCTTCGTTCTTGGAAAATACTAGGATATCATCCAGATAAACCACGACGAACTTGTTGAGGTAATCCATGAATATATAGTTCATCAGACGAGAGAAGGTGGCTGGAGCATTGGTTAAACCGAAAGACATGACGGTGTACTCGTATGAACCATAGCGAGTCACGAAGGCGGTCTTTGGGATATCCTCTTCGCGAACACGGATCTAGTGGTAACCCAACCTCAAGTCGAGCTTAGAGAATACTGATGAACCCGCCAGTTGATCATACAGATCATTGATCCGAGGAAGAGGGTATTTATTCTGAATGGTAGCTTGGTTTATAGGACGGTAGTCTTGAACTAACCGGTTTGTCCCATCCTTCTTCTTGACAAAGAGAGAAGGTGCTCCCCAAGGAGAGCAACTTGGGCGAATGAATCCTTTGCGAAGAGATTTGTCGATTTCCTCCTTAAGCTCAAGGAGTTCATGTGGCGGCATTTTGTAGGGTCGCTTGGCTATAGGAGTGGTGCCTGGTTTCAAGTCGATGATGAATTCGACAGCTCTAGCAGGGGGAATCCCTGGAAGTTTTTCAGGAAAGACGTCGAGGAATTCACGCACAACGGGAATGTTTTCAATGCCCTCAAGTGGTGCAGCGTTCAATGCATAGAGCCTTGCCTCGGCATTTTGCACTAGATGGGCTTGGTAAGTAACTATCTCATCTGAAGGGTGTAGCAGATGGACGGTCTTAGTGGCGCAAACTATAGAAGCAGTATGCGCTTTCAACCAATCCATACCCAAAATGAGGTCGATGTTAGACGACTTCAGGATAATGGGAGAGGCATAGAATTCCAGCCCTTCGATTTCCACGGGGACATCGATGCCAACCAAGGAGGTTTGACACTGTCCCACGGGGGTTTTGACCAGTACCGAAGTGTTCATCTCCTCACATTTAACGTCGTGCTTGTATGCAAAATCTTCTGACATGAATGAATGCGATGCACCTGTATCAAATAAAACGGATGCCGGTACTGAATTTACGAGGAGTGTACCCATCACAGTAGCAGGCTGGTCTTGAGCTTCGTTGAGATCAACGTGGTTGGCATGAGCACGACCATAAGACTTAGCATTGTTGTTGCGGGGCTGATTGTTACCACGGCCAGTTGCTGGAAGGGCCAGTTGATTCTGGTTCTGGTTGCATTCTTTAGCACGGTGTCCTGGTTGACCACACCTGAAGCACAAGCCATTATTCGGAGTGGGAACAGGAGCTTGGGATGGTGGAGCTGGAAGTCTTGACTGCCTAGATGGTGGTGGAGGCAGACGAGGTGCAGCATAGGTCTGCCTTGGGGAAGATGCATTTGGACGGTACATGCTGTTCGGGATCCATATCTTACGCTTCTGTGCGGGCGAGCCCGAAGATGAGCCCGTGTCACGGTTGCGCCTGTGAGAGCTCTGGTATTCCTGCAGACCTATTTCGACATTGATGGCCTTGTTCACCAAGGTGGCGAAATCAGCAAAGTCATGCACTAGAAGTGCGAGCTTGATGTCAGCTTGAAGGCCATCACGGAACTTCTCCTGTCTGCGTGCATCAGTTGCAATGTCTTTTCAGCATAGCGAGACAAGTCCAGAAACTCCCGCTGATAAGCTTCGACAGTTTTGTTGCCTTGGGTGAGGTTGCGGAACTCACGCTTCTTCCGGTCCATGACTCCTTGAGGAATGAAGCGGGCACGGAAAGCAGCTTGGAAGTCTGGCCATGTGATGATTGTTCCAGCTGTCAGAGTACGCCTGTGGCTGTCCCACCATTGAGCTGCGGGTCCCTTCAAGAAGAAGGAAGCAAAGGTGACATAGCTGGCAGGGGCTACATCAGCAGACTCCATCTCATAGGTGATGTCACGGAGCCAGTCATCAGCATCCAGAGGCTGAGTTGAGCTGCGGTAGATGGTTGGGTTGAGGCGTATGAAATCTTGAAGAGTCACTTGGGCTGGCTGCTGGTTCATATTGGGGCGAGGAAACTGAGCCATCATATTTTCCATGAACTGGCGGTTCAGTTCAAACTGTTGGATCATACCAGCCATGTACTCAGGTGGTGGTGGGGCATCGCCACCACGACCACGACCACCTGGTCTAACCATCCGTCTAATATATAACAGGGGTAGTTCAGCATTGAGAAATTTGCAATGACAAGAATCATTCATGATGAAATATGCATAACGAGAGGAGCACGATAGCTACTACATAGTAGTCGGCATAACTTACAAAAGGGGTCATGCATAGAGTTCAGTACATAGACTAAAACATCATAGGCGGCACACAGGCTCGCGGCGAATGCATCTAACACTACAAGCAAGCCTACATCAGTCCCAAGAGGTACTGTGGAGGTAATCGTAGCCCGACAGCTGGTAGTGAGGCAACGGATAGCCCTCCACGTCAGCAGACTGGGGGCCGCGGATACTCAGGTGTAGAGCCCGACGCTCAGGTGGCAGAAGAGGACCAAGTGCGGGAGAGTAGCCTCCCACCTCTGGCCAACCGACACCGTGGGGCATCACGGTCCTGGCTGGGTAGATCGCAGTACGCGGTACCTGTCCAGATCGGACAAAGGGGTGCAGCAGCGTCAAGGCACGGTAAAGGTGCTGACGGGTGGTGTACATCTCGTGGCGAAGAGCTCGGTTAGCTCGATCCAGCCCATCAGCATGCAGAACCAGGTTCTGATGGTAGAAGGGCTCTCGGGTGACAGTGGAGTAGGCAGCAGTATAGTATCCCTCCGCACCAACATCAGATGCGATAGCAATGTGCCTGAAAGGGGAGGTGTCCAACTCCCGATACTCTCCACGAAGACGTGTCAGAGCAGCATAGGCAGCATCGTGGACAGCCATATCGATGGTCACACCAACACCATGTGCGGTGTGCAGCACAGTAGTGGAGTCATACTCCCGCGAGTAGAGGTGGACGATGGCACGGTACTGCTCTTGGTTAAAGTCCTGGTACTCCTTGTAGACGGTGTACTCAGGGTGCCAGCGATAACCCAGATAGGTCATCATATCAGCTAGCACAACAGGTGATCCCGAGGCACCAATGGCCGTCGTGTGGCGAACGACCTGCCTCGTGGGTTCCATCTGAAAGCAAAGACGTTTCAAAGGAGTCAAATGACAGTGTGTGAATTGTTCAAAATACTATTCTAAGAAACAACTATGGCTTATCCAACTTTGGGGTGAATGCGGTCACGGGATCCTAGTGTTAGAGTTAGTAAATTCGTTTAACCCGAGTAGAAGAGAGTTTAGAGTCCCAGAGTAAAGGTCGAGGAGTAAAATATCCTAGTACCACCCAATGGCGACGTGGGCCTGTAAGACACACAGCCATGTTAGTAAAAGTTTTGTAATGTCTAGACTCGACTTCGGCCAAGGAGTGTGGAAAGGGGGATTCCTACAGGCAGTCGGCTCTGATACCAACTTGTGACGCCCCCGATTTGACCGTACACTAATCATGCACGCAAATGTGTACGATCAAGATCAGGGACTCACGGGAAGATATCACAACACAACTCTAAAACATAAATAAGTCATACAAGCATCATAATACAAGCCAGGGGCCTCGAGGGCTCGAATACAAGTGCTCGATCAGAGACGAGTCAGCGGAAGCAACAATATCAGAGTACCGACATAAGTTAAACAAGTTTGTCTTAAGAAGGCTAGCACAAACTGGGATACAGATCGAACGAGGCGCAGGCCTCCTGCCTGGGATCCTCCTAACTACTCCTGATCGTCGTCAGCGGGCTGCACGTAGTAGTAGGCACCTCCAGTGTCGTAGGTGTCGTCGTCGACGGTGGCGTCTGGCTCCTGGACTCCAACATCTGGTTGCGACAACCAGATAGAAAGGAAAAGGGGGAAAAGAGGGAGAGAAGCAACCGTGAGTACTCATCCAAAGTACTCGCAAGCAAGGAGCTATACTACATATGCATGGGAATATGTGTAAAGGGGCATATCAGTGGACTGAACTGCAGAATGCCAGAATAAAAGGGGGGATAGCTAATCCTGTCGAAGACTACGCTTCTGGCCATCTCCATCTTGCAGCATGTAGAAGAGAGTAGATTGAAGTCCTCCAAGTAGCATCGCATAGCATAATCCTACCCGGCGATCCCCTCCTGGTCGCCCTGTTAGAGAGCGATCACCGGGTTGTATTTGGCACTTGTAAGGGTGTATTTTATCCAGTATCCAGTTCTAGTTGTCATAAGGTCAAGGTACAACTCCGGGTCGTCCTTTTACTGAGGGACACGGCTATTCGAATAGATAAACTTCCCTCCAGGGGTGCACCACATAACCCAACACGCTCGATCCCATTTGGCTGGACACACTTTTCTGGGCCATGCCCGGCCTCGTAAGATCAACGCGTCGCAGCCCCACCTAAGCACAACAGAGAGGTCAGCACGCCGGTCTAACCCTATGCGCGCAGGGGTCTGGGCCCATCGCCCTATGCACACCTGCACGTTGCGTACGCGGCCGGAAGCAGACCTAGCCTAGTGACGTTCCAGTCCAATCCGGCGCGCGCCACTCAGTCGCTGACGTCAAGAAGGCTTCGGCTAATACCACGACGCCGGGATACCCATAACTACTCCCACGTAGATGGTTAGTGCGTATAGACCAAATGGCCAGACTCAGATCAAATACCAAGATCTCGTTAAGCGTGTTAAGTAACCGCGAACGCCGACCATGGCCAGGCCCACCTCTCACCTAGGCGGTCTCAACCTGCCCTGTCGCTCCGCCACCAAAGATCCACTTGCGGGTACTCCTACGAGCCGACCCGGCTTTAGTCATCACATGTGTCATGTATATAGTATATAAGTTTATACTCGTGATCACCGCCCAGGTGATCACGACCCGATAGTATAGCACAGCAGACGGACAAGTATGTAGGGCCACTGATGGAAAACTAGCATCCTATACTAAGCATGTAGGATTGCAGGTAAAGGTAACAACAGTAGTAGCAAGGATAGGCTATGCATCAGGATAGGATATCGAAAAGCAGTAACATGCTACACTACTCTAATGCAAGCAGTATAGAGAAGAATAGGCGATATCTGGTGATCAAGGGGGGCTTGCCTGGTTGCTCTGGCAAGTAGGAGGGGTCGTCAACTCCGTAGTCGAACTGGGCAGCAGCAGTGTCGGTCTCGTAGTCTACCGGAGAGAAGAGGGGGAAGAAACAGTAAATACAATGCAAACATAAGCAAGACGATGCGTGACATGACAATGAACAGTGCGAGGTGTGTTCTAACGCGACAGTAGGTGGTACCGGCGAAGGGGGGGAACATCCGGGAAGTATTCCCGATGTTTCGCGTTTTCGGACAAAGGGACCGGAGGGGGAAAGTTGCTAGTTCAATAGGTTAGGGAGGTGTGGTGGATGAACGGACTGCGTATTCTGATTCGTCTCGTCGTTCTGAGCAACTTTCATGTTGAAAATATTTTAATCCGAGTTACGGATTAAAAGATATGATTTTCTAAAGATTCTATTAATTTCTGGAATTTAATTAATTATTTAATTTAATTCGAAATTTGGATTTATGACATCAGCATGATGTCATGCTGATATCAGCAGTCAACAGGGGTTGACTAAGTCAAACTGACATGTGGGTCCAGTGGGACCCACCTGTCATTCACTGTTTAGATTAATTAGGGTTTAGCTAAATAATTATTATTTAATTAAATTAATTATCTAATTAGATTAATTTAAACAGGATTAATTAACTTAATTAATTTAGTTAATTAATTAATTAAAATTATTTTTATTTTTATTTTCTTTATTAATTAATTTATTCTTATTATTATTATTATTAATTTATTTTATTTATATTTTGTTTTATTTTTTATTATATATTTTTTTATACCGTTCTGGTGCGCTGGGGCCCATTTGTCATTGGGCCAGGGGGTCGGGCCCAGTGGCCAGTGGCTCAGGTGGGGCGAGGCCCACCTGGCAGTGGCCCAGAGGGGCGAGGCCCACTAGGCAGTGGCCCAGGGGGCACTGCGGCTACGGGCGCGGGGTGTGGGCGTGGGCGCTGGCGGCCACGGCGGGGCACGGCGCCGGCCATGGCCGGAGCGGGGCGAGGCCGCGGTGGTGCGGGGCCAGCCGCCGGAGGTGGTGCAGAGGGGCGAGGTCACCGCGGCGACGGGGCGGAGATCGGCGGAGGGGGGGCAAACGACGGCGATGGCCGTGCGGGCGCGCGTCGGTGCGGTCGGGCGTGGGGAAGAAGCAGCGAGGGGGGCGCGGTCGAGGCCATGGGCCTGCTCGCGACGGCGAGGTTAGCGCGACGACGAGGGGGGCAGGCGGGGTGTGGCCGACGCGGGCGCGCGGTCGGGCGTGGCCAGGCGCGGCGGGGGCGCGTTTGGGCGCGCCGGAGCGCGAGCGGGGCGGCGGTGACCGAGGGGAGAGGGGGCGAGGGAGAGAGAGGAGGGGCGAGGCGCGGCGGTGCTCACTGTGGCCGTAGGGGGTCTGGCAGCGGGGCGCGGGGAGGGTGACGGGGACGACGGGCGAGGCGGAGAAGGGGGAAGCAGGCCGGCGGGGGCGTGCTCCGGCGAGGACGAGGCGGCGTGGGGTCGAGCGCGACGGCGACGGCCTCCTCCTCGATCCAGATCGGGGAGGCAGGGGAGATATTTCGGGGGGGAAGTGGGGGTGGCTGCCGGTGGGGGTGAGGGGATAAGGTAGGCCAGACGGGCCAGGGTGGAGCTGGGCCTTTCGGCCGGGGGGGGGGGGGGCTGGTGCTGGCCGGCTGGGCCTGGGGTTGGCCCGGTTGGGCCAGGTCCAGTGGGGGGCTTTTGTTTTTATTTTTTATTTTTTCTGTTTTGTTTTGCATTTTCTTTTATTTATTTTCTTTCACCCTTTAATCCATTTTAAAATACTTAGGCATTTTCTAAAAAGGAGTTTTCTCCACAATAATTACCAGTGTATTATTTGGCACCCGCCGAACATTTTTGTTTAAAATTTTGAAAACTTTTATTTTCCATCTTAAATTTAATTGAAGTTTGAATTAGGAGTTTGAAAAGAAATGTGATTCCACAGAGAGTTACTGTAGCATGATCCTCGGGGTGTTACATTTCCTTGGCTAAATACCTTGCTTCCCGGAGTTCCTTGATGTTCCCCTCCGTGACGGAGGAGGCCATCCACTTGCCCTGCGCTCCAGATCCGGACATGGCTGGAGTGTTTGTTGGGGACGGAAGGGATTGAAACTTGGGTGCTGGAGCTCGAGGGTAGATGGGCTGAGGAGGAAGAAGGTGTGGGGGGTAAAAAGATGGATTCTCATTGATAACCCACAAGTATAGGGGATCGCAACAGTTTTCGAGGATAGAGTATTCAACCCAAATTTATTGATTCGACACAAGGGGAGCCAAAGAATATTCTCAAGTTAGCAGTTGATTTGTCAATTCAACCACACCTGGATAACTTAGTATCTGCAGCAAAGTATTTAGTAGCAAAGTAATATGATAGTAGTGGTAACGGTAACAAAAGTAACGGTAGCAAAAGTAATATTTTTGGTGTTTTGTAGTGATTGTAACAGTAGCAACGGAAAAGTAAATAAGCGAAGAACAATATATGAAAAGCTCGTAGGCATTGGATCGGTGATGGAGAATTATGCCGGATGCGGTTCATCATGTAACAGTCATAACATAGGGTGACACGGAACTAGCTCCAATTCATCAATGTAATGTAGGCATGTATTCCGAATATAGTCATACGTGCTTATGGAAAAGAACTTGCATGACATCTTTTGTCCTACCTTCCCGTGGTAGCGGGGTCCTAATGGAAACTAAGGGATATTAAGGCCTCCTTTTAATAGAGTACCGGACCAAAGCATTAACACATAGTGAATACATGAACTCCTCAATCTACGGTCATCACCGGGAGTGGTCCCGATTATTGTCACTTCGGGGTTGCCGGATCATAACACATAGTAGGTGACTATAGACTTGCAAGATAGGATCAAGAACTCACATATATTCATGAAAACATAATAGGTTCAGATCTGAAATCATGGCACTCAGGCCCTAGTGACAAGCATTAAGCATAGCAAAGTCATAGCAACATCAATCTCAGAACATAGTTGATACTAGGGATCAAACCCTAACAAAACTAACTCGATTACATGATAGATCTCATCCAACCCATCACCGTCCAGCAAGCCTATGATGGAATTACTCACGCACGGCGGTGAGCATCATGAAATTGGTGATGGAGGATGGTTGATGATGACGACGGCGACGAATCCCCCTCTCCGGAGCCCCGAACGGACTCCAGATCAGCCCTCCCGAGAGGTTTTAGGGCTTGGCGGCGGCTCTGTATCGTGACACGCGATGAATCCTTCTCCTTGATTTTTTCTCCCTGAAAGTGAATATATGGAGTTGGAGTTGAGGTCGGTGGAGCGTCAGGGGGCCCACGAGGTAGGGGGCGCGCCCTCCACCCTCGTGGATAGGGTGTGGGCCCCCTGGCATGGATTTTTCTTCCGGTATTTTTCTTATTTTCCAAATAGATGTTCCGTGGAGTTTCAGGTCATTCCGAGAACTTTTGTTTCTGCACATAAATAACACCATGGAAAGTCTGCTGAAAACAGCGTCAGTCCGGGTTAGTTCCATTCAAATCATGCAAGTTAGAGTCCAAAACAAGGGCAAAAGTGTTTGGAAAAGTAGATACGACGGAGACGTATCAATTCCCCCAAGCTTAAACCTTTGCTTGTCCTCAAGCAATTCAGTTGATAAACTGAAAGTGATAAAGAAAAACTTTTACAAACTCTGTTTACTCTTGTTGTAGTAATATGTAAAGCCAGCATTCAAGTTTTCAGCAAAGATTATGACTAACCACATTTGCAATAACCCTTAAGTCTCATGTTTACCCATAGCAATGGCAAAATCAACTAGCGAGCGATAATAATAAATCTCGGATGACAACACTTTCTCAAAACAATCATGATATGATATAACAGGATGGTATCTCGCTAGCCCTTTCCGAGACCGCAAAACATAAATGCAGAGCACCTTTAAAGATCAAGGACTAACTAGACATTGTAATTCGTGGTAAAAGAGATCCAATCATAGTCATACCCAATATAAATTAATAGTAATGGATGCAAATGACAGCTGCGCTCTTCAGCTAGTGCTTTTTAATAAGAGGGTGATGACTCAACATAAAAGTAAATAGATAGGCCCTTCGCAGAGGGATGCAGGGATTTGTAGAGGTGCCAGAGCTCGGTTTTGAAATAGAGATAAATAATATTTTGAGCGGCATACTTTCATTGTCAACATAACAACCAAGAGATGGCGATATCTTCCATGCTACACACATTATAGGCGGTTCCCAAACAGAATGGTAAAGTTTATACTCCCCCTCCACCAACAAGCATCAATCCATGGCTTGCTCGAAACAACGAGTGCCTCCAACTAGCAACAGTCCCAGGGGGAGTTTTGTTTGCAATTATTTTGATTTAGTTTGCATAAAGCATGGGACTGGGCATCCCGGTGACCAGCCATTTTCTCGCGAGTGAGGAGCGGAGTCCACTCCTCTTGAGAATAACCCGCCTAGCATGGAAGATAAGGGCAGCCCTAGTTGATACATGAGCTATTCGAGCATACAAAACAGAATGTTTATTTGAAGGTTTAGAGTTTGGCACATACAAATTTACTTGGAACGGTAGGTAAATACCGCATATAGGAAGGTATAGTGGACTCATATGGAATAACTATGGGGTTTAAGGGATTGGATGCACAAGCAGTATTCCCGCTTAGTACAAGTGAAGGCTAGCAAAAGGCTGGGAAGCGACCAACTAGAGAGCGACATCAGTCATGAACATGCATTAAAATTAATAAACATTGAGTGCAAGCATGGGTAGGATATAATCCACCATGAACATAAATATCGTGAAGGCTATGTTGATTTGTTTCAACTACATGTGTGAACATGTGCCAAGTCGAGTCACTTAAATCATTCAAAGGAGGATACCACCCCACTATACCACATCACAACCATTTTAATAGCATGTTGGCACGCAAGGTAAACCATTATAACTCGTAGCTAATCAAGCATGGCATAAGCAACTATGATCTCTAATTGTTATTGCAAACATGTTTATTCATAAGAGGCTGAATCAGGAACGATGAACCAACAATATTTACAAAAACAAGAGAGGTCGAGTTCATACCAGCTTCTCTCATCTCAGTCAGTCCATCATATATCGTCATAATTGCCTTTCACTTGCACGACCGAACGATATAAAAATAATAAGAGTGCACGTGCATTGGACTAAGCTGGAATCTGCGAGCATTCAATAAACAGGAGAAGACAAGGCAATATGGGCTCTTGGTTAAATCAACAATAATGCATATAAGAGCCACTTCAACAATTTAATTATGGTCTTCTCCTATCAACCCCCAAAGAAAAGAAAAGAAATAAAACTATTTACACGGGAAAGCTCCCAACAAGCAAAAGAAGAACGGGAAATCTTTTTGGGTTTTATTTTTAATTACTACTACTACAACAAGAAAGATAAACTAACTAAAAGCTACAACTATTTTTTTTTGGTTTTTCTTAAGGTTTAACAAACACACAAGAAGAAAGCAAGAAAATGAAAATAAACTAGCATGGATATTACAGTGAAAAAGTATGAGCACCGACATCTAGTAATGAGTGTGTGAACATAAATGTAATGTCGGTGGGAAATACGTACTCCCCCAAGCTTAGGCTTTTGGCCTAAGTTGGTTCATTGCCACGGATGGCCTAGCAGATATCCATAATTGTAGGCAGTTATTGCCTCCTGAGCTGTAGCGTGGCGGTGAGCTGACTCCGCCCTCCTCTCGTACTCACCTGCCTCCTCTCTGGTAATAACATATCTTCCTTTTGCCTGATAATCAAAGAAGGCAGGAGCAGGGAGAGTAATATGGACAGCACGACGTTTGTCAAAGATTAAGCGATACCGGAGAGGTGATTCATTCCTCTCGATAAACTGGTGGTGGACCATAGCATTATAGTCTAAATAAGTAGGAGGCAACTCAATATCATCCTCATGAATGTCCACACCAAGAAAATTAGCTAAGCGGGTTGCATAAATTCCTCCAAAGAAATCTCCATTAAATCTATTATGATGCAACCTACGTGCAACAATGGCTCCCAAGTTACAAGTTTTGTCTCCTAACACAGCACTCCTAAGAATACTGAGATCAGGGACACACATGTGACATGCTTCATCTTTACCATTTATGCACCTACCTATGAAGAGAGCAAAATAATGTATAGCAGGGAATGAATGCTCCCTATGGTAGCTTGTGCTATATCTCTAGATTCCCCCATAGTTATACTAGCAAGAAAATTTCTAAATTCAGATTTGCGAGGTTCACTAGCACTACCCCATTGTGGAAGTTTGCAAGCGGTGGTAAAATCCTCTAAGTCCATAGTATAAGATTTTTCATAGAGATCAAACAGGACAGTTGGAGAATTACGTGAAGATGAAAATTCAAACCTCCTCACAAATGAACTAGTGAGATAGTGGTATTGGCGGCACTTCTCTGCCTCGAAGCTCACAAGATCAGCGTTACGCAAATATGCGTTAAATTCTTCCTTGATTCCCGCTCGATCCATAAAGTTTTCTGAAGGCCATTCACAAGGCCGCACTGGAGCGTCCCTGGGTGGCTCATCGTCAGCATCACGCATTGCAAGCCTGGGTCCTTGCTTCCTGGAAGAACCACCTTGGAACATTTTCCTAAGCATATTTCTTTCTCTGAAAAATTTCTGAAATTTTTAGTAACTTCAAACAAAAGTGAACCAAGCTCAATAAAATTGATAGCTACTACTCCTACAAGTGCCTAGAGCCCATATCAAGCATTAGAACTACTTGGAACCATATAAATTTGACATGCAAGCTCAAGAAAATGGTCACCTAGGCAGCACAAAATTGCAATGAATAAAGCACAAGAACAAAAACTAATTGGACCAATGGAGTCACATACCAAGGAACAATCTCCCCAAGCAGTTTTGTGAGAAGTGCTTTGAGCAAGGAGGTCGAAGATCGCAGCAAAATGAGCTAGAACTCGTGCTTGAGCTGGATGGTGTTTTTTTGGGAGGAAGAAGAAGTGTGTGGGTGCAGGAATAAGTGGAGGGGAGCCATTGTGGGCCCACGAGGCAGGGGGCGCGCCTAGGGGGGTAGGGCGCGCCCTCCACCCTCGTGGCCAGGTGCTTGCCCCTCCTGCTGTGTTCTCAGTGCGAGATATTCTCAAAAATTCTAGAGAAAATCATATTCCATTTTGAGGGCATTTGGAGAACTTTTATTTTTGGGGTATTTTTATATTGCACAGATAAATCAGGAAATAGACAGAAAAATACTATTTTTACTTTATTTCAACTAAATAACAGAAAGTAGAGAGAGGGTACAGGAGGTTGTGCCTTCTAGTTTCATCCATCTCATGCTCATCAAAAGGAATCCACTAACAAGGTTGATCAAGTCTTGTTAACAAACTCATTCTGAATAACATGGAACCGGAGAAATCTCGAATAACACTATGTTACCTCAACGGGGATATGGACATCCCCAATAATAAGAATATCATATTTCTTCTTGACAGTAGGAAGAGGAAATTGAAAACCTCCAAAAATAATCGATGGAATTTTTCCAATAGAATTTATACTATGAACTTGAGGTTGTTTCCTCGGAAAGTGTACCATATGCTCATTGCCATTAACGTGAAAAGTGACATTGCCTTTGTTGCAATCAATAACAGCCCCTGCAGTATTCAAAAAAGGTCTTCCAAGAATAATAGACATACTATCGTCCACGGGAATATCAAGAATAACAAAGTCCGTTAAAATAGTAACGTTTGCAACCACAATAGGCACATCCTCACAAATACCGACAGGTATAGAAGTTGATTTATCAGCCATTTGCAAAGATATTTCAGTAGGTGTCAACTTATTCAAATCAAGTCTACGATATAAAGAGAGAGGCATAACACTAACACCGGCTCCAAGATCACATAAAGCAGTTTTAACATAGTTTCTTTTAATGAAGCATGGTATAGTAGGTACTCCTGGATCTCCAAGTTTCTTAGGTATTCCACCCTTAAAAGTATAATTAGCAAGCATGGTGGAAATTTCAGCTTCCGGTATCTTTTTTTTATTAGTAACAATTTCTTTCATATACTTAGAATAAGGATTCATTTTGAGCATATCAGTTAATCGCATACGCAAAAAGATAGGTCTAATCATTTCAGCAAAGCGCTCAAAATCCTCATCATCCTTTTTCTTGGATGGTTTGGGAGGAAAAGGCATGGATTTCTGAACCCAAGGTTCTCTTTCTTTACCATGTTTCCTAGCAACAAAGTCTCTCTTATCATAATGTTGATTCTTTGATTGTGGGTTATCAACATCAACAGCAGGTTCAATTTCTACATCATTATCATTACTAGGTTGAGCATCATCATTAGCATTTTCATTAGGTTCATGTTCATTACCAGATTGTGTTTCAGCATCAGAAATAGATATATCATTTGGATTCTCAGGTGGTTCAGCAATAGGTTCACTAGAAGCATGCAAAGTCCTATCATTTTTCTTTTTGTTCTTTTTAGAAGAACTAGGTGCATCAATATTATTTCTCTGAGAATCTTGCTCAATTCTCTTGGGGTGGCCTTCAGGATACAAAGGTTCCTGAGTCATCTTACCAGTTCTAGTAGCCACTCTAACAGCATAATCATTTTTCTTACTATTCATTTCATTGAGCAAATCATTTTGAGCTTTAAGTACTTGTTCTACTTGAGTGGTAACCATAGAAGCATGTTTAGTAATGAGTTTAAGTTCACCTTTAACATTAGCCATGTAATTACTCAAGTGCTCAAGCGTATCGGAATTGTATTTCAATTGTCTACCAAAATAAGCATTGAAGTTTTCTTGTTTGACAATAAAATTATCAAACTCTTCTAAGCATTGTCTAGCAGACTTATAGTGAGGAATATCACCTTCATCAAATCTATAGAGAGAATTTAACTTTACTACCTGTGTTGGGTTATCAAGACCATGAGTTTCTTCAATAGGTGGTGGTTTAAGATCATATGTTTCTTCAACAGGCGGTAAATCAAGACCATGTATTTCTTCAATAGGAGGTAAATTCTTAACATCTTCAGCTTTAATACCCTTTTCTTGCATAGATTTCTTTGCCTCTTGCATATCTTCAGGACTGAGAAATAGAACACCTCTCTTCTTCGTAGTTGGTTTAGGAATAGGCTCAGGAATTGGCTCAGGAGCTGGCTCAGGAAGTGTCCAATTATTTTCATTTGTCAACATATTATTCAATAGAATTTCAGCTTCATCCGGTGTTCTTTCCCTGAAAACAGAACCAACACAACTATCCAGGTAATCTCTGGAAGCATCGGTTAGTCCATTATAAAAGATATCAAGTATTTCATTTTTCTTAAGAGGATGATCAGGAAAAGCATTAAGTAACTTGAGAAGCCTCCCCCAAGCTTGTGGGAGACTCTCTTCTTCAATTTGCACAAAATTGTATATATCCCTTAAAGTAGCTTGTTTCTTATGAGCAGGGAAATATTTAGCAGAGAAGTAATAAATCATATCCTGGGGACTACGCACACAACCAGGATCAAGAGAATTAAACCATATCTTAGCATCACCCTTTAATGAGAACGGAAATATTTTAAGGATATATAGGTAGCGAGATCTCTCGTCATTTGTGAACAGGGTGGTTATATCATTTAATTTAGTAAGATGTGCCACAACAGTTTCAGATTCATAGCCATGAAAAAGGATCAGATTCAACCAAAGTAATTATATCAAGATCAACAGAGAATTCATAATCCTTATCAGTAACACAGATAGGTGAAGTAGCAAAAGCAGGGTCAGGTTTCATTCTAGCATTAAGAGATTGCTGCTTCCATTTAGCTAATAACCTCTTGAGCTCATATCTATCTTTGCAAGCTAAAATAGCTAAAGTAGCTTCTTTTTCAAAAACATAACCCTCAGGAATAACAGGAGAGTCTTCATCATCACTTTCATCAATATTATCAGTTTCAATAATTTCTTTCTCTCTAACTCTAGCAATTTGTTCATCAAGAAATTCACCAAGTGGCACAGTAGTATCAAGCATAGAAGTAGTTTCATCATAAGTATCATGCATAGCAGAAGTGGCATCATCAATAACATGCGACATATCAGAACGAATAGCAGAAGCAGGTTTAGGTGTCACAACCTTACTCAAAACAGAAGGTGAATCAAGTGCGGAGCTAGATGGCAGTTCCTTACCTCCCCTCGTAGTTGAGGGATAAATTGTTGTCTTAGCGTCTTTCAAGTTCTTCATAGTTACCAGCAGATATAAATCCCAAGTGACTCAAAGAATAGAGCTATGCTCCCCGGCAACGGCGCCAGAAAATAGTCTTGATAACCCACAAGTATAGGGGATCGCAACAGTTTTCGAGGGTAGAGTATGCAACCCAAATTTATTGATTTGACACGAATATTCTCAAGTATTACCAGTTGAGTTGTCAATTCAACCACACATGGATAACTTAGTATCTGCAGCAAAGTATTTAGTAGCAAAGTAATATGATAGTAGTGGTAACGGTAACAAAAGTAACGGTAGCAAAAGTAATATTTTTGGTGTTTTGTAGTGATTGTAACAGTAGCAACAGAAAAGTAAATAAGCGAAGAACAATATATGAAAAGCTCGTAGGCATTGGATCGGTGATGGAGAATTATGCCGGATGCGGTTCATCATGTAACAGTCATAACATAGGGTGACACAGAACTAGCTCCAATTCATCAATGTAATGTAGGCATGTATTCCGAATATAGTCATACATGCTTATGGAAAAGAACATGCATGACATCTTTTGTCCTACCCTCCCGTGGCAGCGGGGTCCTAATGGAAACTAAGGGATATTAAGGCCTCCTTTTAATAGAGTACCGGACCAAAGCATTAACACATAGTGAATACATGAACTCCTCAAACTACGGTCATCACCGGGAGTGGTCCCGATTATTGTCACTTCGGGGTTGCCGGATCATAACACATAGTAGGTGACTATAGAATTGCAAGATAGGATCAAGAACTCACATATATTCATGAAAACATAATAGGTTCAGATCTGAAATCATGGCACTCGGGCCCTAGTGACAAGCGTTAAGCATAGCAAAGTCATAGCAACATCAATCTCAGAACATAGTGGATACTAGGGATCAAACCCTAACAAAACTAAATCGATTACATGATAGATCTCATCCAACCCATCACCGTCCAGCAAGCCTACGATGGAATTACTCACGCACGGCGGTGAGCATCATGAAATTGGTGATGGAGGATGGTTGATGATGACGACGGCGACGAATCCCCCTCTCCGAAGCCCCGAACGGACTCCAGATCAGCACTCTTGAGAATTTTTAGGGCTTGGCGGCGGCTCCGTATCGTGAAACACGATGAATCCTTCTCCTTGATTTTTTTCTCCCCGAAAGTGAATATATGGAGTTGGAGTTGAGGTCGGTGGAGCGTCAGGGGGCCCATAAGGTAGGGGGCGCGCCCTAGGGGGGCAGGCGCGCCCTCCACCCTCATGGACAGGGTGTGGGCCCCTTGACATGGATTTTTCTTCCGGTATTTTTCTTATTTTCCAAATAGATGTTCCATGGAGTTTCAGGTCATTCCGAGAACTTTTGTTTCTGCACATAAATAACACCATGCAAAGTCTGCTGAAAACAGCGTCCGTCCGGGTTAGTTCCATTCAAATCATGCAAGTTAGAGTCCAAAACAAGGGCAAAAGTGTTTGGAAAAGTAGATACGACGGAGACGTATCACTCATCTTCTTATAAAGGCAGTGAATATCAAGCGTCCCCCCCCACAAGCCTTAAACCTCGCCTATTCCCAAGGGGTCATGCGGACAGCACGGTTGGATTACCCAAACCCGTATTGATGAGAATCCTGCAATAAGGGGACCCGATCTCTGCTTTGACAAGCCGTGTCAATGAAGACCGCGCCTCGAAACGCGAAGGAGGCTAAAAAACGGTTCGAAATAATAATAAGGCGAGAACATAACGTCTCGCCGGAAAAGCTGTCAGTGGACGTGACTTGTTTTATTTAAGTGTTTTGCCCTTGTGGTTCAGGGTTGTAACTATTATACAGAGCCGGATATGGTTCTTTTGGAGTATTCGGAGGAGGAACCCGCCTTGCAATGCCGAAGACTATCTGCGCGCCGGACACATCGTCATTGAAGCCTGGTTTAGGGGCTACTAAGGGAGTACTGGATTAGGGGGTCCCCGGGCGTCCGGGCTATGTGACGTGGGCCGGACTGATGGGTCGTGAAGATACAAGATAGAAGGCTTTTCCCCGTGTCCGGATGGGACTCTCCTTTGTGTGGATGGCAAGCTTGGCGTTCGGATATGAAGATTCCGTTCTCTGTAAACCGACTCTATACAACCCTAGGCCCCTCTGGTGTCTATATAAACCGGAGGGATTAGTCCGTAGAGGCAATCACAATCATACAGGCTAGACATCTAGGGTTTAGCCATTACGATCTCGAGGTAGATCAACTCTTGTAACCCCTATACTCATCAAAGTCAATCAAGCAGGAAGTAGGGTATTACCTCCATTAAGAGGGCCCGAACCTGGGTAAAACATCGTGTCCCCTGCCTCCTGTTACCTTTGATCCTCAGACACACAGTTCGGGACCCCCTACCCGAGATCAGCCGGTTTTGACACCGACACTTGTCGATGCAGATTTCTTGCTGGTTACAAATAGCTCCTCAGAGGAGGATTTGGAGACAGATGACTAGTCGTATCCCCCCCGAGGTGCATGCTCTAACTTGGCAGGGTTATATTGCTCATATCATGCATATATATATATGGTGTCTTGCATTGCCATGCCATCTGCTTAGATTAGACATGCTTTGTGTGAATGCCTCATGTTTGCTTTCTATATCAGATATGTGAATTATGCAATGACATGTTTTTCAGTCAGTTATCATATATGTGAATTATGCACGGCCATGTAGCCAGCCATCATATATGTGAATTATCTCATGCCATCTTTTTTTCATTATGTATTCCATTTGTCGACAATCTGTGTATATTGAACTACTCTTCATGTGTATCAGCCATTTGAGCCGGTTATGAAAAAATCAGGAGTGAAAACAAGGTCTTCAGAGCAGGCAATGGTACCTGTTGATGCATATATCTCGATGGTTACAGGTAGCTCCTCATAGGAGGATTTGGAGACAGATGACCAGTCCTGTATCCCACCTAAGGTGTATGCTCTAAGTTGCAATGTTTATATTTCTCATATCATGCATATGGTGTCTTGCATTGCTTAGTTTAGACATCATATGCATAATATTGAATTCCATCTGCTTAGTTTAGAGATCATACATGCGAGTGCCAGCTGCTTAGTATATGAATCAATTATGTCAATTATATCATGCCATCATGTATACTTAGACAACATGTATGTGAATTATTTCATGCCAACCTATTTTAGAAAGACATCATATAGTTTTGTCATGTCATCCTGTTTAGATACTCATCATATGTTGAATTATGCCATTATATCATGTTAAGTTATCCATCATATTTCTAAAACTATGGCATGCTATTCTGTTTAGTTAGGCATCATATATGTGAAATTGTGTCATGCTAGCACAAATGCCCGTGCGGTGCAACGGGAGAGAAATTTTATTTATGACAAGCAACATAAAAGATAATCAATGTGTGAAAAAACAACGGCCTCCACAGGGGTAGGCGACAGAGTAAGGAGTTGCGGTCTTCTCACTGGACATGTTTGGCCCGTGAAATCTTGATAGTGGTGGGGTTGGTAGGCGTGGTGGCGAGCACCCAACTCGTGCCTTTTTCTTTCGCGTCCGCCTCCATCTTGGGGTTGTGCATGCCTCCTTATTTGGTGGGTGGGTGACGACCTTTGGAACACGGTTGCTTCGACCGCTCTCCTACGACGGCCTCCAGATGGATTACTAATTGCAGCGTATAAATCCTATTTCATAAGCATAATTAGGCATGACTAGCACATATGCCCGTGCATTGCAACGGGAGAGATAATTGATATGTCCGCCAAAATATTCATCACCACAGCCCAACGACATTCGAATGGTGCCACCCGCGCACGACAGAGAGCTGCACACTAAGGTCTAGCAGAAATTCATATAAGTTGTACATTTGGTATGGGTTTTCTATGATGATTCTGATCCTAAAGAGCCTAATTTTCAAACGTGTTATACCAAGGCATTATTTGTAAGTTGAAGCCATGTTTGAAATCTGCGTCAAATTGTGAAAAAATAACAATAAAAGGGTTATTGTAAATGCGTTTTAGGCCATCTCTGCAAACACTTGAAGATTAATTAAAAGAAATGTTTGCGTGTGAGGGAAACAAACCTAGTTTGTTGCATTCAACTCGACGCTTACGTAGTGCCTCTCACCTTCCTGGTTGCATTATTTTTGTTGCACATCACGGTCGCACGCTCCGCAGCAACACTTATATGTCTGCCCCTTTCACATCTCTCGATATCAATTCCTTTTTGTCATTTTATGTATGCCACGCCCTTGGTATTAGTACCAATTCCTTTATGTTATCCTCTCCTTCATATTTTTAATCTCCCGTTCTTTTTTTATGTCCATTGATCACACCCTTTATTCTCTCATATCTTTATTACATATGCCATTCGAAACCGGTATTTCATACTTAATTTAGCGCCACAACATCCCATGAAATATAAGCCACATGTAAGCCCACCTTTGTTTCCTTATTCTTGAGGCGTTTTTCTTTTTGGAGGACCGGTTTGCTTATTTTCCTGACAACTTATGCATGTACATAATGCAGAAAATCAAGGTGGGACTATTTTATTGGGTAGTGAACCCGAAAGCATAGCCAAGCTCCATTGGTTGCCACCTTCTAAATGGTGGTGGATGACTTTGGATCAAGACCACATGAATAAATTAATTTTTTCTGCGGCAGAATTCTTTGTCGCACAATAACCTTGGGTCGGCCCCTATAGGAAAATACACAATCGCACTGGGGTGGAGGACCAGGCTCATTTCCCATGTGCGAGCCGGGACCGATGAGCCACAAAAATCGAAGTCGAATGACGGACAATTTTTTTATTTTTTTTTATTTTACATACAAATGGATGAACCAAACCACATGACAAAAATCTGGTAATAAGCGAGGTACAAAAAAAGAGTAAGAAACGTTCCGACCTTTAATTGTATGTAAGATAAGTACTAACTAAGGGTGCAACATAAAATAATTTTAAAAATAATTAACATGCAAGATATTATCCTATTGAGAATGTACAAAATTTGTAAGAAATATATGAATATTTTTAAAAACTTAAATCTGCAAAGAAAGTAGAAGAGAATAGGTCGGCAAAAAATTTCCTGTGCATTCTCAATGTGCGAGCCGGGACCGATGCAGGTCTGCTAAGCGACGCCTTGTGAGATAGCTCTATGTGTTACCCCAATTGAAATTCGTGGAAAAAAAGGCTGAAAAAAATGGAGGGCGTCTGGGATCGAACCCAGGTCTCCACACTGGGAGACAGACGCTTTTGCCAGCACGGTGGCATGTGTGCTTTTGTTGTGTGTGGGCATCTCCCTACTTGAACCAACCGCTACCGGCGGCTGTTTTAAAAAACGAAACGTTTTCCTACTTACGGGTGGCATTGGTGGGTAAATTTTGCCCAACTTCGAGGGCAATTTTATAACGGATGACCAAAAGCACTATTTGCTTTATTATTAGGGGAAGAATGTCCCTTCATTATGACGGTTTGTTCTCTTTGATTATTTTATCGCTCACGTATCCAATTTTTTTCTCTAATTAGAGCCAAACAACATATTCTCATTTACTAGTACATGCCCACAAGTTTTTAATTTTATATCCAAGCAGGATAGAACAAACATGCGCTCTAACCAATGGCCAGCACGAATATTTAAGGAGATACGATAGCTTCAGATTTGATTCTTTTTTTTGAACATTCAAAGAAATATGAACTGCCAAATATTCTTGGGAACGTTTTTTTTTTGAAAGCTCGGTATTATTTTGAACAGCGTTTTTTGAAAATTCCGTATTATTTTGGAAAAAGACAAACAAAATTAGTAACAGGAATAGTAATTGAAGTTGAAAAACAATATTTTGAAAACATGAACCACTTATAAAGCACAACATTATTAAATTTTTTGAGAAGGGGGGGCATTCAGAACATTTAAAAATAATCTTTCTTAGAAGCAAAAATTATTTAGTTTTTGCGAAGTTTTCACTAAAATACGTATATTTTTTTGAATATGAAACATTTTATAAAATATTAATTTTATAAAAAATCTCAAACAATTCTGAAATAGATTTTTTTTAAATTGCAACATTTTTTAAATGTTGAGGAAATTCTGAAACCTATTTTTTAAAGTTTTTAATATTTTACAAAATGGGAATAACATTTTGTAATGTTGATTTTTTGGAATATTTGAACAAAAATTGAAATTATGAATTTATTTTGTATATTTTTATTTCACGAAAAAATAAAAATAAAAAGGGGGAAATGAAAACGGAACAGAAACAGAAACAGAACACTGAAAAAACAAAAACGGGCCGGCCCAGTCTTGGGCGACCTGTGCGTACGTTAAACTATTTGTCACCTCATGCGACAAATAAGGTCCTCCTAACGCATGGGCAGGCTAATTACTGGGTTGGCTTTGTTGGGCTGGAGTGCGCCAGGCCCAGGTGCGGTATTCTGGACAAACTTTTTGTCTTTTCTAGTGGAGAGACACACAAAAATTTAGTACCACCTCGGATAGCAAAAAATTATTTTCGGCGGTGAACGGATGAAAATATTGGAGAAACGCACCTTGCTTTATTAGTAGGTATAGATATGTGAATTACCACATCTGTCTATCATACAATGTCTGTACGTTCAATTTCTTTTCTTGTTTATCAGCCATTTGAATTGGAGGGGGTGATGGCAGTATCTAAGGGAGCAAAATCCCGTTCTTCACAAAAGACAGTGCTACTCGTCGATGCAGATAGAACCATGGTTGTACTGGCCCACGAACTAGCCCCACCACACATAATCGAGACTCTTCCAGATTGCACACATACACCATTGGACAGAGAACCAGCTACAACCCATCTAACCCCAACCCCAGCGGATAGTAACCCACTTCTAGTTGACAAAGCACCATGTCCACCACAGAATACCCCCACACGGGCAGTTTGTAAAGCAATTGCAGTGCCCAAAGCACGGAGACCACCACAGCGAACCCAAACTCCACGTTTAAAGCAGAAGAGCAACTGTTCTGAGGTCAGATTCCGTAGCTATGGTCCATACTCCTTTGCTGTTGCATCATTATATTTACTCATACCAACTACTTTCGAATTTGAAGGATCCAATTGAAACTCCAATGGCGCAACATGTATGTTTTAAACCTATTTCTTTAACTGGATTGCTATTCTAACTTCTTGCTCTATGTTGATTTCAGTTTCAGTTGTATAAACAGTTATGTTCTCATGTGATGCACATTACAAGTGTTGCCAATGCTGTGTAGTTTCTCACACTTATATTCTGTCTATGTTGCTGTGTCTTAAAAATATATGAGTTGAACTGTGTCTCTATCTTGATTTGGCAATATAAACTAGAATGATATGGACAATACAGTGACCATAGTAAATAGATATATGTTTGTTTCATGCTGTTATCCTGTCCACCTTACTACTTAACCGGTTTATCAAAATGAGTTCCGTATACTACAAGCTAAACCTGTGATGTGTCTGCTTGTTTCTCTTGTAGTATGCAAACAGAATATTGGAGAAGAGCACCCCACTATGCAATGGTAGAGAAAGTAATGCAGATAACGTTCAAGATAGTGAGACAACCCTATTGGTCTCCAAGAAAGGTGATAAAAATGATCCTGTAGACAGTGAGAAAACCCCACAGTCCTGCGTTGATGTAGTGTTTGAGTTAGTAGCTAGTACCGCTGGCACAAGCTCTTCGAACTCGCTGCCTGAATCACTTCGGCTTCTTTAGTCTCAGCTACAAGCTGAAAGGCATCAGTCAGCTGTGTTGTGGCAAGAAGCCGAAGGACTGAGGAAGTCCTTGCAGAATTCAGATGCATACTTTCTTGTGCAATAGCAAGCGCTGGAGGATTTAAGCGCCAAACAAGAGAAAGTTAATAAGCTTGCTAAGCATCTTGCCAGTATTATGGGTACCCAGGATATTGTTTCTTGAGCTCTTCTGAAGTGGTTTCAGTTCGGGACTTGTTTTGCTGCGGCATTTATTTGCACTGGTCGCCAACTTTGACAACCAGTGTATGTGATATGCTGCTTTGTTCCCTATATTTGCACTGGTGGCGAACTTTGATGCCCAGTGGATGTAATATGTGTAATAGTCGTGATAGCCTAGCGTAAGTTGCTTGCTTATTTATTTCCTTGTTGTCTTGTTTATTTGTTTGCTTGTAGTCAGTGCAGTTCTTTTTCTGCGGTTTGCTAGTGGCCGCAATAACCTACTTTTAAAACTAGGCCACAATAACCATGGGCTACATATTTACTATAGTGACCCTGGGCCTCCTACGGGTCGTAGAAACAATGGGCCTTCTACGGGGAGTAGCATCAATGGGACTTCTACGGGCCGTATGATCGATTGGCCAAACTTGGGCCAATAACAGACCACATTATGGGTCTTAAACGGGCTAGAGTTGGAATCGTCCGTTCATGGGCCGACCATAACAGGCCGTCGTTAATCGGCCGTATTTGATGACGCTATGAAAATGGCCCAACGGATTAACGGGCCACAAACGGGCCAACTGTAACCACAGACTGAATTTGGCCCACAAGCAGAAAAGGCCAGTAACAGGCCATAAGTAACCGAATGTTGGAAATGAGCCCAAGAATAAATGGGCCCTGAGAAGGCCGAAAGATAACATGGGCTTGAAACGGCCCAATGGATTAATGGGTTATTAATGGGTATAAAGCGATATACTTTTCATTACGGGCCAGTTTCACCACGGGCCGTTAATGGGCCAAGAGTTACAAAGTGTCTCATATGGGCCGAAAGACGTCATGGGCCATACATGGGCCGGAAGTTACAACGGGCTGGAATCATATTGGACGGCCGAGATGACGCTACTGGGCCTAATTCGGATAGGCCATAACGGGCCCTGGGTTAGGGGGCTGTAAATGGGCTATGTGCGAACAGGCCGTTAATAGGCTTTCCATGGGTCGACCCGTTATCTTTTGACCAAGTCAAACGGGCCGGCCTTTTCACAACAATGGGCCTCTGTTGGGCCGTGCCAAATGTCGACGTATCATTGGCGCATTCTGTCCAATGAGTGGATGACATCTGTCCCAACAGTGAGCCGACATGTGTTTCCTCCAGCCATTGATAATTTTACACATGGAAAATCACTGGTGCGCGTCGGTCCTAAACAAACGGTTTTTAACCCCTTTCCGCGACGGCATCTGGAACCGTCGCCAAGTGAGTGTGGGCGATAGGGGGTCCTTCCCACACGACCCAGAAACCGTCGGGGATATGCCCTCCTAGCACACACACGTTCGGCAAAATGAGGTCGTGTGCGACCGGCGAGCGCTCAAATACGGAAATACGTACATTACAGCTAAAAAAATACAATTATATGGCGAAATTGTTTCCGGTCGCAAGTACATCCCACACAGTCAGTCCCCGCTAAACGTTTCCGTTCGTATATACATCCCACACAGTCGCTCCAAGGAAAACGTTTCTGTTCATAGGTACATCACACATAATTTTTGCCGTTAAATCGTTTGTGATAGCGTTGCTATTGCACACGATATTAATAATTTTATCGTTTGCGTTATTGAATGCATCACACACGGTGCGTAGAAAGAAACTGTGTGGCAAAGGCTGTCCATCACACACACTTTTTATGTGATAAACGTTTGCGCAAGGTGGCCTAACGCAAACAGTTTTCAATAGAAAGTCGTGTGTGCAGTGGATATTGATCGCACACATAGTGGATCCTAGAAACGTTTTTGATCTCCACATATATCGCAGACGTTTTGCTTTCGCAAACCGCGTGCAGTGTAATCCCTATTTAATCCAATTAATCCCTAATTTAAAAATAACATGTTATGAATTTGAAAGTAGGCAATCACTTATTTCATATCCAACCATTTTTATTACAAATATAGGTTCAACCACGAATCCATAATTCAATGCACAGGTACATATACTGAAGAACTACAGAAGCACCAAGTAAAGAACGATGAACCACAATTGTACTAAAGACAGTAAAGAGAGAGGCGAAAGACATTCTGGTTGCTGGAGAAGGTGAAGCGGAATGCCCATATTGTGTCCTCCTCCATGTGTAAGGCGCGCACGACTCTAGGCCAACCCCTTGTGATGGTTGCCCGTCCATCCTTCGCTGTCTTCATTAGGACTTCTCGATGCTCATTGTAGTCTGGATGAAATACGTTAACCTTCATTTCGTGTCCACCAATCATGTACTTTGCGAGGTAATCTTGAGTGAAATGCTTCGGGAACCACTGGGAACGAAAAAGATTCAGACATTGTTGTCTAACAACTCATTATGGGTAGTAAAAAGAGAAGGCTGCAGAGTTTGTAGTTACCATCCTACAGCTCATTGTTGTGTTGGATAGAGCATAAACAAATAATTTGCTTGCCACCATTCATATTTTTTTGCTAATAATCCTTATCAGTTTCCTCACTTGATGCTTGTTCATCAATATCTCATTGCCCCATACGCAAAAAGGGTCAATGCGTGGATCCTTGCCAAGGGCATATGTACCTACAAGCAACAAGTCAATATTAGAAGCTAACTAGTGTCCAGGCCTGGATCTATATGCACTACATTATGGAACGACGGGGGGAGCACAAGCCGAGGGATGAAGCTAACCTCGGCGGAAAATGGTGGCCACTCCCGTTGTTGTCCTGCATAAGTAGTGGAAATGCATGATAAGTACAACAATCTTAACATCAAACAAATATAGCAAAGGTAAACAACAACATCTCCAAATGATAGCTTGAATGTGTTGGTTTCAGCATGCTGTTAAAGCAGATATAAAATGGAAGGCAATGTTATCGACAGCGGGCTTAACAGCCATCAAATATTGCAATTCAAACTGGTATTGTTGAAAATGAATAGAACGTAGGTAATGCTTAAACATCACACTGGATAAATGTGTAAAACTGAAATAAAGGGCATGTGTTAACTACACTAGGAATAACTGGAACCAAATATAGCCGCTCAAACTAGTATTGATGTAGTTGAGCGGCACAGTTCCGACTTGCACATAATGAACCACACATTGTGAATGACTGAAATAAACAAGGCACAAATGAACAGTATAACAACCAAATATAGCCATTGAAAACTGGACAGAGTCTTACTGCAACCAACCTAACAAGCAAATACAGATAAACAGGGCATATGCTTGAAAACTGGACAAATGCTCACTTCAACCAACCTAACAAGCAGATAAAGATAAACAAGGCATCTGCTTGATAACTGGACAAATGCTAAAAAAAGCAACCTAACAACCAAATACAGATAAACAAGGCATCTGCTTGATAACTGGACAAATGCTAAAAAAAGCAACCTAACAACCAAATACAGATAAACAAGGCATCTGCTTGATAAGTGGACAAATGCTAAAAAAGCAACCTAACAACCAAATACAGATAAACAAGGCATCTGCTTGATAACTGGACAAATGCTAAAAAAAGCAACCTAACAACCAAATACAGATAAACAAGGCATCTGCTTGATAACTGGATAAATACTCACTGCAACCAAACTAAGAACCAAATATAGATAAACAAGGCATCTACTCGATAACTAAAAAAATGCTCACTCCAACCAACCTAACAACCAAATACAGATAAACAAGGCATCTACTCACTATAAACAACCAAATATAGCCATTCGTGAAACTAAAGTGGACAATTCATACTTAAACATCACATAGACCTATCGAACAATACATTTTTGCATAACTGAAATAATTAAACATGGGACAGTTAAAGCACCGCACGGCAAATGCTACTACAACAAAGTGTACGGGTTGGCAAGCTAGAAAAGGTAATATTTGCTGATAGAATGTTGCCTCACATTTCATGGGCGGGATCCTTCCAGTTGGAAGAGCACAGACTCATGGTGCGCTCTCTGATGTCACAGATGGGCTGTTTCACCTTGGAAGAACCTTCGTGGGTGCCCTCCTCGTGGTCGTGGTCGATGAGATCTGACTTGGCAATTGAGGATCCCAAGCTGCCGCCGTAGAACGTGTCCTTTAGAAGTGACAAAATGGGCTCGATGGCGTATAAACCTCGCAAGTCCTTGACCGCTTGGCGGAGGAGATCAGCGGCAGGGCCCTCGAAGAGATCGACGGCGGTTGAACCAGAGGGGTTGGGGATTGTCGTGGTTTTGTCACGGCAGATGTCCTAAGGAAAGGACTTAGTCGTGGAGCCATCACGCGGGTTAGCTTAAAGGGGTTAAAGCGGACAAGGGACGCAGAGAGTTTATACTGGTTCGGCCCCTTGCGGTGAAGGTAAAAGCCTAATCCAGTTGTTGTGGAATTGCTAGGGTTTTGATGACCAGGGAGCGAATATGCTTTGCCTGAGTCTCGAGTTGTTGTCTGTTGTCCTAAACCGCCGCCGGGTCGTCGCCTTATATACATGGGTTGACGCCCGTCCGTTTACAGAATCCCGAGACCGGCTCATAAACGTGTCCGGCTCGGTATCTGCTCTTTCTATCTTACAACACAAGTTTACATACCCATACCGGTTTATGTCTACAAGCCTTGAACCGGCTTTGGGCCCTGGGCCTTCATAAAGCGCCACCGTCTTGTCTTCATGGGCTTCAGGTATAATAAACTACTATGGGGTTAACCCGGCCTCTCCTGGCCGGTTTACGCCCAGTAGTAATATCCCCAACATTAGGCCCCAGATTGATTTGAACTGGTTCGTGTCAATCCTCAATACTTAAGAAGAATCTTCTTCAGCACCTTCACATAGTCTTGTAAACTGCCGTGACGTCACCTTCCAGGACCATGATAAATCGCCATGACGTCATCTGTTATTAAAAACTGCGTATAACCCACCTTCATTAATGGGCCTCCCACAATCGAGGCAACAGAGCTGTCACATATCCCATTTTTTCGGGCTCCTCGATTCTCGCGCCTACCTTTTATCCATTCACCTTATAAATAAGGCCGAGGGGTCCCTTTCACTTTTCCCCCTCGTGCCTCTTCGCGTCATCTTCTTCCTCGCGCCGACCGACCCTCAAGCTCTGCCGCCGCCGTCGTCCTTCGCCTCTGCCTTAACGACGGCTGCTGCATCGACCTGACCGTACCAGAGAAACGTGGCGATCCTTCGCTGCTTCCTCAGCACCAGTAAGTTCCTTCTTTCCTCACTCCAGATCCACCATTAGGCTTCGGTGTTCTTCATAGCTCTTCAAAGTTCTTGAAGCTGTTCTTCCTTGTTCCTCTTCAGTAATACCAATGGCTAGTTAGATCTGATTTCTCCAGCACCCTTGTATTTTAAACTCCTTTTTTCTTTGTTAGGGCTTAAAACTCATCTGAACTTGCTGAACTCTTCAAACGCTTGAACTAGGTCAGAATATATTTTGATTCCAATGCACGGTAGACCTGAAATTACCATGTCTTGCCGTGAAACTTGTTTTTCCTTCACTTACACACCTTTAGACATATATCTTTAATACCAGATTAGGCGGTTTAACCTCATAGAAAAATGATGACCCAGTAGATACCATTAGTCCCCTGTTGAACGGCCAATGCATTCGTCATTGTACTGTCTCCATTGTCAAACTTCCGGTTTACCGATAACAAACTCTAGTTTAACAGTATGCTTACGTCCTTGTACCGCTTTATAGCTGTTCATTGTGTATCTTAAACCGGCAATAATCATGTTTTAGCTTCTCACTGCAATGGCCAAGCAAGTCTATGGATGCAACTGGGTTCCTTCCCGGGTCACAGAAGATCAGTTAAATAGATGCATCATAACGGGCGCTTTGGCCAAGAAAGATGTCATCCACTGGAGGGCCCCTGGCCCGGAAAATCCTCCTACACCCAAGGACGGAGAGGTAGTCGTTTTTGTTGACCATCTGGGCCGAGGCTTTAGCCCTCCTAGTTCAAAATTCTTCCGAGATGTGCTGGCTAGTTTTCAACTTCGCCCTCAAGACATCGGTCCAAATTCTGTGACCAACATATGCCACTTCCAAGTCTTCTGTGAAGCTTATCCGCAAGAGGAACCTACAGTTGAACTGTTTAGGGATTTCTTTCACTTAAACCGTCGCACAGAATTCACAGATGGACCCAATACTGAATTGGGCGGAATGGCGGTTCAGAAAAGGAAGGAAGTCACTTTCCCTCATCCCAAGCTCCACAGTCACCCCAAAGAGTGGAACCATACCTGGTTTTATTGCAAGGATACATCTCCAACTGATGAAAACCCCCTGCCGGGTTACCGCCCTGAATGCCTTAGTAATACGCATCCTTTTCCTTGGAGGTTAATAGAAAAGGAAACGGCCAACTATGCCCCACAGCTGTCGAAGCTTAGAGCCTTTATGGCAAACGGTTTAACAGGTGTTGATTTTGCTCGTTGCTGGATCGGCTGGAGCATCCTACCCTTAAGTCGGCGCCCCGGCTTGATGTGTGAATATACAGGGATTTTGACCGACCCTCAACAGCACATTAATATTCAACTGACAGAGGCTGAAATTACTGAGGCTGTCAAGAAAATGTTGAATGAACCGGAGGCCGTCTGCAGCCAAACCGGACTAAGTCCTTTCTGTACCTTCAACAAACCGCCATCTGTAAGAATTATCTAACTTCCTTACCGTAAGTTACCTCTTTTCAACATATTTCCTGAGATTTTGTCTGATTTTGACAGGGTGATGATCCGTTCTGGAATAAAATTCCACAAGACAAACCAGCAAAACCGCAAGACAAACCGGCCAAGCCAGTTCGCCCAAAGACCAAGGTTGTTAAAAAACCTGCCAACAAAAGGACCGCTGCATCCTCCGAGCCAAATGCTGATGACGATGTGGGTAACCCGGAATCAGAGGTAGAACTTGACTCTCTTGGTTCATTTTCGTACACCTCATTGACAATGATTATTATCAGGACGACGCTGAAGGTAGTCACGCTGATGATGTAGAGGTAATCATTCTTTCCTCCGACTCGGATCCTCTGCCAACATCAAAAATCCGTCGAGCAAACCGGAAAGTAAAATTTTCTCACCCCCTTGCTTACTTGCACCCAAACTTTCTTTTGAAGATGCAGCAGCACAAGGCTTGCCGCACAACCCGGCACAGCGGCTGTCGGAGTAAATGGCCACGGATAGCCTAACCGACTCCCCCTGGCTCTTCAAAAAATTATCAGGCCAATCGAGCCTTCAAGCATCCAGAGCACGGGGCCGCTTTCCTCTGGCCGGCTATCCCCAAGGCCGACTACTAGAAGGCGACCCGGCCTCAAAAACCTTCCCAAAGAAAGCTACGAGTGCCGACTCCAGGAAGCCGGCCCCAAGAGGACCGACTCCCAGAAGCCGGCCATGAAGAAGGCCGACTCCCAGAAGCCGGCCAAGACTGCACCCACCAGGGCTGCACCCACATAACGGTGATAAGACGAGGCATGGCCGCAGTACAGCCTACCACACCCGAATCCCGGAACATGCACGGCCACAGGGCGCCGTACGGGTCAGCCATTTCCCGTCCGGCGCAGCACTGTAGCCATGTTGACCTTGACGTCACCCATGACAGGCGCCAGTACGGCCCGCGGGCGGCGGGCCCCTTTAGCCAGAGAGACGCTCGAAGGCGGCCCGGCCTACCCTAGTCGGCCTGGGGCGTAGCCGGCTCCCAATAGCCGGCTACCTCCCTCCCTCGAAACATGTGCATCATTAAGGAGACAAGACGAGGTGAGGCTACAGTGAGAGCCCCCAGGCGGCGGCACTATAGCCACGCTTACCTCGACAAAGCCCTCGTCATCAGAGGCGAGGCAACAATAACCAGCCGCCGACAAGGCCCCCAGGCAGTGGGGCCGGCTTGTCGGCCAAGAGGCCGGCAGCTGGCGGGACCCACCAGTCGGCGGGCCCCAACGGCCGGCGGAGAAGCCGGCGAGCACGGACACTGACGGCTGGGACCCGCACCCAGCTGGATTACCATTGTACCCCTAGGGGGTAGGCCTATATAAATCCCCCGGGACACCCATGCAAAGGGTTGATCTCATAGAGTTTTACACACCACATAGAGAGAAAAGGAGAGCTAGCCTTTCCCTTCTTCTTCCCCTAGCCAAACAGCTCAAGGAGCACTTGTAGCTACTTGTGTTGATCTAGTGATCATGCGAAGACCCCGCAGAGCAGGACTAGGGGTGTTATCTCCACGGAGAGCCCCGAACCTGGGTAAGATTCGCCGGCGTGCATGTCTTCGCCTTATCCCGTTTCCAGGCACCGGCGATGTCTTACTGGCTCCCACAATGATAAGCCACCTGTTGGCATATGTCGCACCTACCACCCGACATTTGGCTCCCACCGTGGGGCCAGGTGCACCGTCGTCCGGAGACCAGTTCTGGACGGGAACCCTTTTCCTCCCCCGTGAGCGTAGACAGCCTGCTACGCCCGATGGCGCTTGCCCTGACGCGCTGCAAGGCATCGACGACGCCTGCGCGGCGAGCTGCCTCGCCGACCTTCTTGGCGAGACTCGCATCTCCGACGAGCCCGCGTCCGACGCGGGCACAAACTACCCCGAGAGCCGCCTCGTCAGCCTCCTCGACCAGCTTCACGTCTCCAGCGAGCTTGCTGTGGACTTGGAGTCGGTCAGCTCCACCGACCCGATGCTTGTCGACTCCGACACGGCATCGCTTGACGTCCTCCCCACCGACGTGGTGATCATCGACGACCCTCTCCCTCGAGACGACAGTGGCAGCAGCACTGTCACTGAGGTGCTGGTCATCAGCCACGGTGCCGTCTTGGGCGAGAACGCCCACGACGCCCTACAAGCGGCGCTGCACGACTTGTCCGTCCCCATCCCGGCCGACGCCGACACCGAGACTCTGGAGGCACGCCGCCTCGCCCTCATCGCGGAGGGCCAGAAGATAGCATCCATGAGACGCCTCACTGAGGCTCACTAGCGCGAAGTCGACCGCGCCGCCTTTGGTACGCCGCCTCCTGGCGGGCCGAGCCAAGCCGGCCTCGTCAAGAAGCGTGGCGCGGCCATCGCCAGCATGCTGGGAGCAGACCGTCAGTCTACGCCACACCACTCGAGAACCTGCGCGCCGCTCAGGCGGCCGTAGACGAGCTGAACGGGCTGGGGGCTGATGAGCTCCCCTACATGACTAGACGCATCCAGCAGCTGATCGACGCGGCCGCAGAACGGCATGAAGCCGGCGCCCGCGCTGAGAGTCCTCCCCCACGCCGAGAACACGCGGCGACATCCCGGACGCCGACTGCAAGCGGCGCCCGCGCAAGGAAAGACAAGGAGCCGGCTAATAGCCGCAGCCGGACTCGGGTCACCATTGAGCGCGACGCAGAAGGCCGCCCCCGAGTGGTGGAAAGACAAGGCAATCCGCCTCCCCCCGCCTCGTGGGGAGAGATATCCCACCCCGCCGCCTATCACGCATCCGACTCTTGGTGGCCGGCTAGGCCACCGCGAAGGAGTCGGCGAAAATGATGCCCGCCACCAGATCGACCGCCTAGCGCGATCCCTGGTGCTAGAAGAAGAAGATGATGTCGGCCCGCCTTGCTTTGGCCCCCGCATCCGCGACGAGCCCTTCCCCAAAGGATTCTCACTCCCCAGAGACACGCCAAAATACAACGGCTCCGTGAAGCCGGAAGATTGGCTGATCGACTACTCTACCGCAGTCAGCATAGCAAACGGCAACAGGCGCGTTGCCATGAAGTACGTCCCTCTCATGCTTCAAGGCACGACACGCACCTGGCTGAACAGCCTCAAGCCCTACAGCGTCACCAGCTGGCTAGACTTCACGGAAGTCTTCGTCTGCAACTTCACCAGCACATACAAGCGGCCTCCCAAGCCCCGCCAGCTCTCCTTATGCGTCCAAGGGCCCAGCGAATCGACTCGCGACTACCTCACGCGTTCGGCCGAGCTCCGCAACTCCTGCGAGGGGGTGCATGAGGTTCAAGCCATAGAGTACTTCACCGCCGGGTGCCGAGAGAGCACCCTCCTCAAGCATCGACTCCTCTGCGACGAGCCGACTACCCTCGACGAGCTGCTGATCATAGCAGACAAGTACGCCACGGCCGACTCCTCGATGAAGACCGAGCTCCGAGTGGACGCCTCTGAAAAGGTGCTTGCTCCGGCTCCCAAGACACCGGCTGGTGACTCTAACCGACGCCCCTACCAGAACGACCACAAGCGCAAGGCCCCTATGCCGCCTTCCACCAGTCGGCAAGTAGCCATCGTCGAAGACGAACAACCCGAAGAGCGGCCCGCTCCCAAGAAGAAGGGCGGCAGGCCGGCTTGGCAGCCGGCCTTCTCCTACGAGCAAACTCTCGATGCCCCCTGCAAGTTCCACAGCGGCGCGAAGCCGTCCAACCACACGACCCGGAAGTGCCATTGGCTCACGCGGATCTCCAAGTGCGAGGGGCTGGTGCCGCCTCCGCCTCCTGGCCCGCCGCCTCCATCCCCTCAGCAGCCGGCTGTTCGACCAGCAGTCGGAGCCATTCAGGATGAGTTCCCAGATGAGCACGCCGCCTACGTCGTCTTCACGAGCCAGATTGAAGACAAGCGCAGTCGGCGCCGACAGCACCAAGAAGTCAATGCGGTCGCCTCCAGCAACCCCGAGTTCATGCATTGGTCTGAAATGCCTATCAGCTAGAGCCGGGCCGATCACCCAGAGGTGATGCCGTCTCCCGGCTCCTACGCATTGGTGTTGGACGCCACCCTCGCGACGGAAAGGCGAGCTGCCCGTTTGTCCCGCGTGCTGATTGATGGTGGAAGCAGCATCAACATACTGTACCGCGACACCATGGAGAAGTTGAACCTCAAGGCGAAGCAGCTCATGCCAAGCCGGACTGTGTTCCATGGCATCGTACCCGGCCTGTCCTGTTCCCCAATCGGCAAGATCAAGATGGATGTTCTCTTCGGAGACAAGCATCACTTTCGCCGAGAAGCGATCTGGTTTGAAGTAGTTGATCTAGAAAGCCCTTACCACGCCTTGCTTGGCCGACCTGCCCTGGCCAAGTTCATGGCTGTGCCCCACTACGCCTACCTCAAGATGAAGATGCTGAGTTCAAAGGGGATCATCACCATAGCCGGAGACTACAAGAAGTCCATCGAGTGCGATGCGGCCAGCAGCCGACTGGCCGAGTCCCTCGTGATTGCTGAAGAGAAGAAGATGCTGGACCGAGTCATGGCCATGGCCGGCAAGCAGCCGGCCCTGTCCCCCAGCCCCAAGGAATATGATGCTCAGGGCTCCTTCCAGCCGGCCAAGGAGACAAAGAAGATACCTCTGGACCCGGAGAACCCGGAGAGGTTTGCTGTCATTGGTGCAAACCTGGATAGTAAATAGGAAGGCGAGCTCGTCGACTTCCTCCGTGATAATCGGGACATCTTTGCATGGTCCCCAAAGGACATGCCGGGTGTTCCGAAGGATTTCACCGAGCACAAGCTACACGTCCGAGCGGATGAGAAACCAGTCAAGCAGCCTCTTCGCCGACTGTCGGAGGAGAAGAGAAGGATCGTAGGAGAAGAGATAGCCCAGCTCCTGGCCACCGGCTTCATTATGGAGGTGTTTTTTCCAGAGTGGCTTGCCAACCCGGTCTTGGTGTTGAAGAAGAACAATAAATGGCGTATGTGTAAAGATTACACCAGCCTCAACAAAGCCTGCCCCAAAGATCCGTTTGCCCTACCACGGATCGATCAAGTGATAGAATCCACAGCCGGATGCGAGCTGTTGAGTTTCTTGGATGCTTACTCAGGATACCACCAGATCAAGTTGGACCCAGCCGACCGCCTGAAGACCGCCTTCATCATGCCATTCGGAGCTTTCTGCTACCTGACTATGACATTCGGCTTGAGAAATGCCGGTGCCACTTTTCAGCGTTGCATGCAGAAATGCCTCCTCAAGCAACTCAGCAGAAATGCCCACGTCTATGTAGACGATATTGTGGTGAAGACGGAGAAGCGCGGCACCCTGATGGAAGACCTCGGAGAAACATTTGCCAACTTGCGCCGATTCCAGATCAAGCTCAACCCTGAGAAATGCGTGTTCGGAGTACCAGTCGGCCAACTTCTAGGCTTTTTGGTCTCCGAACGCGGCATTGAGTGCAACCCAGTGAAGATCAAGGCCATAGAGAGAATGGAGATTCCTACCAAGTTGCGAGACGTTCAGAAGTTTACCGGGTGCCTGGCCTCCCTAAACTACTTTATCAGCCGGCTAGGGGAGAAGGCTCTCCCCCTATACCAACTCATGAAGAAATCCACCCACTTTGAGTGGAACGACCAAGCAGACCAAGCTTTCCACGAGTTGAAGAAGATGCTGACCACACCACGTGTCCTGGCAGCGCCGACTGGGAAAGAGCCCATGCTCCTTTACATTGCTGCGACTAGCCGAGTGGCCAGTACAGTCATCGTGGTCCAGCGCCCAGAAGAAGGCCGAGCTCAGTTAGTCCAGAGGCCGGTATATTATTTAAGCGAAGTACTGTCCACCTCGAAGCAAAATTACCCGCATTACCAGAAGATGTGCTATGGAGTGTACTTCGCCGCCAAGAAGCTAAAGCCCTACTTTCAAGAGCATCCCATCACGGTCGTATGCACTGCCCCGCTTGCCGAGATCATAGGCAGCCGGGATGCATCCGGCCGGGTGGCTAAGTGGGCCATTGCGCTGGCTCCTTACACGATCTTCTACCAGCCCCGCACCGCCATCAAGTCCCAAGCATTGGCCGACTTCCTTGTCGACTGGGCCGAGACCCAGTACCTACCGCCGGCTCCCGACTCCACTCATTGGCGGATGCACTTCGACGGATCCAAGATGCGCACCGGCTTGGGAGCCCGCATCGTCCTCACCTCTCCCAAGGGCAACAAGCTCAGATACACATTGCAAATCCATTTTGCCGCCTCCAACAATGTGGCTGAGTATGAGGCGCTCATACACGGGCTCCGGCTAGCCAAAGAACTTGGCATACGCCGGATCCTGTGTTATGGCGACTCGGATTTGGTGGTCCAGCAGTCATCTGGCGACTGGGACGCCAAGGATGCAAACATGGCGAGCTACCGATTCCTCGTCCAGCAAATCAGCGGATACTTTGAAGGGTGCGAGTTCCTCCACGTGCCACGGGCCGACAACGAGCAAGCAGATGCCCTGGCACGGATCGGCTCCACCCGACAAGCTATACCAACCGGCGTCTCTCTCCAGCGCCTCCTCAAACCATATGTCAAGCCGTCTCCAGAATCGGACTCCATCTTCGTACCGCCTGCCCCTGATGTAGTCTGATCCGACTGGGGGAACCCAGCAGGCGGCTCGGGGACTTCGACAAGCGGCCCGGGGACTGCCGTAGTCGCACCCGGCTTGGGGACTTCAGAACCCGGCCCGGGGACTACAGCAGTCGGCCTGGGGACTGCAGCAATCGACCCGGGGACTGCAACGACACAACAGGCAGTGGCTGACTCCAACTCTCCACCACCCAACCCACCCACCCGGGTCGCAGTAGCCGTACTGACAACAGAAGAAGTCACAGCTCCATCATGGGCCCAGCCCATCCTCAACTTCCTAGTAAACAGAGAGCTGCCGACTGATGAGATCTCGGCAAGACTAGTTCAACGCCGAGCCGGAGCATACGCAATAATAAACAGAGAACTTGTTAAGCGTAGCGTCACTGGAGTCTTCCAGTGCTGCGTCGAGCCAGAGAAGGGCATAGCAATCCTCAAGGATATCCACCAAGGCGAATGCGGCCACCACGCGGCCTCAAGATCACTTGTCGCCAAAGCTTTCCGCCATGGTTTCTTCTGGCCGACTGCTTTGGAAGACGCCAAGGAATTAGTCAAATGCTGCAAAGGATGCCAAGTCTTCAGCTCCAAGCAACACCTGCCGGCTTCTGCACTCAAGACCATCCCCCTCACCTGGCCCTTTGCCGTTTGGGGGCTGGACATGGTGGGCCCATTCAAGACAGCCCGCGGCGGCATGACACATCTACTTGTCGCCATAGACAAATTCACCAAGTGGATTGAAACGAAGCCAATCAAGAAGTTGAACGGGCCGACTGCCGTGACATTCATCGCAGACATCACCACTCGGTATGGTATACCACACAGCATCATCACCGACAACGACACGAATTTTGCCAAGGGAGCATTGGCACGTTTCTACGCGACACAGGGCGTCCGACTGGACTTAGCGTCCGTTGCCCACCCGCAGTCAAATGGCCAGGTCGAGCGAGCAAACGGCCTCATCCTCTCCGGCATCAAGCCCCGACTGGTCGTACCACTGGAGCGTTCGGCCGGCTGCTGGCTCGATGAGCTGCCGGCTGTCCTCTGGAGTCTGCGTACTACCCCGAACAAGTCAACCGGCTTCACTCCTTTCTTCCTTGTATATGGTGCCGAGGCTGTCATCCCAACTGACATCGAGTTCGACTCGCCTCGGGTCACCATGTACACGGAGGCGGAGGCCAAGGAAGCACGAGAAGACGGTGTCGACCTGCTGGAAGAAGGCCGGCTGTTAGCACTCAGCCGGTCTGCCATGTACCAGCAGGGTTTGCGCCGTTACCACAACCTGAAGGTCAAGCCAAGATCCTTCCAAGAAGGCGATCTTGTGCTCCGACTGATCCAGCGAACAGCCGGCCAACACAAGCTCTCGGCCCCTTGGGAAGGCCCTTTCGTCATCAGCAAGGCCCTAGGCAACGACTCCTACTACCTGATCGACGCACAGAAGCCGAGGGCACGCAAGAGGGATGATTCCGGCAAGGAGTCGGAACAACCATGGAACGCCAATCTCCTGAGAAGATTTTACAGTTAAAAGCAGTATGTATCACACTACCTTTTTGTATTAAGTACAAGACAACGGGCCCCCCGAGGTGCACTCGGGGACTACCCTCCTTTATCTATGAATGACGAGTGTCATACCCGTGAATGTACTATTACATTTGATTCTCTATCTGCCACCGGGTTCGACTAGTCGGCCCGGGGACTGGCCGCCTTGAGTTATATTAAAAGTTCTACCTGAAGTCAGACAAGTAGTGTGCGAGCACCCGAGCCCCCTCTTTTTGTAAGTCGCAGCTCGAAGAACCGACTGTCCGACTGACAAGAGCCAAAGGCAGGAAAGGATGCCCACACGAAAAACGGCTAAGGACTAACGAACTTATATAACACAAGCCGGCCTCCCACCACGCCTACCGGCTGTCAGAACAGCCGGCTGGCCGGCTTCCCAGTCACTTCGCTACAATCCAAGAAAGCTAGAGTACTTGCCCTCCCAACCGGCCAAGCACTTCTCCAGCCACAGACTGCAGAGCAGCTGTCCGGCTGGGAAGGCGGCAACCAAGGGAGGGCGGCAAAGGAAATAGCCAAAGGATGAAAAGCAAGAACAATGGAAAGCCAAACACATGCATGATTATATTTACACATAAGGCCTTCAACAGGCCGGCAGTCAATATTGTTTGAATACACCCCTAGTGGGTGGAACTGTGCAAACTTAACAAAATATTGTTCAAACAGTAATAAAACAGGAAAGTAAAGGCGGACGATTAGGCTAAGAGCGCAACAGGGGAGCCGGGTGGTCGGTGGAGACGGCAGCGCCAGCTGGAGGAGTGGCCGGCTGGCGAGTCTCAGCTTGATCATCGCCGGCTGCAGGCGGTGCGCTCGCACGCGCCTTGTTGCTGGAGGCACGGTCAAGCTGAGGCTGGCCAGCTGCTCCACCATCCGGCACGGTGTCTTCACCCTCCTCCTATTCCTCGCCCTCGTCGCTGGAGTCGATCTCCTCCGCCGAGTCCTCGCCATCTGCTGGGTTCAGCCCGAACCACTCCTCCGGCTGGGCAACGCCGTTATCATCCACCTCAGGAGCAAAGGCGCTGGTGTCGGTGTAGTCGGCGATCGCCGAGGCACGCTGGATGATAGCCGGCCGTGCTGGCTCCAGCTCCGTGTCGGCCTCCTGCCGCCAGGTTGCCAACTAGTCCAAGCTCAGCTCAGGATACCAGGCTTTGACGAACTCCAGCGCCCGCCTGGCGCCTGACCGAGCTGGAGAAGCCTTCCAGGCCTCGAAGCGGCCGGCCGCTACCTCCAGCCAGTCGGCAGTCCGACTGGGGGTGCGGGGAATCACCTCGCCGGGCCAGAGAGCGGCCAGCACTTGCGCCCCAACACGTTGAAGCCGGTGGAGCATGCGGTGAGCCGGCTAGAGGCGGGCTTGAATCGCCAGGAGCTGTTCCTCAAGTGACCGGCGAGCGTTTGGCGCGATCACAACGCCAGCCTGCCTTTGCGCCTCGCGGTGGGCCTCGACGACATGGTTGGCGGCAGTAGAGTAACCAGGGAAGTACTCTGCACAAGAAAGAAAGAAAGAGAGAGAAGAGAAAAATACAAAGTTAGAGAGTGAACCAAACGGCAAGCGGCAAGCAAGGAACGAAGAAGAGGGCGGCCTACCGTCAACCAAGTCTTCGATCTGGCTGTAGCCGTTGATCAACGACTGCCTCGCCTCAGCTCAGCTCGCCGCCTCGGTCTCATATTCGGCTTGGAGGGCGGCCTCGCTATCCTGCACTGCCTTCAGGGCCGCCTTGTGGCTCTCCTCCTGGTCGGCTAGCTTCTTGACCAGGCGGTCACGCTCCTGAGCCAAGGTGTCGAACTCGGCTTCCTTAGCGCGAAGGGCGGCCTGGGTCCCACCCAGCTGCTCCCTCAGTTTGGCGTTGGCCGCTGCAGATATGGCAGAGAAGAAAAGAGCAATAAGAAAGAAGTCGTCAAGAAAGATCCGACCCGACTGCTCAGCAGTCGGCCCGAATCTCAGGGACTACACCCAGTGGGTGCGCTGACGTGCCCCCACGTGAGATAAAAGATGAAGCACCTACCCCGGCTCTCAGTTAGATCAGCAGTCTTCTGGGTCAGCTCCCGAGCCTGGGAGTTGAAGGCAGCCGCACGGAGGTTGTGCTAGTCCTGCAAGTCGGACAGAGAAGCGAATGAGAACAAGATAGCAAACAAAGCCTACCGAGAAGTTCCAAGCCGCCTGCTCAGCAGCTGACTCGGAACTCGGGGACTACACCTAGTGGGTGCGCTGACACGCCCCCACGGAAGAAACCATGATCAAGAAGCAAAAAACGGGAAGACTCACCCGAATGGCCACCCGTGTCGCGAGGAACTCGTCATTATACTGCCTCAGCACTGTGGCCTAGGACTGAAGCCGGTTCCGGACTTCTTGCGCCGCCACATTCACCACGGCTGTCCCACCACCCGGCGTCCACCTTGAGCTGGCGCTGGCCGTCTCCACGTCCTGGGCCGACGAGCTGGAGCCCGCGGCCTTCTGCGGGTCCGGAGCCGAAGTTGCCTTCCCCGCACGCTGGCGCGATGGCGACCGGACCGCCAGGTCCGTCCTCACAGCCGGCTCGCCTCCAGCCGATTGCGCAGGCGGAGCGTAAGGTCGGCTGCCTTGGGCCGCCCCAGTCGGCGAGGGCGGTGCCGCCTCCCTCTCCTGGACGACGACGTCGTCCTCCCTCTCCAACCCCGGGAGGTCGCCGCCGACTTCCTCCGGCGGGGGCTCCGGGATCTCAGGCGCCGCGACACGCAGGGGGGTGACAAGCAAGGCCCCCTCCGCTGCCGCTGTGGCTGCAGCCTCCGCCTGGGCCTTAGCCGCCGCGTCGGCTCGTGCCTTCGCCGACTCCTTCGCCGCCTTGGCGGCAGCCGCCCTTAGCTCTTCCGCCTCCCGCTCCTCCCGTGCCTCCCGCGCATTTCGCTCCGTCGCCGCTTGAAGCTCGGCGCGGGGGTCCACATGGCGGGTGCTCCCGGATCCTCCCGGCGATCCAACCACAGAGGCGGCAGCAACCCGCTCAAGAGAAAGTGGAGCCCTGATTTTTGAGATAAGACAAGGATTTAGAAATCGACAAGAAAAGAAGGAGTATGCAAGAGAATCTACACTTACGCCGAAACCGTTTGTGGCTGCTTCACCACCCTATGGAAGCAGGCCGCCTTCGCGGCCGCCTCATCCCGTCTGGTCGCCGCCGCCCCGCCCTTGGGCTTCTTCGGCCGACTGCCGAACAAGCCCGACGCGGTCCGGCGCTTCTGCACGCCGCCCTGAGTAGGCGGCGCGGCGGAGGAACCCGCGCCATGGTCGGACGCCGGCTGGCGGCGTGGGACGATTTCCGCCTCATTGTCATCTGGCCAGTCGTCGAAGCTGGCTCCAAGCCCGGAGCCGCCTGCTTCGCCGCCTGTTTCGCCACCTCCCGCCTCGGTGTTGTCGTCCATGGCGGCCGCCCCCAAGTCGGGGTCCTCCAAGTCATGCTCCGCCCGGTCGGGGAGAAATCGGCGATCCGCCCCTGCTATCTCGGCCGCAGGTCAAAGGAGAGGGCTCTGCCAAGACGTGCCGACTGGTCAGAGTCGGCCAACAAAAACTTGGTGACAAAACTAAAAGAAGAAAAGATAAAGAAAGCATACCGTAGGTGGGGGATGAGCACGGGAGTATGGCTCCTTACCAAACTGCCACTCTGCGGAGAGCCTGCAGTTCGCGAGATAATTCACCATATGAGCCACCTCATCGTGAGGCATCTCCTTGGTGCACATCCGACTCGGATCGAGTTGGCCGCTCATCTGACTGATCAGATGAGGGCGGCTTTGAAGCGGGAGCACCCGACGCATGACGAAGGCGGCCAGCAGGTCGGACCCAGTCAGGCCCTCCGACTGGATCATTACCCGGAGTCGGGCGACGGCGGCGGCTCTAGCCGGCGATAGCGTCATGGCCCAATAGGACCACTGGGGCCGCCTCCCAGCCGGCGGGCCGGCTACGTAAGCCGTCAAGTTGACATAGTCGCCTTGCGGGGCGACGTTCTTCACGTAGAAGTACGATTTCTGTCGGCGCTTCACCGACTGGATCAGCGTGATGACAGGGAAGGGGTTGTCGGCTGCCGGCCTCCGCATCGCGATGAAGGCGCCGCTCTGAGACGGCACGCCCCGCATGCGGGTGCTGAGCTTGGTTTGGAAGAATTCCCCCCAGAGCTCGAGGGTGGGAAGAACGCCAAGAAAGCCCTCGCATAGAGTGACGAAGGCAGACAGCAGCACCACTGTGTTTGGAGTGAGGTGGTGCGGCTGGAGCTGATAAAAGTCGAGGAAGGAGCGGAAGAAGGCGCTCGCGGGCAGACCGAGGCCGCGCAGGAAGTGCGAGCGAAAGTTACCCGCTCGCCTTCCTCCGGCGCTGGCGTGATCTCTTTCTCTGGCGCGAGACGGACCTGCACCTGGTCCTTGCCAGGCAACCGCCGCGTCTTGCGGAGGAAGTCGATGTGGTCCGTATGGACGTTGGAGCCGTCCCAGTCTCCGCCGTACTGCATGATGGCGAGAAGCTGGCAAGAAAGGGTGCGGCGGCGGAGAAAGCACGGCCTCATGGCGGCGAAGCTGCAGGGTGGTGCGAAGATTGGCTGGACGGCGCGGCGGCAAGATGCTGCTGCGATGGAAAGAAGGAGGAAGAAGATGGCGGAAAGAGGATGAGCGTGCGAGCGTCTGCCGCTCCCCCTCCTCCCCCTACTTATAGCCTCGTGCGGCGAAGCCGAGGAGGCGAGGCGTGGGGGGAACGTGGGATTAACTGCGCCCACTCCCCCATGTCCCGCGATTATTGCGCCCTAACGATGTGCAGAAACTGCCGCCGGAAGGCGTGCGGCCCGCTTTGGGCCACAGAGAATCCGCGCCTGGGCCTAGGCATAGGAGTGATGGGCCCCCGGCCTGTAGCGACGTCCTGTCGCGCGCGTGGGTTGGCAGGCTTTTTTCAGCCGGAGGGTGCCACGTGGTACGCGGGCGGCGAGCGGTCGGCCCGCAACCCGGCGTGCGCCCCAACCGACTCCCGCCTTCAGACTTCAGAAGTTTGCCAAGACGGCACACCCAACCGAAGCCGGCTCCCAGCTGCTGACTCATCAAGATAAGAAGCTGACCGAGCTTCTCGACCTCCTCCCAGCCTCGAAGCCCAACCAGCTTCGGGGACTACTATCGGAGTAAATGGCCACGGATAGCCTAACCGACTCCCCCTGGCTCTTCGAAAAATTATCAGGCCAATCGAGCCTTCAAGCATCTAGAGCACGGGGCCGCTTTCCTCTGGCCGGCTATCCCCAAGGCCGACTACCAGAAGGCGACCCGGCCTCAAAAACCTTCCCGAAGAAAGCTACGAGATGGCTGACCCCAGGAAGCCGGCCCCAAGAGGACCGACTCCCAGAAGCCGGCCATGAAGAAGGCTGACTCCCAGAAGCCGGCCAAGACTGCACCCACCAGGGTTGCACCCACATAACGGTAATAAGACGGGGCGTGGCCGCAGTACAGCCTACCACCCCCGAATCCCGGAACATGCATGGCCACAGGGCGCCGTACGGGTCAGCCATCCCCCGTCCGGCGAGGCACTGTAGCCATGTTGACCTCGACGTCACCCATGACAGGCGCCAGTACGGCCCGCGGGTGGCGGGCCCCTTTAGCCAGAGAGATGCTCGAAGGTGGCCCGGCCTCCCCTAGTCGGCCTGGGGCATAGCCGGCTCCCAATAGTCGGCTACCTCCCTCCCTCGAAACATGTGCATCATTAAGGAGACAAGACGAGGTGAGGCTACAGTGAGAGCCCGCCAGGCGGCGGCACTGTAGCCACGCTTACCTCGACAAAGCCCTTGTCATCAGAGGCGAGGCAACAATAACCAGCCACCGACAAGGCCCCCAGGCAGTGGGGCCGGCTTGTCGGCCAAGAGGCCGGCAGCCGGCGGCACCCACCAGTCGGCGGGCCCCAACGGCCGGCGGAGAAGCCGGCGAGCACGGACACTGACGGCTGGGACCCGCACCCAGCCGGATTACCATTGTACCCCTAGGGGGTAGGCCTATATAAATCCCCCGGGACACCCATGCAAAGGGTTGATCTCATAGAGTTTTACACACCACATAGAGAGAAAAGGAGAGCTAGGCTTACCCTTCTTCTTCCCCTAGCCAAACAGCTCAAGGAGCACTTGTAGCTACTTGTGTTGATCTAGTGATCATGCGGAGACCCCGCAGAGCAGGAATAGGGGTGTTATCTCCACGGAGAGCCCCGAACCTGGGTAAGATTCGCCGGCGTGCATGTCTTCGCCTTATCCCGTTTCCAGGCACCAGCGATGTCTTACTGGCTCCCACAATGATAAGCCACCCGTTGGCATATGTCGCACCTACTACCCGACAGCGGCCAGGTAGTTACCTCCGCCGGTTTACCGAACACTCCGGTTCGGAAACACCGATCAGAGGTCTCTTATACCCTTTGTTGGGGATATTACCACTGGGCGTAAACCGGCTAGGAGAGGCCGGGTTAACTTCATAAGTAGTTCATCTGTATCTGAAGCCCATGAAGACAGACGGTGACGCTTCATGAAGGCCCAGGCCCAAAGCCGGTTTAAGGCATGTAGACACAAACCGGTATTGAGATGTAAACTTGTGTTGTAAGATATGCATAGCAGAGACCGAGCCGGACACGATTATGAGCCGGCCTCGGAGTCTGTAAACCGACGGGCGTCAACCCATGTATATAAGGGGACGACCCGACGGCGGTTCAGGAAGAACAGACAAGAACTCGAGACTCAGGCAAAGCGTATTCGCTCCCTGGTCATCGAAACCCCATCAATTCCATCACAACTAGACGTAGGCTTTTACCTTCATCGAAGGGGCCGAACTAGTATAAAACTCTCTTGCGTCCCTTCTCCGCTTTAACCCCTTCGAGCTAACCCGTAGCGATGGCTCCACGACTAAGTCCTTTCTCTAGGACATCTGCCGTGACAAAACCACGACAGTTGGCGCCCACCATGGGGCTATCGCACGATAGTTTCAAGTTCTTGGAGGGCAGCTTCAAAGGACTCAAGGGTTATGCTGTGGGCCGTATGACCAAGAGTCGTTGTGGCAAGCTCTACATCGATGATGCAAGCTGGGGCCCCGAGGTCGGCTCAATCGAGTACGGATACCGGGTCCCCTTTGGTGGCATACATGTTTTCATTGGCAAGATCGGCGAACCAGGCCCTGAGCCGGACATCTGCACCGCCACGTCGAAACGGCCCAGCGTGCGAGATCTGCCCGGGTCAAGCCTGTCATGAAGCGTGCCTTCGTGGGAGTTATCCATGGAGGTGAATCTGAGGATAGATCAGAATCTGGTGGTGAGACCGTTGTTTATACCAGCGACGAGTCATTGACTCGAGAGACCGAGTTGTTATATCAGTTACAAGATGGCCAGATTGGGGGCTGTTCCGATGGCGACAGTATTCCGGACCCCTTTGATCTGCCAAACCGGGTGACGATCTTCATGGCCGGCACGCAACCGGCGCTCCACTCTTTGACTGCAGCGGCGATGATTTCCGGATCAGCAGCGGCGGCAGCAGCTGGGGCAGGAGGCCCTGTGCGACCGCCAGCTCAGGTTCTATCTGATTTGTTTGATGTGTTGGCAACGCTGATGGCGGAGGCTAACTCGGCGGATCAGGATGCACACAATGCGGAAGTCGCGAAAGTGAAAGATCAGATCACCCAGCAAAAGCCGACTTAGCAGCTGAGGATACCAGGATAGTCGCGGAGCGGGCCGCTTTGGATGCACAAGCTTACCAGATTATGCTGGATCAGAGTGCGTCGAACGAAGTCCTGAAGAGGAGGCACCAATCTCGCCTGCCGCCGGTTTATGAAGCTAGAAATCTCTTTAACACCCTAGGAGCAGGAACCAGCAATCCGCCGGTGGTAAACCGGGTAGAGGCACCCGGAGCAGGGGCGCCGGTTCAGCCACGTTTGGCTGATCCGCCTCGTCAGAACAACGTTGTGGTACCTCTTGTCCCCACACCACCGGGTCATTACTCTAACCCAATGGACAACATTGTCGCTGCCGCCTCACGGCTGGCGGCCATCCCGATCGAATGCGATTCTCCAGCAGCGGTCGAGACGCGTCGGGTTAAGGAGCTTCTTCAGACAACCTTGATTCAACAGGAGGCTTATTCATATAGTCGCGATCGGGTTCATTCCACTCCCCGTCCAAGCCGGAGTTACAATAGGCGTATGGATGAACCGGCAGTGTCAAATAATGCGCGGAACCGTGATCCGCCCCGTGGCCATAACCCGGCGGGTGGTGCCAGTGATGCTCAGGATGTGGTGGACCGGGCTCGGGCACGCAGAGAGGCCGAGTTAGCGGCGCAGCATGAGGCCCGTCAGCTTACTCCGGTTCGTCCAACCACATCGGTGGAACCAGGAGTTACCTCTAGTTCCTTGGGAGTGCCATGTCTTGTCCCAGCGTTGCACAATGTGCACCTGCCCAAGGATTTCAAGGGCCCGCGCAAGGTGCCGAACTAAACCACCGATTTGTCCCCTGAAACATGGGTTGAAAGCTACGAGATGGCCATGCAGATGCTGGACATGGATGATGCGGCATGTGCGAAGTACTTCACCATGATGCTAGAAGGAATGGCCCGCACTTGGCTAAAGAGTTTACCGGCTAATTCTATCAGGTCATGGGCTGAGTTGAGAGCCCGGTTTGTTTAGAATTTCAAGGATACATGCAAGCAGCCCATGTCAATTGTGGACTTAGCTGCCTGTGTACAGGAGGAAGGAGAGTCAATAGCCCATTGGGTACACCGGGTTTCGGAGATTTTGCATTCATCAGACCGCATCAACGCTGACACCGCAGTCTTAACATTGGAAGCCAATTGCCGGTTTCAACCCTTGAAGTTGAAGTTGGGACGACTCAAACGTCATTGTAATGACATGGGAACCCTCATGGCTGCACTGGTGAAGTATGCCGACTCTGATAGTACCAAGGATCCCGAGTCTGACGATGATAAGATAGGGAAGGGAAAGAAGAGCGACAACGCCAAGGGGCAGCACCACAACCCGGCGGGTCATGGAAACGGCGGCAAGCATAAAGCGGACCACAGTTTAGACTTTGTGGCTAACACTAATACGCACGACAAGGGCCAGCGGCGTAAGGGTAAACCGCCCCGGCGGAATGGAATGCCGAATCCTAATCCGGACCGTTTGTCGTATCTGTTGAACCGCCCTGTCCAAAGCATGGGACGAAGGAGGAACCATCTACACACCTCTGGAAAGATTGTTATATCATGCAAGAGTTCAAAAATTCTGATTCTTTTCGGTATGATCATGGATCAGGAGGCGGTTCGGGCTCTGGCTCTCATGGGCCGGGTTATGGCGGAGGAAATTCCGGTTTGGGATTCCATGGCAATCAGGGTGGACATAACAATCAAAGTAATCAAGGTAACCAAGGTGGCTATAATCATCAGGGCAATCAGCAGCAGCAGCAGTCGGGTTACCAGAGCAACCCGAAGCAGTTGAATAGCGGACAGTATCATGTCTTCACCACTAGCTTGGACAAGCGCGGTCAGAAGCTTCATAAAAGGATGGTGAATGCCGTTGAACCGGCGGTGCCCCGTTATTTGCGCTGGTCCGAGCAGCCCATTGTATGGAGTAGAGACGATTATCCACCCCGGGTTGACAATCCGGGTCATCTGGCTCTGGTATGGAGTAGGTACTCATGGATGGAGGGAGTAGTATCAATATCCTTTATTATGAAATTTTCCGTCGCATGGGGCTAACAGATAAAAATCTTAAACCGTCCAATACGGTGTTCCATGGTGTGGTGCCTGGTAAGTCGGCATATCCTGTTGGTAAGATAGCTCTGGAGGTGGCTTTTGGAGATGAGCATGACTCGAGATCAGAAAACTTGACCTTTGAAGTGGTGAAAAATCATAAGCCCGTATCATGCCCTATTTGGACGGCCAGCTTATGCTAAGTTTATGGCACGGCCTTGTTATGTCTATCTACAGCTCAAGATGCCGGGTCACAAGGGAACTATAACCGTGCATGGAAGCCGCAAGATTGCTCTGGAGTGTGAGGAAGGTGATGCGGCTTATGCTGAGTCGGTTTGTGCAACAGAGGAGTTGAAGTTTTACAAAGACAATGTTGATCCAGCAGATATGACTTCGTTGAAGAAACCAACTACGGAGCATGATCTGGCCCTGAAGTTTAAATCGGCGGATGAGACTAAACTTGTTGACTTCGTGCCTAGCGATTCGTCCAAGCAGTTTAGCATCAGCGCTAACTTGGATCCGAAATAGGAAAGCGCGCTCATCGAGTTCATCCGTGAGAATCGGGACATCTTTGCATGGAAGCCTTCAGACATGCCTGGTGTACCGAGAGAACTTGCTGAGCACACTCTCAATGTTGATCCTAAGTATAAACCGGTTAAGCAGTTTCTCCGCCGGTTCAATGAAGAAAGACGCAAAGCTATTGGAGAAGAAGTAGCCAGGCTCTTGGCAGCTGGATTTATCATTGAAGTATTCCATCCTGAGTGGTTGGCTAATCCGGTGCTGGTCCTCAAGAAGAATGGCACTTGGCGTATGTGTGTGGACTACACAGATCTCAACAAGGCTTGTCCAGCAGATCCTTTTGCCCCCCCCGTATTGATCAGATTATTGATGCTACGGCGGGTTGTGAGCGGTTAAGTTTTTTGGATGCATACTCTGGTTATCATCAGATCAAAATGGCAGTTAAGGACCAGGAGAAGACGGCCTTCATAACTCCCTTTGGAGCCTTCTGCTATGTGTCCATGCCCTTTGGGCTCTAGAGTGCATAGGCAACTTATCAACGGTGTGTGCAGAATTGTCTTCATAAACAGATCGGCCGCAATGTTCACGCCTATGTGGATGATATTGTGGTGAAATCAAGGAAAAAGGAGACATTGATTGATGACTTGAAGGAAACCTTTGATAACCTGCGGGTTTATAAAATGATGCTTAATCCGGCCAAGTGTGTCTTTGGTGTACCTGCAGGCAAGCTCTTGGGTTTTTTGGTGTCTAACAGGGGCATTGAAGCTATTCCGAAAAAAATCAAAGCCATCACCTCCTTGGCTAAACCGAAGTGTATCAATGATGTTCAACCCCTGGCAGGCCGGATTGCCGCGTTGAGCCGTTTTGTCAGTCGCCTCGGCGAGAAGGCCATCCCTTTGTATCAGATGCTGAAGAAAACGGATAACTTCGTCTGGAGTGACGCCGCTAATGAAGCATTTGAGGACTTAAAGCAGCAGCTAGCTAATCCGCCGGTTCTCGCTGCTGCGGTTGACAAAGAGCCATTGTTGCTATATGTGGCAGCTAACACTCGGGCTGTTAGTGTGGCTATTGTAGTGGAGCACAAGGAGACAGGAAAGGAATATCTGGTTCAGCGGCCGGTTTACTATATTAGTGAAGTACTAATTGAATCCAAGCAGAGGTACCCGCATTGGCAAAAATTGGTGTATGGGGGTTTCATGGCAAGCTGGAAGCTTAAGCAGTATTTCCAAGGTCATCCCATCACGGTGGTCAGCTCTGCTCCTTTGGGGGATATAATCCAGAATAGGGAAGCAACTGGTCGGATTGCTAAGTGGGCTATCGAGCTCGGGCCTCACGGGTTGAAACACATACCTCGAACGACGATCAAATCTCAGGCACTTGTGGATTTCATCAATGATTGGACAGAATTACAAGCGCCAGAAGAGAAGCCGGATCACACTTATTGGACTATTCATTTTGATGGGTCTAGGCAATTGGAGGGCTCGGGGGCTGGAGTCGTGTTAACTTCCCCGCGAGGTGATAAGTTTTTTTATGTTCTCCGTTTAATATTCCCTTGCACTAATAATGTAGCTGAATATGAGGCCTTACTCCATGGTCTTTGGATGGCTAAGGAGATGAGTCTCAGCCGAGCTAAGTGCTTCGGTGACTCGGATCTGGTGGCTCAACAAGTGTCCGGCACTTGGGATTCCAAGGACCCACTAATGGCAGCATATCGTCGTGAGGTGGATATTGTTGCAGGTCACTTCAAAGGTTATCAGGTGGATCATGTGGACCGGCGGAAGAATGAAGCAGCAGACGCTTTAAGCCGCCTGAGTTCCCAACGTAAACCGGTTCCACCTAATGTCTTCCTGGATATTTTGCATAATCCGTCCGTTAAAATCCCTGGTGAAGAGGATTTGGCTGTTCCTGATCCGGAGGCTCAGTTGGTGGCAGCCCTACATGTTATCCCGGATTGGACGATTCCGTGTCTGGCGTATATAAACCGGGACGAGTTACCAGAGGATGAACTTTGGCCAGATAGATAACCCGGCGGTCCAAGTCCATGACTATTATCAATGGAGAGTTACATCATTGCAGTGTGACGGGGGCGTTTCAACGCTGTGTATCTCCTGAGGAAGGCTGTGAAATTTTGCGTGAGATCCATGAAGGAGATTGTGGGCATCACACCGGTTCAAAATCTTTGGTGGCCAAGGCGTTTCGTCACGGTTTCTATTGGTTGACAACTCATGCTGATGCCGAGGACTTGGTTAAAAGATGTGATGGCTGTCAGAAATTCTCACGACGTGCTCATGTACCAGCTCAAGAATTGAGGATGATTCCAATCACCTGGCCGTTTGCAACTTGGGGGCTGGATATGGTTGGGCCTTTCAAGAGGTCCAAAGACAAGAAGACCCACCTTTTGGTGGCGGTTGATAAGTTCACAAAATGGGTAGAGGCAGAGCCAGTTAGTAAGTGTGACGCGGCCACGGCGGTTCAATTCATCAAAAAGGTGATTTTCCGGTTTGGCTTTCCACACAACATTATAACTGACAATGGTACCAATCTGTCAAAGGGTGCCATGAAGGAGTTTTGTCAACGTGAGCACATCCGGCTTGACGGGTCATCAGTGGCTCACCCCCAGTCCAATGGTCAAGCGGAGAGGACCAATCAAGAGATCTTGAGAGGCATCAAACCCCAGCTTATGGTTCCTTTGCAACGGACGCCGGGTTGTTGGGTTGAGGAGTTACCTTCAGTGTTATGGAGCATCAATACCACACCCAACAGATCGACAGGCTACACGCCGTTCTTCATGGTTTATGGAGCGGAAGCGGTTCTTCCTAGTGACATCCGTCATGACTCGCCTCATGTAGTGGCATATGTTGAAGCGGATAACGAGAAGGCATGGCAGGAAGCTCTTGACCTGTTAGATGAGGAGCGTGACATGGCGGCAGCCCGTTCGGCGATTTATAAGCAAGATCTGCGTCGTTATCATAGCCGCCAGGTTAGAACCAGAACCTTTCAAGAAGGAGATTTGGTGCTCCGACTCATCCAGGATCAGACGGATATGCACAAGCTATCCCCCCCTTGGGAAGGGCCTTTTGTGGTCAGCAAGGATTTGCACAATGGGTCGTACTACCAAATCGATGTTCGAGAGCGCAAAGACTCACGTAAATCGGAGGAGGAGACCAACCGGCCGTGGAATATTGCTCATCTTCGGCCCTACTATACTTGAGCTACAGACTCTGCTTATGTACATATTATGACATTGTATATATTATGATCAATATAATAAACAGGAACCTCAACTAAAGCGGGGTATCTGTTGTTTTCTTACATCACGTGTGGTTATATGAGCTTACAAAGCGGCGTCCGGTTTACCCCTTGATTTAGCTTCTTAAAGCTTGATATCAGATCACTTGGGGGCTTGGTCGTATCCGAACCATAGCTATACCTCTTGATCGGTGCAATGCCATAGCATCACTTGGGGGCTTGGTCGTATCAGAACCATAGCCACGCCTCTTGATCGGCAAAATGCCATAGCATCACTTGGGGGCTTGGTCGTATCCGAACCATAGCCACGCCTCTTGATCGGCGCAATGCCACAGCATCACTTGGGGGCTTGGTCGTATCCGAACCATAGCCACGCCTCTTGATCGGCGTAATGCCACAGCATCACTTGGGAGCATGGTCGAACCCGAACCATGGCTATGCCTCTTGATCGGCGTAAAGCCACAGAATCATTTGGGGGCTTGGTCGAACCCGAACCATAGCAATGCCTTTTGATCGGCGTAATGCCACAGCATCACTTGGGGGCTTGGTCGAACCCGAACCATAGCAACACCTCCTGATCAAATTTGGGGCCTGGCAGCCCGTGAAAAGCCTCGACTACAACGGTTTTATTTGCCTTTTGCTAAGTTTCTTTTTCTTTTGCTAAGATTTGTGATGTTTTCAAACCAGTGTTTATCAACCCGGTTGGGCTGTCAACTACAAGTTGTCAGTACATGACCAAGTTATAATCCGGAGACTATCAGCCCGATCTGGTTTTGACTCATAGTCACCAGTATGGAATAAGCCAGTGTTTATCACAACCCGGAACGGTTTTGTTGTAAACCAGCATTATATAACAGGAGATACCTTTACTCCGGATTAAGTTTATTACCTTCATTACAAGGTTGGTCAGCCAACACTATGCCTAAAGGTCGCAGGTATCATATATTTCCATACTTGGTTATCTTTTACAACCTTGGTTATAAAACTTGGTCATATATTTAGTTGGGCATCATGACCCGCCCGGTGGTAAACCGCCAGGGCGCTTTAAGCTTTTTATCTGCAGGAACAATTGGAATAAATAGCTATGGATTATGAACATCATATCTCAAAGCATGGCGGATTAACACGCATCAGTTGCAGATAAATATGCACGAAGGCATAACAGACCAAGTGTTTTAACTAGCCTATTATAAGGCGTTTCAGTACCCAAAGGAATATTGTTTCTCAATAAACATTGCAGTATGGAAGGTTAAACCGGCCCCCGAGTTATGATCACTGAGCAGCTTGACCCGATGGCTGCGGGTCATCTTGCACCGGTTCTTCTTCTTCGTACCTACCCAGCGGCTGGAAGTCAATAGTTGTCCAGTCGATCCCAGTTAAAGCTTGGAACACAGCTTCGTCGCTTATAAGGGTGGACGGTTCAATATCAGGGGCATAAGTGTGCTTACGGATTGGAGGGATCAGGCTTTGAGTTTCAGGAGCTAGTGCAGCAACCCGCTTGTTATTGATATCATAACTCGCCTGATAATGTGAAAGATCGGCTTCTTCAGCAAGTTGACAAGCCAGTGGACGTACTTCCCGGTTTATGGCGCGGAGATCTTCAGTGCAAAATTCTGATCCGTCTTCTTTCAAGCTTGGGTAGCCTTTAGCCACGTCCGTCGGATCAAGATCAGGCACCCATGCTTTTGCCCGGGTTAGCGCAGTCAGAGCGCCAGCCCTTGCAGCAAACCTCTACAGCTCTTCTATCCGGGCAGGTAGCATAGATAGCATGTCTAAGGTATCCTTGATCAACGTCAGGGGTGGCTTATTGTGCGAAGTGGTGCAGATAATCCGTTGTGCGCCGGTATACAGTTGCTCTATCAGTGTGTAGGCAGCTTTCAACTTCTTCTGCACATCAGAGCCCAGATGGCTAATGCGGGTTCCTGTATCATTACAAACATCAGTAAACCGGTAACGCATGAGAGGATATGTTGAAAGCATAAAGGAAGGATGTTTACCAAACACAGCAGCGGTCATAGCATGCACTTGCCGCTTTACACCAGTCAGCTCGTCAACCACCGGTTTAAGAGCGGCTTCTGCGTTTTCAGCCCTTTTGTCAAGCGGCTTTTTCAGTCTCCCAGTCCGCCCGCTCTTTGTTGAAGCCCTCTTTCAGTTTCTCCATAGCGCCTAGAGCGTGGGTCAACTCTTCCTTCGCTTTGGAGGCTTCAGCTTGCTGGGTTTTGATGTTCTCTTGCAGATCAGCGGTTTGGCGTTCCTTCATGCTCAGCTCCGCCTGTAAAGAGACGGATACATAATGAGTTGACAGTACATATTTGAAGTACCAAGCACATAACAAGTTATGCCCTTAGTACTTGGGGGCTAATGCATATTTGCTTTTACTCAGAAATTTTTAAAAGTCCCAAGCACAATACAAGTATTAAGCTTGGCACTTGGGGGCTAATGATGACAAGGAAAATCTGAAACATGAATATTACCGGTTTAAGATTTACAGTGGACAACTATACAACGGTATGAGGATACTAGCATATTGGTAAACCGGAGTCTGGCAATGGAACGGTGTAATGCATTGGCGGTTCAACAGGGGACTAATGGTATCTACCGGGTCATCATTTTTTCTGTGAGGTTAAACCGGACAATCTGGTATTCAAAGGGTGTAAAAGAAGGAAGAAACAAGTTTCACATCTTGCTATGGTAATTTCAGATCTACCGCGCGTAGGAAAAACAAAATATATTCTAACCTAAATTCCAGTGTACTCAAGGTTCAGCAAGATGAGATGGGTTGGATATCAAACAGGTGCTGAAACTGCTAAAGCATGAGATCTATGTGGTTTAAACTACTACCGCACGAGACCTATGTGGTTTTTGGATCTAACCCGTGGATATAAATAAGGGAAAAGAAGGGCGGCGACGAACACCGATGAACGACAGAAACCCTAAGTGCAGATCTATAGTAAGAGAAAGAGGAGACTTACGGATGCTGTTGAGCAGCGGCGGCGGCGCGCGGAGGAGCTCTGGTACGTTCAGGTCGATGTAGCGGCCAAGGTTGGTGCAGCAGTCGAAGGTTGAGGGCGGCGGTTGAGGTCGAAGGTTCGGGCGTCGCGAGGATGAAGATGAAGCGAAGAGGCACGAGGGGGAAACTGGAAAGACCCCCTGGCCCTATTTATAAGGAGATAAAACGACAGTTGCGAAAATCGAGGAGCCGGATTTTTTTGATATAAGGTGATGTTGTCGCCTCGATTGTCGGAGGCTTGTTAATGACAGGTGACGTCACGGCGGTTTACCAAGATCCTAGAAGATGATGTCATGGCGGTTTACAATACTGTGTAAAGATGTTGAAGGAGAAATTTTCTCAAGTATTGAGGATTGACATGAACCAGTTCAAATCAATCTGGGGCCTAATGTTGGGGATATTACCACTGGGCGTAAACCGGCCAGGAGAGGCCAGGTTAACTTCATAAGTAGTTCATCTGTATCTGAAGCCCATGAAGACAGACGGTGACGCTTCATGAAGGCCCAGGGCCCAAAGCCGGTTTAAGGCATGTAGACACAAACCGGTATTGAGATGTAAACTTGTGTTGTAAGATATGCGTAGCAGAGACCGAGCCGGACACAATTATGAGCCGGCCTCGGAGTCTGTAAACCAACGGGCATCAGCCCATGTATATAAGGGGACGACCCGGCGGCGGTTCAGGAAGAACAGACAACAACTCGAGACTCAGGCAAAGCGTATTTGCTCCCTGGTCATCGAAACCCCATCAATTCCATCACAACTAGACGTAGGCTTTTACCTTCATCGAAGGGCCGAACTAGTATAAAACTCTCTTGCGTCCCTTGTCCGCTTTAACCCCTTCGAGCTAACCCGTAGCGATGGCTCCACGACTAAGTCATTTCTCTAGGACATCTGCCGTGACAAAACCACGACACCCTTGACACTTCATGCCCCAAAGCAGGTTGTTTCCATCAGCCTCTTAACCCGTCTGATTCAAATTATCAGGGTACTTCCCACTCATCTTCTGGCGAGTCATCAGCCACAAAGCTTCCACCCCTCAAAACAGTTCTTGGGTGAGCTATACACTTGTTTTTATCCCTGATGTGTTATTTTTATAGACTGTAATGATCCTCATATTTATGTTTCTCAGCGCCAAGCCCAGACCCAGCAAGAAGGCTTGGTTGAATAAACCAGCTGATGATAACATGGCTGTTGAACCGGAAAAGACTCCAGATCCTGAAGAGACCGATGCTGACGCCATGCTTAATGACCCACCACCTCAAGACCATGACTTCTTTGCTGAACAGGTGGAAGTTGACACCACAAGCCATGCTGACCAGCCAACCAGCCCTGTCCGAACTGATGACAAACCGGTCAGTCTAGTTAAAGATACTGACAAACCGCCAACTCCAGTAAAGGCTGCTGATGACAAAGATGATGATATTATGATTACTAGCACTGGCCACACCACTCCTGGCAATCCTGTCGCTTTGTCAAAGCATACTGCCAAAGATGAGCTCTCTGCTATCGGCAAAGGCAAATGGATTGCCGATTTATCAAGCTACGCTCATCTCAATGCTCAAGACATTCACTCTGGCTTCTTGAACCGTCTGTATACCAGCCGTGACTATGAAGCTGGTTTGGTAAACTTGATGAAGGAGCGATATGAGGTAACTACCTAACTGTTTCTCTCTTACGTCCAATTGCAACTTATCCATTCTAGTAGCCCCCAAGTGGCGGTCTATGATACCAATCTGAACCGGGACTTAGTAATAACTTTAAGTTTGCAACACTGATGTAGCCCCCAAGGGCCGGTTTAACTTTATAAAGATGAACCGGGACTTCTGAAAGATTGCCCGGATCAGAACTTAGAGCAAACATACACTAGCCCCCAAGTGCCAAGAGTAATACTTGTATTATGCTTGGGACTTTGTAGGAATTTCCGAGAACAAAAAAATATGCATTAGCCCCCAAGTATGAAGTGCATAACTTGTTATGTGCTTGGTACTTCAATCATGTAGCATCAACTCATTATACTCCTATCTGTTATAGGCTGAACTGAACAAAAAGGAAACTCAAACCGCTGATCTGCAAGAGAACATCAAATCCCAGCAAGCTGAAACCTCCAAGGCAAAGGATGAACTGACTAGCGCTTTAGCCGCTATGGAAAATTTAAAGGAGGATTTCAACAAAGAGCGTGCGGATTGGAACACAGAACAATCCGCTTTGCAGAAAAGAGCCGAGGACGCAGAAGCAGCTCTTAAACCGGTGGTAGATGAACTGATTGGCGTAAAGCGGCAGATACATGCCATGACTGCTGCTGTGTTCGGTAAGCATCCTTGCTTTATACTTTCAACATATCTTCCCATGTGTTGCCGGTTTACTGACATTTGAAATGATGCAGGAACTCGCATTAGCCACCTGGGCTCTGATGTACAGAAGAAGCTGAAGGCCGCTTATACGCTGATAGAGCAATTGTATACAGGCGCGCAACGAATCATCTGCACCGCTTCTCACAATAAGCCGCCCCCGACGTTAATCAAGGATACCTTAGCCAGGCTATCTATGTTGCCTGCCGGGGTAGAAGAGCTAAAGAGATCCGCTGCAAGGGCTGGCACTTTGACTGCACTAACCCGGGCAAAAGCATGGGTGCCTGATCTTGATCCGGCGGACGTCATTAAAGGCTACCCAAGCTTAAAAGAAGACGGGTCAGAATTTTGCACTGATGATCTCCGCGCCATAAACCGGGAAGTTCGTCCACTGGCTTGTCAACTTGCTGAAGAAGCTGATCTGTCATTTTACCAGGCGAGTTATGACACCAATAACAAACGGGTTGATGCACCGACTCCTGAGGCTCAAAACCTGATCCCTCCAATCCGTAAGCACACCTATACCCCTGATATTGAACCGCCCACCCTTATAAGCTACGAAGCTGTGTTCCAAGCGTTAACTGGGATCGACTGGACAACTATTGACTTCCAGCCACTGGGTAGAGACGAAGAGGATGAACCGGTGCAAGATGACCTGCAGCCGTCAGGTAAAGCTGGTGGCCAATCATAATCCGGAGGCCGGTTTAGTCTTCTACGTGCCAAAACACGTATTTGAGAAAACAATTATCCTTTTGGGCACTGAAACGCCTTGTAATAGGCTAGTTAAAACACTTGGTCTGTTATGCCTTCGTGCATATTTATCTGCCACTGATGCGTGCTAATCCACCATGCTTAAGATATGATGTTCTTAATCCATAGCAATGTAATCAAGCTATCCCTGCAGGTAAAAAGCTTAAAGCGCCCGGGCGATTTACCACCGGGCGGATCATAATGCCCAAATATATATATACAACCAAGGTTTATAACCAAAGTTAAAAAAAGATAACCAAATATGGAAATATGTGATACCTGTGACCTTGAGTTGGCTAACCAACTTTGTAGTGAGGGTAATAACCCTAACTCGGAGTATTAGTAACTCCTGTTATATGATGCCGGTTTACAATAAAACCGTTCCAGGTTGAGATAAACACCGGTTTATTCAATACTGGTGACTTTTAGTCGAAACTAGACCGGTCTGATAGTCTCCGGATTACAACTTGATCATGTACTGACAACTTGGAATTGACAGCCTAACCGAGTTGATGAACATCGGTTTGAAAACATCACAAATCTTGTCAAAAGAAAGAAAAACTTAGCAAAAGGCAAATAAAAACCGTTGTAGTCGAGGCTTTTCACGGGCTGCCAGGCCCCAAATTTGAGGCTTTTCATGGGCTGCCAGGCCACTATGTTAAACCATTTTTGCAAAGCCTTTTAAGATGGTCCTCAATCCTTAACCAAACATCATTTTAACTTGACAAGTTCAGGGTCTTATTAGAGTAACTTGTTAAAGTTCGATGGGTCATACCAGGTTTACCTGGGCGGAGTAACTTACTTAAAGAGGCAGGCTAACCCGGGGTTTTAGGTGTATACACCAGGCTTCCAAGCCATGGCTTGATAGCCTATTACAAGTGTAGATTCTTTGTTCATTTCGACAGCAAAGAATCCCCAAGTAACATTTTGAGATGTGCTCAGTGGGTGCCCATGTTTGAGTTGTTGTTTTATAACACTCTCTTTGGCCCCGGATTGATTTGGCTTTGAGCCGATCAAGAGGTGTGACTATGGTTCGGATTTGACCAAGCCCCCAAGTGATGATGTGGCATTGCGCCGATCAAGAGGTGTAGCTATGGTTCGGATACGACCAAGCCCCCAAGTGATGTAATATAAAGCTTTGAGAAGCCGAATCAAGGGGTAAATCGGACGCCGCTTTATAAACAGAAGCTCCATGTAACCACACATGATGTAAGAAAAACAACAGATACCCTGCTTTAGCTGAGGTTCCGATTTATTTTATTGATCATAATATATACATTGTCATAATATGTACATAAGCATAGCCTATGGCTTAAGCATAGTAGGGCCAAAGATGAGCAATATTCCACGGCCGGTTGGTCTCCTCCTCCGATTTATGTGAGTCTTTGCGCTCTCAAACATCTATTAGGTAGTATGACCCGTTGTGCAGATTCTTGCTGACCACAAAGGGTCCTTCCCAAGGGGGGGGGGTAGCTTGTGCATATCCGTCTGATCCTGGATGAGTCGAAGCACCAAATCGCCTTCTTGAAAGGTTCTGGTTCTAACCCGGCGGCTGTGATAACGACGCAGATCTTGCTGATAGATCGCCGAACGGGCTGTTGCCATGTCATGCTCCTCATCTAACAAGTCAAGAGCTTCCTGTCGTGCCTTCTCGTTGTCAGCTTCAACATATGCCGCTACACGAGGTGAGTCATGATGGATGTCACTAGGAAGAACCGCTTCCGCTCCATAAACCATGAAGAACGGTGTGTACCCTATCGATCTGTTGGGTGTAGTATTTATGCTCCATAACACAGAAGGTAACTCCTCAACCCAACAACCCGGCGTCCGTTGCAAAGGAACCATAAGCCGGGGTTTGATGCCTCTCAAGATCTCTTGATTGGCCCTCTCCGCTTGACCATTGGTCTGGGGGAGAGCCACTGATGATACGTCAAGCCCGATGTGCTCACGTTGACAGAATTCCTTCATGGCACCCTTTGACAGATTGGTACCATTGTCTGTTATAATGCTGTGTGGAAAGCCAAACCGGAAGATCACCTTTTTGATGAATTGAACTGCCGTAGCTGCATCACACTTACTGAATGGCTCTGCCTCCACCCACTTCGTGAACATATCAACCGCCACCAAAAGGTGGGTCTTCTTGTCCTTGGATCTCTTGAAGGGCCCAACCATATACAGCCCCCATGTTGCAAACGGCCAAGTGATTGGAATCATCCTCAATTCCTGAGCTGGTACATGAGCACGCCGTGAGAATTTTTGACATCCATCACACCTTTTGACCAAGTCCTCGGCATCAGCATGAGCTGTTAAACAATAAAAACCGTGACGAAATGCCTGGCCACCAGAGACTTTGAACCGGCGTGGTGACCATAATCTCCTTCGTGGATCTCACACAAAATTTCGCGGCCTTCTTCAGGAGACACACAACATTGAAATGCCCCTGTCACACTGCAATGATGTAACTCTCCATTGATAATAGTCATGGACTTGGACCGCCGGATTATCTGCCTGGCCAAAGTTTCATCCTCTGGTAACTCGCCCCAGTTCATATACGCCAAATATGGAACCGTCCAATCCGGAATAACATGAAGAGCCGCCACCAACTGAGCTTCTGGATCAGGAATAGCCAAATCCTCTTCACCAGGGAGCTTGACGGACGGATTATGCAACACATCCAGGAAGACATTAGGTGGAACCGGTTTACATTGGGAACCCAAGCGGCTTAAGGCGTCCGCCGCTTCATTCTTCCGCCGGTCCAGATGATCCACCTGATAACCTTTGAAGTGACCTGCAACAATATCCACCTCACGACGATATGCCGCCATGAGTGGGTCCTTAGAGTCCCAAGTGTCGGACATCTGTTGAGCCACCGGGTCCGAGTCACCGAAGCACTTAACTCGGCTTATGTTCATCTCCTTAGCCATCCGAAGACCATGGAGTAAGGCCTCATATTCAGCTGCATTGTTAGTGCAAGGGAAAATTTTAACGGAGAACATAACAAAACTTATCACCTCGTGGGGAAGTTAATACGACTCCAGCCCCCGAGCCCTCCAATTGCCTGGACCCATCAAAATGAATAGTCCAATAAGTATGATCCGGCTTCTCTTCTGGCGCTTGTAGTTCTGTCGAATCATTGATGAAATCCACAAGTGCCTGAGATTTGATCGCCGTTCGGGGTATATATTTCAACCCGTGAGGCCCGAGCTCGATGGCCCACTTAGAAATCCGGCCAGTTGCTTCCCTGTTCTGTATTATATCGCCCAAATGAGCAGAGCTGACCACCGTGATGGGATGACCTTTGAAATATTGCTTAAGCTTCCGGCTTGCCATGAAAACTCCATACACCAACTTCTGCCAATGCGGGTACCTCTGCTTGGACTCAATAAGTACCTCACAGATATAGTAAACCGGTCGTTGAACCAGATATTCCTTTCCGGCCTCCTTGCGCTCCACCACTATAGCCACGCTAACAGCCCGGGCATTAGCTGCCACATATAGCAACAATGGCTCTTTGTCAACCGGAGCAGCGAGAACCGGCGGATTTGCCAGCTGCCACTTTAAATCCTCAAATGCTTCATTAGCAGCGTCACTCCAGACGAAGTTATCCGTTTTCTTCAGCATCTGATACAAAGGGATGGCCTTCTCGCCAAGGCGGCTGATAAACCGGCTCAACGCGGCAATCCGGCCTGCCAGGCGTTGAACATCATTGATACACTTCGGTTTGGCCAAAGAAGTAATGGCTTTGATCTTTTCCGGATTAGCTTCAATGCCCCTATTAGACACCAAAAAGCCCAAGAGCTTGCCTGCCGGTACACCAAAAACGCACTTGGCCGGGTTAAGCATCATTTTATAAACCCGCAGGTTATCAAAGGTCTCCTTCAAATCATCAATCAATGTCTCCTTCCTTGATTTCACCACAATATCATCTACATATGCATGAACATTGCGGCCGATCTGATGATGAAGACAATTCTACACACACCTCTCTAATATGTCGCCTGGGCACTCTTGAGCCCAAAGGGCATAGACACATAACAGAAGGCTCCAAAAGGAGTTATGAAGGCTGTCTTCTCCTGGTCCTTAACTGCCATTTTGATCTAATGGTAGCCAGAATACGCATCCAGAAAGCTCAAACGCTCGCAGCCCGCCATAGCATCAATGATTTGATCAATACGAGGGAGGGCAAAAGGATCTTGTTGAGGATATAGACCTTAGAGTCACCCGCCAGGAGGGGCCGGGTTACTCATATGGTCATTACCAGAAGCCCGGCGCTAAGCTTGAAGACGGTGGGCCAGAGATGGGCTTAAGACCCGGATACGGCTTAAGGCCCGTAGTTGCAGTCATTATCCTGGTAGAACTTGTAGTGTAAGGCAAGAATAGTTGAGAGTCCGAGCCGGAAACTCTTATGAGCCGGCCGGGACTCTGAGAGCTGCTGGGCGTCAGCCTCCCTATATAAAGGGACGACCCGGCAGCGGTTTAGGGACAAGAAAGATCTCATCGAGAACCAGGCGTAGCAGTTAAGCTCCCTGGTCATCGAAACCCTAATCAATACCACCTCAAACTGGACGTAGGCTTTTACCTTCACCGTAAGGGGCCGAACCAGTATAAACCCTCGTGTTCCTTGTCCCACTTAACCCCTTCAAGTTTCCTAGTTGCGATGGCTCCACGACTAAGTCCTAGCTCGAGGACATCTGCCGTGACAATTCCACGACAGTTGGCGCCCACCGTGGGGCCAGCGCATGGTGGATTTGAGTTCTTGAAGGGCAGCTTCGAAGGGCTCAAGGGATACGCTGTGGGCCGGATGACCAAGAGTCGTCGCAGCAAGCTCTACATCGACGATGCAAACTGGGGCCCGACGTCGGCTCAATTGAGTATGGGTACCGGGTCCCCTTCGGCGGAATTCATGTTTTCATTGGCAAGATTGGTGAGCCGGGCCCTGAGCCGGATCTCTGCGCCGATCTCATCGAGACGGCTCAGCGCGCATGACCCGCCCGGGCCCGGCCTGCCGTAAGGCATGCTTTTGTGGGATGTATCCATGGAGGGCTCTCTGATCGATCTGGATCTGGTGATGAGACGGCCGCCGGCTCTGACGGCGAGTCGTCCACCGATGAGTCAAACTCGTTGTATCAACTTCAAGATGGCGGGCTCATGGGTTGTTCCGATGGTGACAGTATTCCGGACCTGTTTGAGCCGCCAAGCCGGGTTGGAATCTTCATGGCCGGTGCGCAGCCTGTTCAGAACCCTGCTGCTGGAGCGGGAAACCCGGTGCCTTCGCCGGCTCAGGTGCTAATGGATCTCACGGACAAGATGACGGCCCTGTTAACCGCCACGGTTGACCCGGCGGATCAAGCTCAGCATGATGCGGAGGTGGCACAGTTAAAATTGGATCTAGTGAAAGCTAAGGAGGATCTGGCAGCAGAAGGGATTAGGATGGCTGCGGAGAGGGCGGCTCTCGATGCCCAAACCCAGTTGATTCAAGCGCAGTCCTTCCGGCTCACGATGGGTCAAAACGCGTCCAATGAGGTCCTGAGAAGGAGGCATCAAAAGGCCCAATCTCGACTCCCTCCGGTTTACGATCCACGCAACCTCTTCAACACGCCAGGTGCAGGGTCTAGTAACCCGCCAGGGGTCATAGCGCCCTGGTCTGGGACCCCTATTCAGCCACAAGTGATGGGGCCTCCCCAGGTGCCCCCTGCCCCGCCTCAGTACGTGCCAATACCACCGGGTCATTATAATAACCCGCTAGAGAACATGGTCGCCGCGGCAGCACGGCTGGCGGCTCTCCCAGTCGACGGCGACTCTCCGACGGCTATTGAAACCCGCCAGGTCAGGGAACTCCTTCAGACAGCACTGGCGCGGCAAGAGGCGTACTCCTACAGCCGGGACAGGATCCACTCGACCCCTCGTCCAGGCCGGAGCCCGAGTTACAGCAGACACATGGTCTCAGCGACCGGTTCAAGTAACGTCCGACGCCATGACCCGCCCCCTGGCCATGGCCCGGCTCATAATGGAGGCTTTCACGCAGCAGACCAAGACAGAGCGCGGCAAGAGGCGGAGCAGGTGCCTCAGTTGACGGCTTACCAGACTCCCCCGGCTTATCCGACGACGTCCGTCGATGTGGGTATCCCTACCAGGACTGGGGGTGTCCCTTGCTTAGTGCCATCTATCCGCAATGAACGTCTACCCAAGGACTTCAAAGGCCCTAGGAAGGTGCCCAATTACACGGCTGACTTACAACCCGCAGCCTGGATCGAGAGTTACGAGATGGCCATGGAACTATTGGAGGTCAGTGAGGCGGCAATGGCCAAGTACTTCACCATGATGTTGGATGGGACTGCCCGCACTTGGTTGAAAGGGCTACCACCGAATTCCATCGGGTCCTGGGCTGAGCTGAAAGCCTGGTTCATCCAAAACTTCAAGGATACCTGTAGGCAGTCTATGTCAATTGTGGATTTGACTAACTGTAAGCAGCAGGAGGGTGAATCCACGACGCATTGGGTTCACCGGGTCAAGGAGATCATACATTCATCAGATAAGATGGATGCCGGCTCTGCAGTCTTAATGTTGGAACAGAACTGTTGTTTCGTGCCCCTGAAGATAAAACTCGGGCGGCTTAAGTGCGACTGCAATGATATGGGTACACTAATGGCGGCTCTGTCAAGTACGCCGATTCTGATGGTACCAAAGATCCCCCTTCAGATGATGAAAGGGCAGGGAAGGGAAAGAAGAATGGCAATGGCAAGGGTCCTCAGCATAACCCGGGAAACCAAGGAGGAGGCAAGCGCAAGGCCGATGGCAGCCTAGAGTTTGTAGCCAACGCCAGCTCACAAGGTAATAACCAGCGACGCAAGGGGAGGCCCCCTCCCCGAGCCAGCGGGTCAGGCCCGACGCTGGAGTAGCTGTTGAATGAGCCTTGTCCAAGGCATGGCTCTAGAGAGAAGACAGCTACCCATCTATGGAAGGATTGTGCAATCATGAAGGCCTTTAAAAATTACAACGGCCCGGGTGGCGGCTCAGGCGCCGGCGGCTTTCATGGCCCGGGCGGCGGCTCAAATTCTAATCCTCAGAACGGTCAAGGGGGCTTTAACCAGCAGTCTGGCCAGGGTCATCAACAGCAGCAGGGGGGTTATCAGACCAATCCAAAGCAGCTTAGCGATGGACAATATCATGTGTTTACCACCAGTCTGTGCAAGCGAGATCAGAAGCTTCATAAGAGTGCTGTGAATGCTGTTGAGCCGGCGGTTCCACGCTACTTGCGGTGGTCTGAGCAGCCTATATTGTGGAGTAGGGAGGATCACCCTCCCCGGGTGGATAATCCGAGTCACTTGGCCCTGGTAGTGGCTCCTCAGGTGGGAGGATATAAGTTCACTAAGGTGCTCATGGATGGCGGCAGCAGCATCAACATCTTCTATTATGAGACATTTCGTCGTATGGGGTTGATTGATAAGAATCTCAGCCAATCAAACACTATTTTCCATGGTGTGGTACCTGGTAAGTCGGCTTACCCAGTAGGCAAGATCGAGTTGGAAGTGGCCTTTGGAGATGAGAACAACTACAGGGTGGAAAAATTGACCTTTGAGGTGGTTAAGATAAGAAGTCCGTATCATGCCATATTTGGGCGGCCGGCTTACGCCAAGTTCATGGCACGGCCGTGTTACGTGTACTTACAGCTCAAGATGCCGGGTCACAATGGGACCATTACGGTTCACGGCAGCCGGAAAGTGGCTCTGGAGTGTGAGGAAGGCGATGCAGCTTATGCAGAATCTGTTTGTGCAACAGAGGAGTTGAAGTTTTACAAAGACAATGTTGACCCAACAGATATGACCTCTCTGAAAAAGCTGACTACGGAAAATGAGCCGGCGATGAAATTTAAGTCGGCTGATGAAACTAAGCTTGTTGATTTTGTTCCAGGAGATTCATCTCAGCAGTTTAGCATCAGTGCCAATCTGGATCCAAAATAGGAAAGCGCGCTCATCGAGTTCATCCGTGAGAATAGGGACATCTTCGCATGGAAACCTTCTGACATGCCAGGTGTACCTAGAGAACTCGCTGAGCACACTCTCAATGTTGATCCGAAATTTAAGCCGGTCAAGCAGTTCCTTCGGCGGTTTAATGAAGAAAGGCGGAAAGCTATTGGTGAAGAGGTGGCCCGGCTCTTGGCGGCCGGGTTTATTGTTGAAGTCTTTCACCCAGAATGGTTAGCTAACCCGGTGCTCGTACTCAAGAAGAACGGCACTTGGCGGATGTGTGTGGACTACACGGACTTAAACAAAGCGTGTCCGGCTGATCCTTTTGCCCTTCCCCGTATTGATCAAATTATTGATGCTACGGCGGGTTGTGCGCGCTTAAGTTTCTTGGACGCTTTTTCTGGATATCATCAGATTAAAATGGCAGTTAAGGACTAGGAGAAGACGGCGTTCATCACTCCCTTTGGAGCCTTCTGCTATGTGTCTATGCCTTTTGGACTCAAGTGTGCACAGGCGACTTATCAGCGTTGTGTACAGAACTGTCTTCATAACCAGATTGGGCGCAATGTTCATGCTTAGGTGGACGATATTGTGGTTAAATCCATAAAAGAGGAAACCCTGATAGATGATTTAAGGGAAACCTTTGACAATCTCCGGGTCTACAAGATAATGCTTAACCCTGCCAAGTGTGTTTTTGGTGTTCCTGCAGGCAAACTCTTGGGTTTTTTGGTTTCTGACAGAGGCATTGAAGCTAACCCGGAGAAGATCAAGGCCATCACCTCCCTGGCTAAGCCGGCGTGTATAAATGACGTTCAGCGCTTGGCGGGTCACATCGCTGCTTTAAGCCGGTTTATAAGCCGTTTGGGTGAGAAGGCCATGCCATTATATCAGTTGATGAAGAAAACCGATAACTTTGTCTGGAATGATGCAGCTAATACCGCTTTTGAGGACTTGAAGAAGCAGCTGGCAGAGCCCCCAGTCCTTGCTGCTCCAGTTGACAAGGAGCCTTTATTGCTGTATGTGGCTGCTAATACACGAGCCGTCAGTGTGGCCGTGGTGGTGGAGCGCAAGGAAGAGGGTAAGGAGCATCCGGTTCAGCGGCCGGTTTATTATGTCAGCGAAGTGCTCATCGAGTCCAAACAGCGGTATCCACATTGGCAGAAGCTTGTTTATGGTGTGTTCATTGCGAGCCGGAAGCTTAAGCATTATTTCCAGGGTCATCCCATCACTATGGTCAGTTCTGCCCCTCTTGGTGATATCATTCAAAACAGAGAGGCCACAGGGAGGGTGGCTAAGTGGGCTATAGAGCTCGGACCCCATGGTCTGAAATACGTGCCACGCACGGCTGTTAAATCTCAGGCCTTGGTGGATTTCATCAATGATTGGAGAGATTCACAGGTGCCCGAGCAAAAGCCGGATAACACATATTGGACTATTCACTTCGATGGGTCCAGGCAATTGGAGGGCTCGGGGGCTGGAGTCGTGTTGGCTTCCCCTAAAGGTGACAAGTTCCATTATGTGCTACAATTGATGTTTCCTTGCACTAACAATGCGGCTGAGTACGAGGCCTTGCTCCATGGTCTTCGGATGGCTAAAGAGATGAGCTTGAGCCGGGTAAGGTGCTTCGGCGACTCAGACTTGGTGGCTCAACAAGTATCAGGAAAGTGGGATTCCAAGGACCCTCTCATGGCGGCTTATCGCCGCGAAGTTGATGCCATTGCTGGGCACTTTCAGGGTTACCAAGTGGAACACATCGATCGCAGGAAGAACGAGGTGGCTGATGCTTTAAGCCGGCTGGGCTCTCAGCGAAAGCCGGTGCCACCTAACACTTTCCTAGATATCCTGTATAACCCTTTTGTTAAGTTGCCTACAGAGGAAGACTTGGCTGTCCCTGACCCGGAGGCACGACTGGTGGTGGCTCTCCACATCATACCGGACTGGACAGTACCTTATTTGGCTTACATGACCCGGGGAGAGTTGCCTGAGGTTGAAACTTTGGCCAGACAAATAACCCGGCGGGCTAAGTCAATGATTGTTATCAATGGCGAGTTGCATCACCGCAGTGTTACGGGAACATTCCAGCGTTGTGTCTCCCCTGCTGAAGGTCAAGAGATCTTGCGTGAGATTCATGAAGGGGATTGTGGCCATCACGCCGGCTCAAAGTCTCTTGTGGCCAAGGCTTTTCGCCATGGTTTTTGTTGGCTGACGGCTCATGCTGATGCGGAGGACTTGGTCAGTAAATGTGATGGTTGCCAAAGGTTCTCGCGACGGGCTCATGCGCCGGCTCAGGAGCTGAGGATGATCCCAATTACTTGGCCCTTTGCGGTCTGGGGGCTTGATATGGTGGGGCCTTTTAAGAGGTCCAAGGATAAGAAGACCCACCTCTTGGTGGCAGTTGACAAATTCACAAAGTGGCTGGAGGCTAAGGCAGTTAGCACGTGCGATGCAGCCACGGCGGTTCAATTCATGAAAAAGGTGATTTTTCGCTTTGGTTTTCCGCACAGCATTATCACTGACAATGGCACCAATCTATCCAAAGGCGCCATGGAAGAGTTTTGTCAACGAGAGCATATCCGACTTGATGTTTCCTCAGTTGCTCATCCTCAATCCAATGGTCAAGCTGAGAGAGCTAATCAGGAGATTCTGAAGGGCATCAAGCCCCGGCTTTTGGTCCCTTTGCAACGGACGCCGGGTTGTTGGGTGGAGGAGTTGCCCTCCGTGTTATGGAGCATCAACACTACTCCTAACAGGTCTACAGGGTTCACGCCTCTCTTCATGGTTTATGGGGCAGAAGCAGTCCTCCCCACTGACATCCGTCATGACTCGCCTCGAGTGGCGGCTTATGTTGAGGCGGATAATGAACAGGCGCGCCAAGATGCTCTTGACTTGTTGGACGAACAGCGTGATGTGGCAGCAGCTCGCTCACCGATTTACCAACAAGACCTGCGCCGTTATCATAGTCGCCGGGTTAAAACCCGGGTCTTCCAGGAAGGCGATCTGGTGCTCCGGCTCATCCAAGATCAAACTGATGCGCACAAGTTATCCCCGCCTTGGGAAGGGCCCTTTGTGGTCAGCAAGAATTTGCACAACTGGTCATATTACCTCATTGACATTCGGGAGCATAAAGATTCACGTAAGTCGGAGGAAGAGACCCGTCGGCCGTGGAACATAGCTCAGCTTCGGCCTTACTACACTTGAGCCACCGGCTCTCCCAATGTACATATTTCTCTACGCCATGTATATATTATGATAAACAATAAAGCAGGACCTCTGTCCTTTTTTCTCCTCCAAAAGTGCACGTGTTGTTTTCATTGCAAGATTACATGATAACTTGAAGGAGGATCCGGCTTATGATCGTATTTGAATCTAGCCGTAAGCAATAAGGTCACTTGGGGGCTTCCTGTTCAAACATAGGTCGTATTCGAACCAAAGAGAACATAGCTGTCGATACCCATTTGATTGGCAAAGTGCCGAGCTCATTGGGGAGTTTTCTTTGATCATATTTGAATCTTAGTTTAACCCCTTTGAGAACCGACGTGGATCGTATTCGAATTAGCGTCGTTAAACAATTCTTAAAATCACTTGGGGGCTTCCTGTTCAAACATGGGTCGTATTCGAACCAAAGAGAACATAGCTGTCGGTACCCTCTTGATTGGCATCGCCACACCCACTGGGGGCTATATGATCGTATTCGAATCCTAGCATAACCCCTTTGGGCCGGGTCTCTGGTCGTATTCGAACCGGAAGCCCCTAAGTTCTTCTGCTTCATAGTAAGTTTCTTCAGATCATTTCAAAGTGTGTACGGCCGGGTCTCACTTTGCCGTCTTAACTTTGATTTCCAGTGTTAGTTGAACACAATGGGCGTTATTACGACAGGTAAACCGGAATTGAGGTACCAACCTTATTACCCGGGTTATCTAAACCAGAAGTATGCTTGCAGGCCGCTAAGTGTGTTATTACGGCTGTATTAAGGACATAATTGAGAACCAGTCTTTTTTGATTCATATTCCGGGTTATATATCTAAAACATATGATTCTCAGTGCGGTAAGCCGCCTAGAGACTTGTGATTTGTCCTTTTATGCAGGATAGTTAAAGGCAATTATTTTGAGCTTAAGGAAAATGAATGATCAATTATGACCCGGAGACATATAAAGGAGACAACTTCAATAGACTTCAAGCATTCAAGGCGTGCACGATGGCACGGCAAAGATAAAGTGTTGGTCCTACTCTATTACAAGACTCGTTGAGTCCAAAAGGGTGAGGCATTGTTTGATAAACCACCAGCAGAATTACGACGCTTGCTGGGTTGAAGTCTCCGGCTCGTTCCTCTCATCTCCTCTGGCTGTTTCCAAGGCCTGGAATGTCGATGACTTCCAGTCGATGCCACTCAGAGCTTCGAATTGAGCTTCCTCGTCAATTAACCCGGCCGGGTCAATCTCCGGGGCGAAGGTGTGCTGACGAGCCAGCGGAATTAAGCTGAGGGCTTCATAGCGCGGAGTGGGGATCCTCTGATTTTCTGCATCATAACCCGGCTGATACTTAGTCAGATCTGTATCATTGACAATCAGAGTGGCCACCGGGCGTACGGTCTTCACGCAAGCTGCGAAGTCCTTCTGGTCGAAGGCAGTGCCGTCTTCCTTTAAACCTGGATAGCCGAGGGCGATGTCTGCCGGGTCTAACTCTGGAAGGAACGCCTTGGCCCGGCTCAGCGCGGCGATCGCTCCGGCTCTTGCAGAGGCCCGTCGTAGCTCTTGGATACGTTGAGGCAGAACGGCGAGCCGACGAAGGACTTCCGCCAGGTGAGTCGGCACCTCGTTGGATAGGGCCACCACGGCCAAGGCACGCTGTGACCCGGTGTAGAGTTGCTCCACCAGGGTGTATACGGCCTTCAGCTTGGTTACCACACTCTGGTTCAGGTTGGCACTTCTGGGACCTGTTTAACAGAATAAGATAAGCCGCCGACAAGGATGAGTTATGAGATATAAAAATTCTAAACTTGACGAAAGCCGGTGAAATGACTTACCGAAGATTGTGGCGACCATCTGGGACACTTGGCGCTTTAAACCGGAGAGTTCAGCGGTCTTCTCGGAGAGAGCCTTCTCCGCCTGTTCAGCCTGGTTCACCAGCGCGACCTTTTCTTCGGCCCAAGCCTTCCGTTCAGCGTCAAACTCCGTCTTCAGCTTTTCTTGCGCGGCGATGCTGGACAAAAATTTGGCATTTGCCTTCCGGGTCTCCATTTCTTGCATCTTCAGCCGGTTCTTGAGATCAGAGATGTCAGCCTCAAACTTCTTGCCAGCAGCCTGCATAAATTTTCGGGTTATGGCATGAACAGTTACTATGAAATTTAAAGTCCCAAGCATTTTCCAAGCAAAGACACTTGGCACTTGGGGGCTAATGCATATCGAACGTTCCTATCTACAAACTACCGGCTCATGGAAATAAGCCGGAACCTAAGTCTACAACATACTCAATCATAAGTCGTCGACTTGGGGGCTAGCATGGTAAAGGTAACTATGCAGTAAGTAAGAGGACAGAAGAATAATACCTCAGATTTCTGCTGGATCTGGTTCACCATAGCAATCTCTGCGTCCCGGCTCTTGTGCACTTGGCTGACGAAGCCGGAGACGATCTCTCCAATGTTCAAATTGGCGTAGTCGGTGAGGTCCAAGTTAACCCGGCGGGACTCTAGCAGCTCCCCTTTGGCGGAGCACCGCCAGCGCAGTAGGTCTACCCGGCTCAACAAACTCCGTCCGGGTGATTACCACGTCCCGGTCATCTGCTGGTTGAGCCGAGCTGGAGGCCTCCGGGTTAACAGAAGCTTCTGTTACAGGCTTGTTGGTTGGAGCAGCGGCCTCAGGAGCAGAGGCAGCTGGCGGTTCTTGAGCGGCTGCCTCTGGCTCAGGCAAATCCGGCTCTTCGACCGGCTTGGTCTTCTTCGCCCTCTTGGTGAGCTTGGCCTGGGCACTGAAAGGACAGAAAGGTTAAGCACAATAGTGTAAGTAAAGACAAAGTACAACATGAGATGATTATCGTTACCCGGGCACGGTCTTGAAGGCCGGCAGGCTTGACTGCATAGAGTCGCCAGAAGAGGGGGAAGTTTCCTGATAATTTGAGTCAGAAGAGTTGAGCGGTTGACGTATAACACCTGCCAAAGGATGAAAAGGGTACAATTTTGAGATCACCTCGGTCCGGCGTTTCCTTGATGCGTCAGGTAACCCGGAGGAGAGGTCAGTGTTTTTGTCGGTCCGGGTGTGCCGCCGGCTCTCATGAACCTGTCGCTTCAAAATAAATTGAGGGTCTTGATAAGCTAAAGGATGTGAAAAGCTTACTTTCTGGGTTACCCTTCGGATTTTCAGCCGTGGCAAGGGCTCCGAGTCGGAGGAAAGTATTGTTACCTCTTCAACCACCAGGTTACTTGCTCCGGTGTCGTCCTATTGATGAACAAGTATTGATAAGGCGGACAGAAATAAACAACAAATACAACAAGGACTTACAGGCTCAGGGGTTACCTTTGACTCGGAGCTGTCGCTTAGTTGCATCAGCTCTGAAGCAGTAGGCCTACTTCCTTTCTTGCGAGGGGCGGCTTTCTTGGCGGCTTTCTTCGCCTTTCTGGCCTTCTTGGCCGCCTCATGGTCATATTTGACCCGCCAGAACTTGTCATCAGCCTGAAAAGTACAATGATGATTTCTTAAAACGATTCAGATGAAAGTTATATACAGAAGAAGATAAGATGTTCAGATCAGCGGCTTACCGCTGGGGCTGGGTTGGTCTTGCAGAAGGGGGCTAACCCGGTCCTCCCGCAGTCTGCCAGGCTCTCGTTCAAAAGAGCCTTGGTCATATCCTCTGCAACATCTTCAGGAAGATCGTTGCGGCTGTGTCTCTGGGGTCATCCTTACGGCCCGTGTACTCGCACATTAAGCCGGGGCGGCGGCTCAATGGGATCACCCGCCACGAGATCCAGACCCGGACCAGATCGATTCCGTTGAGACCATTGCCCAGGAGAGCCTTGATCTTGTTGATGGTGGGGAGCAGAGGTTGGCACTCCGCTTGAGTCAGCTTGTCTGACAGTGGGTGAGTCGGCTCCAGACGCGAGGGGCGAAAGCCGGGCAACGGACTCTCATCAGCCGGCGACGTGTCTTGGCAGTAAAACCACGTCAGATTCCAGTCTTTGGGGTGGCTTGGCGGCTCTGCGTAAGGGAAAAGGCAGTCCCTCCGCCGCTGAATGGAGATGCCGCCTAGCTCCAAACTTGGCCCGTTGGCGCACTCGTTCTGGCGGTTTAAATAGAAAAGCTCTCTGAAGAGCAGCAGACTGGGCTCTTCTCCAAGGTAAACCTCGCAGAACACTTGGAAATTGCATATGTTGGACACCGAGTTGGGTCCAATATCTTGTGGCCGCAGGTCAAAGAAGTTCAGCACGTCTCTAAGAAACTTTGAGCCGGGCGGTGCGAAGCCCCGGCTCATGTGATCCGCAAAAATGACCACCTTCTTGGGCAGATAGCCTGACTTGACAAAATCTGCTAAGGTTTCGTTGGTGACATTGGACCTCATCCAATTGCAAGTGATGGAGGCTTTAGGAGCTTTGGGAGGCATGATGAAAGTCGGCAGCCTATGATAAAAGGAAACGTCCGGTTTAATTATAAGCCGGAGGAAATTTACAGTTCAATGTTAAGGTGGCGGCTTATGAAGGGGACTAATGACATATATCTAAATGCACCGGGTTATTTAAGCCGCCCGAGGTATTAAGAGTAATTCGATTGTCTACGGCCTTATCACAGAAGAGCCGGAAAATTCTATGGCGCATGATCTCTTTTGAGCCGGGAGGGCCTACAGCGCGTGGTCTCTTTAAACCAGAATTGTAAACCGCCATGACTCAACAAGTGCAGTTTTTTACTAAGTGTGGTGAAAACAGGTTTGACACATGGCAGTAAATAATTTGGATCAAAATAATCGGTCGAGAAGAAAGTTTCTAGACCCAAAAACAGATGCAGGGGAAGTTCTTGGGCTTGAACAAGGCTCTTATGCAGTAAAAAGAGGGCTACTTGCATGTGAAATGGGTGCTAAACAGTTACCGCATTGGTTCCATACAAGGCTACGATCAAAAACGGGCAGTAAAAATGAAAACTACCAAGGGGTCGTGGGCGACGGCGAAGAACACGGACGAACTGCTCAAACCCTACTGCAGATCTGTTCTATACGGCAGCCAGGACTTACAGGGGCTGGGGAGTCGCGGAGGTCGTCGCGTTTCTCTGGTCAAATCAGGGTGATGCAGCGGCCTGAGCTGGTGACGACGAGAAGACCCGCGGCGGCGACAGCGGCGGAGCTCGAGCAGCACGGGAACAGTGAGAGGAAGGAGACGAAAGAGGAAGGAGTGTGAGAAAGGCCCATCGGACCGGCCTATTTATAAGGGCGAGCTCATAAGTGGGCGCGAGAAACGAGGAGACCACGGCGTGGTTATCTCCCCACGAAACGCCTCGATTTTCGGGATGGCAGTAAAGATAAGATCCGTTGCGGATCTGGTGGAGTAAAAAACGGGCTTAATGGAAGATGACGTCATGGCGGATTACCCGGAGTCCAGAGAATGACGTCACGCCGGGTTATGGCCTTCACGTAAATGGTAAGCCGGAGATTTTTTCTGTCGAAAGAATTGAAGATTGACATGAGCCGGCTCAAATCAATCTGGGGCCTAATGTTGAGGATATAGACCTTAGAGTCACCCGCCAGGAGGGGCCGGGTTACTCATATGGTCATTACCAGAAGCCCGGCGCTAAGCTTGAAGACGGTGGGCCAGAGATGGGCTTAAGACCCGAATACGGCTTAAGGCCCGTAGTTGCAGTCATTATCCTGGTAGAACTTGTAGTGTAAGGCAAGAATAGTTGAGAGTCCGAGCCGGGCACTCTTATGAGCCGGCCGGGACTCTGAGAGCTGCTGGGCGTCAGCCTCCCTATATAAAGGGACGACCCGGCAGCGGTTTAGGGACAAGAAAGATTTCATCGAGAACTAGGCGTAGCAGTTAAGCTCCCTGGTCATCGAAACCCTAATCAATACCACCTCAAACTGGACGTAGGCTTTTACCTTCACCGTAAGGGGCCGAACCAGTATAAACCCTCGTGTTCCTTGTCCCACTTAACCCCTTCAAGCTTCCTAGTTGCGATGGCTCCACGACTAAGTCCTAGCTCGAGGACATCTGCCATGACAATTCCGCGACAGATCTGCTGGACAGGCTTTGTTGAGATCTGTGTAGTCCACACACATACGCCAAGTGCCGTTCTTCTTGAGCACCAGCACCGGATTAGCCAGCCACTCAAGATGAAATACTTCGATGATAAACCCACCCGCCAAGAGCCTGGCAACTTCTTCTCCAATAGCCTTGCGTCTTTCTTCATTGAACCGGTGAAGAAATTGCTTGACCAGTTTATACTTGGGATCAACATTGAGAGTGTGCTCAGCGAGTTCTCTCGGTACACCTGGCATGTCAGAAGGCTTCCACGCAAAGATGTCCCGATTCTCATGGATGAACTCGATGAGCGCACTTTCCTATTTCGGATCCAAGTTAGCGCTGATGCTAAACTGCTTGGATGAATCACCGGGCATGAAGTCAACAAGCTTAGTCTCATCAGCCGATTTAAACTTCAGGGCCAGATCATGCTCTGTAGTTGGTTTCTTCAATGAAGTCATATCTGCCGGATCAACATTGTCTTTGTAAAACTTCAACTCTTCTGTTGCACAAACCGTCTCAGCATAAGCCGCATCACCTTCTTCACACTCCAAAGTGATCTTGCGGCTCCCATGCACTGTTATAGTTCTCTTGTGACCCGGCATCTTGAGCTGCAGATAGACATAACAAGGCCGTGCCATAAACTTAGGATAAGCTGGCCGTCCAAACAGGGCATGATACGGGCTTTTGATTTTCACCACTTCAAAGGTCAAGGTTTCTGATCTCGAGTCATCCTCATCTCCGAAAGCCACCTCCAGAGCTATTTTACCAACAGGATATGCCGATTTACCAGGCACCACACCATGGAACACCGTATTGGACGGTTTAATATTTTTATCTGTTAACCCCATGCGACGGAAAGTTTCGTAATAAAGGATATTGATACTACTCCCTCCAACCATGAGTACCTTAGTGAACTTATAACCTCCCACTTGAGGCGCCACCACCAATGCTAGATGACCCGGATTGTCAACCCGGGGCGGATGATCTTCTCTACTCCACAAGATCGGCTGCTCAGACCAGCGCAAGTAACAGGGCACCGCTGGTTCAACGGAGTTCACTACCCTCTTATGAAGCTTCTGATCGCGTTGCACAAGCTAGTGGTGAAGACATGATACTGCCCACTATTCAACTCCTTTGGGTTGCTCTGATAACCCGACTGCTGTTGTTGCTGCTGATTGCCCTGATGATTATAACCACCTTGGTTGCCCTGATTGCCTTGATTGTTATGTCCACCCTCATTACCGTGGAAGCCTGAACCGGAATGGCCTCCACCATAACCCAACCCATGAGATCCGGGGCCTGAACCGCCACCCGGTCCATGATCATACCAAAAGAGATCAGAATTTTTGAACTCCTGCATGATATAACAATCCTTCCAGAGGTGCGTGGACGGTGTCTCCTTCGTTCCATGTTTTGGGCAAGGCTGGTTCAACAGATAAGACAGGCGGTCCGGGTTAGGAATCGTCGAATAACTTGAAGAGAAAAGCACCGGTTGAAATAATTGAGGAGAGAATGCAAAGATTTTCCACGAGTAGAATGGATACTCGATTACAGACTCCGGTTCCGAGAAGAAAAAGGTTGGGCGGGCGGGAAAAACAAGGACAACTTCGGACAGGGAAACAACATCGGAAGAGAAATAACTGAGGACTGATCTCGCAAAAGATGATTAGGACCGAAAACACTCGAAGAGAAATGCGCCGGATTGAAAAAGGATGGACAACGAACGAAAAATAACCACGTGATCCTAAGAAAAATTTGAAGGGGAAGAGGAATAGTTCAAAACACCTACGTCAAGATTTCTCACCAGAGCGACGAAGGGGCAGAGGAGTAAAAGAATTCCTACTCTCCGATATAACTAGACTCCGAAATTTTTTCTTCTAGACTCAACAACGGCCAAACTACACGAACAAACAAGGGGGGCTCCTAGGGTCGGTCGAGGCTCTGATACCAACTTGTCACGCCCAAGATGCGACCCTATCCTAAAGGAACACGAAGGTCCCACCAAGGATAGAAGCGCATCTTGAAGACGCTTTGCAAGGTGGATATCATTACATCAACAATACATAATATTTGGGGATACATACAAGGCATACAAATGCCGCAAGAATACATCAATACAACATACATAAACTCAACATCCAACTACGGATGAAACACAAACAGAAACTCCAACGACATCCACCCTGCTAGCCCAGGCTGCCGACCTGGAGCCTATCCCCCGATCAAAGAAGAAGCAGAAGAAGAACTCCAAAACAGGTAAACATCACTCTCATGTCATGATCATCGCAAAACCTGTACCTGCAACTGGTGTTGTAGTAATCTGTAAGCCACGAGGACTCAGCAATCCCATTACCATGGGTATCAAGACTAGCAAAGCTTAATGGGAAAGGAAAGGATAAGTGGTGAGGTTGCAGCAGCGACTAAGCATGTATGGTGGCTAACTTACGCAAATGAGAGCGAGAAGAGAAACAAAGGAACGGTCGTGAAACTAGCAATGATCAAGAAGTGATCCTGAACTCCTACTTACGTCCAACATAAACCAAGAAACCGTGTTCACTTCCCGGACTCCGCCGAGAAGAGACCATCACGGCTACACACGCGGTTGATGCGTTTTAATTAAGGTCAAGTGTCAAGTTCTCTACAACCGGATATTAACAAATTCCCATCTGCCACATAACCGCGGGCACGGCTTTCGAAAGATAATACCCTGCAGGGGTGTCCCAACTTAGCCCATTATAAGCTCTCACGGTCAACGAAGGATATTCCTTCTCCCGGGAGGACCCGATCAGTCTCGGAATCCCGGTTACAAGACATTTCGACAATGGTAAAACAAAACAAGCAAAGCCGCTCGATGCGCCGACATCCTGATAGGAGCTGCACATATCTCGGTCTCAGGGCAACACCGGATGAGCACTACGTACAACTAAAACCAGCCCTCAAGTTTCCCCGAGGTGGCGCTGCAAGGGGCTCTAGTTCGGACCAACACTTAGAGAAGCACTGGCCCGGGGGGTAAAATAAGATGACCCTCGAGAGAGCGACTCCCTAGGGAAAAGAAATAGGCTAGGCAAAAGGTAAAACCAAGGTTGGGCCTTGCTGGAAGAGTTTTATTCAAAGCGAGCTGTCAAGGGGGTCCCATAAATCACCCAACCGTGTAAGGAACGCAAAATCCGGGAACATAACACCGGTATGACGGAAACTAGGGCGGGAAGAGTGGAACAAAACACCAGGCATAAGGCCGAGCCTTCCATCCTTTACCAAGTATATAGATGCATTAATAATATAAGAGATATTGTGATATCCCAACATAAACATAATCCAACATGGAGCAATCTTCATCTTCACCTGCAATTAGCAACGCTATAAGAGGGGCTGAGCAAAGCGGTAACATAGCCAAACAACGGTTTGCTAGGAAGGGTGACAAAGGTTAGAGGTTCATGGCAATTTGGGAGGCTTGAAGAGCAAGTGAATAGGTAGCGCAGCAAAGCGATAGAACGAAGCAACTAGCATAGCAATGATAGTAATGAGATCCTAGGTGACGGTCATCTTGCCTGAAATCCCGCTAGGAAGAAGAACGAGTCCATGAAGAAGATGAAGCCACGAAGACGAACGAATCCTCACGATCGCAACGACACGGGAACTATCGAGAAGAAGCACACAACAAGGTAAACACACCACACATGAACAAAGACATGATGCTCAACCAAGTATGATGCATGACAAGGCTGTATGAAGCTACTCATGACGAGAGATGATGCATACAAGAACAACACATCAAGGCAAGTTTAAATGAGGCCGGAAACAACATATAACAATTCCGGTAAGTCCTGATATGCAAATTTCGAAATTGGTCCAGAACTGAATAAGCATTAAGTTGAAGTTGTTAAACAGCAAGTTAAAGAGCACCATGATGATCTACACGAAATTCTAGTCAAGTTACATATAAAGTTCATTAGATTCGGAGCTACGACCTAGAAGATATGAGCAAAACAAGTTAAACATGGCATTGATGCAAAATGCATATAAACATCAAGCAAACGCCTCAAAACAAGGATGCAACATGATAATATGAGCCTACATAGAAAACTAAGCAAGTTTCATATAGAGCATGATCAAAACGGAGCAACGGTGCAACACATACACTCCAAACAAGGCATAGCAACAATCTGTCCAAAACAGCAACTAGGCATATAGAAATTATCAAAACAATATGCTACAACAACTCAACATGAAACAAAAGGCATGGACATGATATACAGGTAAAGCACAACAAAACATGAACACTGAGCTATCTCCAGAAATCACTAGAACAAGCTCAAAAGGACATGGCAAGATTGCAAATAATAACAGGTTCACAGACTTGGCAGAAATTACTGGACATGACAGAAATAACATCAGGTTGCAATGTTTAGAGCATGAAATCAACATGCTAGATGAACTTAACATGGAAAAACAAGGCAAGGCATGAATCCACTCAAAGCATTTAACAAATGTCCCTTACTGACCATAAGCCAAAAATGATCATAAGATATGATGGCAACCATGTAAACATAGCAAGTTTCGTTATCAGGTTACAGACTTGGCAGAAAACAGAGCATGGCAGAAACAATAATATGAAGGCATCTTGGTGAGCTTGATGCACTCACCACACAGCAATTCATGACAAAACAAGCATACCTATAGCAAGATGGCATGTTTAAGAAGCTATCCATGGCAAGAGCAAATACATAGCATGTACGGATCAACTACAACAAGCTTGGCAAAATTGAATAACACGTAAATAATCTGCCAGGAACATTTTATAGCAAAAGTAGAGCAAGATTGAGTCATGCTATGGCACTCCATAATTGCAAACAAGGACAGGAATGGATCAATTACAACAATATCTACAAAAGATCCTTACTGAACATCTTCAAAATATGCATGGATCTCTCTGTAGCATCAAGTTTACATGGCAACAAAATAACAGCAGACAAAGACTTAGAGAAATCACGAAGTCCCTGAAATCAGAAACATTACGGGGCCTAGTTTGCATGCTTGTTCTAGTCACCACAGAGATCACAAAAATACATGGCATACACCCTTGGAAAGATGGCATGGCATACAACAAAACACATGTAGAGCTCATGCCCATAAGATGCACAGATTAAATGATACAAAAATGACAAATCACCAAGTTCTGATAAGAACCAGCACACAACAGATCCTAGCACTCTTGCAACGATGATTAGGGCATCAAGATGGACTCAAATGAATATGATGCAATGGAACAAAATGTAGAGCATCACGAGGCGAACAATTTGACATATTATAGGCACCAATCAGCGCAGCAAACGTGATGTTACACACAGTTGAACATGCACACATACTGTCAATATTCAGGGACTTGGCCGATTTTCAGAAAAAAAACCCAGACGGGCGATGGTTAGCTAAGTGTGCTCGGGCGGGGAATAGTGGCAGCTCACCAAGTGGGCTTCGGCCCAGGTGAAGAGGAGGCCAGGCAGGCCGGACAGGAGGCCTGGGCTGGGCCGGACACGGGCGGGGCCCACGAGGCTGAGGCAGGCCCGAGCGGGCACTCGTCCTCCCGACGACCGAACGGCGACGGATCGGGGCTCCGGTGCCGGGGAGCTGCTCCGACGAGAGGAGGACGCCGGAGAGGGCCGGAACGAGGAGCTGCAACGGGGAGATGACAGATCCGAGGCGAGGTCGGCGGCTCGCCCAGATCGGCGGCGGCGGCGGCCAGGCGACGGGGCCAGAGGACGCGGGCGCGACGAGGAAACTCTGGCGGCGGCGGCTCCTGCGGGAAAGAGAGAGAGTGAGGCAGGGGAAGGAGAGAGGGAGATAGGGAGCGCTGCGGCGGGGCTCACCCGCGGCGTCAGGGACGAGGCGGAGGCGGCGGGGGCTCGCCGGACGGCGAGTGCGCGAGGGTGACGGGATCCCGGCAAGCAGGTCGCTCGGGAGCCGAGGCGGGTGGCTGCGGGCCTCGGGCCCAGACCGGGGCCCGGGCGGGCCTGGCACGGGCCTGGCGGCGCGGGGAGGCAGTGTGAGGTGGCGATGCCACATGGTGGCGGGGCAGTGGCTGGAGACGGCCAGGGGGCAACGTGGCGCGCCTAGATTGGTCCGGGGCGCGCCGGCGGTGGCGCCAAGTGGCGGAGCAGGGTTGGAGCAGCGCGGAATGCGAGGAGGAGGGGGTTGGCTGCGGCTAGAGGTAGGTGGAGGGTCTAGGGTGCTAGGGTTGCCCAAAAATGGCAAGGGGGTTGATTAAATAGGCAAGGGGGGCTAGGGTTAGGCAGTTTTGGATCGTTTCGGAGCCTCCGATCGCGATCGTGCGGCTCCGGACAGAGGGGGAACTAGGTGGCCTACAGGATAGAAGGGATAGACCGAAAACGTCCGACGTATAACCGGCAACGGTGCCACTACGGACGAGGGTTGGGCTATCAAACGTCCTCCGAATGCGACGAAATTTGACAGGCGGTCTACCGGTGCTATACCAAGGCCACTCGGCAAATACCGACCCTTACCGAGAACGTTTAACACCCGCACATGAAAAGAGACAAAAGGGGGCGCCGGGTGACCTAGGAGTGCCGGATTGCAAAACGGTCAACGGGGAAAATGCTCGGATGCATGAGACGAACACGTATGCAAATGCAATGCACATGACGACATGATATGAAATGCAGATGATGACATGGCAAAATGCAACACGCAAGCAGATGACATGGCAACGACAGCGAATAACTGGCAGACACCTGGCGCATCGGATCTGGGGCGTTACAACACTCCTCCACTAACAAGAGATCTCGTCCAGAGATCTTAGGACCGAGACGGAAGGAATAAGGGATGTGGTTAAATAAGAACAAAAGAGAGAGGATGAACAAAGTGAAGAACCTCGAGAAGAAAAGAGGAATGTTGAATGACACAAGAAGCAAAAACTCAAGGCATAAGACTGAATTTGAAACCACTCCGGTAGAAAAGAAGAACAAAGGATCTGAAGAGAATGAAAAGCTCAAGAAACAAGATAGACTCTGAAACCACTCCGGTTAGAACAAGATAGAAAAGGAATAAGAATGAAAGAATTAGGCAGCACTCCGGCTAAGCAAGGTAAAATTAGAACATGAATTTCGCCCAAAGAGATGACACTTGACGAGATGAACAATGCAATGCCTCCGGAAGAATTGAAAATGATTGAATGAAAAGAACTTAGAAGGAAAGGATTTGAGTGGAGTTGTTGAGAAAATCAACAACGAAAGAATAATCTTGTTGTTGTCTTATAGGTAACATCTCAAGAATAAGGTGATAACCGGCCACAAACGGAAATGATTGGATAGCTGAGAAGAATGAAGAAATGCAAAACTCCACTTCAAAAGAATACGGAGAATTTAATTGCACTTCAAAAAGCAAGAAGGAAAGATACTTGAGCTCCTTCGATAAGAATCTTGATGAACACTTGAGAAAAGAATTAAATCATGACGAGCCACCGTGAAGAACTCCGGTAACAAAAGGATGACGAGATAAAATTGAAGGAAGAAAAGAAATAAGATTAAAGCCTTGCGATGATTCCGATGGAGGTTCCGACGAAATGGCCGAGGAAATTTGAACTCCGGGAAAGAAAAGATGAAAACACTTGAACCGAGAATGTGATGAGATGATCAATCTCCGAAAAGAAAAGATTAATCCACATGAATAAAGAAAAATAAGAATTACGTTATGCTTATCCTCCACCGATTAAATCGATGAGAAACAATGGATTTACATACCACTTATTCTCGTTGGAAAGATTAAGAGGGACATAACGCAAAATTTGCGAAAGTCTTCATGAACCACCGGTAGGATTTGGAAAGAACGAATTAATTGATATGATAACAACAGAAGGAATCTTGAACGAACCACCGTTAGAATTCAAAACTGACTGACGAAGTAGGATGACTCACCGGGAAAAATAGGAAAAGCATGAATATACATGAGGGAATCAAGATGCAATTGAAAGAAAAGATGGCGAGCTGATTGAAGCATACTTGAACGAAGCACCGAAAGAATATGGAGACGAACGAAAAGGCATGAATATAGAATAATCGGAGAACAGATTAGAAAACTTAGAACGACAAAATATTCTGAAATGGAGGCCTCTGGATAAGTGAGACGGACAACAACTCCTGAGATACTCCGGATGGGTGAAAATAATTGCACGACTAGAAACAATTTGATAGGGTAACAAGAAGCTAGCATCACGAATCCCCGAGAGAACGGGCAAGATTTAAGAGAAACTCTACTTCGGTCTTCAATGTTGAGAATGACGACGAGAAATAACGCCAAAATTGTTGAGATACTCTGGGAGAATGAAAAGCGAAGAGGTAGAGTCAACAATGAAAATAATTTGAAATTGATCTTGGAAAGGCATCTGACTGATGAAATTCATTCTTACGTCAGACTTCGGAAAGGATTTGAGAATAACTCTGGGAAAATTAGAAGAGTCAGGTAAGATCCTGGGAAAGGACCTGTGGGTTAGGGCCCACTAAAAGAAACACCGTTAAGAAAGGATTGTTGATCAGATAATCGATGCACCGGAACAATTTAACTATTTGAATCAGGTGACAACCTCGAATTAATTCAAACACAGACGAATCTCCTGAGATGTCTTCATCACTCTGGAACAATTAAATGGCGAGAGGGGAACGAGCAACGAGAAACATTTGAGCCGAGGAAAAATATAATCACTACCGAAAATTGGAATTGAAACCGCCGGAGAAGAAAAGAGATGAAGAATGTCAAACGAGACGAGAAATTCACCGGTTGAAATAATTGACGGAAGACTGAAGATACTCCGCACGAGTGAAATTGATGCTCAAAAGAGAATCAAGCTCCGGAAATAAAAGGGGTGGGAGGGCGGGAAAACACAGGTCACTTGAAACAGGGAATTGTCGAATAACTTGAAGAGAAAAGCACCGGTTGAAATAATTGAGGAGAGAATGCAAAGATTTTCCACAAGTAGAATGGATACTCGATTACAGACTCCGGTTCCGAGAAGAAAAAGGTTGGGCGGGCGGGAAAAACAAGGACAACTTCGGACAGGGAAACAACATCGGAAGAGAAATAACTGAGGACTGATCTCGCAAAAGATGATGAGGACCGAAAACACTCGAAGAGAAATGCGCCGGATTGAAAAAGGATGGACAACGAACGAAAACTAACCACGTGATCCAAAGAAAAATTTGAAGGGGAAGAGGAATAGTTCAAAACACCTACGTCAAGATTTCTCACCAGAGCGACGAAGGGGCAGAGGAGTAAAAGAATTCCTACTCTCCGATATAACTAGACTCCAAAATTTTTTCTTCTAGACTCAACAACGGCCAAACTACACGAACAAACAAGGGGGGCTCCTAGGGTCGGTCGAGGCTCTGATACCAACTTGTCACGCCCAAGATGTGACCCTATCCTAAAGGAACACGAAGGTCCCACCAAGGATAGAAGCGCATCTTGAAGACGCTTTGCAAGGTGGATATCATTACATCAACAATACATAATATTTGGGGATACATACAAGGCATACAAATGCCGCAAGAATACATCAATACAACATACATAAACTCAACATCCGACTACGGATGAAACACAAACAGAAACTCCAACGACATCCACCCTGCTAGCCCAGGCTGCCGACCTGGAGCCTATCCCCTTGTCGTAGAATTGTCACGGCAGATGTCCTCAGGCTAGGACTTAGTCGTGGAGCCATCGCCGCTAGGAAGCTTGAAGGGGTTAACGGGACAAGGAACACGAGGAGTTATACTGGTTCGGCCCCTTACGGTGAAGGTAAAAGCCTACATCCAGTTGAGGTGGTATTGATTAGGGTTTCGATGACCAGGGAGCTTAACTGCTATGCCCGGCTCTCGATGAGATCTTTCTTTTTCCTAAACCGCTGCCGGGTCGTCCCTTTATATAGAGAGGTTGACGCCCAGCGGCTCTCAGAGTCCCGGCCAGCTCATAGGAGTGTCCGGCTCGGACTCTCAACTATTCTTGCCTTACACTACAAGTTCTACCATAATGATGGTTGTAACTACGGGCTTTAAGCCATAGCCGGGTCTTAAGCCCATCTTTGGCCCACCGTCTTCAAGCTTGGCGCCGGGCTTCTGGCGATGACCATTATGAGTAACCCGGCCCCTCCTGGCGGGTGACTCTAAGGTCTATATCCTCAACATTAGGCCCCAGATTGATTTGAGCCGGCTCATGTCAATCTTCAATTCTTTCAACAGAAAATCTCCGGCTTACAATTGTGTGAAGGCCATAACCCGGCGTGACGTCATGCTCTGGACTCCGGGTAATCCGCCGTGACGTCATCTTCCATTAAATCCATTTTTTACTCCACCAGATCCGCAAGGGATCTTATCTTTACTGCCATCCCGAAAATCGAGGCGCCTCTCGGGCGAGATAACCGCGCCGTGGCCTCCTTGTTTCCCGCGCCCACTTATGAGACTGGCCTTATAAATAGCCCGACCCTCGGGTCTTTCCATTCTCCCCCTTCTGTCGTCCTCTTCCTCTCGCTACTCTTGCGCTGCTCGAGCTCCGCCGCCGCAACAGAGCTCCGCGTCCTCGTCGACCTTGGCCGCTGCATCACCCTGATCCGTCCAGAGAACCGCGGCGAACCCTCGCAGCACACCTGCCTCTGTAAATTCCTTCCTCCTCGAAGAACAGATCTACGTTTAAACTCCTGCTGTTCTTCTGTGTTCTTCGTCGTCGCCCACGAGTTCTTGGTAGTTTTTATTTTTACTGCCCTTTTTTGATCTTAGCCCTGTATAAAACCACCGCGGTAGCTGTTTAGCACCCATTTCACATGCAAGTAGACCTCTTTTTACTGCATAAAGGCTCCGTTCAAGCCCAAGAACTTCCCTTGCGTCTGTTTTTAGGTCTAGAAACTTTCCTTTTAGCCGACCGTTTTGATCCAAATTATTTACTGCAATGTGTGAAACCTGTTTTCACCACAGTTAGTAAAAAACTGCACCTGTTGAGTCTTGGCGGTTTACACATCCGGTTTAAAGAAACCAAGCACCGTAGAACCTTCCGGCTCAAAGGAAGCCATGCGCCGTAAAATTTCCGGCTCACTTACAACAAGGTTGTAGACGATTTGAATTACTCTCAAGCACACCAGCGGCTTAGATAACCCGATGCACTTAGATATATGTCATTAGGCCCCTCCATAAGCCGCCACTTGAAATATTGAACTGCAATTTTCCTCCGGCTTACAATTAAACCGGACATATTTCCCTTTTATCATAGGCTTCCGACTTTCACCATGCCTCCCAAAGCTCCGAAAGCTCCCATCACTTGCAATTGGATGAGGTCCAACGTCACCGACGAGACCTTAGCGGACTTTGCAAAGTCGGGTTACCTGCCCAAGAAGGACGTCATGTCCTACCGTGCTCCTGACCCGTCAGAGGAGAGACCACAGCCAAAGGACGGGGAGGTGGTGATTTTTGCGGATCACATGAGCCGGGGCTTCGCACCGCCCGGCTCAAAGTTTTTCAGGGATGTACTGAATTTCTTTGACCTGCGGCCACAAGATATAGGACCCAATTCGGTGTCGAACGTATGCAACTTCCAAGTGTTCTGCGAAGTCTACCTTGGAGAAGAGCCCAGCTTGCTGCTCTTCAGAGAGCTTTTCTACCTGAACCGTCAGAACGAGTGCGCCAACAGGCCAAGCTTGGAACTTGGTGGCATCTCCATTCAGCGACGGAGAGACTGCCTTTTCCCTTACGCCGAGCCGCCAAGCCACCCAAAAGACTGGAACCAGACGTGGTTCTATTCCCAAGACACGTCGCCGGCTGACGAGAATCCGCTGCCCGGCTCTTTTGAACGAGAGCTTGGCAGACTGTGGGAGGACCGGCTTAAGCCCCTTCTGCAAGACCAACCCGGCCCCAGCGGTAAGCCGCTGACCTGAACATCTTATTTTCACCTGTAGACAACTTTCATCCGAACCTTAAGAAATCGTCATTGTATTTTTCAGGCTGATGACAAATTCTGGAAGGTCAAATATGACCATGAGGCGGCCAAGAAGGCCAGGAAGGCGAAGAAAGCCGCCAAGAGAGCCGCTCCCCGCAAGAAGGGAAGTAGGCCTACTGCTTCGGAGCTGATGCAACTAAGCGACAACTCCGAGTCAGAGGTAACCCCTGAACCTGTAAGCTCTTGTTATATCTGTTATTTATTTCTGTCCACCTTATCAATACTGTTCATCAACAGGATGACACCGGAGCAACTAACCCGGTGGTTGAAGAGGTAATGTCACTTTCCTCTGACTCGGAGCCCTTGCCAATGCTGAAAGTCCAAAGGGTAACCCGGAAAGTAAGATTTTCACATCCTTTAGCTTATCAAGATCCTCAATTTCTTTTGAAGCGACGGACTCATGAGAGCCGGCGGCACACCCGGACCAACAAGGACGCTGACCTTTCCTCCGGTTTACCTGACGCGTCGAGGAAACGCCGGACCGAGGTTATCTCCCACTTGTACCCTTTTCATCCTTTGGCGGGTGTTATACATCAACTGCTCAACTCCTCCGATTCAAACTACCAGGAAACCTCACCCTCTTCTGGTGATTCGATGCAATCAAACATGCCGGCCTTCAAGACCGTACCCGGGTAAAGATAATCATTTCTTGTTGTGCTTATCTTTACTCATACTTTTGTACTAACCTTTTTGTCCTTTCAGTGCCCAGGCAAAGCTCAGCAAGCGTGCGAAGAAGAACAAGCCGGTCGAAGAGCCGGACTTGCCTGAACCGGAGGTAGCAGCTCAAGAACCGCCAGCTGCCTCCGCTCCCGAAGCCACCGCTCCAACCGACAAGGCAACTGCAGAAGCTTCTGCTAACCCGGAGACCTCCAGCTCGGCTCAGCCGATCAATGACCCGGACGTGGTAATCACCCGGACGGAGTTTGTTGAGCCGGGGAGACCTATTGCACTGGCCAAGTGCTCCGCCAAGGAGGAGTTGCTACAGCACCACCGGGTTAATCTGGACCTCACCGACTACGCCAATCTGAACATCAGAGAGATCGTCTCCGGCTATGTCAGCCAAGTGCACAAGAGCCGGGATGTAGAGATCAGCATGGTGAACCAGATTCAGCAGAAGTCTGAGGTACTACTCTTCTTTCTTCTTGCTTACTGCATAGTTATCTTGTTATTCTTACCATACTCTAGCCCCCAAGTCTACGACTTATGATAGAATATGTTGTAGACTGAAGTTCTGGCTTACTCACTTGAACCGGCAATTTGTAGATAGAAACATTCGATATGCATTAGCCCCCAAGTGCCAAGTGTCTTTGCTTGGAAAGTGCTTGGGACTTTAAAATTGCATAATAACTGTTCATCCTATAACCCGGAAACTATGCAGGCTGCTTGCAAGAAGCTTGAAGCTGACATCTCCGATCTGAAAACCCGCCTAAAGACGCAAGAAACTGAGACCCGGAAGGCCAATGCCAAATTTGTGTCCAGTATTGCTGCGCAAGAAAAGCTGAAGACGGACTTTGACGCTGAACGGAGAGCCTGGGCCGAAGAGAAGGCTACTCTGGTGAACCGGGCCGAACAGGCGGAGAAGGCTCTGTCAGAGAAGACCGCCGAACTCTCCGGCTTAAAGCGCCAAGTGTCCCAGATGGTTGCCGCAATCTTCGGTAAGTCATTTCACCGGCTTTCATCAAGTTTAGAATCTTTATATCTCATAACTCATCCTTGTCGGCGGCTTATCTTATTCTGTTAAACAGGTCCCAGAAGCGCCAACCTCAACCAAAGTGTGGTAACCAAGTTGAAGGCCGTGTACACCCTGGTGGAGCAACTCTACACTGGGTCACAGCGTGCTTTGGCTGTGGTGGCCCTATCCAATGAGGTGCCGACTCACCTGGCGGAAGTTCTTCGCCGGCTCGCCGTTCTTCCTCAACGTATCCAAGAGCTGCGACGGGCCTCTGCAAGAGCCGGAGCCATAGCTGCTCTAAGCCGGGCCAAGGCGTTCCTTCCAGAACTAGACCCGGCGGACATCGCTCTGGGCTACCCCAGTTTGAAGGAAGACGGCACCGCCTTCAACCAAAAGGACGTCGCAGCCTGCGTGAAGATCATACGCCCGGTGGCCACTCTGATTGGCAATGATACAGATCTGACTAAGTACCAGTCGGGTTACAATGCAGAGAATCAGAGGATCCCCACTCCGCGCTATGAAGCCCTCAGCTTAGTCCCACCGACTCGTAAGCACACCTTTGCCCCGGAGATTGACCCGGCCGGGTTAATTGACGAGGAAGCTCAATTTGAAGCTCTGAGCGGCATTGACTGGAAGTCGTCAACTTTCCAGGTCTTGGGAACAGCCGGAGGAGAGGAGAGGGATGAGCCGGAGACTTCAACCCAGCAAGCATCGTAACTCTGCAGGCGGCTTATCAAACAATGCTTCACCCTTTTGGACTCGATGAGTCTTGTAATAGAGTAGGACCAACACTTTAACTTTGCCGTGCCATCGTGCACGCGTTGAATGCTGAAGTCCATTGAAGTTGTCTCCTTTATATTTACCCGGGTCATAATCGATCATTCATTTTCCTTAAGCTCAAATAGTTGCCTTTAACTATCCTGCATAGAAGGACAAATCACAAGTCTCTAGGCGGCTTACCGCACTGAGAATCATAGTTTTAGACATATAACCCGGAATATGAATCAAAAAAGACTGGTCCTCAATTATGTCCTTGATATAGCCGTAATAACACACTTACCGGCCTGCAAGCACACTTCCGGCTTATATAACCCGGGTAATAAGGTTGGTACCTCAATTACGATTTACCAGTCTTAACAACACTGAATGTATTCGACTAGTACCATAAATCAAAGTTAAGCCGGCAAAGTGAGACCCGCCGTGCATACTTGAAATAATCAGAAGAACTCGCTATAAATCCGAAAAACTTAGGGGCTTCCGGTTCGAATACGACCAGAGACCCGTCCCAAAGGGGTTATGCTAGGATTCGAATGCGATCATATAGCCCCCAGTGGGTGCGGCGATGCCAATCAAGAGGGTACCGACAGCTATGTTCTCTTTGGTTCGAATACGACCCATGTTTGAACAGGAAGCCCCCAAATGACTTTAAGAATTGTTTAACGACGCTGATCCGAATACGATCCACGTCGGTTCCCAAAGGGGTTAAACTAAGATTCAAATATGATCAAAGAAAACTACCCAATAGCTCGGCACTTTGCCAATCAAATGGGTATCGACAGCTATGTTCTCTTTGGTTCGAATACGACCTATGTTTGAACAGGAAGCCCCCAAGTGACCTTATTACCTACGGCCAGATTCGAATACGATCATAAGCCGGATCCTCCTTCAAGTTACCATGTAATCTTGCAATGAAAACAACACGTGCACATTTGGAGGAGAAAAAAGGACAGAGGTCCTGCTTTATTGCTTATCATAATATATACATGGCTTAGAGAAATATGTACATTATGAGAGCCAGTGGCTCAAGTGTAGTAAGGCCGAAGCTGAGCTATATTCCACGGCCGACGGGTCTCTTCCTCCGACTTACGTGAATCTTTGTGCTCCCGAATGTCAATGAGGTAATATGACCCATTGTGCAAATTCTTGCTGACCACAAAGGGCCCTTCCCAAGGCGGGGATAGCTTGTGCGCATCTGTTTGATCTTGGATGAGCCGGAGCACCAGATCGCCTTCCTAGAAGACCCGGGATTTAACCCGGTGACTATGATAACGGCGCAGGTCTTGTTGGTAAATCGCTGAGCGAGCTGCTGCCACATCGCGCTGTTCGTCCAACAAGTCAAGAGCATCTTGGCGCGCCTGTTCATTATCCGCCTCAACATAAGCCGCCACTCGAGGCGAGTCATGACGGATGTCACTGGGGAGGACTGCTTCTGACCCATAAACAATGAAGAAAGGCGTGAAACCTGTAGACCTGTTAGGAGTAGTGTTGATGCTCCATAACACGGAGGGCAACTCCTCCACCCAACAACCCTACGTCCGTTGCAAAGGGACCAAAAGCCGGGGCTTGATACCCTTCAAGATCTCCTGATTAGCCCTCTCAGCTTGACCATTGGATTGAGGATGAGCCACTGATGAAACATCAAGTCGGATATGCTCTCGTTGACAAAACTCCTCCATGGCGCATTTGGATAGATTGGTACCATTGTCAGTTATAATGCTGTGCGGAAAGCCAAAGCGAAAGATCACCTTTTTCATAAATTGAACCGCCGTGGCTGCATCACACTTGCTAACTGGTTCGGCTTCAACCCACTTGGTAAATTTGTCAACTGCCACCAAGAGGTGGGTCTTCTTATCCTTGGACCTTTTAAAGGGCCCAACCATATCAAGCCCCCAGACCGCAAAGGGCCAAGTAATTGGGATCATCCTCAGCTCCTGAGCCGGCACATGAGCCCGTCGTGAGAATCTTTGGCAACCATCACATTTACTGACCAAGTCCTCCGCATCAACATGAGCCGTCAGCCAATAAAAACCATGACGAAAAGCCTTGGCCACAAGAGACTTTGAGCCGGCGTGATGGCCACAATCCCCTTCATGAATCTCCCGCAAGATCTCTTGACCTTCCTCAGGGGAGACACAACGCTAGAACACTCCCGTAATGCTGCGGCGATGCAACTCACCATTGATAACAATCATTGACTTAGACCGCCGGGTTATTTGTCTGGCCAAAGTTTCATCCTCAGGCAAATCTCCCCGGGTCATGTAAGCCAGATAGGGCATTGTCCAGTCCGGTATAATGTGGAGAGCCGCTACCAGTCGTGCCTCCGGGTCAGGGACAGCCAAGTCTTCCTCTGTAGGCATTTTAACAGAAGGGTTATGCAGGACGTCCAGGAAAACATTAGGCGGCACCGGTTTTCGCTGAGAACCCAGCCGGCTTAAAGCATCAGCCGCCTCGTTCTTCCTGCGATCGATGTGCTCTACCTGGTAACCCTGAAAGTGCCCAGCAATGGCATCAACTTCGCGGCGATAAGCCGCCATGAGAGGGTCTTTGGAGTCCCACTTTCCTGATACTTGTTGAGCCACCAAGTCTGAGTCACCGAAGCACCTTACCCGGCTCAAGCTCATCTCCTTAGCCATCCGAAGACCATGGAGCAAGGCCTCGTCCTCAGCTGCGTTGTTGGTACAAGGAAACATCAATTGTAGCACATAATGGAACTTATCACCCTTAGGGGAAGCCAATACGACTCCAGCCCCCGAGCCCTCCAACTGCCTGGACCCATCAAAGTGAATAGTCCAATATGTGTTATCCGGCTTTTGTTCGTGCACTTGTAGCTCTGTCCAATCACTGATGAAATCCACCAAAGCCTGAGATTTAACAGCAGTGCGTGGCACATATTTCAGACCATGAGGTCCGAGCTCTATAGCCCACTTAGCCACTCTCCCTGTGGCCTGCCTGTTCTGAATGATATCTCCAAGGGGGGCAGAACTGACCACGGTGATGGGGTGACCCTGGAAATAATGCTTAAGCTTCCGGCTTGCCATGAACACACCATAAACAAGTTTCTGCCGATGCGGATACCGCTGCTTGGACTCAATGAGTACTTCGCTGACATAATAAACCGGCATTTGAACCGGATGCTCCTTACCCTCTTCCTTGCGCTCCACCACCACGGCCACACTGACGGCTCGGGTGTTAGCAGCCACATACAACAATAAAGGCTCCTTGTCAACCGGAGCAGCAAGGACTGGGGGCTCGGCCAGCTGTCTCTTCGAATCCTCAAAAGCAGTATTAGCTGCATCATTCCAGACAAAGTCATCAGTTTTCTTCATCAACTGATACAACGACATGGCCTTCTCACCCAAACGGCTTATAAACCGGCTTAAAGCAGCGATACGACCCGCCAAGCGTTGGACGTCGTTTATACACGCCGGCTTAGCTAGGGAGGTGATGGCCTTGATCTTCTCCGGATTAGCTTCAATGCCTCTGTTAGAAACCAAGAAACCCAAGAGCTTGCCTGCAGGAACACCAAAAACACATTTGTCCGGGTTAAGCATCATCTTGTAGACCCGGAGATTATCAAAGGTTTCCCTCAGATCATCTATCAAGGTTTCCTCCTTCCTGGATTTAACCACAATATCATCCACATAAGCATGAACATTGCGCCCAATTTGGTTATGAAGACAGTTCTGCACGCAACGCTGATAAGTCGCCTGTGCACTCTTGAGTCCAAAGGGCATAGACACATAGCAGAAGGCTCCAAAGGGAGTGATGAACGCAGTCTTCTCCTGGTCCTTAACTGCCATTTTAATCTGATGATATCCAGAATAAGCATCCAAGAAACTTAGGCGCTCACAACCCGCCGTAGCATCAATGATTTGATCAATACGGGGAAGGGCGAAAGGATCAGCCGGACACGCTTTGTTCAAGTCTGTGTAATCCACACACATCCGCCAGGTGCCGTTCTTCTTGAGTACGAGCACCGGGTTAGCTAACCATTCTGGGTGAAAGACTTCAACGATAAACCCGGCCGCCAAGAGCCGGGCCACCTCTTCACCAATAGCTTTCCGCCTCTCTTCATTAAACCGCCGAAGGAACTGCCTGACCGGCTTAAATTTCGGATCAACATTGAGAGTGTGCTCAGCGAGTTTTCTAGGTACACCTGGCATGTCAGACGTCTTCCATGCAAAAATGTCCCTATTCTCACGGATGAACTCGATGAGCGCGCTTTCCTATTTTGGATCCAGATTGGCACTGATGCTAAACTGCTGAGATGAATCTCCTGGAACGAAATCAACAAGTTTAGTCTCATCAGCCGACTTAAATTTCATTGCCGGCTCATGCTCCGTAGTCGGCTTTTTCAGAGAGGTCATATCTGTTGGGTCAACGTTGTCTTTGTAAAACTTCAACTCCTCTGTTGCGCAAACAGACTCTGCATAAGCTGCATCGCCTTCCTCACACTCCAAGGCCACCTTCCGACTGCCGTGAACCGTAATGGTCCCATTATGACCTGGCATCTTGAGCTGTAAATACACGTAACACGGCCGTGCCATGAACTTGGCGTAAGCCGGCCGCCCAAATATGGCATGGTACGGACTTCTTATCTTGACCACCTCAAAGGTCAATTTTTCCACCCTGTAGTTGTGCTCATCTCCAAAGGCCACTTCCAACTCGATCTTGCCGACTGGATAAGCCGACTTACCAGGTACTACACCATGGAAAATAGTGTTTGATTGGCTGAGGTTCTTATCAATCAACCCCATACGACGGAACGTCTCATAATAGAGGATGTTGATGCTGCTGCCTCCATCCATGAGCACCTTAGTGAACTTATATCCTCCCACCTGAGGAGCCACCACCAAGGCCAAGTGACCCGGATTATCCACCCGGGGAGGGTGATCCTCCCTACTCCATACTATAGGCTGCTCAGACCACCGTAAATATATCATGGAACCGCCGGCTCAATAGCATTTACAGCCCTCTTATGAAGCTTCTGATCTCGCTTACACAGACTGGTGGTAAATACATGATACTGTCCACCGCTAAGCTGCTTTGGATTGGTCTGATAACCCCCGTGCTGCTGTTGATGACCCTGGCTAGACTGTTGATTAAAGCCCCCTTGACTGTTCTGAGGATTGGAATTTGAGCCGCCGCCCGGGCCATGAAAGCCGCCGGCGCCTGAGCCGCCGCCCGGGCCATTGTTGCCGTTAAAGGCGTTGGAATTCTTAAAGGCCTTCATGATTGCACAATCCTTCCATAGATGAGTAGTTGGCTTCTCTCTAGAGCCATGCCTTGGACAAGGCTCATTCAACAGCTGCTCCAGCGTCGGGCCTGACCCGCCGGCTCGGGGAGGGGGCCTCCCCTTGCGTCGCTGGTTATTACCCTGTGAGCTGGCGTTGGCTACGAACTCTAGGCTGCCATCGGCCTTGCGCTTGCCACCTCCTTGGCTCCCTGGGTTATGCTGAGGACCCTTGCCATTGTCGTTCTTCTTTCCCTTCCCTGTCCTTTCATCATCTGAAGCGGGGTCCTTGGTACCATCAGAATCAGCGTACTTGACGAGAGCTACCATCAGCGTACCCATATCATTGCAGTCGCGCTTAAGCCACCCGAGTTTCATCTTCAGGGGCACGAAACGACAATTCTGTTCCAACATTAAGACTGCAGAGCCGGCATCCATCTTATCAGAGGAATGTATTATCTCCTTAACCCGGCGAACCCAATGTGTCGTAGACTCACCCTCCTGCTGCTTACAGTTTGTCAAATCCACAATTGACATAGACTGCCTATAGGTATCTTTGAAGTTTTGGATGAACCGGGCTTTCAGCTCAGCCCAAGACCCGATGGAATTCGGTGGTAGCCCTTTCAACCAAGTGCGGGCAGTCCCATCTAACATCATGGTGAAGTACTTGGCCATTGCCGCTTCACTGACCTCTAGCAGTTCCATGGCTATCTCGTAACTCTCGATCCAGGCTGCGGGTTGTAAGTCAGCCGTGTAATTAGGCACCTTCCTAGGGCCTTTGAAGTCCTTGGGTAGACGTTCATTACGGAGAGCTGGCACTAAACAAGGGACACCTCCAGTCCTGGTAGGGATACCCACGTCGACGGAAGTCGTTGGATAAGCCGGGGGAGTCTGGTAAGCCGTCAACTGAGGCACCTGCTCCGCCTCTTGCCGCGCTCTGTCTTGGTCTGCTGCGTGAAAGGCTCCGTTATGAACCGGGCCATGGCCAGGGGGCGGGTCATGGCGTCGGACATTACTTGAGCCGGTCGCTGAGACCATGTGTCTGCTATAACTCGGGCTCCGGCCTAGACGAGGGGTCGAGTGGATCCTGTCCCGGCTGTAAGAATACGCCTCTTGCTGTGCCAACGCTGTCTGAAGGAGTTCCCTGACCCGGCGGGTTTCAATGGCCGTCAGAGAGTCGCCGTCAATTGGGAGGGCCGCCAGCCGCGCTGCTGCGGCTACCATGTTCTCCAGCGGGTTAGCATAATGACCCGGTGGTATTGGCACATACTGAGGCGGGGCAGGGCTCACCCGGGGAGGCCCCATCACTTGTGGCTGAATAGGGTTCCCAGACCCGGGCACTATGATCCCTGGCGGGTTACTAGACCCTGCACCTGGCGTGTTGAAGAGGTTTCGAGGATCGTAAACCGGAGGGAGTCGAGATTGGGCCTTTTGATGCCTCCTTCTCATGACCTCATTGGACGCGTTCTGATCCATCGTGAGCCGGAAGGACTGCGCCTGGATCAACTGAGTTTGGGCGTCGAGAGCCGCCCTCTCCGCAGCCATCCTGATCCCTTCCGCTGCCAGATTCTCCTTAGCTTTCACTAGATCTAACTTTAACTGTGCCACCTCCGCATCATGCTGAGCTTGATCCGCCGGGTCAACCGCGGCGGTCAACAGGGCCGTCATCTTGTCCCTGAGATCCATCAGCACCTGAGCCGGCGAGGGCACCGGGCTTCCCGCTCCAGCAGCAGGGTTCTGAACAGGCTGCGCACCGGCCATGAAGATTCCAACCCGGCTTGGCGGCTCAAACAGGTCCGGAATACTGTCACCATCGGAACAACCCATGAGCCTGCCATCCTGAAGTTGATACAATGAATTTGACTCATCTGTGGACGACTCGCCGTCCGAGCCGGCGGCCGTCTCATCACCAGATCCAGATCTATCAGAGAGCCCTCCATGGATACATCCCACAAAAGCATGCTTTAAGGCAGGCAGGGCCCGGGCGGGTCGTGCACGCTGAGCCGTCTCGATGAGATCGGCGCAGAGATCCGGCTCAGGGCCCGGCTCACCAATCTTGCCGATGAAAACATGAATTCCGCCGAAGGGGACCCGGTACCCGTACTCAATTGAGCCGGCGTCGGGGCCCCAGTTTGCATCGTCGATGTGGAGCTCGCCGCGACGACTCTTGGTCATCCAGCCCACAGCGTATCCCTTGAGCCCTTCGAAGCTACCCTTCAAGAACTCAAATCCACCGTGCGCTGGCCCCACGGTGGGCGCCAACTGTCGTAGAATTGTCATGGCAGATGTCCTCGGGCTAGGACTTAGTCGTGGAGCCATCACCGCTAGGAAGCTTGAAGGGGTTAACGGGACAAGGAACACGAGGAGTTATACTGGTTCGGCCCCTTACGGTGAAGGTAAAAGCCTACGTCCAGTTGAGGTGGTATTGATTAGGGTTTCGATGACCAGGGAGCTTAACTGCTATGCCCGGCTCTCGATGAGATCTTTCTTTTTCCTAAACCGCTGACGGGTCGTCCCTTTATATAGAGAGGTTGACGCCCAGCGGCTCTCAGAGTCCCGGCCGGCTCATAAGAGTGTCCGGCTCGGACTCTCAACTATTCTTGCCTTACACTACAAGTTCTACCATAATGATGGTTGTAACTACGGGCTTTAAGCCATAGCCGGGTCTTAAGCCCATCTTTGGCCCACCGTCTTCAAGCTTGGCACCGGGCTTCTGGCGATGACCATTATGAGTAACCCGGCCCCTCCTGGCGGGTGACTCTAAGGTCTATATCCTCAACACCCCTGATCGAAGAAGAAGCAGAAGAAGAACTCCAAAACAGGTAAACATCGCTCTCATGTCATGATCATCGCAAAACCTGTACCTGCAACTGGTGTTGTAGTAATCTATGAGCCACGAGGACTCAGCAATCCCATTACCATGGGTATCAAGACTAGCAAAGCTTAATGGGAAAGGAAAGGATAAGTGGTGAGGTTGCAGCAGCGACTAAGCATGTATGGTGGCTAACTTACGCAAATGAGAGCGAGAAGAGAAACAAAGGAACGGTCGTGAAACTAGCAATGATCAAGAAGTGATCCTGAACTCCTACTTACGTCAAACATAAACCCAGAAACCGTGTTCACTTCCCGGACTCCGCCGAGAAGAGACCATCACGGCTACACACGCGGTTGATGCGTTTTAATTACGGTCAAGTGTCAAGTTCTCTACAACCGGATATTAACAATTCCCATCTGCCACATAACCGCGGGCACGGCTTTCGAAAGATAATACCCTGCAGGGGTGTCCCAACTTAGCCCATTATAAGCTCTCTCGGTCAACGAAGGATATTCCTTCTCCCGGGAGGACCCGATCAGTCTCGGAATCCCAGTTACAAGACATTTCGACAATGGTAAAACAAAACCAGCAAAGCCGCCCGATGCGCCGACTTCCTGATAGGAGCTGCACATATCTCGGTCTCAGGGCAACACCGGATGAGCACTACGTACAACTAAAACCAGCCCTCAAGTTTCCCCGAGGTGGCGCTGCAAGGGGCTCTAGTTCGGACCAACACTTAGAGAAGCACTGGCCCGGGGGGGTAAAATAAGATGACCCTCGAGAGAGCGACTCCCTAGGGAAAAGAAATAGGCTAGGCAAAAGGTAAAACCAAGGTTGGGCCTTGCTGGAAGAGTTTTATTCAACGCGAACTGTCAAGGGGGTCCCATAAATCACCCAACCATGTAAGGAACGCAAAATCCGGGAACATAACACCAGTATGACGGAAACTAGGGCGGCAAGAGTGGAAGAAAACACCAGGCATAAGGCCGAGCCTTCCACCCTTTACCAAGTATATAGATGCATTAATAATATAAGAGATATTGTGATATCCCAACATAAACATAATCCAACATGGAGCAATCTTCATCTTCACCTGCAACTAGCAATGCTATAAGAGGGGCTGAGCAAAGCGGTAACATACCCAAACAACGGTTTGCTAGGAAGGGTGACAAAGGTTAGAGGTTCATGGCAATTTGGTAGGCTTGAAGAGCAAGTGAATAGGTAGCGCAGCAAAGCGATAGAACGAAGCAACTAGCATAGCAATGATAGTAATGAGATCCAAGGTGACGGTCATCTTGCCTGAAATCCCGCTAGGAAGAAGAACGAGTCCATGAAGAAGATGAAGCCACGAAGATGAACGAATCCTCACGATCGCAACGACACGGGAACTATCGAGAAGAAGCACACAACAAGGTAAACACACCACACATGAACAAAGACATGATGCTCAACCAAGTATGATGCATGACAAGGCTGTATGAAGCTACTCATGACGAGAGATGATGCATACAAGAACAACACATCAAGGCAAGTTTAAATGAGGCCGGAAACAACATATAACAATTCCGGTAAGTCCTGATATGCAAATTTCGAAATTGGTCCAGAACTGAATAAGCATTAAGTTAAAGTTGTTAAAAAGCAAGTTAAAGAGCACCATGATGATCTACATGAAATTCTAGTCAAGTTACATATAAAGTTCATTAGATTCGGAGCTACGGCCTAGAAGATATGAGCAAAACAAGTTAAACATGGCATTGATGCAAAATGCATACAAACATCAATCAAACGCCTCAAAACAAGGATGCAACATGATAATATGAGCCTACATGCAAAACTAAGCAAGTTTGATATAGAGCATGATCAAAACGGAGCAACGGTGCAACACATACACTCCAAACAAGGCATAGCAACAATCTGTCCAAAATAGCAACTAGGCATATAGAAATTATCAAAACAATATGCTACAGCAACTCAACATGAAACAAAAGGCATGGACATGATATAAAGGTAAAGCACAACAAAACATGAACACTGAGCTATCTCCAGAAATCACTAGAACAAGCTCAAAAGGACATGGAAAGATTGCAAATAATAACAGGTTCACAGACTTGGCAGAAATTACTGGACATGACAGAAATAACATCAGGTTGCAATGTTTAGAGCATGAAATCAACATGCTAGATGAACTTAACATGGCAAAACAAGGCATGGAATGAATCCACTCAAAGCATTTAACAAATGTCCCTTACTGACCATAAGCCAAAAATGATCATAAGATATGATGGCAACCATGTAAACATAGCAAGTTTCGTTATCAGGTTACAGACTTGGCAGAAAACAGAGCATGGCAGAAACAATAATATGAAGGCATCTTGGTGAGCTTGATGCACTCACCACACAACAATTCATGACAAAACAAGCATACCTACAGCAAGATGGCATGTTTAAGAAGCTATCCATGGCAAGAGCAAATACATAGCATGTACGGATCAACTACAACAAGCTTGGCAAAATTGAATAACACGTAAATAATCTGCCAGGAACATTTTATAGCAAAAGTAGAGCAAGATTGAGTCATGCTATGGCACTCCATAATTGCAAACAAGGACAGGAATGGATCAATTACAACAATAGCTACAAAACATCCTTACTGAACATCTTCAAAATATGCATGGATCTCTCTGTAGCATCAAGTTTACATGGCAACAAAATAACAGCAGACAAAGACTTGGAGAAATCATGAAGTCCCTGAAATCAGAAACATTACGGGGCCTAGTTTGCATGCTTGTTCTAGTCACCACAGAGATCACAAAAATACATGGCATACACCCTTGGAAAGATGGCATGGCATACAACAAAACACATGTAGAGCTCATGCCCATAAGATGCACAGATTAAATGATACAAAAATGACAAATCACCAAGTTCTGATAAGAACCAGCACACAACAGCAACTAGCTCTCTTGCAACGATGATTAGGGCATCAAGATGGACTCAAATGAATATGATGCAATGGAACAAAATGTAGAGCATCACGAGACGAACAAGTTGACATATTATAGGCACCAATCAGCGCAGCACACGTGATGTTAAACACAGTTGAACATGCACACATACTGTCAATATTCAGGGACTTGGCCGATTTTCAGAAAAAACCCAGACGGGCGATGGTTGGCTAAAGTGTGCTCGGGCGGGGAATAGTGGCAGCTCACCAAGTGGGCTTCGGCCCAGGGGCAGAGGAGGCCAGGCAGGCCGGACGGGAGGCCTGGGCTGGGCCGGACACGGGCGGGGCCCACGGGGCTGAGGCAGGCCCGAGCGGGCACTCGTCCTCCTGACGACCGAACGGCGACGGATCGGGGCTCCGGCGCCGAGGAGGTGCTCCGGCGAGAGGAGGACGCTGGAGAGGGCCGGAACGAGGAGCTGCAACAGGGAGACGACAGATCCGAGGCGAGGTCGGCGGCTCGCCCAGATCGGCGGCGGCGGCGGCCAGGCGACGGGGCCAGAGGACGCGGGCGCGACGAGGAAACTCTGGCGGCGGCGGCTCCTGCGGGAAAGAGAGAGAGTGAGGCAGGGGAAGGAGAGAGGGAGATAGGGAGCGCTGCGGCGGGGCTCACCCGCGGCGTCAGGGACGAGGCGGAGGCGGCGGGGGCTCGCCGGACGGCGAGTGCGCGAGGGTGACGGGATCCCGGCAAGCAGGTCGCTCGGGAGCCGAGGCGGGTGGCTGCGGGCCTCGGGCCCAGACCGGGGCCCGGGCGGGCCTGGCACGGGCCTGGCGGCGCGGGGAGGCAGTGTGAGGTGGCGATGCCACATGGTGGCGGGGCAGTGGCTGGAGACGGCCAGGGGGCAACGTGGCGCGCCTAGATTGGTCCGGGGCGCGCCGGCGGTGGCGCCAAGTGGCGGAGCAGGGTTGGAGCAGCGCGGAATGCGAGGAGGAGGGGGTTGGCTGCGGCTAGAGGTAGGTGGAGGGTCTAGGGTGCTAGGGTTGCCCAAAAATGGCAAGGGGGTTGATTAAATAGGCAAGGGGGGCTAGGGTTAGGCAGTTTTGGATCGTTTCGGAGCCTCCGATCGCGATCGTGCGGCTCCGGACAGAGGGGGAACTAGGTGGCCTACAGGATAGAAGGGATAGACCGAAAACGTCCGACGTATAACCGGCAACGGTGCCACTACGGACGACGGTTGGGCTATCAAACGGCCTCCGAATGCGACGAAATTTGACAGGCGGTCTACCGGTGCTATAACAAGGCCACTCGGCAAATACCGACCCTTACCGAGAACGTTTAACACCCGCACATGAAAAGAGACAAAAGGGGGCGCCGGGTGACCTAGGAGTGCCGGATTGCAAAACGGTCAACGGGGAAAATGCTCGGATGCATGAGACGAACACGTATGCAAATGCAATGCACATGACGACATGATATGAAATGCAGATGATGACATGGAAAAATGCAACACGCAAGCAGATGACATGGCTACGACAGCGAATAACTGGCAGACACCTGGCGCATCGGATCCGGGGCGTTACAATGATACTGCCCACTATTCAACTGCTTTGGGGTGCTCTGATAACCCGACTGCTGTTGTTGCTGCTGATTGCCCTGATGATTATAACCACCTTGGTTGCCCTGATTGCCTTGATTGTTATGTCCACCCTCATTACCGTGGAAGCCTGAACCGGAATTGCCTCCACCATAACCCGGCCCATGAGATCCGGGGCCTGAACCGCCACCTGGTCCATGATGATACCAAAAGAGATCAGAATTTTTGAACTCCTGCATGATATAACAATCCTTCCAGAGGTGCGTGGACGGTGTCTCCTTCATTCCATGTTTTGGGCAAGCTGGTTCAACAGATAAGACAGGCGGTCCGGGTTAGGACTTGGCCCTCCACCACGCTGGGGCGGTTTACCCTTACGCCGCTGACCCTTGTCCTGCGCGTTGGTATTAGGCACAAAATCCAGGCTGGCATCCACTTTACGTTTACCATTATTTCCATGACCCGTCGGGTTATGCTGCCCCTTGGTATTACCGCTCTTCTTTCCCTTCCTTGTCTTGTCATCATCAGACTCGGGATCCTTGCTACTATCAGAGTTGGCATACTTCACCAGAGCAGCCATGAGAGTCCCCATGTCATTGCAGTGACGCTTGAGCCGTCCCAACTTCAACTTCAGTGGCGTAAATCATCAATTGCCTTCCAACGTCAAAACTGCTGTATCAGCATTGATGCGGTCTGATGAATGCAAGATTTGTGAAACCCGACGCACCCATTGGGTTGTTGATTCTCCTTCCTCCTGTACACAGGCAGCCAAGTCCACATTGACATAGGCTGCTTGCACGTGTCTTTGAAATTTTGAATAAACCGGGCTCTCAGCTCGGCCCATGACCCAATGGAGTTAGCTGGCAAGTTTTTCAACCAAGTGCGAGCCGTTCCTTCCAACATCATGGTAAAGTATTTAGCACACGCCGCATCGTCCACATCCAACATCTCCATTGCCATCTCATAGCTTTCGACCCATGTCTCAGGGGATAAATCGGCAGTGTAATTCGGCACCTTGTGCGGGCCTTTGAAATCCTTGGGCAGGCGCACATTGCGCAGCGCTGGGACAAGACACGGTACTCCCAAAGAGCTGGAAGTAACTCCTGGTTCCACCGATGTGGTTGTACGGACCGGAGTAAGTTGACGGGCCTCGTGCTGTGCTGCTAACTCGGCCTCTCGATGAGCTCGAGCGCGATCCACCACATCCTGAGCATCACCTCCACCACCCGCCGGGTTATGGCCACGGGGCGGATCACGGTTTGGCGCATTGCTTGACACGGCCGGTTCATCCATACGCCTGCTGTAACTCCGGCTTGGGCGGGGAGTAGAATGAATCCTCTCGTGACTATATGAATAAGCCTCCTGCTGAACCAGAGCTGTCTGAAGAAGCTCCCTAACCCGTCGCGTCTCGACTGCCACCGGAGACTCGCCTTCGATCGGGATGGCCGCCATCCATGAAGCGGCAGCGACAATGTTGTCCATTGGGTTAGAGTAATGACCCGGTGGTGTTGGGACATGCTGTGTTACAATGTTGTTCCGGTGAGGCAGATCCACCAAACGTGGCTGAACCGGCGCCCCCGCTCCAGGTGCCTCTGCACGGTTTACCACCGGCGGATTACTGGTCCCTGCTCCTGGGGTATTAAAGAGGTCCCTAGCTTATAAACCGCTGGTAGACGAGATCGGTACCTCCTTTTCAGGACATCGTTTGACGCACTCCGATCCAGCATAAGTCGGTAAGCCTGTGCATCCAATGCGGCCCGTTCCGCAGCCATCCTGCTATCCTCAGCTGCCAAGTCCGCTTTGGCCTGGGTGATCTGATCCTTCACCTTCGCGATTTCGGCATTATGTGCATCTTGATCTGCTGGATTAACCTCCGCCATTAGTGTTGCCAAAGCGTCAAATAAGTCAGATAGAACCTAAGCCGGTGGTCGCACAGGGCCTCCTGCCCCGGCTGCTGTCGCTGTTGTTGATCCGGAAATCATCGCCACTACGGTCAAAGAGTGCAGCGCTGGTTGTGTACCGGCCATGAAGATCGCAATCTTGTTTGGCAGATCGAAGGGGTCTGGAATACTGTCGCCATCGGAACAGCCCCCAATCCGGCCATCTTGCAACTGATACAATGACTCGGTCTCTCCGGTCGATGACTCGTCGCCGGAATAAACGACGGTTTCACCACAAGATTCCAATCTATCCTCAGATTCCCCTCCGTGGATGACTCCCACGAAGGCACGCTTCATGACAGGCTTAACCCCGGCAGATCGCGCACGCTGAGCCATTTTGACGAGGTCGGTGCAGATGTCCGGCTCGGTTCACTGATCTTGCCAATGAAAACGTGTATGCCACCGAAGGGGACCCGGTACCCGTACTCGATTGAGCCGGCCTCAGGGCCCCAGCCTGCATCGTCGATGTAAAGCTTGCCGCGACGACTCTTGGTCATCCGGCCCACAGCGTAGCCCTTGAGTCCTTCGAAGCTGCCATCTAAGAACTCCAAACCATCGTGCGATAGCCCCACGGTGGGCGCCAACTGTCGTGGTTTTGTCACGGCAGATGTCCTAACGAAAGGACTTAGTCATGGAGACATCGCGCGGGTTAGCTTAAAGGGGTTAAAGCGGACAAGGGACGCACAGAGTTTATACTGGTTCGGCCCCTTGCGGTGAAGGTAAAAGCCAAATCCAGTTGTTGTGGAATTGCTAGGGTTTCGATGACCAGGGAGCGACTACGCTTTGTGTCGGGGATATACCCCGTGGTATGACCCGGCTGGAAGTATGACCCGGCCGGACTTGGCATTTCGCTGATGACCCGGCGGAGGACTACTGACTCATGGGTCTGGCGGATCATTGGTCAGACAGCTCATGAACCATACGACTCATGGATGGCCCCGACGGCGGGTCAGATAGAAGACAAGGCCCAAGGCCCAGAAGGCCGGCTCACGTTTATGATGGGCCGGGTTAAGAAGAAAGGGATGACGAATATTTCCTTTACGAGGAAGCAAGACCCGGACTTGTAATTAACTTGTAAGAGAAGATAGACTAGTCCTAGTCCTACTAGGACTCCGCATGTAACCCGCCCCTCTAACTTATATAAGGAGGGGCAGGGCACCCCAAAGAGGACAAGCAACAAGAAATAATCTCTAGGGCTAAACACCGAGAGCCGGAGCCGGCGACTCTCCCGTGATCATAATGAGACCTAGCCTCAAACAGCATGTAGGGTTGTTACCGGATGATGTTTCTCGGGGCCCGAAGCTGTCTAAACCCTTGTCTTGTGCGTTGATCCGCCCTGCGTCTCTCATCCCAATCAACCCCTCTCAAGCTACTACATAGATGCGCTAGCCTCACGACTAAGTCCTCATGCTAAGGACATCTGCCGTGACAATTCCACGACAGTTGGCGCCCACCGTGGGGCTCGCGCACGGTGGTGTTGAGTTCTTGAAGGGATCTCTTTCAGGGATCGAGAGATTCACGGCTTTTACAGTAAAGGGGAGCTAGTCTGCAAGAAATCTACGTGGGCTATGTTTTTTATCAGCAGTCTAAGTCAGATCTGAGCAATTACTGGGCGGGTTAAATTTGTTGTTCAACTTTGAATCTGGGATCACGAGATTTGGGTTCAAAAAAGAAATCAACCGTTGTTCGTCTAGATGAGCGATCAAATAAAAAAGTCGTCGAGACCGGCGTTTTCCGCTGCAACCTATTTGGCCGAGTCGTCAAGTTCCAAGCGATAACTGTTGTCAAGTCGGAATTGTCAAGTCGTGCGTCCTCGAGTTGTCCAAGGACTAGGGTCCAGTTTTGTCTCAATTGGATTGCTGATCCCACCAGCTGCCGTAGGTTACATCAACCAAGGCAAGGCTAAGCTGAGATCCCAAGACAGTTCAATGTTTTAGCAAGTCACGAGGGGATTTGACTAATTGGTGCTACTGCCCGTTACCTGAAGGGAGTCAAAGACGGTCAAGAGCCGGCCGGTCTTTCTCTGTTCCCAACTCGGGTTGGCGCCGCCTACCACTGCTCGGCTCCGCGCACACGGGTGTGAGCACACAGCGGTCCGACTCGCATCTACTGCTAATGCCTCAAAGCCGCCAATGTTGTGGTCAATGTACAGCCGCCAGCACCGGCTCGCCATCCGAGCGCTCGCGAGCGCCGGCCCCGCCTTTTCCTACTACGCCCGGTCGCCTCAAGTCGGCAAGGACTGAGTCGCCCGCGTACTGCAGGCCGCGAGTTGTCTCGCCAGTGTGACATTGCTGAACCGCCATGGCCTCATCCCGTCTCAGCTACGACCCGGTTCCGCTGCCCTAAACCATCATCGGTGCCCGCGTCCGCGGCCTTGCTTCGGCCCTGGGCCGCTGTCAACGTACTGACGAAGAACCACCCTCACCGTCATTACTGCAGGATTCGAAGCTGACATTCTCTTATAACATCACCACCAAATTGTCGCCTATGCCAGGATGAACCATCGCCGCTGGCAAGTCAGCACCTGTGACTCTGAACAACAGCTCAACATGTTTATTAGCACAATTAGTACTAGTTGTTTGTACACTTGGCGCGGTTTCCAAGAAAGACCAGCATCCATCACGTGGAGGATTTGGCATCTACTGGAATTAGACCTCCAAGGAAGCTCTCACGTGGTTACAAGGGATAAGTCATCACATCAAAAATCAAATGACAACCTGCGGTCGTCTGATGCTGTTCAACATTATTTAATGCCAGCGTCAGTATTCCTCGAATAAAAAAATATCAGGACGACTATTAAAAAAAGGGGTGGTATTATACCATGGAGGCACGTTCGGCTGTGCCACACAGCTTAATGGACACGCGTATCGCGGTCCCGTTTACATCAAACGCGCCAGCCAACTCGCCCGTCCGCACCGCCTTACAACGCCACGGACAACTCGCTTGTCCGCGCCAGCTTACAAACGTCGCGGCCGACTCACCCGTCCGCACCGGTTTACCACGCCGCGGCCGGTTCACCCGTGAGCGACTTCAACCTCACCTAGCAATCATCAATTTCATGGCGGATTATTTCCGGCCTGGCACATCAGGTGCTATCCATCTAAAATATATTTTATTGGTACATATTAATTTTTTGTCAAAGAGCAGTTTATCTTTGTCTTGGTCTGCAATACTGTTGATGCAGGACAATTGTTCACTACATCAAAACGACGTGGTTAACTCGCCCGTCCGCGCCGGTTTACAACACCACGGCCGATTCATCTGTTTGAGCCACCTCTGATGCTGAGGTCATCTTTTCCATCCGCCTCTCGTGGCCTGGTCTACATCAACACGCCGGGCCGCACTTGTCTGGATGAGTTGTTTATTGATTATGAGAAAGTCACTACTTGGGAAGCCCGGTTTTCTTCCAACAAACTGGAGGCAAATTATCATATATTATCAGCCGTCATCTGCACTGGATGGTTCAATAGGCAGGCGCACGAGTCGCCGCCACTACAGTTTGGTTAACTTCGAACAACCAGTTGGAAGGAGCCATTGGCCGAGTTGTTGACACGGCTCATATGGGATCATTTATAACCCGCCGCAGTCACTTCAACCTTCTGTGGGTTCACATCGCGCTATCAATGCGCTGATGATATACACCTTCTGCTCTGGTACAATATGGAGAATCTCAAGTCAACTCCTCGAATCGTCTTGAGACTCGGGGGCTACAATGACATAACTCGGCGAAATTGGCCGGTGTTAGTGAATTCAAGAACTCCGGGTCATTGAAGGGAAGGTAACCCGGTTCCGGAGGCTACCACTATATTGGTGAAAAATGTAAAAGGCCGTCAGAAAATTTCCGGTTTAAAAAGAAGGATTCCGGTTTAAAATCCGGTTCAAGAGACATCTCTCTCCAACAAAACACTAAAGCTCTTAATATCCGGTTTAAAAACCGGTTCAAGGGAAATTTGTTTACCACAAGGCTTTGAAGCTCTCAGATCCGGTTCAAATCCGGCTCAAGGTAAATTTATTTCTCACAAAGTTTTGAAGCTTTCACATCCGGTTTAAACTTCCGGTTCAAAAAGAATTAATCTCTCGCAAGATCGAGTTCTCAAAAAAATTAAAGGTTGCCAAACAACTTGCTGCCATGATGCGCGGTTCAAACTTGGGTATCCTGCTTTACGGCTTATCTTATTATGATCACTTGGGGGCTTCCTGCTCATCGAGCATAGCTATCAGTACCCTTTTGATCGGCGCAATGCCAAAACTTATACGGTCACTTGGGGGCTTCCTGTTCAAACATAGATCGTATTCGAACCAAAGAGAACATAGCTGCGATACCATTTTGATCGGCACACTTCCGAGCTCATTGGGGAGTTCTTGGTCATATTTGAACCATAGCTCAACCCCCTTTGGGAACCGACGTGGATCGTATTCGAATCAGCGTCGTTAAACAACTCTTAAGGACTGGAATATGACTTGGTTCTACTGCCAAGATACATCCCCGGCTGACGAGAACCCGCTGCCCGGCTTTCGCCCAACGCGCCTAGAGCCGACTCATCCGCTATCCGACAAACTGACTGCTGCGGAACGCCAGCCTCTGCTTCCAACCATCAATAAGATCAAGGCCCTGCTAGGGAACGGTCTGAACGGAATTGATCTGGTCCGGGTCTGGATCTCATGGCGGGTGATCCCGTTGAGCCGCCGCCCCGGCTTAATGTGTGAGTACACCGGGCGAAAGGATGACCCGCAGAGGCACAGTCGCAATGATCTTCCAGAAGACGTTGCAGAGGAAGAGACCAAGGCTCTTCTAAACGAGAGCTTGGCAGACTGCGGAAGAACCGGGCTAGCCCCCTTCTGCAAGACCAATCCAGCCCCAGCGGTAAGCCGCTGACTTTAACTTTTAACTTCGTCTGCATATAACCTTCCACTGAACCGTTTTAAGAATCAATCATTGTATCTCTCAGGCTGATCATAAATTCTGGCGGGTCAAATAGGACCATGAGGCGGCCAAGAAGGCCAGGAAGGCAAAGAAAGCCGCCAAGAAAGCCGCCCCTCGCAAAAAGGGAAGCAGACCCACTGCTTCGGAGCTACTGCAATTAAGCGACAGCTCCGAGTCAGAGGTAATCCTTAGACCTTTAAATTCTTGCTATATTTGTTGTTTGTTGCTGTCCGCCTTATCAACACTTTGCTTATTGACAGGATGACACCGGCGCCAGTAACCCGGTGGTTGAAGAGGTAATGTCACTTTCCTCCGACTGGGAGCCTTTGCCACAGCTGAAAGTCCAAAGGGTAACCCGGAAAGTAAGCTTTTCGCATCCATTAGCTCATCAAGACCCTCAATTTCTTTTGAAGCAGCAGGTTCACGAAAGCCGGCGTCACACCCGGGCCCGCAAGGACACCGACCTCTCCGCCGGGTTACCCGACGCCACAAGGAAGCGTCGCACTGAGGTTTTCTCTCACCTGTACCCTTTTCATCCGTTGGCGGGTGTTATCCGTCAGCCACTCAACTCTTCTGACTCCAATTATCAGGAGACCTCCCCGTCTTCGGGTGACTCCATGCAGTCAAGTCTGCCGGCCTTCAAGACTGCACCCGGGTAATAAGAATCTCCTTACATTATCTGTCTGTACTTACTCTTTGTGTGCCTAACACTTCTGCCTTTTCAGTGCCCAGGAAAAGCTCACTAAAAGAGCAAAGAAGACCAAGTCAGCCGGAGTGCCAGACTTGCCTGAACCGGAGGCGACGGCTCAAGAGCCGCCAACTGCCTCTGTCGTGGAATTGTCACGGCAGATGTCCTTGATCTAGGACTTAGTCGTGGAGCCATCGCAACTAGGAAGCTTGAAGGGATTATGTGGGACAAGGAACACGAGGGTTTATACTGGTTCGGCCCCTTACGGTGAAGGTAAAAGCCTACGTCCAGTTTAGGGTGATATTGATGAGGGTTACGATCGCCAGGAGTTAAACAACTATCCCCGGCTCTCGATCAGATTGTTGTCGCCCTTAAACCGCTGCCGGGTCGTCCCTTTATATAGGGAGGCTGACGCCCAGCAGCCCTTAGAGTCCCGGCCGGCTTATAAGAGTATCCGGCTCGGACTCTAAACCATACTTGCCTTACGCTACAAGTTCTACGATAATAATTATTATAACTACGGGCCTTAAGCCATATCCGGGTCTCAGCCCATCTCTGGCCCATCGTCTTGAAACTTGGCTCCGGGCTTCTGGCAATGACCATTCGAGTAACCCGGCCCCTCCTGGCGGGTGACTCTAAGGTCTATATCCTCAACATTAGGCCCCAGATTGACTTGAGCCGGCTCGTGTCAATCTTCAACTCTGCCGACAGAAAAAATCTCCGGCTTACCATTCATGGGAAGGCCGTAACCCGGAGTGACGTCACCCTCTGGACTCCGGATAATCCGCTGTGACGTCATCCTCCATTAAGTCCGTTTTTTACTCCGCCAGATCCGCAACGGATCTTTGCTTTTACTGTCATTCCGAAAATCGAGGCGCCGTGAGGGGGAGATAACCACGCCGTGGTCTCCTTGAATCTCGCGCCCACTTATGACTTCGCCTTATAAATAGGCCAGCCCAACTTGCTCTTCTCACGCTCTCTTTCTTCCTCCTCGCGCCGTCGCTCTTCTGCCCGAGCTCCGCCACTGCCGCCGCCGTCGCGCCCCTGGTCTTCATCAACCCGGCCGCTGCATCACCCTGATCCGGACCAGATACACGGCGGCGACCTCCGCTCTTCTCCAACTCCGGTGAGTCTCCTTTGCCCTGTCAGATAGATCTACTGTAGGGTTCGTCTGTGTTCTTCGCGTTCATTGCCATTGCCACAAACCTCGGTAGTTCTTGTAGCCATTGTATTTGGTTGATCTTTAACTTTGCACAGAACTAGTGCGGTAGCTGTTTAAGCCTCATTTCAAGTACCAGTAGATCTCCTTCCACTGTTTAAATGCTTCGTTCGAGCTCTAGAATACCCGCTCGTCTGTTTCTAGGTCTAGAAAATTTTCATTTCACCTGACCATTTTGATCCAACAAAGTTACTACCATATGTGAAACCTGTTTTACCACACTTAGTAAAAACTGCAACCATTGAATCTTGGCGGCTTACATCTCCGGTTTAAAGAAAACATGCGCCATAGAACTTTTCGGTTTTAAAGAGAACTATGCTCTGTAGAATCCTCCGGCTTAACTGTGGTAAAACCGTAGATAACCAACTTACTCTGAACCGCCCTGCGGCTTAAATAACCCACTGTATCTGAGTATATATCATTAGTCCCCTTCATAAGCCGCCATCTTAGTTTGAACAACAGATCTCCGGCTTATAATTAACCCGGACACTTTTCTCTTTGTCATAGACCACCAACTTTCACCATGCCTCCCAAGGCTCCCATCACTTGCAACTGGATGAGGTCCAACGTCACCGACGAGACCCTGGCCAATTTCGTTAAGTCCGGATACTTGCCTAAGAAGGAAAACATGTCCTACCGTGCCCCTGACCCGTCGGAAGAGAGACCACAGCCAAGGGACGGGGAGGTAGTGATCTTTGTAGACCATATGAGCCGGGGCTTCGCACCGCCCGGCTCAAAGTTTTTCAGGGACGTGCTCAACTTCTTTGACCTACGGCCTCAGGATATAGGACCCAACTCCGTATCCAACATCTGCAACTTCCAAATCTTTTGCGAAGTGTACCTTGGAGAAGAGCCCAGTTTGCTGCTTTTCAGAGAACTGTTCTACTTAAACCGCCAAAATGAGTGTGCCAACGGGCCAAGTCTAGAGTTAGGCGGCATCTCCATCCAGCGGCGTAGGGACTGTCTGTTCCCTTACGCAGAGCCGCCAAGCCACCCTAAGGACTGGAATATGACTTGGTTCTACTGCCAAGATACGTCCCCGGCTGACGAGAACCCGCTGCCCGGCTTTCGCCCAACGCGCCTAGAGCCGACTCATCCGCTATCCGACAAACTGACTGCCGCGGAACGCCAGCCTCTGCTTCCAACGATCAATAAGATCAAGGCCCTGCTAGGCAACAGTCTGAATGTAATTGATCTGGTCCGGGTCTGGATCTCATGGCGGGTGATCCCATTGAGCCGCCGCCCCGGCTTAATGTGTGAGTACACCGGGCGAAAGGATGACCCGCAGAGGCACAGTCGCAATGATCTTCCAGAAGACGTTGCAGAGGAAGAGACCAAGGCTCTTCAAAACAAGAGCTTGGCAGACTGCGGAAGAACCGGGCTAGCCCCCTTCTGCAAAACCAATCCAGCCCCAGCGGTAAGCCGCTGACTTTAACTTTTATCTTCGTCTGCATATAACCTTCAACTGAACCGTTTTAAGAATCAATCATTGTATCTCTCAGGCTGACGATAAATTCTGGCGGGTCAAATATGACCATGAGGCGGCCAAGAAGGCCAGGAAGGCAAAGAAAGCCGCCAAGAAAGCCGCCCCTCGCAAAAAGGGAAGCAGACCCACTGCTTCGGAGCTACTGCAATTAAGCGACAACTCCGAGTCAGAGGTAATCCTTAAACCTTTAAATTCTTGCTATATTTGTTGTTTGTTGCTGTCCGCCTTATCAACACTTTGCTTAATGACAGGATGACACCGGCGCCAGTAACCCGGTGGTTGAAGAGGTAATGTCACTTTCCTCCGACTCGGAGCCTTTGCCACAGCTGTAAGTCCGAAGAGTAACCCGGAAAGTAAGCTTTTCACATCCATTAGCTCATCAAGACCCTGAATTTCTTTTGAAGCAGCAGGTTCACGAAAGCCGGCGTCACACCCGGGCCCGCAAGGACACCGACCTCTCCGCCGGGTTACCCGACGCAACAAGGAAGCGTCGCACTGAGGTTTTTTCTCACCTGTACCCTTTTCAGCCGTTGGCGGGTGTTATCCGTCAGCCAGTCAACTCTTCTGACTCCAATTATCAGGAGACCTCCCCCTCTTCGGGTGACTCCGTGCAGTCAAGTCTGCCGGCCTTCAAGACTGCACCCGGGTAATAACAATCTCCTTACATTATCTGTCTGTACTTACTCTTTGTGTGCCTAACACTTCTGCCTTTTCAGTGCCCAGGCAAAGCTCACCAAAAGAGCAAAGAAGACCAGGTCAGCCGGAGTGCCAGACTTACCTGAACCGGAGGCGAGAGCTCAAGAGCCGCCAACTGCCTCCGCCCCCAAAGCCACCACTCCAATGGACACGGCGCCTGAGGCCCCTGCCCCGACTACCAAGACAACAACTGAAGCTTCGGTTAATCCGGAGGCCTCCGGCTCAGCTCCACCAGCCGATGACCCGGACGTGATCATCACCCGGACGGAATTCGTTGAGCCGGGGAGACCGACCGCGTTGGCCAAGTGCTCCGCGAAGGGGGAGTGCCTTTGCTTGGAAAGCGCTTGGGACTTATATAACAACTGTTACTTAACCCGGAAATACATGCAGGCTGTTGGCAAGAAACTAGAGGCGGACCTTGCGGATCTCAAGAGCCGGCTAAAGATGCAGGAGATGGAGACCCGGAAGGCAAACGCCAAGCTTGTATCCAGCATCGCCACTCAAGAAAAGTTGAAGACTGAGTTTGATGCTGAGAGGAAAGCTTGGGTCGAAGAGAAGGCCGCACTGGTAACCCGGGCAGAACAGGCGGAGAAAGCTCTCGCTGAGAAGACCGCCGAGCTCTCCGGCCTAAAAGGCCAGGTCTCCCAAATGGTAGCTGCTATCTTCGGTAAGTTGCCTCACCGGCTTTCATCAAGTTTGTATATGTCATGATTCATCCTTGTCACCGGCTTATCTGAGTCTGTTAAACAGGTCCCAGGAGTGCCAACCTCAACCAGAGTGTGGTCACCAAGTTAAAGGCCGTGTACACCCTGGTGGAACAGCTCTACACCGGGTCACAGCGTGCCTTAGCTGTGGTGGCCCTATCCAACGAGGTGCCAACTCATCTTGCCGAAGTCCTGCGCCGGCTCGCTGTTCTGCCGCAACGGATCCAGGAGCTACGAAGGGCCTCCGCGAGAGCCGGAGCAATCGCCGCGCTGAGCCGGGCCAAAGCATTCCTGCCGGAGCTAGACCCGGCAGACATCGCCCTGGGTTACCCAAGCCTGAAGGAAGACGGCTCAGCCTTCGACCAGAAGGACTGCGCGGTGTGTGTGAAGGCTGTACGCCCGGTGGCCACCCTCCTCGGGAACGACACCGACTTAACCAAGTACCAGCCGGGTTATGATGCGGAGAATCAGAGGATTCCAACCCCTTGCTATGAAGCTCTCAATCTGATCCCTCCGGCTCGTCAGCACACCTTCGCCCCGGAGATTGACCCGGCCGGGTTAATTGACGAAGAAGCCCAGTTCGAAGCTCTCAGCGGCATCGACTGGAAATCATCCACCTTTGAGGTCTTAGGATCAGCCGGAGCAGAAGACAGGAATGAGCCGGGGACTTCAACCCAGCGGACATCATAATTTAGTTGGCGGGTTATCAAACATTGTTCCACCTTTTAGACTTGAAGAGTTATTGTAATAGAGTAGGTGCAACAGTTCATCTCTGCCGTGCCATCGTGCACGTTTTGAATGTGAAAGCCCTTTGAATTTGTCTCTTTGATGTTTCTCCGGGTCATAATCATCCCTTTTTCTCAACCTCAAAAGGTGCCTTTAAGCATCTGCATAGAAAGGCAAATCACAAGTCTCAAGGCGGCTTACCACCCTGAGAATCAGGTGTTTGAGATAGATAACCTGGAATATGAATCAACAAAGACTGGTCCTTAATTATACTCTGAACATAGCCGTAACAATCACACTTACGGCCTGTAGGTATACTTCCGGTTTAAATAATCCGGGTAGTAAGGTGGACACCTTAACTCTGATTTACTTGCCTTGACGACACCCATGATGTGCAACTAACACTATAAATCAAAGTTAAGCCGGCAAGTGAGACCCGGTCATGTATACCTCAGAGTAAACTTGTGAAAAAGCAGAAGAACTTAGGGGCTTCCGGTTCGAATACGACCAGAGACCCGGCCCAAAGGGGTTAAGCCAAGATTCGGATACGATCATATAGCCCCCCGTGGGTGTGGCGATGCCAATCAAGAGGGTACCGACAGCTATGTTCTCTTTGGTTCGAATACGACCCATGTTTGAACAAGAAGCCCCCAAGTGATTCTTAAAATTGTTTAACGACGCTGATTCGAATACGATCCACGTCGGTTCTCAGAGGGGTTAAACTATGGTTCAAATATGACCAAAGGCAACCTCCCAATGAGCTCGGCACTTTGCCAATCAAATGGGTATCGACAGCTATGTTCTCTTTGGTTCGGATACGACCCATGTTTGAACAGGAAGCCCCCAGGTGACTTTACTGCTTACGGCTAGATTCGAATACGATCATAAGCCGGATCCTCCTTTGAGTCAGCATGTAATCTTGCCGTAAAAACAACACACGCATATTTGGAGGAGAAAAAAGGACAGAGGTCCTGCTTTATTGCTTATCATAATATATACATGGCTGAGATAAATATGTAAACCACGAGAGCCGGTAGCTCAAGTGTAGTAAGGCCGAAGCTGAGCTATGTTCCACGGCCGACGGGTCTCTTCCTCAGACTTACGTGAATCTTTGTGCTCCCGAATGTCAATGAGGTAATATGACCCGTTGTGCAAGTTCTTGCTGACCACAAAGGGCCCTTCCCAAGGTGGGGATAACTTGTGTGCATCTGTTTGATCCTGGATGAGCCAGAGCACAAGGTCGCCTTCCTGGAAGACCCGGGATTTGACCCGGCGGCTATGATAACGCCGCAAGTCTTGTTGGTAAATCGCTGACCGGGCTGCTGCCACATCACGCTGTTCATCCAACAAGTCAAGAGCATCTTGGCGCGCTTGTTCATTATCCGTCTCAACATAAGCCGCCACGCGAGGTGAGTCATGACGGATGTCACTGGGGAGGACTGCTTCCGCTCCATAAACCATGAAGAAAGGCGTGAAGCCTGTAGATCTGTTAGGAGTAGTATTGATGCTCCATAAGACGGAGGGCAACTCCTCCACCCAACAACCCGGCGTCCGTTGCAAAGGGACCAGAAGCCGGGGCTTGATGCCCTTCAGAATCTCCTGATTAGCTCTCTCAGCTTGACCATTGGATTGAGGAGGAGCCACTGAAGAAACATCAAGTCGGATATGCTCTCGTTGACAAAACTCCTCCATGGCGCCTTTGGAAAGATTGGTGCCATTGTCAGTTATAATGCTGTGTGGAAAGCCAAAACGGAAAATCACCTTTTTCATAAATTGAACCGCCGTGGCTGCATCACACTTGCTGTTCTGCCGCAACGGATCCAGGAGCTACGACGGGCCTCCGCGAGAGCCGGAGCAATCGCCGCGCTGAGCCGGGCCAAAGCATTCCTGCCGGAGCTAGACCCGGCAGACATCGCCCTGGGTTACCCAAGCCTGAAGGAAGACGGCTCAGCCTTCGACCAGAAGGACTTCACGGCGTGTGTGAAGGCTGTACGCCCGGTGGCCACCCTCCTCGGGAACGACGCCGACTTAACCAAGTACCAGCCGGGTTATGATGCGGAGAATCAGAGGATTCCAACCCCTCGCTATGAAGCTCTCAATCTGATCCCTCCGGCTCGTCAGCACACCTTCGCCCCGGAGATTGACCTGGCCGGGTTAATTGATGAAGAAGCCCAGTTCGAAGCTCTCAGCGGCATCGACTGGAAATCATCCACCTTTGAGGTCTTAGGATCAGCCGGAGGAGAAGACAGGAATGAGCCGGGGACTTCAACCCAGCGGACATCATAATTTAGCTGGCGGGTTATCAAACATTGTTCCACCTTTTAGACTTGAAGAGTTATTGTAATAGAGTAGGTGCAACAGTTCATCTCTGCCGTGCCATCGTGCACGTTTTGAATGCGAAAGCCCTTTGAATTTGTCTCTTTGATGTTTCTCCGGGTCATAATCATCCCTTTTTCTCAACCTCAAAAGGTGCCTTTAAGCATCTGCATAGAAAGGCAAATCACAAGTCTCAAGGCAGCTTACCACCCTGAGAATCAGGTGTTTGAGATAGATAACCTGGAATATGAATCAACAAAGACTGGTCCTTAATTATACTCTGAACATAGCCGTAACAATCACACTTACGGCCTGTAGGTATACTTCCGGTTTAAATAATCCGGGTAGTAAGGTGGACACCTTAACTCTGATTTACTTGCCTTGACGACACCCATGATGTGCAACTAACACTATAAATCAAAGTTAAGCCGGCAAGTGAGACCCGGTCATGTATACCTCAGAGTAAACTTGTGAAAAAGCAGAAGAACTCAGGGATAGCCAAGTCTTCCTCTGTAGGCAACTTAACCGAAGGGTTATACAGGACGTCCAGGAAAGTGTTAGGCGGTACCGGCTTTCGCTGAGAGCCTAGCCGGCTTAGAGCATCAGCCGCCTCGTTCCTCCTGCGATCAATGTGCTCCACTTGGTAGCCCTAAAAATGCCCAGCAATGGCATCAACCTCGCGGCGATAAGCCGCCATGAGAGGATCCTTAGAATCCCACGTGCCTGATACTTGCTGAGCCACCAAGTCTGAGTCACCAAAGCACCTTACCCGGCTTAAGCTCATCTCCTTAGCCACCCGAAGACCGTGGAGCAAAGCCTCGTATTCAGCCGCATTGTTAGTGTAAGGAAACATCAATTGTAGCACATAATGGAACTTGTCACCCTTAGGGGAAGCCAACACAACGCCAGCCCCCGAGCCCTCCAGCTGCCTGGACCCATCAAAGTGAATAGTCCAATAAGTGTTATCCGGCTTTTGCTCAGGTACTTGTGACTCTGTCCAATCATTGATGAAATCCACCAAGGCCTGAGATTTAACAGCAGTGCGTGGCACATATTTAAGGCCATGAGGTCCAAGCTCAATAGCTCACTTAGCAATTCTCCCTGTGGCCTCTCTGTTTTGAATAATATCACCAAGAGGGGCAGAACTGACCACAGTGATGGATGACCCTGAAAATAATGCTTAAGCTTCCGGCTCGCCATGAACACACCATACACAAGCTTCTGCCAATGCGGGTACCGCTGCTTGGACTCAATGAGCACTTCGCTGACATAATAAACCGGCCGCTGAACCGGATGCTCCTTACCCGCCTCCTTGCGCTCCACCACAATAGCCACGCTGACGGCTCGTGCGTTTGCCGCCACATACAGTAGCAAGGGCTCCTTATCATCCGGAGCAGCAAGGACTGGGGGCTCTGCCAGCTGCCTTTTCAAATCCTCAAAGGCGGTATTAGCTGCATCATTCCAGACAAAGTTATCAGTTTTCTTCATCAACTGATATAAGGGCATGGCCTTCTCACCCAAACGGCTTATAAACCGGCTTAAAGCAGCGATGCGACCCGCCAAGCGCTGTACGTCATTTATACACACCGGCTTAGCTAGGGAGGTGATGGCCTTGATCTTCTCCGGGTTAGCCTCAATGCCTCTGTCAGAAACCAAGAAGCCCAATTGTTTGCCTGCAGGAACACCAAAAACACACTTGGCCGGGTTAAGCATCATTTTATAGACCCGGAGATTATCAAAGGTTTCCCTTAAATCATCTATCAGGGTTTCCTCTTTGACGGATTTAACCAGAATATCGTCCACGTAAGCGTGAACATTGCGCCCGATCTGTTTATGAAGACAATTTTGTACACAATGCTGGTAAGTCGCCAGTGCACACTTGAGTCCAAAGGGCATAGACACATAGCAGAAGGCTCCAAAGGGAGTGATGAACGCCGTCTTCTCCTGGTCCTTAACTGCCATCTTAATCTGATGATACCCGGAATAAGCATCCAAGAAACTTAAGCGTGCGCAACCTGCCGTAGCATCAATGATTTGATCAATACGGGGGAGGGCAAAAGGATCAGCCGGACACGCCTTGTTCAAGTCCGTGTAGTCCACACACATCCGCCAGGTGCCGTTCTTCTTGAGCACGAGCACCAGGTTAGCCAACCACTCTGGGTGAAAGACTTCAACGATAAACCCGGCCGCCAAGAGCCGGGCTACTTCCTCACCATTGGCTTTCCGCCTCTCCTCATTAAACCGCCGAAGGAACTGTCTGACTGGCTTAAATTTCGGATCAATATTGAGAGTATGCTCAGCGAGTTCTCTAGGTACACCTGGCATGTCAGAAGGCTTCCACGCAAAGATGTCCCTATTCTCATGGATGAACTCGATGACCGCGCTTTCCTATTTTGGATCCAGATTGGCATTGATGCTAAACTGCTGAGATGAATCTCCTGGAACAAAATCAACAAGCTTAGTTTCATCAGCCGACTTAAATTTCATCGCCGGCTCAGCCTCCGTAGTCGGCTTCTTTAGAGAAGTCATGTCTGTTGGGTCAACATTGTCTTTATAAAACTTCAATTCCTCTGTTGCACAAACAGACTCTGCATAAGCTGCATCAACTTCCTCACACTCGAGAGCCACTTTCCAGCTGCCGTGAACCGTGATGGTCCCATTGTGACCCAGCATCTTGAGCTGTAAGTACACATAACACGGTCGTGCCATGAACTTGGCGTAAGCCGGCCGTCCAAATATAGCATGGTATGGACTTCTTATCTTGACCACCTCAAAGGTCAATTTCTCCACCCTGTAGTTGTTCTCATCACCAAAAGCCACTTCTAACTCGATCTTGCCGACTGGATAAGCCGACTTACCAGGTACCACACCATGGAAGATAGTGTTTGACTGGCTGAGGTTCTTATCAACCAGCCCCATACGGCGAAAAGTCTCATAATATAGGATGTTGATGCTGCTGCCTCCATCCATGAGTACCTTTGTGAACTTATAACCTCCCACCTGAGGAGCCACCACTAAGGCCAAGTGGCCCGGATTATCCACCCGGGGAGGGTGATCCTCCCTACTCCACACTATAGGCTGCTCGGACCACCGCAAGTAGCGTGGAATCGCCGGCTCAACAGCATTCACGGCCCTCTTGTGAAGCTTTTGATCTCGTTTGCACAAACTAGTGGTGAACACATGATACTGGCCACCGCTAAGCTGCTTTGGGTTGGTCTGATAACCCCCCTGTTGCTGTTGATGACCCTAACGAGACTGTTGATTAAAGCCCTCTTGACCGTTCTGAGGACCGGAATTTGAGCCGCCGCCCGGGCCATGAAAGCCGCCGGCGCCTGAGCCGCCACCCGGGCCATTGTAGCACTTAAAGGCCTTCATGATCGCGCAATCCTTCCACAGATGAGTCGCTGGCTTCTCTCTAGAGCCATGCCTTGGACAAGGTTCATTCAACAGCTGCTCCAGCATTGGACCTGACCCGCCGCCTCGGGGAGGGGGCCTCCCTTTGCGTCGCGGGTTACTACCTTGGGAGTTGGCGTTGGCTACAAACTCTAGGCTGCCATCGGCCTTACGCTTGCCTCCTCCTTGGTTCCCCGGGTTAAACTGAGGACTCTTGCCATTGCCGTTCTTCTTTCCCTTCCCTGTCCTTTCATCGTCTGAAGGGGGATCCTTGGTACCATCAGAATCGGCGTACTTGACAAGAGCCGCCATTAGGGTACCCATATCGGTGAAGTCGCGTTTAAGCCGCCCGAGTTTCATCTTAAGGGGCACAAAGCGACAGTTCTGTTCCAACATTAAGACTGCAGAGCCGGCATCCATCTTATCTGATGAATGTATGATCTCCTTGACCCGGCGAACCCAATGGGTCGTGGATTCACCCTCCTGCTGCTTACAGTTAGTCAGATCCACAATTGACATAGACTGCCTGCAGGTATCTTGGAAGTTTTGAATGAACCGGGCTTTCAGCTCAGCCCAAGACCCAATGGAGTTCGGCGGTAGCCCTTTCAACCACGTGCGGGCAGTTCCATCTAACATCATGGTGAAATATTTGGCCATGGCCGCCTCACTGACCTCCAGCAATTCCATAGCCATCTCATAACTCTCAATCCAGGCTGCAGGCTGTAAGTCCGCTGTATAGTTAGGTACCTTCCTAGGGCCCTTGAAGTCCTTAGGTAGACGTTCGTTACGGATGGCTGGTACCAAACAAGGGACACCCCCGGTCCTGGTAGAAATACCCACATCAACGGACGTCGTCGGATAAGCCGGGGGGGTCTGGTAAGCCGTCAATTGAGGCACCTGCTCCGCCTCTTGCCGCGCTTGGTCTGCTGCGTAAAAGGCTCCATTATGAACCGGGACATGGCCAAGGGGCGGGTCATGGCGTCGGACGTTGCTTGAGCCGGTCGCCGAGACCATGTGCCGGCTGTAACTCGGGCTCTGGCCTGGACGAGGAGTCGAGTGGATCCTGTCCCGGCTGTAGGAGTACGCCTCTTGCTGCGCCAGTGCTGTTTGAAGGAGTTCCCTGACCCGGCGGGTCTCGATAGCCGTCGGAGAGTCCCCGTCAACTGGTAGGGCCGCCAGCCACGCTGCCGCAGCGACCATGTTCTCCAGCAGGTTATTATAATGACCCGGGGGTATTGGCACATACTGAGGTAGGGCAGGGGGCACCTGGGGGGGCCCCATCACTCGTGGCTGAATAAGGGGTCCAGACCCGGGTTCTATGACCCCTGGTGGGTTACTAGACCCTGCACCTGGCGTGTTGAAGAGGTTGCGTGGATTGTAGACCGGCGGGAGTCGGGACTGGGCCTTTTGATGCCTCCTTCTCATGACCTCATTGGCCGCGTTCTGATCCATCGTGAGTTGGAAGGACTGCGCCTGAATCAGCTGAGTCTGGGCATCGAGAGCCGCCCGCTCCGCAGCCAGCCTGATTCCTTCTGCTGCAAGATCCTCTTTAGCTTTTATCAGATCCAATTTCAACTGTGCCACCTCCGCATCATGCTGGGCTTGATCCGCCGGGTCAACCGTGGCAGTTAACAGGGCCGTCATCTTGTCCGTGAGATCCATCAGCACGTGAGCCGGAGAAGGCACCGGGTTTCCCGATCCAGCAGCGGGATTTTGAACAGGCTGCGCACCAGCCATAAAAACTCCAACCTGACTTGGCGGCTCAAAAAGGTCCGGAATACTGTCTCCATTGGAACAACCCATGAGCCTGCCATCTTGAAGTTGGTACAACGAATTTGACTCATCAGTGGCCGACTCGCCGTCAGAACCGGCGGCCGCCTCATCACCAGACCCGGATAGATCAGAGGGCCCTCCATGGATGCATCCCACAAAAGCGCGCTTTAAGGCAGTCCGGGCCCGGGCGGGCCGTGCGCGCTGAGCCGTTTCGACGAGATTGGCGCAGAGATCCGGCTCGGGGCCCGGATCACCAATCTTGCCAATGAAGACATCAATTCCGCCGAAGGGGACCCGGTACCCGTACTTAATTGAGCCGGCGTCGGGGCCCCAGTCTGCATCGTCGATGTAGAGCTTGCCGCGACGACTCTTGGTCATCCGGCCCACAGCGTATCCCTTGAGCCCTTCGAAGCTGCCCTTCAAGAACTCAAATCCACCGTGCGCTGGCCCCACGGTGGGCGCCAACTGTCGTGGAATTGTCACGGTAGATGTCCTTGAGCTAGGACTTAGTCGTGGAGCCATCGCAACTAGGAAGCTTGAAGGGGTTATGTGGGACAAGGAACACGAGGGTTTATACTGGTTCGGCCCCTTACGGTGAAGGTAAAAGCCTACGTCCAGTTTAGGGTGATATTGATTAGGGTTACGATCGCCAGGAGTTAAACAACTATCCCCGGCTCTCGATCAGATTGTTGTCGCCCTTAAACCGCCGCCGGGTCGTCCCTTTATATAGGGAGGCTGACGCCCAGCAGCCCTTAGAGTCCCGGCCGGCTTATAAGAGTATCCGGCTCGGACTCTAAACCATACTTGCCTTACGCTACAAGTTCTACGATAATAATTATTATAACTACGGGCCTTAAGCCATATCCGGGTCTCAGCCCATCTCTGGCCCATCGTCTTGAAACTTGGCTCTGGGCTTCTGGCAATGACCATTCGAGTAACCCGGCCCCTCCTGGCGGGTGACTCTAAGGTCTATATCCTCAACATTCCGGCCCCGAAGCCACCACTCCAATGGACACGGCGCCTGAGGCCCCTGCCCCAACTACCAAGACAACAACCGAAACTTCGGTAAATCCGGAGGCCTCCGGCTCAGCTCCACCAGCAGACGACCCGGACGTGATCATCACCCGGACGGAATTCGTTGAGCCGGGGAGACCGACTGCGTTGGCCAAATGCTCCGCGAAGGGGGAGTTACTGCAGCCCCACCGGGTGAACCTGGATCTCTCCGGCTACACCGACTTGAGCATTGGAGAGCTCGTCTCTGGCTACATCAGCCAAGTCCACAAGAGCCGGGACGCCGAGGTTGCCATGGTCAACCAGATCCAACAAAAATCCGAGGTACCCTTCTGCTGTCTTCTTACTTTACTGCATAGTTACCTTTGCCATGCTAGCCCCCAAGTCGATGACTTATACTTGAATATGTTGTAGACTTAGGTTCCGGCTTACGCAACTGAGCCGGCAGTACGTAGATAGATAGGTTCAATATGCATTAGCCCCCAAGTGCCAAGTGCCTTTGCTTGGAAAGCGTTTGGGACTTATATAACAACTGTTACTTAACCCGGAAACACATGCAGGCTGTTGGCAAGAAACTAGAGGCGGACCTTGCGGATCTCAAGAGCCGGCTCAAGATGCAGGAGATGGAGACCCGGAAGGCAAACGCCAAGTTTGTATCCAGCATCGCCACTCAAGAAAAGTTGAAGACCGAATTTGATGCTGAGAGGAAAGCCTGGGTCGAAGAGAAGGCCGCAGTGGTAACCCGGGCGGAACAGGCGGAGAAAGCTCTCGCTGAGAAGACCGCCGAGCTCTCCGGCCTAAAACACCAGGTCTCCCAAATGGTAGCTGCTATCTTCGGTAAGTTGCCTCACCGGCTTTCATCAAGTTTGTACATGTCATGATTCATCCTTGTCACCGGCTTATCTGAGTCTGTTAAACAGGTCCCAGGAGTGCCAACCTCAACCACAGTGTGGTCACCTAGTTAAAGGCCGTGTACACCCTGGTGGAACAGCTCTACACCGGGTCACAGCGTGCCTTAGCTGTGGTGGCCCTATCTAACGAGGTGCCAACTCATCTTGCCGAAGTCCTGCGCCGGCTCGCTGTTCTGCCGCAACGGATCCAGGAGCTACGACGGGCCTCCGCGAGAGCCGGAGCAATCGCCGCGCTGAGCCGGGCCAAAGCATTCCTGCCGGAGCTAGACCCGGCAGACATCGCCCTGGGTTACCCAAGCCTGAAGGAAGACGGCTCAGCCTTCGACCAGAAGGACTTCGCGGCGTGTGTGAAGGCTGTACGCCCGGTGGCCACCCTCCTCGGGAACGACACCGACTTAACCAAGTACCAGCCGGGTTATGATGCGGAGAATCAGAGGATTCCAACCCCTCGCTATGAAGCTCTCAATCTGATCCCTCCGGCTCATCAGCACACCTTCGCCCCGGAGATTGACCCGGCCGGGTTAATTGACGAAGAAGCCCAGTTCGAAGCTCTCAGCGGCATCGACTGGAAATCATCCACCTTTGAGGTCTTAGGATCAGCCGGAGGAGAAGACAGGAATGAGCCGGGGACTTCAACCCAGCGGACATCATAATTTAGCTGGCGGGTTATCAAACATTGTTCCAGCTTTTAGACTTGAAGAGTTATTGTAATAGAGTAGGTGCAACAGTTCATCTCTGTCGTGCCATCGTGCACGTTTTGAATGCGAAAGCCCTTTGAATTTGTCTCTTTGATGTTTCTCCGGGTCATAATCATCCCTTTTTCGCAACCTCAAAAGGTGCCTTTAAGCATCTGCATAGAAAGGCAAATCACAAGTCTCAAGGCGGCTTACCACCCTGAGAATCAGGTGTTTGAGATAGATAACCTGGAATACGAATCAACAAAGACTGGTCCTTAATTATACTCTGAACATAGCCGTAACGATCACACTTACGGCCTGTAGGTATACTTCCGGTTTAAATAATCCGGGTAGTAAGGTTGACACCTTAACTCTGATTTACTTGCCTTGACGACACCCATGACGTGCAACTAACACTGTAAATCAAAGTTAAGCCGGCAAGTGAGACCCGGTCATGTATACCTCAGAGTAAACTTGTGAAAAAGCAGAAGAACTTAGGGGCTTCCGGTTCGAATACGACCAGAGACCCGGCCCAAAGGGGTTAAGCCAAGATTCGGATACGATCATATAGCCCCCCGTGGGTGTGGCGATGCCAATCAAGAGGGTACCGACAGCTATGTTCTCTTTGGTTCGAATACGACCCATGTTTGAACAGGAAGCCCCCAAGTGATTCTTAAAATTGTTTAACGACACTGATTCAAATACGATCCACGTCGGTTCTCAGAGGGGTGAAACTATGGTTCAAATATGACCAAAGGCAACCTCCCAATGAGCTCGGCACTTTGCCAATCAAATGGGTATCGACAGCTATGTTCTCTTTGGTTCAAATACGACCCATGTTTGAACAGGAAGCCCCCAAGTGACTTTACTGCTTACGGCTAGATTCGAATACGATCATAAGCCGGATCCTCCTTTGAGTCAGCATGTAATCTTGAAGTAAAAACAACACACGCATATTTGGAGGAGAAAAAAGGACAGAGGTCCTGCTTTATTGCTTATCATAATATATACATGGATGAGATAAATATGTACACCACGAGAGCCGGTAGCTCAAGTGTAGTAAGGCCGAAGCTGAGCTATGTTCCACGGACGACGGGTCTCTTCCTCAGACTTACGTGAATCTCTGTGCTCCCGAAAGTCAATGAGGTAATATGACCCATTGTGCAAGTTCTTGCTGACCACAAAGGGCCCTTCCCAAGGTGGGGATAACTTGTGTGCATCTGTTTGATCCTGGATGAGCCGGAGCACAAGGTCGCCTTCCTAGAAGACCCGGGATTTGACCCGGCGGCTATGATAACGGCGCAAGTCTTGTTGGTAAATCGCTGACCGGGCTGCTGCCACATCACGCTGTTCATCCAACAAGTCAAGAGCAGCTTGGCGCGCTTGTTCATTATCCGTCTCAACATAAGCCGCCACGCGAGGTGAGTCATGACGGATGTCACTGGGGAGGACTGCTTCCGCTCCATAAACCATGAAGAAAGGCGTGAAGCCTGTAGATCTGTTAGGAGTAGTATTGATGCTCCATAAGACGGAGGGCAACTCCTCCACCCAACAACCCGGCGTCCGTTGCAAAGGGACCTGAAGCCGGGGCTTGATGCCCTTCAGAATCTCCTGATTAGCTCTCTCAGCTTGACCATTGGATTGAGGATGAGCCACTAAAGAAACATCAAGTCGGATATGCTCTCGTTGACAAAACTCCTCCATGGCGCCTTTGGAAAGATTGGTGCCATTGTCAGTTATAATGCTGTGTGGAAAGCCAAAACGGAAAATCACCTTTTTCATAAATTGAACCGCCGTGGCTGCATCACACTTGCTAACTGGCTCAGCTTCCCCCCACTTTGTGAATTTGTCAACTGCCACCAAGAGGTGGGTCTTCTTATCCTTGGACCGTTTAAAAGGCCCAACCATATCAAGCCCCCAGACCGCAAAGGGCCAAGTGATTGGGATCATCCTCAACTCCTGAGCCGGCACATGAGCCCGTCGTGAGAACCTTTGGCAACCATCACATTTACTGACCAAGTCCTCTGCATCAGCGTGAGCCGTCAGCCAATAAAAACCATGACGGAAAGCCTTGGCCACAAGGGATTTTGAGCCGGCATGATGGCCACAATCCCCTTCATGGATTTCGCGCAAGATCTCTTGACCTTTCTCAGGGGAGATACAACGCTGAAATGCCCCTGAAACACTGCGATGATGCAACTCGCCGTCGACAACAATCATTGACTTAGCCCGCCGGGTTATTTGCCTGGCCAGAGTTTCATCCTCAGGCAACTCTCCCCGGGTTATATAAGCCAGATACGGCATTGTCCAGTCTGGTATGACATGAAGAGCCGCCACCAGTCGTGCCTCCGGGTCAGGGATAGCCAAGTCCTCCTCCGTAGGCAACCTAACCAAAGGGTTATACAGGACATCCAAGAAAGTGTTAGGCGGCACCGGTTTTCGCTGAGAGCCTAGCTGGCTTAAAGCATCAGCCGCCTCGTTCTTCCTGCGATCAATGTGCTCCACTTGGTATCCCTGAAAGTGCCCAGCAATAGCGTCAACCTCGCGGCGATAAGCCGCGATGAGAGGATCCTTAGAATCCCAGGTGCCTGATACTTGTTGAGCCACCAAGTCTGAGTCACCAAAGCACCTTACCCGGCTTAAGCTCATCTCCTTAGCCACCCGAAGACCGTGGAGCAAAGCCTCGTATTCAGCCGCATTGTTAGTGCAAGGAAACATCAACCGTAGCACATAATGGAATTTGTCACCTTTAGGGGAAGCCAATACAACACCAGCCCCCGAGCCCTCCAACTGTCTGGACCCATCGAAGTGGATAGTCCAATAAGTGTTATCCGGCTTTTGCTCAGGCACTTGAGACTCTGTCCAATCGTTGATGAAATCCACCAAAGCCTGAGATTTAACAGCAGTGCGTGGCACATAGTTGAGGCCATGAGGTCCAAGTTCTATAGCCCACTTAGCAATTCGCCCTGTGGCCTCTCTGTTTTGAATGATATCGCCAAGAGGGGCAGAACTGACCACAGTGATGGGATGACCCTGAAAATAATGCTTAAGGTTCCGGCTTGCCATGAACACACCATATACGAGCTTCTGCCAATGCGGGTACCGCTGCTTGGACTCAATGAGCACTTCGTTGACATAATAAACCGGCCGCTGAACCGGATGCTCCTTACCCGCCTCCTTGCGCTCCACCACAATAGCCACGCTGACGGCTCGTGCGTTTGCCACCACATACAGTAGCAAGGGCTCCTTATCAACCGGAGCAGCAAGGACTGGGGGCTCTGCCAGCTGCCTTTTCAAATCCTCAAAGGCGGTATTAGCTGCATCATTCCAGACAAAGTTATCAGTTTTCTTCATCAACTGATATAAGGGCATGGCCTTCTCACCCAAACGGCTTATAAACCGGCTTAAAGCAGCGATGCGACCCGCCAAGCGATGTACGTCATTTATACACGCCGGCTTAGCTAGGGAGGTGATGGCCTTGATCTTCTCCGGGTTAGCCTCAATGCCTCTGTCAGAAACCAAGAAGCCCAATAGTTTGCCTGCAGGAACACCAAAAACACACTTGGCCGGGTTAAGCATCATCTTATAGACCCGGAGATTATCGAAGGTTTCCCTTAAGTCATCTATCAGGGTTTCTTCCTTGATGAATTTAACCACAATATCGTCCACGTAAGCGTGAACATTGCGCCCGATCTGTTTATGAAGACAATTCTGTACACAACGCTGGTAAGTCGCCTGTGCACACTTGAGTCCAAAGGGCATAGACACATAGCAGAAGGCTCCAAAGGGAGTGAAGAATGCCGTCTTCTCCTGGTCCTTAACCGCCATCTTAATCTGATGATACCCGGAATAAGCATCCAAGAAACTCAAGCGTGCACAACCTGCCGTAGCATCGATGATTTGATCAATACGGGGGAGAGCAAAAGGATCAGCCGGACACGCCTTGTTCAAGTCCGTGTAGTCCACACACATCCGCCAGGTGCCGTTCTTCTTGAGCACGAGCACCGGGTTAGCCAACCACTCTGGGTGAAAGACTTCAACGATAAACCCGGCCGCCAAGAGCCGGGCCACTTCCTCACCAATGGCTTTCCGCCTCTCCTCATTAAACCGCCGAAGGAACTGTCTGACTGGCTTAAATTTCGGATCAATATTGAGAGTATGCTCAGCGAGTTCTCTAGGTACACCTGGCATGTCAGAAGGCTTCCACGCAAAGATGTCCCTATTCTCACGGATGAACTCGATGAGCGCGCTTTCCTATTTTGGATCCAGATTGGCACTGATGCTAAACTGCTGAGATGAATCTCCTGGAACAAAATCAGCAAGCTTAGTTTCATCAGCCGACTTAAATTTCATCGCCGGCTCGGCCTTCGTAGTTGGCTTCTTTAAAGAAGTCATGTCTGTTGGGTCAACATTGTCTTTATAAAACTTCAACTCCTCTGTTGCACAAACAGACTCTGCATAAGCTGCATCACCTTCCTCACACTCGAGAGCCACTTTCCGGCTGCCGTGAACCGTGATGGTCCCATTGTGACCCGGCATCTTGAGCTATAAGTACACATAACACGGCCGTGCCATGAACTTGGCGTAAGCCGGCCGTCCAAATATAGCATGGTATGGACTTCTTATCTTGACCACCTCAAAGGTCAATTTCTCCACCCTGTAGTTGTTCTCATCACCAAAAGCCACTTCTAAATCAATCTTGCCGACTGGATAAGCCGACTTACCAGGTACCACACCATGGAAGATAGTGTTTGACTGGCTGAGGTTCTTATCAACCAGCCCCATACGGCGAAAAGTCTCATAATATAGGATGTTGATACTGCTGCCTCCATCCATGAGTACCTTTATGAACTTATAACCTCCCACCTGAGGAGCCACCACTAAGGCCAAGTGGCCCGGGTTATCCACCCGGGGAGGGTGATCCTCCCTACTCCACACTATAGGCTGCTCAGACCACCGCAAGTAGCGTGGAATCGCCGGCTCAACAGCATTCACGGCCCTCTTGTGAAGCTTTTGATCTCGTTTGCACAAACTAGTGGTGAACACATGATACTGTCCACCGCTAAGCTGCTTTGGGTTGGTCTGATAACCCCCCTGTTGCTGTTGATGACCCTGAACAGACTATTGATTAAAGCCCCCTTGCCCGTTCTGAGGACCGGAATTTGAGCCGCCGCCCGGGCCATGAAAGCCGCCGGCTCCTGAGCCGCCGCCCGGGCCATTGTAGCTCTTAAAGGCCTTCATGATCGCACAATCCTTCCACAGATGAGTCGCTGGCTTCTCTCTAGAGCCATGCCTTGGACAAGGTTCATTCAACAGCTGCTCCAGCGTTGGACCTGACCCGCCGCCTCGGGGAGGGGGCCTCCCTTTGCGTCGCGGGTTACTACCTTGGGAGTTGGCGTTGGCTACAAACTCTAGGCTGCCATCGGCCTTACGCTTGCCTCCTCCTTGGTTCCCCGGGTTAAACTGAGGACCCTTGCCATTGCCGTTCTTCTTTCCCTTCCCTGTCCTTTCATCGTCTGAAGGGGGATCCTTGGTACCATCAGAATCGGCGTACTTGACAAGAGCCGCCATTAGGGTACCCATATCTGTGCAGTCGCGTTTAAGCCGCCCGAGTTTCATCTTAAGGGGCACAAAGCGACAGTTCTATTCCAACATTAAGACAGCAGAGCCGGCATCCATCTTATCTGATGAATGTATGATCTCCTTGATCCGGCGAACCCAATGGGTCGTGGATTCACCCTCCTGCTGCTTACAATTAGTCAGATCCACAATTGACATAGACTGTCTGCAGGTATCTTTGAAGTTTTGAATGAACCGGGCTTTCAGCTCAGCCCAAGACCCAATGGAGTTCGGCGGTAGCCCCTTCAACCACGTGCGGGCAGTCCCATCTAACATCATGGTGAAATATTTGGCCATGGCCGCCTCACTGACCTCCAGCAATTCCATAGCCATCTCATAAGTCTCAATCCAGGCTGCAGGCTGTAAGTCCGCTGTATAGTTAGGCACCTTCCTAGGGCCCTTGAAGTCCTTAGGTAGACGTTCGTTACGGATGGCTGGTACCAAACAAGGGACACCCCCGGTCCTGGTAGAAATACCCACATCAACGGACGTCGTCGGATAAGCCGGGGGGGTCTGGTAAGCCGTCAATTGAGGCACCTGCTCCGCCTCTTGCCGCGCTTGGTCTGCTGCGTAGAAGGCTCCATTATGAGCTGGTCCATGGCCAGGGGGCGGGTCATGGCGTCGGACATTACTTGAACCGGTTGCTGAGACCATGTGTCGGCTATAACTCGGGCTCTGGCATGTACGGGGGGTCGAGTGGATCCTGTCGCGGCTGTAGGAGTGCGCCTCTTGCTGCGCTAGTGTCGTCTGCAGGAGTTCCCTGACCCAGCGGGTTTCGATGGCCGCCGGAGAGTCGCCGTCAACGGGGAGAGCCGCCAGTCGTGCTGCCGCAGCCACCATGTTCTCCAGCGGGTTATCATAATGACCCGGCGGTATTGGCACATACTGAGGCGGGGCAGGGGGCACCTGGGGAGGCCCCATCACTCGTGGCTGAATAAGGGGTCCAGACCCAGGCGCAATGACCCCTGGTGGGTTACTAGACCCTGCACCCGGCGTGTTGAAGAGATTGCGCGGGTCGTAAACCGGTGGGAGTCGAGACTGGGCCTTCTGGTGCCTCCTTCTCATGACCTCGTTGGCCGCGTTCTGATCCATCGTGAGCTGGAAGGACTGCGCTTGAATTAGCTGAGTCCGGGCGTCGAGGGCCGCCCGCTCCGCAGCCAGCCTGATCCCTTCCGCTGCAAGATCCTCTTTAGCTTTTATCAAATCCAATTTTAACTGTGCCACCTCCGCATCATGCTGAGCTTGGTTCGCCGGGTCAACCGTGGCGGTTAACAGGGCCGTCATCTTGTCCGTGAGATCCATCAGCACCTGAGCCGGAGAAGGCACCGGGTTTCCCGATCCAGCAGCGGGGTTCTGAACACGCTGCGCACCAGCCATAAAAACTCCAACCTGACTTGGCGGCTCAAAAAGGTCCGGAATACTGTCGCCATCGGAACAACCAATGAGCCTGCCATCTTGAAGTTGGTACAATGAGTTTGATTCATCGGTGGCCGACTCGCCATCAGAGCCAGCGGCCGCCTCATCACCAGACCCGGATGGATCAGAGGGCCCTCCGTGGATGCATCCCACAAAAGCGCGCCTTAAGGCAGGCCGGGCTCGGGCGGGTTGCGCGCGCTGAGCCGTTTCGATGAGATCGGCGCAGAGATCCGGCTCGGGGCCCGGCTCACCAATCTTGCCAATGAAGACATGAATTCCGCCAAAGGGGACCCGGTATCCGTACTCAACTGAGCCGGCGTCGGGGCCCCAGTCCGCATCGTCGATGTAGAGCTTGCCGCGATGACTCTTGGTCATCCGGCCCACAGCGTATCCCTTGATCCCTTCGAAGCCGCCCTTCAAGAACTCAAATCCACCGTGCGCAGGCCCCACGATGGGCGCCAACTGTCGTGGAATTGTCACGGCAGATGTCCTCGAGCTAGGACTTAGTCGTGGTGCCATCGCAACTAGGAAGCTTGAAGGGGTTATGCGGGACAAGGAACACGAGGGTTTATACTGGTTCGGCCCCTTACGGTGAAGGTAAAAGCCTACGTCCAGTTTGAGGTGGTATTGATTAGGGTTACGATCGCCAGGGAGCTAATCCGCTATCTCGGCTCTCGATGAGATTGTTGACGCCCTTAAACCACTGCCGGGTCGTCCCTTTATATAGGGAGGCTGACGCCCAGCAGCCCTTAGAGTCCCGGCCGGCTTATAAGAGTATCCGGCTCGGTCTCTAAACCATACTTGCCTTATGCTACAAGTTCTACGATAATAATAATTATAACTACGGGCCTTAAGCTATATCCGGGTCTCAGCCCATCTCTGGCCCATCGTCTTGAAGCTTGGCTCCGGGCTTCTGGCAATGACCATTCGAGTAACCCGGCCCCTCCTGGCGGGTGACTCTAAGGTCTATATCCTCAACAGCAACCGAAAAGTAAATAAGCAAAGAACAATATGTGAAAAGCTTGTATGCATTGGATCGGTGATGGAGAATTATGCCGGGTGCGGTTCATCATGTAACAGTCATAACATAGGGTGACACAGAACTAGCTTTAATTCATCAATGTAATGTAGGCATGTATTCCGAATATAGTCATACATGCTTATGGAAAAGAACTTGCATGACATCTTTTGTCCTACCCTCCCGTGGCAGTGGGGTCCTAACGGAAACTAAGGGATATTAAGGCCTCCTTTTAATAGAGTACCAGACCAAAGCATTAACACATAGTGAATACATGAACTCCTCAAACTATGGTCATCACCGGGAGTGGTCCCGACTATTGTCATTTCGGGGTTGCCGGATCATAACACATAGTAGGTGACTATAGACTTGCAAGATAGGATCAAGAACTCACATATATTCATGAAAACATAATAGGTTCATGTCACGCCCAAGATGTGACCCTATCCTAAAGGAACTCGAAGGTCCCACCAAGGATAGAAGCGCATCTTGAAGACGCTTATGCAAGGTGGATATCATTACATCAACATTACATAATAGATGGAGATACATAAAAGGCATACACATGCCGCAAGAATACATCAATATACATGAGAACAACATCCGACTACGGATGAAACACAAACAGAAACTCAAACGACATCCACCCTGCTAGCCCAAGCTGCCGACTTGGAACCTATCCCCTGATCGAAGAAGAAGCAGAAGAAGAACTCCAAAACAAGAAACATCGCTCTCGCATCATGATCATCGTAAAACCTGTACCTGCAATTGTTGTTGTAGTAAACTGTGAGCCACGAGGACTCAGCAATCCCATTACATTGGGTATCAAGACTAGCAAAGCTTAAAGGGGTATGGAAAGGATAAGTGGTGAGGTTGCAGCAGCGTCTAAACAAGTATGGTGGCTAACATACGCAAATAAGAGCGAGAAGAGAAGCAACGGAACGGTCGTGAAACTAGCAATGATCAAGAAGTGATCCTGAACTCCTACTTACGTCAAACATAACCCAGAAACCGTGTTCACTTCCCGGACTCCGCCGAGAAGAGACCATCACAGCTACACACGCGGTTGATGCGTTTTATTTAAGTCAAGTGTCAAGTACTCTACAACCGGATATTAACAAATTCCCATCTGCCACATAACCGCGGACACGGCTTTCGAAAGATAATACCCTGCAGGGGTGTCCCAACTTAGCCCATTATAAGCTCTCACGGTCAACGAAGGATATTCCTTCTCCTGGGAAGACCCGATCACTCTCGGAATCCCAGTTACAAGTCATTTCGACAATGGTAAAACAAGACCAGCAAAGCCGCCCGATGTGTCGACAATCCCGATAGGAGTCGCACGTATCTCGTTCTCAGGACACACCGGATGAGCTAAGCGTACAGGTACCGACGTAACCCAAGTTGCCAAGGGATGGTCCCGCACGGTGCTCTAGTTTGGACCAACACTTAGACAAGCACTGGCCCGGGGGGGTAAAATAAAGATGACCCTCGAGATGCGGGACTCCCAAGGGAAAAAGGCTAGGTGAGGCAAATGTAAAACCAAGGTCGGGCCTTGCTGGAAGAGTTTTATTCAAAGCGAACTGTCAAGGGGGTCCCATAAATCACCCAACCGCGTAGGGACACAAAATCAAGGAACATAACACCGGTATGCCGGAAACTAGGGCGGCAAGAGTGGAACAAAACACCAGGCATAAGGCCGAGCCTTCCACCCTTTACCAAGTATATAGATGCATTAATAATATAAGAGGTATTGTGATATCCCAACATAAACATAATCCAACATGGAGCAATCTTCATCTTCACCTGCAACTAGCAACGCTATAAGAGGGGCTGAGCAAAGCGGTAACATAGCCAAACAACGGTTTGCTAGGGAGGGTGACAAAGGTTAGAGATCATGGCAATGTGGGAGGCTTGAGGAGCAAGTGATAGGTAGCGCAGCAAAGCGATAGAACGAAGCAACTAGCATAGCAATGATAGTAATGAGATCCAAGGTGACGGTCATCTTGCCTGAAATCCCGCTAGGAGGAAGAACGAGTCCATGAAGAAGATGAAGCCACGAAGACGAACGAATTCACGCGATCGCAACGACACGGGAACTATCGAGGAGGAACACACAACAAGGTAAACACACCACACATGAACAAGGCATGATGATCAACCAAGTATGATGCATGACAAGGCTATATGAAGCTACTCATGGCAAGAGATGATGCATACAAGAGCAACACATCAAAGCAAGTTTAAATGAGGCCGGAAACAACCTATAATAATTCCGGTAAGTCCTCATATGAAAAATTTCGAAATTGGTCCATATCTGAATAAACTTTATGTTCAAGTTGTTAAACAGCAAGTTAAAAAGCACCATGAAGATCTACACGAAATTCTAGTCAAGTTACATATAAAGTTCATTAGATTCGGAGCTACGGCCTAGAAGATATGAGCAAAACAAGTTGAACATGGCATTAATGCAAAATGCATACAAACATCAAGCCAACACCTCAAAACAAGGATGCAACAAAGTAACATGACACTACATGCAAAACTAAGCAAGTTTCATATAGAGCACACTCAAAACGGAGCAACGGTGCAACACATACACTCCAAACAAGATATAGCAACAATCTGTCCAAAACAGCAACTAGGCATCTAGAAAACATCAAAACAATATGCTACCGCAACTCAACATGAAAAAAAAGGCATGGACGTGAGGTAAAGCACAACAAAACATGAACACTGAGCTATCTCCAGAAATCACTAGAACATGCTCAAAAGGACATGGCAAGATTGCAAATAATAACAGTTTCACAGACTTAGCAGAAATCACTGGACATGGCAGAAATAACATCAGGTAGCAATGTTCAGAGCAAGAAAAACACATGCTACAGGAACCTAAGATAGCAAAACAAGGCATGGCATGAATGTACTAAATGCATAGAACAAAAGTCCCTTACTGACCATGAGCCAAAAAGGATCAGAAGATATGATGGCCACCATGTAAACTTAGCAAGTATCGTTAACAGGTTCCAGACTTAGCAGAAAACAGAGCATGGCAGTAACAGAAATTATGAGGGCATTTTGGTGAGCTTGATGCACTCACCACGAAGCAAAGCATGACAAAACAAGCATACCTACAGCCAGATGGCATGTTTATGAAGCTAACCATGGCAAAAGCAAGTTCATAGCATGAAAGATCAACTACAGCAAGCTTGGCAAAATTGAATAACACGTAAACAATCTGCCAGGAACATTTTATAGCAAAAGTAGAGCAAGATTACGAAATTCTATGGCACTCCATAGTTGCAAAAAAGGGCATGGATGGATAGAGCATAACATAAACAACAAAACATCCTTAGTGAACATCTCCAGATCATGCATAGAATGACTTGTAGCAGCAGGTTTATATGGCAACAAAATATAACAGACTCAGACTTGGCAGAAATCACTAAGTCAACAGAAATCAGCAACATCACGGAGGCTACTTTGCATGCTTGTGCTAGTCACCACAGAGATCTTAAAAATACTAGAATAGCACCACTGTGAAGATGGTATGATGTAGTTCAAAACACCTGTAGAGATCATGCTCATAGGATGCACACACAAAATACAATGAAAAAGACAAATCATCAAGTTTTGATAACAGACAGCTGATAACATCATATAGCACTCTTGCAACGATGATTAGGGCATCAAGATTAACTCAAACAAGCATGGCTCAATGGAACAAAGTGAAGAGCATCTCACAATGAAAATTTAGATATATCGTGCACGCAAAACGGAGTAGTATGCAAGAAGTTATGGCATGTCAAAATGGGCACCAGAATGTAAATATTTTCGGGACTTGGAAGAAATCGACCTCGAGGGGAAAAAGTCAACGGGGGCGGTGGATCTCGCCGGAGCCGGGGAAGAAGGTGGCCGGAAGGACGCAGGGCACCGGCGAGTTTACCCCGGCGGCGGGGCCTCTCCCCGACCGGATCCAGCCGGATCCGGGCGCGAGGGGGCGCGGGACGGCGGCGCGGCAAGGACGGCGAGGCGCGGGAACGGGCGCTCGGGGCGCCGGCGGCAGAGGCCGGACGCCGGCGGCGGAGGGCGGCGGCGCACGGCATGGAGGCGGAGGCCGGCGCACGGCGGGGCGGATCCGGCCTGGCGGCGCGGAGGAACCGCGGGGTCTGGTGGCGGCGAGGCGATGGCGGCGGAGTCCGGCGGAGGGTGCCGGCGAAGGGCGGCGGCGACGCTCGCCGGCGGCGGGGCGCGGGGAGGCTCGCGCGGGGCAGCGCCCGCGGGTGGCGTCGGCGGGATGGGCCCCGTGGGCCCGATCCGGGCCCGGCGCGGTGCGGGGAAGTGGCGGGACAGGTGGCGGCCGCGGGTTGGAGGAGAGCGGCGGCGGTGGTGACGTGGCGGCCGCCGATTGGCTGGAGCGACGTGGCGGCAGCGGCGGACGCGTCCGATGGCGGACGGACATGTCCGGCGTCGCGGAGGAATGGGGCTAGGGTTTGGACTGCGATTTTGGACGGGGAGGTGTTTATGTAGGTAGAGAGAGCTAGGAGAGTCCAAATGAGGTGCGGTTTTCGCCCACACGATCGTGATCGAATGACCGAGAGCATGGAGGAGGTTTGAATGGGCTAGTGGACTGTGGTGAAGGGGTGCTGGGCTGCAAAGGGAGAGGGGTTTCGGGCTACGCGGTCAACCGTTGGGGCATCAAACGACCTCCAAATGGAACGAAATTTGATGGGCGGTCTGTCGGTGATATACCAAGGGCACTCGGCAAATCTCGGCCCATTCCGAGAATGTTTTTCTCCCGCTCACGAAAAGAAAACAGAGGGGGTGCAACGGGTGCGGCGAGAGTATCGGATCGCGAAACGGACAACGGGGAAAGGACCGGATGCAAGTTTTGAAAAACATGATGATGACATGGCAAGATGTAACACGCAAGCGAATGACATGGCAATGACGGTGAATAACTGGCAGACACCTGGCGCATCAAATCCGGGGTGTTACAACTCTCCTCCACTAACAAGAGATCTCGTCCTGAGATCTTAGGACCGAGACGGAAGGAAAAAGGGATGAGGTGAAATAAGAATGCAAGAGGAAAAGCAAAGAATCGAGGGCACTCGAGAAGAAGAGAGGAATGACGAGAATGACGAGAATCAAATGCTCGCGGAATCAGATAGACTCTGAAACCACTCCGGTTAGAACGAGATAAGAAACGAATAAGACTGAAAGGATTTAGGCAGCACTCCGGCTGAACAAGGAAAAGAATAGAACATGAACTTGAGAAATGGAACGATACTTGACTTGAGGAACAACACAAAACCTCCGGAATACTTGAAATAGTTGAATGAAAGGAACGAAGAAGAAATGATATCATCTACCACTACTGAGTTTGAAAGCATCCTTAGGAGGAAGGATTGAACGAAGTTGTTGAGAAAATCAACAACGAAAAGAATAAGCTTGTTGTGGTCTTATGGGTACATCTCAAAATCAAGAGGTGATAACCAACCACAAACGGAAAAGATTGAAAAGCTGAGAGGAACGAGGAAATGCAAAACTCCATTTCAGAAGAATATGGAGAATTAATTGCACTTTGACAAGCAAGAAGAAGATACTTGAGCTACGCCTACAAGAATCTTGATGAACACTTGAAGAATGAATTAAATCATGACGAACCACCGTGATGAACTCCGGTAACAAAAGGATGACGAGATAAAATTGAAGGATGAAAGTGATAAGATTAAATCCTTGCAACGATTTGGATGGAGGTTCGGGATGAAATCGGCGAGAAGCTTAGAACTCCGTAAAAGAAAAGATGAAAAACACTTTGAACCGAGAATGTGATAAGATGAACAATCTCCGAAAAGAAGCGATTAATCCATATGAAGAAAGAAAATAAGGACTACGTTATGCTTATCCTCCACCAATTAAATTGATGAGAAACAATGGATTGCATACAACTTATTCACATTGGGAAAAGATTAAGGGGGGATATAGCGCAAAACTTGAGAAAGTCTTCATGAACCACCGGTAGGATTTGGAAAGAACGAATTAATTGATATGGTAACAACAGAAAGAATCTTGAACGAGCCACCGTAGGAATTGAAACGAATGACGAAAAGAGAATGAATCACCGGAAAGAATTAGAAAAGCACTAAGATACTTGAGGGAATCTCGAGGCAAGAGAACGAAGAGATCGCAAACTGATTAAAGAGCAAAGCACCGGAAGGATATGGAGACGAATGAAAAGGCATGAATATAGAATAATCGGAGAATGGATTTGAAAACTTAGAACAAAGAAATATTCTGAAATGGAGGCCTCCGGATACTTGAGACGGAAAATAACTCCTGAAATCCTTCGGATGGGTGAAAATAATTGCACGACTTGTAACAATTTGATAGGGTAACATCGATCTAGCACCGTGAATCTTCGGGAGAATGGACAAGATTTAGGGAAAACTCTACTTCGGTCCTCAAATGTCGAGAATGACGACGAGAAGGACACCAAAATTGTTGAGATACTCCGGGAGAATGAAAAGCGAAGAGGTTGAGCCAACAATGAAAATATTTTGAAATCGATCTTGGAAAGGCATCTGACTGATGAAATTCATTCTTACGTCAACTTCGAAAAGAGTTTGAGAATAACTCCGGGAAAATTAGAAGACTCAGGTAAGATCCTGGGAAAAGACCTGTGGGTTAGGGCCCAGTGAAGAGAAATCACCGTTGAAAAAGGATTGTTGAAGAGATAGATGATGCACCGGAACAATTGAAATATTTGCATGAGGTGACAACCTCGAATTAATTCGAACACAGACGAATCTCCTGGGATGTTTTCACCACTCTGGAACGATTAAATGATGAGATGAGAACGAGCAACGGGAAACATTTGAGCCGAGGAAAGAATACGATCGACAACGAAAAACTTGCATTGGATCCACCGGAAAAGGAAATGAGACGAACATTGATGAAGTCGACGAGAATTCGACGGTTGAGCCAACTGAGGAAGAACTGAAGATACTCCGCACGAATGAAATTGATGCTCGAATAGAGGCTCAGACTCCGGAATAAAAGGGGTGGGAAGGCGGGAAAACACATGCCACTTGAAACAGGGAACCGACGAATAATTTGAAGAGTGAAAATAATTGAGGAAAGAATGCAGAGATTTCACACGAGTAGGATGGATACTCGATCACGGACTCCGGTTCTGAGAAGAAAAAGGGTGGGCGGGTGGGAAAAAAACAAGGACAACTTCGGACAGGGAAAACGACATCGGTTGAAAAGAGATGAGGATTAATCTAGCACAAGATGACGAGGATTGAAACCATTCGAAGAGAAATGTGCCGGATTGAAAAGAGGATGGACAACGAACGAAAACTAACCGCGAGATCCTAACAAAAATTTGAAGGGGAAGAGGAATAGTTCAAAACACCTACGTCAAGATTTCTCACCAGAGCGACGAAGGGGCAGAGGAGTAAAAAGAATTCCTACTCTCCGATATAACTAGACTCAGAAATAGTTTTCTTCTAGACTCAACAACGGCCAAACTACACGATCAATCAAGGGGGGCTCCTATCGTCGGTCGAGGCTCTGATACCAACTTGTCACGCCCAAGATACGACCCTATCCTAAAGGAACTCGAAGGTCCCACCAAGGATAGAAGCGCATCTTGAAGACGCTTATGCAAGGTGGATATCATTACATCAACATTACATAATAGATGGGGATACATACAAGGCATACACATGCCGCAAGAATACATCAATATACATGAGAACAACATCCGACTACGGATGAAACACAAACAGAAACTCAAACGACATCCACCCTGCTAGCCCAGGCTGCCGACTTGGAACCTATCCCCTGATCGAAGAAGAAGCAGAAGAAGAACTCCAAAACAAGAAACATCGCTCTCGCGTCATGATCATCGTAAAACCTGTACCTGCAACTGTTGTTGTAGTAAACTGTGAGCCACGAGGACTCAGCAATCCCATTACCATGGGTATCAAGACTAGCAAAGCTTAAAGGGGTATGGAAAGGATAAGTGGTGAGGTTGCAGCAGCGTCTAAACAAGTATGGTGGCTAACATACGCAAATAAGAGCGAGAAGAGAAGCAACGGAACGGTCGTGAAACTAGCAATGATCAAGGAGTGATCCTAAACTCCTACTTACGTCAAACATAACCCAGAAACCGTGTTCACTTCCCGGACTCCGCCGAGAAGAGACAATCACGGCTACACACGCGGTTGATGCGTTTTATTTAAGTCAAGTGTCAAGTACTCTAGAACTGGATATTAACAAATTCCCATCTGCCACATAACCACGGGCACGGCTTTCGAAAGATAATACCCTGCAGGGGTGTCCCAACTTAGCCCATTATAAGCTCTCACGGTCAACGAAGGATATTACTTCTCCCGGGAAGACCCGATCAGTCTCGGAATCCCGGTTACAAGACATTTCGTCAATGGTAAAACAAGACCAGCAAAGCCGCTCGATGTGTCGACAATCCCGATAGGAGTCGCACGTATCTTGTTCTCAGGACACACCGGATGAGCTAAGTGTACAGGTACCGACGTAACCCAAGTTGCCAAGGGATGGTCCCGCACGGTGCTCTAGTTTGGACCAACAATTAGACAAGCACTGGCCCGGGGGGTAAAATAAAGATGACCCTCGGGATGCGCGACTCCCAAGGGAAAAAGGCTAGGTGAGGCAAATGTAAAACCAAGGTCGGGCCTTGCTGGAAGAGTTTTATTCAAAGCGAACTGTCAAGGGGGTCCCATAAATCACCCAACCGCGTAACGGACGCAAAATCAAGGAACATAACACCGGTATGACGGAAACTAGGGTGGCAAGAGTGGAACAAAACACCAGGCATAAGGCCGAGCCTTCCACCCTTTACCAAGTATATAGATGCATTAATAATATAAGAGGTATTGTGATATCCCAACATAAACATAATCCAACATGGAGAAATCTTCATCTTCACCTGCAACTAGCAACGCTATAAGAGGGGCTGAGCAAAGCGGTAACATAGCCAAACAACGGTTTTCTAGGAAGGGTGACAAAGGTTAGAGGTTCTTGGCAATGTGGGAGGCTTGAGGAGCAAGTGATAGGTAGCGCAGCAAAGTGATAGATCGAAGCTACTAGCATAGCAATGATATTAATGAGATCCAAGGTGACGGTCATCTTGCCTGAAATCCCGCTAGGAAGAAGAACGAGTCCATGAAGAAGATGAAGCCACGAAGACGAACGAATCCTCGCGATCGCAACGACACGGGAACTATCGAGGAGGAACACACAACAAGGTAAACACACCACACATGAACAAGGCATGATGCTCAACCAAGTACGATGCATGACAAGGCTATATGAAGCTACTCATGGCAAGAGATGATGCATACAAGAGCAACACATCAAAGCAAGTTTAAATGAGGCCGGAAACAACCTATAACAATTCCGGTAAGTCCTCATATGCAAATTTCGAAATTGGTCCAGATCTGAATAAACTTTATGTTCAAGTTGTTAAACAGCAAGTTAAAAAGCATCATGAAGATCTACACGAAATTCTAGTCAAGTTACATATAAAGTTCATTAGATTCGGAGCTACGGCCTAAAAGATATGAGCAAAAAACGTTGAACATGGCATTGATGCAAAATGCATACAAACATCAAGCCAACACCTCAAAACAAGGACGTTGTCGTGGAATTGACACGGCAGATGTCCTCAAGCTAAGACTTAGTCGTGGAGCCATCGCCGCTAGGAAGCTTGAAGGGGTTAACGGGACAAGGAACACGAGGGTTTATACTGGTTCGGCCCCTTACGGTGAAGGTAAAAGCCTACGTCTAGTTGAGTTGGTATTTATTAGGGTTTCGATGACCAGGGAGCTTAACTGCTATGCCTGGCTCTCGATGAGATCTTTCATGCCCTTAAACCGCTGCCGGGTCGTCCCTTTATATAGGGAGGCTGACGCCCAGCAGCTCTCAGAGTTTCGGCCGGCTCATAAGAGTGTCCGGCTCGGACTCTCAACTATTCCTGCCTTACACTACAAGTTCTACCACAATAATGTTTGTAACTACGGGCTTTAAGCCATATCCGGGTCTTAAGCCCATCTTTGGCCCACCGTCTTCAAGCTTGGCGCCGGGCTTCTGGCAATGACCATTATGAGTAACCCGGCCCCTCCTGCCGGGTGACTCTAAGGTCTATATCCTCAACATTAGGCCCCAGATTGACATGAGCCGGCTCAAATCAATCTGGGGCCTAATGTTGAGGATATGACCATTATGAGTAACCCGGCCCCTCCTGGCGGGTGACTCTAAGGTCTATATCCTCAACATTAGGCCCCAGATTGATTTGAGCCGGCTCATGTCAATCTCCAATCCTTTCAATAGAAAATCTCCGGCTTACAATTGTGTGAAGGCCATAACCCGGCGTGACGTCATCCTCTGGACTCCGGGTAATCCGCCGTGACGTCATCTTCCATTAAGCCCGTTTTTTACTCCACCAGATCCGCAACGGATCTTATCTTTACTGCCATCCCGAAAATCGAGGCGTTTCATGGGGAGATAACCACGCCGTGGTCTCCTCGTTTCTCGCGCCCACTTATGACCTCGCCCTTATAAATAGCCCGGCCCGACGGGCCTTCAGCCACTCTTCTTCCTCCTCGCGCCACTGTTCCTCCGCTCGAGCTCTGTTGCCGTCGCCGCCGCGGGTCTCCTCCTCCTCACCAAATCCGGCCGCTGCATCAACCTGTTGTGTCCAGAGAAAACGGCGGCGACCTCCGCGACTCACCAGCACCTGTAAGTCCTGGCCACCCCGTAGAACAAATCTGCAGTAGGGTTCATCCTGTTCTTCCGTGTTCTTCGCCGTCGCCCACGAGCTTCGGTAGTTTTCATTTTTACTGCCGTTTTTTGATCTTAGCCTTGTATAGCACCACTGCGGTAGCTGTTTAGCACCCATTTCACATGCAAGTAGCCTTCTTTTTACTGCATAAGAGCCTTGTTCGAGCCCAAGAACTTCTCCTGCGTCTGTTTTTAGGTCTACAAACTTTCCTTTTGACCGACCATTTTGATCCAAATTATTTACTGCCATGTGTGAAACCTGTTTTCACCACACTTAGTAAAAAACTACACTTGTTGAGTCATGGCGGTTTACAATTCCGGTTTAAAGAAACCACGCGCCGTAGGACCTTCCGGCTCAAAGGAAATCATGCGCCATAGAATTTTCCGGCTCATCTGTGATAAGGCCGTAGACAATCGAATTACTCTCAATACCTTGGGCGGCTTAAATAACCTGATACACCTAGATATATGTCATTAGTCCCCTCCATAAGCCGCCACTTTAACATTGAACTGTAAATTTTGTCCGGCTTATAATTAAACCGGACGTTTCCTTTTATCATAGGCTGCCGACCTTCACCATGCCTCCCAAAGCTCCTAAAGCCTCCATCACTTGCAATTGGATGAAGTCCAATGTCACCAACGAGACTTTAGCAGATTTTGTCAAGTCTGGTTACCTGCCCAAGAAGGACGTCATGTCCTACCGTGCCCCCGACCCATCAGAGGAGAGACCACAGCCAAGGGGCGGGGAGGTGGTCATTTTTGCGGATCACATGAGTCGGGGCTTCGCACCGCCCGGCTCAAAGTTTTTTAGAGACGTGCTGAACTTCTTTGATCTGCGGCCACAAGATATAGGACCCAACTCGGTGTCCAACATATGCAATTTCCAAGTGTTCTGCGAGGTTTATCTTGGAGAAGAGCCCAGTCTGCTGCTCTTCAGAGAGCTCTTCTACTTGAACCGCCAGAACGAGTGCGCCAACGGGCCAAGTTTGGAGCTAGGCGGCATCTCCATTCAGAGACGGAGAGACTGTCTTTTCCCTTATGCCGAGCCGCCGAGTCACCCAAAGGACTGGAACCTGACGTGGTTCTATTGCCAAGACACGTCGCCGGCTGACGAGAGCCCGCTGCCCGGCTTTCGCCCTTCACGCCTGGAACCGACTCACCCTCTGTCTGAACAGTTAACTCAGGCAGAGCGCCAACCTCTGCTCCCCACCATCAACAAGATCAAGGCTCTCCTGGGCAATGGTCTCAACGGAATCGATCTGGTCCGGGTATGGATCTCGTGGCGGGTGATCCCATTGAGCCGCCGCCCCGGCTTAATGTGCGAATACACGGGCCAAAAGGATGACCCCTAGAGACATAGCCGCAACGATCTCCCTGAAGATGTTGCTGAGGGTATGACCAAGGCTCTTTTGAACGAGAGCCTGGCAAACTGCGGGAGGACCGGGTGAGCCCCCTTCTGCAAGACCAACCCAGCCCCAGTGGTAAGCCGCTGATCTGAACATTTTATCTTCTTCTGTAGATAACCGTCATCTGAATCTTTAAGAAATCATCCTTGTATTTTTCAGGCTGATGACAAGTTCTGGAAGGTCAAATACGACCATGAGGCGGCCAAGAAGGCCAGAAAGGCTAAGAAAGCCGCCAAGAAAGCCGCTCCCTGTAAGAAGGGAAGTAGGCCTACTGCTTCAGAGCTGATGCAATTAAGCGACAGCTCCGAGTCAGAGGTAACCCCTGAACCTGTAGACTCTGGTTATATCTGTTATTTATTTCTGTCCACCTTATCAATACTATGCATCAACAGGATGACACCGGCGCAAGTAACCCGGTGGTTGAAGAGGTAATGTCACTTTCCTCCGACTCGGAGCCCTTGCCAAGGCTGAAAGTCCGAAGGGTAACCCGGAAAGTAAGCTTTTCACATCCTTTAGCTTATCAAGATCCTCAATTTATTTTGAAGCGACAGGTTCATGAAAGCCGGTGGCACACCCGGACCAACAAAGACACTGACCTCTCCTCCGGGTTACCTGACGCATCGAGGAAACGCCGGACCGAGGTGATCTCAAAGTTGTACCCTTTTCATCCTTTGGCAGGTGTTATACGTCAACCGCTCAACTCTTCTGACTCAAATTATCAGGAAACTTCCCCCTCTTCTGGCGACTCTATGCAGTCGAATCTGCCGGCTTTCAAGACCGTGCCCGGGTAATGATAATCATCTCATGTTGTACTTTGTCTTTACTTACACTATTGTGCTTAACCTTTCTGTCTTTTCAGCGCCCAAGCAAAACTCAGCAAAAGGGCGAAGAAGAACAAGCCGGTCGATGAGCCGGACTTGCCTGAGCCGGAGGTAGCCGCTCAAGAACCGCCAGCTGCCTCTGCTCCTGAGGCCGCTGCTCCAACCAACAAGCCCATAGCAGAAGCTTCTGCTAACCCGGATGCCTCCAGCTCGGCCCAACCAGCAGATGACCCGGATGTGGTAATCACCCAGACGGAATTTGTTGAACCGGGGAGACCTACTGCGCTAGCCAAGTGTTCTGCCAAGGGGGAGTTGCTACAGCCCCGCCGGGTTAATCTGGACCTCACCGACTATGCCAACCTAAGCATCGGAGAGCTCGTCTTCGGCTACGTCAGCCAAGTGCACAAGAGCCGGGACTTAGAAATTGCCATGGTGAACCAGATTCAGCAGAAGTCTGAGGTATCACTCTTCTGTCTTCTTACTTACTGCATAGTTACCTTTACCATGCTAGCCCCCAAGTCGACGACTTATGATGGAATATGTTGTAGACTTAAGTTCCGGCTTACTTCCATGAACCGGTGATTTGTAGATAGGAACGTTCGATATGCATTAGCCCCCAAGTGCCAAGTGTCTTTGCTTGGAAAACGCTTGGGACTTTAAATTTGCATAGTAACTGTTCATGCTATAACCCGGAAATTATGCAGGCTGCTGGCAAGAAATTTGAAGCTGACATCTCTGATCTCAAGACCCGTCTGAAGACGCAAGAAACTGAGACCCGGAAAGCAAATGCTAAATTTGTGTCCAGTATTGCTGCGCAAGAGAAGCTGAAGACGGACTTCGACGCTGAACGGAGAGCCTGGGCTGAAGAAAAGGCTGCTCTGGTGAACCGGGCCGAGCAGGCGGAGAAGGCTTTGTCAGAGAAGACCGCCGAACTTTCCGGCTTAAAGCGCCAAGTGTCCCAGATGGTTGTTGCAATCTTCGGTAAGTCATTTCACCGGCTTTCATCAAGTTTAGAATCTTTATATCTCATAACTCGTCCTTGTCAGTGGCTTATCTTATTCTGTTAAACAGGTCCCAGAAGCGCCAACCTCAACCAGAGTGTGGTAACCAAGCTGAAGGCCGTGTACACCCTGGTGGAGCAACTCTACACCGGGTCACAGCGTGCCTTGGCTGTGGTGGCCCTATCCAACGAGGTGCCGACTCACCTGGCGGAAGTTCTTCGCCGGCTCGCCGTTCTGCCTCAACGTATCCAAGAGCTGCGACGGGCCTCTGCAAGAGCCGGAGCCATAGCAGCTCTAAGCCGGGCTAAGGCGTTCCTTCCAGAGCTAGACCCGGCGGTCATCGCTCTGGGCTACCCCAGTTTGAAGGAAGACGGCACCGCCTTCGACCAGAAGGACTCCGCAGCTTGCGTGAAGATCGTACGCCCGGTGGCCACCCTCATTGGAAACGACACAGATCTGACCAAGTACCAGCCGGGTTACAATGCGGAAAATCAGAGGATCCCGACCCCGCGCTATGAAGCCCTCAGCTTAATCCCGCCGGCTCGTCAGCACACCTTCGCCCCGGAGATTGACCCGGCCGGGTTAATTGACGAGGAAGCTCAATTGGAAGCTCTGAGCGGCATCGACTGGAAGTCATCAACTTTCCAGGTCTTGGGAACAGCCGGAGGAGAAGAGAGGGATGAGCCGGAGACGTCAACCCAGCAAGCATCTTAACTCTGCAGGCGGCTTATAAACAATGATCCACCCTTTTGGACTCGATGAGTCTTGTAATAGAGTAGGATCAATACTTTAAATTTGCCGTGCAATCGTGCCCGCGTTGAATGCTGAAGTCCATGGAAGTTGTCTCCTCCATATTTCCCCGGGTCATAATCGATTATTCATTTTCCTTAAGCTCAAAATAATTGCCTTTAACTATCCTGCACCGAAGGACAAATCACAAATCTCTAGGCGGCTTACCGCACTGAGAAGCATAGTTTTAAACATATAACCCGGAATATGAATCAAAAAAGACTGGTCCTCAGTTATGTCCTTGATATAACCGTAACAACACACTTACCAGCCTGCAAGCACACTTCCGGCTTAGATAACCCGGGTAATAAGGTTGGTACCTCAATCCCGGTTTACCTGTCTTAATAACGCCCATTGTGTGCAACTAACACTGTAAATCAAAGTTAAACCGGCAAAGTGAGACCCGGCCGTACACACTTTGAAATAATCAGAAGAAACTTGCTATAAAGCAGAAGAACTTAGGGGCTTCCGGTTCGAATACGACCAGAGACCCGGCCCAAAGGGGTTATGCTAGGATTCGAATACGATCATATAGCCCCCAGTGGGTGTGGCGATGCCAATCAAAAGGGTATCGACAGCTATGTTCTCTTTGGTTCGAATACGACCCATGTTTGAACAGGAAGCCCCCAAGTGATTTTAAGAATTGTTTAGCGACGCTGATTTGAATACGATCCACATCGGTTCCCAAAGAGGTTAAACTATGATTCAAATATGATCAAAGAAAACTCCCCAATGAACTCGGCACTTTGCCAATCAAATGGGTATCGACAGCTATGTTCTCTTTGGTTCAAATACGACCTATGTTTGAACAGGAAGCCCCCAAGTGACCTTATTGCCTACGGCTAGATTCGAATACGATCATAAGCCGGATCCTCCTTCAAGTTATCATGTAATCTTGCAATGAAAACAACACGTGCACATTTTGAGGAGAAAAAAGGACAGAGGTCCTGCCTTATTGCTTATCATAATATATACATGGCGTAGAGAAATATGTACATTATGAGAGCCGGTGGCTCAAGTGTAGTAAGGCCGAAGCTGAGCTATGTTCCACGGCCGACGGGTCTCTTCCTCCGACTTACGTGAATCTTTGTGCTCCCGAATGTCAATGAGGTAATATGACCCATTGTGCAAATTCTTTCTGACCACAAAGGGCCCTTCCCAAGGCGGGGATAACTTGTGCGCATCTGTTTGATCTTGGATGAGCCGGAGCACCAAATCGCCTTCCTGGAAGACCCGGGATTTAACCCGGCGACTATGATAATGGCGCAAGTCTTGTTGGTAAATCGCTGAGCGAGCTGCTGCCACATCACGTTGTTCGTCCAACAAGTCAAGAGCATCTTGGCGCGCCTGTTCATTGTCCGCCTCAACATAAGCCGCCACTCGAGGTGAGTCATGACGGATGTCACTGGGGAGGACTGCTTCTGCCCCATAAACCATGAAGAAAGGCGTGAAACCTGTAGACCTGTTAGGAGTAGTGTTGATGCTCCATAACACGGAGGGCAACTCCTCCACCCAACAACCCGGCGTCCGTTGCAAAGGGACCAAAAGACGGGGCTTGATGCCCTTCAGAATCTCCTGATTAGCTCTCTCAGCTTGACCATTGGATTGAGGATGAGCTACTGAGGAAACATCAAGTCGGATATGCTCTCGTTGACAAAACTCTTCCATGGCGCCTTTGGATAGATTGGTGCCATTGTCAGTTATAATGCTGTGCGGAAAGCCAAAGCGAAAAATCACCTTTTTCATAAATTGAACCGCCGTGGCTGCATCACACTTGCTAACTGGTTCAGCTTCCACCCACTTTCTGAATTTGTCAACGGCCACCAAAAGGTGGGTCTTCTTATCCTTGGACCTTTTAAAAGGTCCAACCATATCAAGCCCCCAGACTGCAAAGGGCCAAGTAATTGGGATCATCCTCAGCTCCTGAGCCGGCACATGGGCCCGTCGCGAGAACCTTTGGCAACCATCACATTTACTGACCAAGTCTTCCGCATCAGCATGAGTCGTCAGCCAATAAAAACCATGACGAAAAGCCTTGGCCACAAGAGACTTTGAACCGGCGTGATGGCCACAATCCCCTTCGTGAATCTCACGCAAGATCTCTTGACCTTCCTCAGGGGAGACACAACGCTGGAATGCTCCCGTAACACTGCGGTGATGCAACTCACCATTGATAACAATCATTGACTTAGACCGTCGGGTTATTTGTCTGGCCAAAGTTTCATCCTCAGGCAAATCTCCCCGGGTCATGTAAGCCAGATAGGGCATTGTCCAGTCCGGTATGACGTGGAGAGCCGCCACCAGTCGTGCCTCCGGGTCAGGGACAGCCAAGTCTTCCTCTGTAGGCAACTTAATAGAAGGATTATACAGGACATCCAGGAAAGTATTAGGCGGCACCGGCTTTCGCTGAGAGCCCAGCCGGCTTAAAGCATCAGCCGCCTCGTTCTTCCTGCGATCAATGTGCTCTACTTGGTAACCCTGAAAGTGCCCAGCAATGGCATCAACTTCACGGCGATAAGCCGCCATGAGAGGATCCTTGGAGTCCCACTTTCCTGACACTTGTTGAGCCACCAAGTCTGAGTCGCCGAAACACCTTACCCGGCTCAAGCTCATCTCCTTAGCCATCCGAAGACCGTGGAGCAAGGCCTCGTACTCAGCCGCATTGTTAGTGCAAGGAAACATCAACTGTAACACATAATGGAACTTGTCACCTTTAGGGGAAGCCAACACGACTCCAGCCCCCGAGCCCTCCAATTGCCTGGACCCATTGAAGTGAATAGTCCAGTATGTGTTATCCGGCTTTTGCTCGGGCACCTGTGACTCTGTCCAATCATTGATGAAATCCACCAAGGCCTGAGATTTAACAGCAGTGCGTGGCACGTATTTCAGACCATGAGGTCCAAGCACTATAGCCCACTTAGCCACTCTCCCTGTGGCCTCTCTGTTTTGAATGATATCACCAAGAGGGGCAGAACTGACCACAGTGATGGGATGACCCTGGAAATAATGCTTAAGCTTCCGGCTCGCCATGAACACACCATAAACAAGCTTCTGCCAATGTGGATACCGCTGTTTGGACTCGATGAGCACTTCGCTGACATAATAAACCGGCCGCTGAACCGGATGCTCCTTACCCTCTTCCTTGCGCTCCACCACCACAGCCACACTGACGGCTTGTGTGTTAGCAGCCACATACAGCAATAAAGGCTCCTTGTCAACTGGAGCAGCAAGGACTGGGGGCTCGGCCAGCTGCTTCTTCAAATCCTCAAAAGCAGCATTGGCTGCATCATTCCAAACAAAGTTATCAGTTTTCTTCATCAACTGATATAATGGCATGGCCTTCTCACCCAAACGGCTTATGAACCGGCTCAAAGCAGCGATGCGACCCGCCAAGCGCTGAACGTCATTTATACACGCCGGCTTAGCCAGGGAGGTGATGGCCTTGATCTTCTCCGGGTTAGCTTCAATGCCTCTGTCAGAAACCAAGAAACCCAAGAGCTTGCCTGCAGGAACACCAAAAACACACTTGGCCGGGTTAAGCATCATCTTGTAAACCCGGAGATTATCAAAGGTTTCCCTTAAATCATCTATCAGGGTTTCCTCCTTTATGGACTTAACCACAATATTGTCCACATAAGCATGAACATTGCGCCCAATCTGGTTATGAAGACAGTTCTGCACACAACGCTGATAAGTCGCCTGTGCACACTTGAGTCCAAAGGGCATAGACACATAGCAGAAGGCTCCAAAGGGAGTGATGAATGTCATCTTCTCCTGGTCCTTAACTGCCATTTTAATCTGATGATACCCGAAATAAGCATCCAAGAAACTTAAGCGCGCACAACCTGCCGTAGCATCAATAATTTGATCAATACGGGGAAGGGCAAAAGGATCAGCCAGACACGCCTTGTTTAAGTCCGTGTAGTCCACACACATCTGCCAAGTGCCGTTCTTCTTGAGTACGAGCACCGGGTTAGCTAACCATTCTGGGTGAAAGACTTCAACAATAAACCCAGCCGCCAAGAGCCGGGCCACCTCTTCGCCAATAGCTTTCCGCCTCTCTTCATTAAACCGCCGAAGGAACTGCCTGGCCGGCTTAAATTTCGGATCAACATTGAGAGTGTGCTCAGCAAGTTCTCTAGGTACACCTGGCATGTCAGACGGCTTCCATGCAAAAGTGTCCCTATTCTCATGGATGAACTCGATGAGCGCGCTTTCCTATTTTGGATCCAGATTGGCACTGATGCTAAACTGCTGAGATGAATCTCCTGGAACAAAATCAACAAGCTTAGTCTCATCAGCCGACTTAAATTTCATTGTCGGCTCATGTTCCGTAGTCGGCTTTTTCAGAGAGGTCATATCTGTTGGGTCAACATTGTCTTTGTAAAACTTCAACTCCTCTGTTGCACAAACAGATTCTGCATAAGCTGCATCGCCTTCCTCACACTCCAGGGCCACCTTCCGGCTGCCGTGAACCGTAATGGTCCCATTATGACCCGGCATCTTGAGCTGTAAATACACGTAACACGGTCGTGCCATGAACTTGGCGTAAGCCGGCCGCCCAAATGTGGCGTGGTATGGACTTCTTATCTTGACCACCTCAAAGGTCAATTTTTCCACCCTGTAGTTGTGCTCATCTCCAAAGGCCACTTCCAACTCGATCTTGCCGACTGGATAAGCCGACTTACCAGGTACCACACCGTGGAAAATAGTGTTTGACTGGCTGAGGTTCTTATCAATCAACCCCATACGACGGAACGTCTCATAATAGAGGATGTTGATGATGTTGCCTCCATCCATGAGCACCTTAGTTAACTTATATCCTCCCACCTGAGGAGCCACCACTAAGGCCAAGTGACCCGGATTATCCACCCGGGGAGGGTGATCCTCCCTACTCCACACTATAGGCTGCTCAGACCACCGCAAGTAGCGTGGAACCGCCGGCTCAACAGCATTCACAGCCCTCTTATGAAGCTTCTGATCTCGCTTACACAGACTGGTGGTAAACACATGATACTGTCCACCGCTAAGATGCTTTGGATTGGTCTGATAACCCCCCTGCTGCTGTTGATGACCCTGGCCAGACTGCTGATTAAAGCCCCCTTGACCGTTCTGAGGATTAGAATTTGAGCCGCCGCCCGGGCCATGAAAGCCGCCGGCGCCTGAGCCGCCGCCCGGGCCATTGTAATTCTTAAAGGCCTTCATGATTGCACAATCCTTCCATAGATGGGTAGCTGGCTTCTCTCTAGAGCCATGCCTTGGACAAGGCTCATTCAACAGCTGCTCCAGCGTCGGGCCTGACCCGCCGGCTCGGGGAGGGGGCCTCCCCTTGCGTCGCTGGTTATTACCTTGTGAGCTGGTGTTGGCTACAAACTCTAGGCTGCCATCGGCCTTGCGCTTGCCTCCTCCTTGGCTCCTCGGGTTATGCTGAGGACCCTTGCCATTGCCGTTCTTCTTTCCCTTCCCTGTCCTTTCATCATCTGAAGCGGGGTCCTTGGTACCATCAGAATCGGCGTACTTGACAAGAGCCGCCATCAGTGTACCCATATCATTGCAGTCGCGCTTAAGCCGCCCGAGTTTCATCTGCAGGGGCACAAAACGACAATTTTGCTCCAACATTAAGACTGCAGAGCCGGCATCCATCTTATCCGAGGAATGTATTATCTCCTTAACCCGGCGAACCCAATGTGTCGTAGACTCACCCTCCTGCTGCTTGCAGTTAGTCAAATCCACAATTGACATAGACTGCCTACAGGTATCCTTGAAGTTTTGGATGAACCGGGCCTTCAGCTCAGCCCAAGACCCAATGGAATTCGGTGGTAGCCCTTTCAACCAAGTGCGGGCAGTCCCATCCAACATCATGGTGAAGTATTTGGCCATTGCCGCTTCACTGACCTCCAGCAGTTCCATGGCCATCTCGTAACTCTCGATCTAGGCTACGGGTTGTAAGTCGGTCGTGTAATTAGGCACCTTCCTAGGGCCTTTGAAGTCCTTGGGCAGACGTTCATTGCGGATAGCTGGCACTAAACAAGGGACACCCCCAGTCCTGGTAGGGATACCCACGTCGACGGAAGTCGTCGGATAAGCCGGGGGAGTCTGGTAAGCCGTCAACTGAGGTACCTGCTCCGCCTCTTGCCGCGCTCTGTCTTGGTCTGCTGCGTGAAAGGCTCCGTTATGAGCCGGGCCATGGCCAGGGGGCGGGTCATGGCGTCGGACGTTACTTGAGCCGGTAGCTGAGACCATGTGTCTGCTGTAACTCGGGCTCCGGCCTAGACGAGGGGTCGAGTGGATCCTGTCCCGGCTGTAGGAGTACGCCTCTTGCTGCGCCAGTGCTGTCTGAAGGAGTTCCCTGACCCAGCGGGTTTCAATAGCCGTCGGAGAGTCGCCGTCAATTGGGAGAGCCGCCAGCCGTGCTGCCGCGGCGACCATGTTCTCCAGCGGGTTAGCATAATGACCCGGTGGTATTGGCATGTACTGAGGCGGGGCAGGGTGCGCCTGAGGAGGCCCCATCACTTGTGGCTGAATAGGGGTCCCGGACCCGGGCACTATGACCCCTGGCGGGTTACTAGACCCTGCACCTGGCGTGTTGAAGAGGTTTCGTGGATCCTAAACCGGAGGGAGTCGAGATTGGGCCTTTTGATGCCTCCTTCTCAGGACCTCATTGGACGCGTTTTGATCCATCGTGAGCCTGAAGGACTGCGCTTGAATCAACTGGGTTTGGGCGTCGAGAGCCGCCCTCTCCGCAGCCATCCTGATCCCTTCTGCTACCAGATCCTCCTTAGCTTTCACTAGATCTAACCTTAACTGTGCCACCTCGGCATCATGCTGAGCTTGATCCGCCGGGTCAACCGTGTCGGTTAACAGGGCCGTCATCTTGTCCGTGAGATCCATTAGCACCTGAGCCGGCGAGGGCACCGGGTTTCCCGCTCCAGCGGCAGGGTTCTGAACAGGCTGCGCACCGGCCATGAAGATTCCAACCCGGCTTGGCGGCTCAAACGGGTCCGGAATACTGTCCCCATCGGAACAACCCATGAGCCTGCCATCTTGAAGTTGATACAACGAGTTTGACTCATTGGTGGACGACTAGCCGTCAGAGCCGGCGGCTGTCTCATCACCAGATCCAGATCGATCAGAGAGCCCTCCATGGATACATCCCACAAAAGCATGCTTTAAGGCAGGCCGGGCCCGGGCGGGTCGTGCACGCTGAGCCGTCTCGATGAGATCGGCGCAGAGATCCGGCTCAGGGCCCGGCTCACCAATCTTGCCAATGAAAACATGAATTCCGCCGAAGGGGACCCGGTACCCGTACTCAATTGAGCCGGCGTCGGGGCCCCAGTTTGTATCGTCGATGTAGAGCCTGCCGCGACGACTCTTGGTCATCCGGCCCACAGCGTATCCCTTGAGCCCTTCGAAGCTGCCCTTCAAGAACTCAAATCCACCGTGCGCTGGCCCCACGGTGGGCGCCAACTGTCGTGGAATTGACACGGCAGATGTCCTCAAGCTAGGACTTAGTCGTGGAGCCATCGCCGCTAGTAAGCTTGAAGGGGTTAACGGGACAAGGAACACGAGGGTTTATACTGGTTCGGCCCCTTACGGTGAAGGTAAAAGCCTACGTCCAGTTGAGTTGGTATTGATTAGGGTTTCGATGACCAGGGAGCTTAACTGCTATGCCTGGCTCTCGATGAGATCTTTCCTGCCCTTAAACCGCTGCCGGGTCGTCCCTTTATATAGGGAGGCTGACGCCCAGCAGCTCTCAGAGTCCCGGCCGGCTCATAAGAGTGTCCGGCTCGGACTCTCAACTATTCCTGCCTTACACTACAAGTTCTACCATAATAATGTTTGTAACTACGGGCTTTAAGCCATATCCGGGTCTTAAGCCCATCTTTGGCCCACCGTCTTCAAGCTTGGCGCCGGGCTTCTGACAATGACCATTATGAGTAACCCGGCCCCTCCTGGCGGGTGACTCTAAGGTCTATATCCTCAACAGACGCGACAAGGTAACATGAAACTACATGCAAAACTAAGCAAGTTTCATATAGAGCACACTCAAAACGGAGCAACGGTGCAACACATACACTCCAAACAAGATATAGCAACAATCTGTCCAAAACAGCAACTAGGCATCTAGAAAACATCAAAACAATATGCTACAGCAACTCAACATGAAAACAAAAGGCATGGACGTGATGTACAAGTAAAGCACAACAAAACATGAACACTGAGCTATCTCCAGAAATCACTAGAACATGCTCAAAAGGACATGGCAAGATTGCAAATAATAACAGTTTCACAGACTTGGCAGAAATCACTAGACATGGCAGAAATAACATCAGGTAGCAATGTTCAGAGCCAGAAAAACACATGCTACAGGAACCTAACATAGCAAAATAAGGCATGGAATGAATCTACTAAATGCCTAGAACAAAAGTCCCTTACTGACCATGAGCCAAAAAGGATCAGAAGATATGATGGCCACCATGTAAACATAGCAAGTATCGTTAACAGGTTCCAGACTTAGCAGAAAACAGAGCATGGCAGTAACAGAAATTATGAGGGCATCTTGGTGAGCTTGATACACTCACCACGAAGCAAAGCATGACAAAACAAGCATACCTACAGCAAGATGGAATGTTTATGAAGCTAACCATGGCAAGAGCAAGTTCATAGCATGAAAGATCAACTACAACAAGCTTGGCAAAATTGAATAACACGTAAACAATCTGCCAGGAACATTTTATAGCAAAAGTAGAGTAAGATTAAGAAATGCTATGGCACTCCATAGTTGCAAACAAGGGCATGGATGGATAGAGCATAACATCAACAACAAAACATCCTTAGTGAACATCTCCAGATCATGCATATAATGACTTGTAGCAGCAGGTTTATATGGCAACAAAATATAACAGACTCAGTCATAGCAACATCAATCTCAGAACATAGTGGATACTAGGGACCAAACCCTAACAAAACTAACTCGATTACATGATAAATCTCATCCAACCCATCACCGTCCAGCAAGCCTACGATGGAATTACTCACGCACGGCGGTGAGCATCATGAAATTGGTGATGGAGGATGGTTGATGATGACGATGGCGACGGATTCCCCTCTCCGGAGCCCTGAACGGACTCCAGATCAACCCTCCCGAGAGAGTTTAGGGCTTGGCGGCGGCTCCGTATCGTAAAACGTGATGAATCCTTCTCTCTGATTTTTTCTCCCCGAACACGAATATATAGAGTTGGAGTTGAGGTCGTGGAGCTCCAGGGGGCCCACAAGGTAGGGGCGCGCCCCCACCCTCGTGGAGAGGGTGTGGGTCCCCTGGCCTTGATTCTTTCGCCAGTATTTTTTATATTTTCCAAAAATAATCTCCGTGAAGTTTCAGGTCATTCCAAGAACTTTTGTTTCTGCACAAAAGTAAGACCAAGGCAATTCTGCTGAAAACAGCGTCAGTCCGGGTTAGTTCCATTCAAATCATGCAAGTTAGAGTCCAAGACAAGGGCAAAAGTGTTTGGAAAAGTAGATACGACGGAGACGTATCAGGCGGCCACCTCGCCAATGTTCGCCGGAGAGGCCATCATAAACCTCTTCTTGGCTGAACACTCGTCGGGCTCCCCGGGATACGTGGTCAATCTTAGGCTGCGACATTCTGGAGCAGGGGATGTGGATCTGGCGGGGAGGGACACCGCAGGCCTCATCTAAAAACTCAGGGGAGTGGGGCGACGGTAACGGGAATCGCTGGATAACCTGAACTTTATTATCTAAGCTAGGAGGAACGGGCAGACCGGCAGGGTTGGCGGCGGCGGCGGCGGCGGCCGCGAGCTAGGGTTCGAAGGGGGGGAGGGGGCGGGTGGGGGACTGTGGAGGGGGGGTGTGGTGTTTGAGGATACACCGCGGCTACTGAAAATTTTAGTAATGGTGGGTGGAGATGGTGGTGGACGAGGGAGGGCGACGGTTCAAATGCCTCGGCTGCTAAAATTTTACTATAAGGTCGGTGCTGGAGGAGTGTGGGCGATGGTTGAAGTACGGCGGCTACTAAAATTTGGGTAAAGGAATTGATGCGGGGCGGGAGTGCCCAAGATCGCGCACGGTCCAATAACAATATGTGTGTATGATAATAAGGAAAAGTGGCGCGGATCCGCCAATTTTTGCAACGCTCAAGGCAGGTAGTTTGTTTTTTATATTTCTAGCTAGCTGGTCTATCACACACGGTTCGTCCTAATTTCCCAATAAACTTACCCGCCTTTAGCTTCCACAGGTGGTGGTTTTATAGTGCACTTGCATCGCACACGGTTAAGCCAGTACCTCCACCCTTTGCTCGCGCTTGCGCGGTCGTGGTGATTTCAGCGCACTTGCATTGCACATGTTTGAGCCAGTACCTCCACCTTAATTTGCTCGCGCTTGCGCGGTCATGGTGATTTCAGTGCACTTGCATCGCACACGGTTGAGCCAGTACCTGTTGGAAATATGCCCTAGAGGCAATAATAAATGGTTATTATTGTATTTCTTTGTTCATGATAATTGTCTATTGTTCATGCTATAATTGTGTTATCCGGAAATCGTAATACATGTGTGAATATATAGACCACAACGTGTCCCTAGTAAGCCTCTAGTTGACTAGCCCGTTGATCAACAGATAGTCATGGTTTCCTGACTATGGACATTGGATGTCATTGATAACGGGATCACATCATTAGGAGAATGATGTGATGGACAAGACCCAATCCTACGCATAGCTCAAAGATCGTGTAGTTCGTTTGCTAGAGCTTTTCCAATGTCAAGTATCTTTTCCTTAGACCATGAGATCGTGTAACTCCCGGATGCCGTAGGAGTGCTTTGGGTGTGCCCAACGTCACAACGTAACTGGGTGACTATAAAGGTACACTACGGGTATCTCTGAAAGTGCCTGTTGGGTTGACACAGATCGAGACTGGGATTTGTCATTCCGTATGACGGAGAGGTATCTCTGGGCCCACTCGGTAATGCATCATCATAATGAGCTCAATGTGACTAAGGAGTTAGCCACGGGATCATGCATTACGGTACGAGTAAAGAGACTTGCCGGTAACGAGATTGAACAAGGTATTGGGATACCGACGATCGAATCTCGGGCAAGTAACATACCGATTGACAAAGGGAATTGTATACGGGATTGATTGAATCCTCGACATCGTGGTTCATCCGATGAGATCATCGTGGAACATGTGGGAGCCAACATGGGTATCCAGATCCCGCTGTTGGTTATTGACCAGAGAGGCGTCTCGGTCATGTCTGCATGTCTCCCGAACCCGTAGGGTCTACACACTTAAGGTTCGGTGACGCTAGGGTTGTAGAGATATTAGTATGCGGAAACCCGAAAGTTGTTCCGAGTCCCGGATGAGATCCCGGACGTCACGAGGAGTTCCGGAATGGTCCGGAGGTGAAGAATTATATATAGGAAGTCCAGTTTCGGCCACCGGGAAAGTTTCGGGGGTTATCGGTATTGTACCGGGACCACCGGAAGGGTCCCGGGGGTCCACCGGGTGGGGCCACCTGTCCCGGAGGGCCCCATGGGCTGAAGTGGGAAGGGAACCAGCCCTTAGTGGGCTGGGGCGCCCCCCTTGGGCCTCCCCCTGCGCCTAGGGTTGGAAACCCTAGGGGTGGGGGGCGCCCCACTTGGCTTGGGGGGGAAGCCACCCCCCCCTTCCCCCTTGGCCGCCCCCCCCCCATGTAGATGGGTTCCAGGGCCGGCGCCCCCCCCCCCTCCAGGGGGCCTATAAATAGTGGGGGGGAGGGAGGGCAGCAGCACCACAGCCCCTGGCGCCTCCCTCTCCCCCTGCAACACCTCTCCCTCCCGCTTGCGCTTGGCGAAGCCCTGCCGGGATCCCGCTACATCCACCACCATGCCGTCGTGCTGCTGGATCTCCATCAACCTCTCCTTCCCCTTGCTGGATCAAGAAGGAGGAGACGTCGCTGCTCCGTACGTGTGTTGAACGCGGAGGTGCCGTCCGTTCGGCACTCGGTCATCGGTGATTTGGATCACGGCGAGTACGACTCCATCAACCCCGTTCATTGGAACGCTTCCGCTCGCGATCTACAAGGGTATGTAGATGCACTCCTTTCCCCTCGTTGCTAGTATACTCCATAGATGGATCTTGGTGATGCGTAGGAAATTTTAAAATTCTGCTACGATCCCAACAGTACCTCCACCCTTTGCTCGCGCTTGCACGGTCGTGGTGATTTCAGCACACTTGCATCGCACACGGTTGAGCCAGTACCTCCACGTTAATTTGCTCGCGCTTGCGCGGTCGTGGTGATTTCAGCGCACTTGCATCGCACACAGTTGAGCTAGTACCTCCACCTTAATTTTCTCACGCTTGCGCGGTCGTGGTGATTTCAGCGCACTTGCATCACGCACGGTTGAGCCAGTACCTCCACCTTAATTTGCTCGCGCTTGCGCGGTCGTGGTGATTCACATCGCACTTGTATCGCACACGGTTTAGATATTATACCCCGTGTCTGTTGAGGATCATCAGAGTCTTTGCAGCAAAAAATAACATTAGTGAGGGTCAAAAGACAGCCACACCAGCATGTGGCCCAAATATATATGAGTGAAAAGGGTGGTATGTGATGTTGAAAATTCCAATGCACAACTTTGACCCCGCGAGCCCACGGTTGGGCGCGTCATTGAAGATTGATGAGAGGGGCCAGAAGTCAAGAACCACCTGGAAGTGGCCAAATATATGTACGAATATTGGGGATGTTTAAAAGTTTAAATACACAATGCATAACTTTGGTGGCACCTGCGTCGCAAACCCGAAAGCACCCTAACAACCACCTAGCTAGGATATATATAATGACATAATGTCGTGCCCAGCTGGGATGCTTGGCCCACCACCTTCCACTTCGTGTCAGCTGGGGCGGATGCACGTAATGATCGATACTTTGGTCATACATGCATGTCGCCATGACCTACCATAAGACGGACCAATGAATCTTTTGTTTGGTCAAATGACAGTTGTTGTTGTCGATAAACCACTTGGGCCAATAGATTGAACCATCATAAACATCGCACGAGAGGGACCACAAAACCAGCACCTCTTGCATGCGGCCCAAAATGATGTACGTTGGGAAGGGGTGATGTGTGTTTTCAATATAGAATAATGTACAATTTAGATGTGGTCCCTACCTCTCGATACAGACAACAACCATGAACGCAAGATAGTTAAGGACGAGATACGTACGCATGGTTTGATGTAGGTCGAACCCAGCAATCCGAGCATCTGGGAGGGAATCCTGACAACGCATGAGCTCGAGCTTTGGTTGACCGACATTTGACGGTGACCGGCCCTAACATGAACTAGGAGGAATCCGTTCATGGCCAACACATACCCCTCATTATCGGTCAAAGGGATGATATATATACACTCGGGGAACCCACAAATATCCGTGTCGTCACAAAAAACCACACAAGGGAGACGTGGTCGATCTGAAGACCCCGTATACACTGCATGCGGCCCGAAAATATGTATGGGTACGATGGTGTATGATGTGTTTAAATCCCAAATGCACAACTTCGATGGGCCACGCCAAGTACATTACAAACCGAACACCGTACCCGACTCCAAGCCTGGTTCAATACCTATGATGTAAGTTTCCCAACTTCGAGGCGGCAGCTGGGGGTCGTCCCACGCATGCGCTCAAACTTTATTTTGTCTAGCATGGGACACATCTATATATATCTATACATCTATACACATATATAGTGTGCGAATAACTATGAAAGTTGCTCGTTGGATGAAGCCAATCCGACGGTACAGAGATGGCAAATCCGAGCACTTTGCATGCTTGTGCTAGTCACCACAGCGATCTTAAAAATACAAGACTAGCACCACTGTGAAGATGGCATGATGTAGTTCAAAACACCTGTAGAGATCATGCTCATAGGATGCACACACAAAATGCAATGAAAAAGACAAATCATCAAGTTCTGATAACAGACAGCTGATAACATCATATAGCACTCTTGCAACGATGATTAGGGCATCAAGATTAACTCAAACAAGCATGGCACAATGGAACAAAATGAAGAGCATCTCACAATGAACATTTTGATATATCATGCACGCAAAACGGAGTATTATGCAAGAAGTTATGGCATGTCAAAATGGGCACCAGAATGTAAATATTTTCGGGACTTAGAAGAAATCGACCTCGAGGGGAAAAAGTCAACGGGGGCGGTGGATCTCGCCGGAGACGGGGAAGAAGGTGGCCGGAGAGGACGCGGGGCACCGGCGAGGTTGCTCCGGCGACGGGGGCCGGCGGCGGGGCCTCTCCCCGACCGGATCCAGCCGGATCCGGGCGCGAGGGGGCGCGGGACGGCGACGCGGCAAGGACGGCGAGGCGCGGGCACGGGCACTCGGGGCGCCGGCGGCAGAGGCCAGACGCCGGCGGCGGAGGGCGGCGGCGCACGGCGTGGAGGCAGAGGGCGGCGCACGGCGGGGCGGATCCGGCCTGGCGGCGCGGAGGAACCGCGGGGTCTGGTGGCGGCGAGGAGATGGCGGCGGAGTCCGGCGGAGGGCGCCGGCGGCGAGGCGCGGGGAGGCTCGCGCGGGGCAGTGCCCGCGGGTGGCGGCGGCGGCGGGATGGGCCCCGTGGGCCTGATCCGGGCCCGGCGGGCCTGGCGCGGTGCGGGGAAGCAGCGGGACAGGTGGCGGCCGCGGGTTGGAGGAGAGCGGCGGCGGTGGTGATGTGGCGGCCGCCGATTGGCTGGAGCGACGTGGCGGCGGCCGCGGTGCACGCGTCCGATGGCGGACGGACATGTCCGGCGTCGCGGAGGAACGGGGCTAGGGTTTGGACTGCGATTTTGGACGGGGGATGTGTTTATATAGGTAGAGGGAGCTAGGAGAGTCCAAATGAGGTGCGGTTTTCGCCCACACGATCGTGATCGAACGACCGAGAGCATGGAGGGGGTTTGAATGGGCTAGTGGACTGTGGTGAAGGGGTGCTGGGCTGCAAAGAGAGAGGGGTTTCGGGCTACGCGGTCAACCGTTGGGGCATCAAACGACCTCCAAATGGAACAAAATTTGACGGGCAGTCTGTCGGTGATATACCAAGGCCACTCGGCAAATCTCAGCCCATTCCGAGAACGTTTTTCTCCCGCTGTCAGGACCCCGATTCCAAGTCACACCGATCTAGCCTGTAACAGCTCATATCACATTGCGGCCTCACGCACGGTACTCCCACGGGTGTCGCCTTACCATGGCCCGGGACCGTTTGCGCCTTTTGGCTCATGTATATGACAATGTCGCTAGCATCCATATGACAGAGAACCCGGGTCGACATGGCTAGTCGTGAACCCAAAGCGGCACTAACGTATGGGGACAGGCATACATGAATCAACATCGAACATGTCGGTCAGCAGCGTGTGAATCCGGGCTGAAGCACTGGGCTAACAGGACTCCGGGAACCCGGGCTGTAGCAGGCTAGGCAGGACTCCGGATGTCACCGTGTGACATTTCCCCGAAGGGACAGACACAGGAACGATATGACTCACATGCCGGCCAGTCAAGTGTCCAGAGCAGTAGTGCTGGGCTAGCAGGACTCCGGTGAACCGGGCTGTAGCGGACTACTATGGCTCAAGGAGGCACCAGACTACATTTCCCCATAAGAGAGGCTGCTAAAGATAGACAACTAGATTGTCGGATCCCACACATACCAAGCATTTCAAACATACACACAATATGCTCGATATGCGCGAATACAACATGGCATCACAACAAAACTCTACAACTCAAGTACTTTATTTAAGGGGCTCCGGAGAGCCTTACATAACTTGTTCATACAGATAGGGGTCGCATGACCCAACACTCAAGTCATACAATCATACAAGCACATGCGGAAGCAAACTGTCTGGGTACAGACACTAGAAGAAAGAAGGCTTGACGAAGCCTGTCTATCTACATAGGCCCTTCACAAGCCTAGATCACCACCTGGGTGGCAAGTCACTCGTCGTCGTCGAGTTCTACGTAGAACCCGTCAGAAGGGGCGGTGTTGTCGTCTGAAAACAGTAATTAAAGCAACATGAGTACAAAGGTACTCAGCAAGTCTTACAACAGATCCTACTATACATGTTCATTCTCAAGAAGGTAGTGGGGTTATTGCAGCAAGCCAGCTTTGACTCTTGGCTAAGCTATCCTACGATACACCACTTGTGAAATAGTTTTCGCACACGAGTCCACTAATCACCAACTCAATACTCCACCGTGGATCCTCCCTCGTCATCCAACGAGAGGGCCATCCGCGGTACTCACACTTATCTTGAGGCTTTTAGTAGTATCCATTTACTTGTCTATGAACTGCATAAGCGACCAAGTAGTCCTTTACCGCGGACGCGGCTATTCGAATAGTTTCATACCCTGCAGGGGTGTACTTCGTCACACACGCTCTCACCACTTATCGTCGCTACACGACGTGTACTCGGCAACCTTCAAGCGGAAGCCCAACGTGGGTGTCGGCCACAGCCTACCTAAACACTCGAGTCTCTAGTCCAGGTTTATCGCCTATTCAGGTTCCATCCGCAGGGAGTCCGGCCGAGGTTTCCACATACGGCCCCGAACGATGTGTGCATGGTTCCCGGACACCAAACGGGCGACTCGGTACACCGTGCCACGAGCCTACCGCATCACAGCCCACCCCTTGGTCAGCGCTGTCCACGGCCTCCAGCTTACTACAAACACCAGAAACTACGTGCAACTCCTGGACAGAGGACAAGGGTGAATAAGAAGCCGAGGGGGTCCATTGGTTTCGGGCCCAATGTGTGGTAGTAGCTGAATCTTAAATCACGCATACAGATCTCAGTTCTTAGGGACGGTCTCAATGAAACAACCCACCATGTACTCCTACATGGCCTCCCATCGATACCTTTACCAAATCGTATTCCACACTTCACTCTCATTACCGACACACACACTTTCACTCTAGTTCATCACCCTGATGAGCCAGACCTGACACAACTCTAAGCGTAGCAAGCATAGCATTGTAGGAACACAACATGGCTCAATCAACTCCTACACATGCTAGTGGGTTTCATCTAGTTACTGTGGCAATGACAGGTCATGCAGAGGAAAGTGGGTTCAACTACCGCAACACACACAGCAGTTTGAATCGCGTTGTCTTAATGCAGTAAACGAGAGCAGAAGCGAGAAGATGGGTTTGTATCGAAATGATCAATGGGTTGCTTGCCTGACAGAGTGGTGGTGGGATACTGCCCTTCAGTTGGATACCCGTGAATATCCTCGGAGGCAGGACCTACCACGATGAGCATACCGAAGCACAATCAACACCAAGCAAGTGCAACAATATGATGCATGCATGAGACATGGCAAAATGGATGTATTGGGCTAATGCAACTAAGGCCAGAAAGGTTTGGACTAATTTGAATCAAAGATTCAAATTCCAAGTTCATAAATGGCCCATAATAATGCCTTATCTTGTTCTGTATAAAACAGTAGGTTAACTTGCTTAATCATGCATGAAACCAGTACATATGGATAGAATGGATTTTTCTGATCATTTTTCATATATAAATCTTTTCATTCTGAGCTATAGATTATTTTCTATGATTTTTTGAAGTTTGTGATAATTTCTGGAATTTCCAATATAAGAATAATTCCAGTAAATGTTTTATTGCGTCAGCCTGACGTCAGTGTGACGTCAGCGGGTCAGCAGGGTCGTCCAGGTCAAACCTGACGGGTGGGTCCCCTGTGTCAGTTTCACGGTTAGGTAATTAGTTAATTAGGATTAGTTTTAACTTTAACCCAGATTTAATTAGCAGGCGGGCCCCACTTGTCAGTGACCCTGGGGGGTCAAACCGTGGTCAAACCACGCTGACTCGCCGGCGTTTAGCCGCCGGCGACGTCCAGACGCGGCGGTGGTGTGCGGGTTTGCTCCTCCGGCGACCAAAAGGACGGCGGAGAGCACCTACGTGTAGCTGGGGGCGAACCGCGTCGACTGGTGGTGGTAGTGGAGCTCGGGGTCGCCGGAATCGACGCCGGCGACGAGCCGTGCGGCTGCCGGAGTACGGGCGTGGTTGAAACCGTAGCTAGAGAGCACGGCGAGGGACATGCGATGGCGCTACGGGTTCCTGGCGTTGCGGTGAAGCTAATGGCTACGGTGGTGCGGCCGTTGGATGGCCGGAGCCTCGTCGGCGACGAGCTCGTACGGCGGCGCGTTCGGGTGAGCTTCGTGCGGTGGCTACAGAGCTCGAGAGAGAGAGAGGGGAGGATGGGAAGGTGGCCATGCTCACGGCGGTTGCGACAGAGCAGGCGGCGGGGTCGGAGACGAGCTGTAGCAGTGGCGACGGCGGAGGGGATCTCCGACGGGGAGCGGCGAAGGCGAGGTCGGTGGCGGAGCTTCGGGGCAAACTAGCGCTCGGGGCTCGGCTTGCTCGAAGGAGTGGGCGACGGCAGAGCTGTAGGACACAGTGGAATGGCGCGAGGTCGACGGTGGCCACGGTTACTCCGGTGAGGTGTCTGCGGCGGCGTCGGCCATGGTGGGGAAAGGGCGAGGGAGAGGCGATGGGGGAGAGTGACGATGTCCAGGGGCTCGGGGCGCGTCGAGGAAGGTCGTCCAGCTCGTCCGCGGCGAGGGCGGCAAGCAGCTGGCGCGGTGGCGAGCTCGCGCTCGCCGCGTCACCTGTCTGCCTGCTCTGGCGAGAGCAAGCAGCTCGCTGGCGCGGGCCAGCACAGTGCTGGGCCGCCAGGTGGGCTGCCACGTAAGTTTCTGCTTTCTGTTTTCTTTCTCCTTTTTGATTATTTCTGTACTGTGTTTTGAAATAGTAAAAATACTATTTCATTTGGAAAAATCCTGAAAATATTCTGAGGCACCTTTGAGATTATTCCCAACAGCCTAAAAATACTTTCAAAATTATTTGGGCATTTAAAATGCCCAAATGCAAATACTTATGGCTTGTGCAAAAATCCAAAATGGCCTCCAAAAATATGAAACCATTTTTGGCAGAGGTTTTAGCCAAGACCAAAGATGGTGAACATTTATGGAGGGCATTTCAGGTTCATTGAAAAGAATTTTAGTAAACCCTAGTTGTTCCAGGGGGTGCTGGGGGTTTCTAGCATTCCCCATTTCAGGTTTCTGTGAAATGTAGACATGATGCAACACTCTAATGCATGAACTAGCTAGGATGTGACAACTCACCCCCACTCAAAAGAATCTCGTCCCGAGATTTAGGATCCGTTGGGAAGAAGGTGGGGTACTCAAGTCGAAGACGATCCTCCCTTTCCCAAGTAGCTTCTTTCTCGGAATGGTGTGACCATTGAACCTTGAGAAACTTGATGTTTTGGCGTCGAGTGGTACGCTCGGCTTGATCAAGGATTCGAACGGGATACTCCCGGTATGTGAGATTATCTTGGAGATCAAGCGTTTCGTGGTCCACTCCACGGATAGGATCCGAGAAGCAACGCCTGAGTTGGGAAACGTGGAAGACGTCATGAACCTTGGAAAGATGCGGAGGTAGTTCCAATTGGTAGGCAACTTCTCCTCGCTTGGCGAGAATGCGAAAGGGTCCAATGTAACGAGGAGCCAATTTGCCTTTGATACCGAATCGATGGGTTCCCTTTAAAGGAGTCACCCGAAGGTAAGCCTTCTCGTCAACCTCAAAAGTCATAGCCTTATGTTTGCGATCATAATGGCTCTTTTGGCGAGATTGGGCTGTTTTCAATTTCTCACGAATAATGCGAACCTGCTCTTCTGCTTCCTGAATCATATCCGGGCCAAAGAGTTGTCTTTCCCCGGTTTCTGACCAGTTAAGAGGCGTTCGACATTTTCGTCCATAGAGAACCTCGAAAGGGGCTTTGCCCAAGCTAGCTTGGTAACTATTGTTATAAGCGAACTCGGCGAATGGAAGGCATTTCTCCCAATCCATGCCGAAGGAGATGACAGAAGCTCGGAGCATATCCTCCAGAATTTGATTAACTCGTTCTACCTGACCACTTGATTGAGGGTGAAAAGCGGTTCTAAAAGAGAGACGAGTTCCCATTGCATTTTGGAAGCTTTCCCAAAATCGAGAGGTGAAGAGACTTCCGCGGTCTGAGTTAATTTCCAATGGAACACCATGAAGAGACACTATTCGGGAGATGTACAAGTCTGCTAGCTGGCTAGCGGTTATACTCTCACGAACAGGTAGGAAGTGGGCTACTTTGGAAAGACGATCGACAACAACGAAGATAGCATTATTCCCTCTCTTGGTCCTGGGGAACCCGGTAATGAAATCCATACCGATTTTATCCCATTTCCATTCAGGAATAGCCAGAGGCTGAAGGGTGCCAGCAGGCCGTTGATGCTCTGCTTTAACACGACGGCAGACGTCGCAATTAGCAATGTATTGAGCAATTTCTCTCTTCATCCTAGTCCACCAAAACCTCTGGCGTAGGTCCTGATACATTTTAGTACTACCGGGATGAATGGTGAGAGGAGATTCATGAGCTTCCTTAAGGATCAATCGCCTCAGGTTGCGTACCTTGGGAACCACTAGGCGGTCTCCAAAGAACACAACACCTTGGTCATCAACGGAGAAACAATCCGCAACTCCTTTCTTGATGTTTCTCTTAATACGGGAGATCCCTGGATCTACCTTCTGAGCTTGGATGATCTGATCCGTAAGGGTAGGTTTCGCCACCAGGGTAGATAGAAATCCTTGAGGAACAAGGTGAAGGTTAAGCTTACAGAATTCCTCGTGGAGAAGTGGTTGGCTTTGTTGTAACATCAAGTTGTTACAATAGGATTTACGGCTTAGCGCATCAGCCATGACGTTGGCTTTGCCCGGGGTGTAAGTTATTTCTAAGTCGTAGTCTGAGATCAACTCGACCCAACGTCTTTGCCTGAGATTCAAATCCGGTTGGGTGAAAATGTATTTCAGACTCTGATGGTCGGTGAAAATCTCGCAACGGTTACCGAGAAGGTAATGTCGCCATGTTTTGAGTGCATGGACTACGGCTGCAAGCTCTAGATCATGTGTGGGATAATTATCCTCATGTGGACGCAACTGTCGGGAAGCGTAGGCAATCACATGACGTTCTTGCATGAGTATGCAACCTAGTCCTTGTCGCGAGGCGTCGCAATAAATAACAAAGTCTTTAGAAAAATCTGGTGGTACGAGTACGGGGGCAGACATCAGGCGTCTTTTCAGTTCCTGAAAGCTGAACTCGCACTGTGGGGTCCACTCGAACTTCTTATCTTTCTTGAGGAGTTCGGTTAGAGGTTTAGCAACCTTGGAGAAATTCTCGACGAAGCGACGGCAGTAGCTCGCTAAGCCAAGGAAACTCCGAACTTGTTTAACCGTTTCAGGGGGAGTCCAGTCAAGGATGGCTTGAACTCGCTCGGGATTGACAGCAATACCTTTACCAGAGATCACGTGGCCTAGGTAGGTCACTTCTGGCAACCAGAATTCACACTTGGAGAATTTAGCATAAAGGCGATGCTCTCGAAGTTTCGTTAGTACTAGCCTTAGATGCTCGGCATGTTCTGCCTCGTTCTTGGAGTAGATGAGTATATCATCGAGGTATACTACGACGAATTTATCCAAATACTCCATGAAGATTGAGTTCATTAACCGAGAGAAAGTGGCTGGAGCATTGGTTAACCCGAAGGACATGACTGTATACTCGTATTGGCCATAACGAGTAACAAAGGCCGTTTTAGGAATGTCCCCGTTCTTGATTTTGATTTGATGGTAGCCCAACCTCAAATCCATCTTAGAGAAGACTGAGGATCCAGCGAGCTGATCATACAGGTCGTTGATCCTGGGAAGCGGATACTTGTTCTTGATTGTGACTAGGTTGACGGGTCGGTAATCTACAACCATCCGATCCGTACCATCCTTCTTCTTGACGAAGAGGACGGGGCAAGCCCACGGAGAAGAACTAGGACGGATGAAACCCTTTTTCAAGGACTCATCGAGTTGTTTCTTAAGCTCGGCTAGCTCTAGGGGTGCCATCTTATAGGGTCTTCTAGAGATTGGGACGGTTCCTGGAACGAGGTCTATCACGAACTCAACATCTCTGTCAGGTGGAATACCTGGCAGTTCTTCAGGGAAGACATCCGGAAAGTCATAGACTACCGGCACATCTTCGAGGTCTGGAAGAGGGTTGGCATTTAATGAGTAGAGCTGACGTTTAGACACTCGGGTCAAAACATTGACTGTCTTGCCCGACGGATGGGTGAGTTGAACAGTTCTAGTAGAGCAATCAATCTTAGCATAATGAGCTGACATCCAGTCCATACCCAAGATGATGTTTATGTCCGAGGACTTGAGAGCTATTAGTGACGCAAGGAAGACCAATCTGTCAACAAGAATTTCATTGCCATGGCTTATCTTAGAGGTTTGCCACTTAGAACCAGGGGTTTGGATTACCATGGAAGTGGGCATGTCGCAGAATGTGGTGTTGTGTAATCGAGCATAGCTCTCAGAGATAAATGAATGAGATGCTCCGGTATCGAAAAGAACAGTTGCCGGATGGCAATTAACAAGGAGCGTACCAAGGACGACGTTGGGATCCTCATGAGTTTCTTCAGCTGAAACATAGTTGACATGGCCACGTGCTGTGGTGGCTGGCTTGGCGTAGTAAGTCTTTCCTGCTGGCTTACCACGGCCAACGGACTGTCCAGGTTGATTGAGGTTGTTTCGGGGGCACTCGCGCTGATAGTGACCCGTTTCTCCACACTTGAAGCATGTCACAATATTGGGGCGTGGAGCAGCATTAGCAGTGGGGCCACCATAGACTTTGGGCGGTGCATGCTGCTGGTTGGGGCGAGGCGCCTCGAAGGATGGCCTCGGAGTGAACCTGGGTGGTAGAGCAGTATTTGGAATCCAGACCCGGCGCTTCTGGGATCCGGAGCCAGATGAGGAACCAAAGTCACGAGAGTGCTTGCGTGTAGCGTCATAGTCAGTTTGTCCTGTCTCGGCACTGATGGCCTTATTGACCAACTTTTGGAAAGAGGTACACTCATGCAGACGGAGATCACGGCGAAGCTCGGGGCTAAGTCCCTTGCGGAACCTTGCCTGCTTCTTGGCGTTGGTGGATACCTCTTCAGGAGCATAGCGTGCTAGATTTCCAAACTCACGGCTGTATGCATCCACGGTCAGTCTGCCTTGGGTGAAGTTGCAGAATTCTTCGCGCTTGCGATCTATGAGACCCTCCGGGATGTGATGCTCACGGAAAGCCTCACTGAATTCAGCCCAAGTAGTGATTTGGCCAGCTGGGCGCATAGCCTCAAAGTTCTCCCACCAAAGGCTAGCAGGGCCTTCGAGGTGATAGGCAGCGTAGGTAACCTTATCAGCTTCGGCTACGTTGGCAGAACGTAGCTTATGGGTGATGTTGCGAAGCCAGTCATCCGCATCAAGGGGCTCGACGGAATGATTGAACTTCGGTGGGTACAACTTGATAAAGTCATTGAGGGACACCAGGTCGTTCCTCTGGTGACGTGCAGTATTCTGCTCAATTCGCTCTAGCAAGCGGTTAGTCTCACGCTTGTTTCTTTCTGCCTCCAGCATAACTTCGGCCAGTGAAGGCGGTTGGGGCAGATCCTCCGCCCTGGCTGCATTGGCTTCATCCTGCGCCTGGATAGCAGGGTTGTTGCGGGTGTTAACCATCCTAGGAGAAACAAGGCAACGATTTAGACGAGGATGGCTAAATCTTGATAGGGAAAAGCGGAATGTAATGGATAACGCGGAATGCAGAGATGACCATCAGTATGACATGGTAACATAGCAACATACATATACCAACGGTCATACACGCCATACATAGTTTAGTACAAGCCCAGGCTAAGGTACAACTACGATGAAAGACGATACATCTCATCAGAGGCATTCCAAGCTCCTATACATTATTTTTCTACACCTCCGGAACGTGATACACACCAAGTTGTATTCCACAAGACACGCAGGACTGTGGAGATTACAACTGTTACAATACTAGTAGATCTACTGCCAACTCAGACGTCTCCGTAGTAATCCTCATAGAAGTCACCACCATGTCCTGGAAGCTGAACATGATCATCCGGAAACAGACGGTCCTGTGGAGCCTGCGGTCCATAGGGACTCGGGTGTGGCCTTGGTCCAACAAACGGTGGCAGACGGGGTCCACGAGGAGGGGTGATGCCTCCTACATCACACCATTCCATACATTCTGGCAGACCAGATCGCACGGGGTATAAGTCCCTCATGTCCATGAACCCAGCTTGCACGGCAGGTGCAAACCGTGTCAGAGTGGCCCAGTGATCAGCACGAGCATTAAAGAGCTCCATTCGCAAGGCACGATTCTCACAGTCCTTGTCCTCAAGCATCTCAGTGGTGGTGCGGAGTAGTGAGTCCTCATGGGTAGAATCACAGTAAGTAGCCTGATAGTACCCCTGTGCCCCAGGGAGTGCTGCTGGCATGTAGCGGTAGTCGGTGTTCTGAAGCAAAGCAGTTTTGGCTCGCATGATAGTCATCATTGAGTAAGCTGCGTCCTGCACAGACATCTTGATAGTAACCCCAAGTCCATAAGAGCAATGGAGGGGTTCAGTGGCTCCGGGATAGGATGGATAAATCCTGACGGTGCAAAGATATTGACTTTGGTTAAAGTCTCGGAACTGCTCCTCGACGGTATACTCGGGATACCAACGATAGCCTGTCTCAACCATCACTCGGACCAACATGGCCGTGTGACCAGGTACGCCGATGCACCGGGTCAGACGAACCACTTGGTTCTGGGAACGGGTGGCCATCTGAAAGCACGAAATGATGCAAGGCATTAGTATTACTAGGAGAATTCGGACAGCACAACGGCTGTAAATGCTCAAAAAAGGATTTGAGACATTCGCAACAGTTTTGCAATACCACTCAACAACATCATGTCAAGGTTCTGGTTCAACCGACAACATACTAGGGTAGTAGAAACTGAACCGAAGCATGGAACCAACAATCCTATAAGTTACTACGGATTAGTAACACGTGAACCTGATAGAGAGGAGAGAGCCTAGTCCTTAACCCACGTAGAATGAGAAGAGAATGAGTCAGATCAGAGGGCATGAGGTAAAGGAGTAAAAGCACCTTACGTTCCCTCCCACAATCAATTCCCCTACATATAACTAAAGCATTTCTAGACTCGACATCGACTAGTTTGGCTTATCGCACCTACAGGCAGTCCGGCTCTGATGCCAACGCTGTCAGGACCCCGATTCCAAGTCACACCGATCTAGCCTGTAACAGCTCATATCACATTGCGGCCTCACGCACGGTACTCCCACGGGTGTCGCCTTACCATGGCCCGGGACCGTTTGCGCCTTTTGGCTCACGTATATGACAATGTCGCTAGCATCCATATGACAGAGAACCCGGGTCGACATGGCTAGTCGTGAACCCAAAGCGGCACTAACGTATGGGGACAGGCATACATGAATCAACATCGAACATGTCGGTCAGCAGCGTGTGAATCCGGGCTGAAGCACTGGGCTAACAGGACTCCGGGAACCCGGGCTGTAGCAGGCTAGGCAGGACTCCGGATGTCACCGTGTGACATTTCCCCGAAGGGACAGACACAGGAACGATATGACTCACATGCCGGCCAGTCAAGTGTCCAGAGCAGTAGTGCTGGGCTAGCAGGACTCCGGTGAACCGGGCTGTAGCGGACTACTATGGCTCAAGGAGGCACCAGACTACATTTCCCCATAAGAGAGGCTGCTAAAGATAGACAACTAGATTGTCGGATCCCACACATACCAAGCATTTCAAACATACACACAATATGCTCGATATGCGCGAATACAACATGGCATCACAACAAAACTCTACAACTCAAGTACTTTATTTAAGGGGCTCCGGAGAGCCTTACATAACTTGTTCATACAGATAGGGGTCGCATGACCCAACACTCAAGTCATACAATCATACAAGCACATGCGGAAGCAAACTGTCTGGGTACAGACACTAGAAGAAAGAAGGCTTGACGAAGCCTGTCTATCTACATAGGCCCTTCACAAGCCTAGATCACCACCTGGGTGGCAAGTCACTCGTCGTCGTCGAGTTCTACGTAGAACCCGTCAGAAGGGGCGGTGTTGTCGTCTGAAAACAGTAATTAAAGCAACATGAGTACAAAGGTACTCAGCAAGTCTTACAACAGATCCTACTATACATGTTCATTCTCAAGAAGGTAGTGGGGTTATTGCAGCAAGCCAGCTTTGACTCTTGGCTAAGCTATCCTACGATACACCACTTGTGAAATAGTTTTCGCACACGAGTCCACTAATCACCAACTCAATACTCCACCGTGGATCCTCCCTCGTCATCCAACGAGAGGGCCATCCGCGGTACTCACACTTATCTTGAGGCTTTTAGTAGTATCCATTTACTTGTCTATGAACTGCATAAGCGACCAAGTAGTCCTTTACCGCGGACGCAGCTATTCGAATAGTTTCATACCCTGCAGGGGTGTACTTCGTCACACACGCTCTCACCACTTATCGTCGCTACACGACGTGTACTCGGCAACCTTCAAGCGGAAGCCCAACGTGGGTGTTGGCCACAGCCTACCTAAACACTCGAGTCTCTAGTCCAGGTTTATCGCCTATTCAGGTTCCATCCGCAGGGAGTCCGGCCGAGGTTTCCACATACGGCCCCGAACGATGTGTGCAGGGTTCCCGGACACCAAACGGGCGACTCGGTACACCGTGCCACGAGCCTACCGCATCACAGCCCACCCCTTGGTCAGCGCTGTCCACGGCCTCCAGCTTACTACAAACACCAAAAACTACGTGCAACTCCTGGACAGAGGACAAGGGTGAATAAGAAGCCGAGGGGGTCCATTGGTTTCGGGCCCAATGTGTGGTAGTAGCTGAATCTTAAATCACGCATACAGATCTCAGTTCTTAGGGACGGTCTCAATGAAACAACCCACCATGTACTCCTACATGGCCTCCCATCGATACCTTTACCAAATCGTATTCCACACTTCACTCTCATTACCGACACATGCACTTTCACTCTAGTTCATCACCCTGATGAGCCAGACCTGACACAACTCTAAGCGTAGCAAGCATAGCATTGTAGGAACACAACATGGCTCAATCAACTCCTACACATGCTAGTGGGTTTCATCTAGTTACTGTGGCAATGACAGGTCATGCAGAGGAAAGTGGGTTCAACTACCGCAACACACACAGCAGTTTGAATCGCGTTGTCTTAATGCAGTAAACGAGAGCAGAAGCGAGAAGATGGGTTTGTATCGAAATGATCAATGGGTTGCTTGCCTGACAGAGTGGTGGTGGGATACTGCCCTTCAGTTGGATACCCGTGAATATCCTCGGAGGCAGGACCTACCACGATGAGCATACCGAAGCACAATCAACACCAAACAAGTGCAACAATATGATGCATGCATGAGACATGGCAAAATGGATGTATTGGGCTAATGCAACTAAGGCCAGAAAGGTTTGGACTAATTTGAATCAAAGATTCAAATTCCAAGTTCATAAATGGCCCATAATAATGCCTTATCTTGTTCTGTATAAAACAGTAGGTTAACTTGCTTAATCATGCATGAAACCAGTACATATGGATAGAATGGATTTTTCTGATCATTTTTCATATATAAATCTTTTCATTCTGAGCTATAGATTATTTTCTATGATTTTTTGAAGTTTGTGATAATTTCTGGAATTTCCAATATAAGAATAATTCCAGTAAATGTTTTATTGCGTCAGCCTGACGTCAGTGTGACGTCAGCGGGTCAGCGGGGTCGTCCAGGTCAAACCTGACGGGTGGGTCCCCTGTGTCAGTTTCACGGTTAGGTAATTAGTTAATTAGGATTAGTTTTAACTTTAACCCAGATTTAATTAGCAGGCGGGCCCCACTTGTCAGTGACCCTGGGGGGTCAAACCGTGGTCAAACCACGCTGACTCGCCGGCGTTTAGCCGCCGGCGACGTCCAGACGCGGCGGTGGTGTGCGGGTTTGCTCCTCCGGCGACCAAAAGGACGGCGGAGAGCACCTACGTGTAGCTGGGGGCGAACCGCGTCGACTGGTGGTGGTAGTGGAGCTCGGGGTCGCCGGAATCGACGCTGGCGACGAGCCGTGCGGCTGCCAGAGTACGGGCGTGGTTGAAACCGTAGCTAGAGAGCACGGCGAGGGACATGCGATGGCGCTACGGGTTCCTGGCGTTGCGGTGAAGCTAATGGCTACGGTGGTGCGGCCGTTGGATGGCCGGAGCCTCGTCGGCGACGAGCTCGTACGGCGGCGCGTTCGGGTGAGCTTCGTGCGGTGGCTACAGAGCTCGAGAGAGAGAGAGAGGGGAGGATGGGAAGGTGGCCATGCTCACGGCGGTTGCGACGGAGCAGGCGGCGGGGTCGGAGACGAGCTGTAGCAGTGGCGACGGCGGAGGGGATCTCCGACGGGGAGCGGCGAAGGCGAGGTCGGTGGCGGAGCTTCGGGGCAAACGAGCGCTCGGGGCTCGGCTTGCTCGAAGGAGTGGGCGACGGCAGAGCTGTAGGACACAGTGGAATGGCGCGAGGTCGACGGTGGCCACGGTTACTCCGGTGAGGTGTCTGCGGCGGCGTCGGCCATGGTGGGGAAAGGGCGAGGGAGAGGCGATGGGGGAGAGTGACGATGTCCAGGGGCTCGGGGCGCGTCGAGGAAGGTCGTCCAGCTCGTCCGCGGCGAGGGCGGCAAGCAGCTGGCGCGGTGGCGAGCTCGCGCTCGCCGCGTCACCTGTCTGCCTGCTCTGGCGAGAGCAAGCAGCTCGCTGGCGCGGGCCAGCACAGTGCTGGGCCGCCAGGTGGGCTGCCAGGTAAGTTTCTGCTTTCTGTTTTCTTTCTCCTTTTTGATTATTTCTGTACTGTGTTTTGAAATAGTAAAAATACTATTTCATTTGGAAAAATCCTGAAAATATTCTGAGGCACCTTTGAGATTATTCCCAACAGCCTAAAAATACTTTCAAAATTATTTGGGCATTTAAAAATATTTATAGCATTTAAAATGCCCAAATGCAAATACTTATGGCTTGTGCAAAAATCCAAAATGGCCTCCAAAAATATGAAACCATTTTCGGCAGAGGTTTTAGCCAAGACCAAAGATGGTGAACATTTATGGAGGGCATTTCAGGTTCATTGAAAAGAATTTTAGTAAACCCTAGTTGTTCCAGGGGGGTGCTGGGGGTTTCTAGCATTCCCCATTTCAGGTTTCTGTGAAATGTAGACATGATGCAACACTCTAATGCATGAACTAGCTAGGATGTGACACCCGCTCACGAAAAGAAAACAGAGGGGGTGCAACGGGTGCGACGAGAGTATCGGATCGCGAAACGGACAACGGGGAAAAGGACCGGATGCAAGTTTTAAAAACATGATGATGAAATGCAGATGATGACATGGCAAGATGTAACACGCAAGAGAATGACATGGCAACGACGGCGAATAACTGGCAGACACCTGGCGCATCGAATCCGGGGCGTTACAGTTCAGATCTGAAATCATGGCACTCGGGCCCTAGTGACAAGCATTAAGCATAGCAAAGTCATAGCAACATCAATCTCAGAACATAGTGGATACTAGGGATCAAACCCTAACAAAACTAACTCGATTACATGATAAATCTCATCCAACCCATCACCGTCCAGCAAGCCTACGATGGAATTACTCACGCACGGCGGTGAGCATCATGAAATTGGTGATGGAGGATGGTTGATGATGACGATGGCGACGGATTGCCCTCTCCGGAGCCCTGAACGGACTCCAGATCAACCCTCCCGAGAGAGTTTAGGGCTTGGCGGCGGCTCTGTATCGTAAAACGTGATGAATCCTTCTCTCTGATTTTTTTCTCCCCGAACATGAATATATAGAGTTGGAGTTGAGGTCGTGGAGCTCCAGGGGGCCCACGAGGTAGGGGCGCGCCCCCACCCTCATGGAGAGGGTGTGGGTCCCCTGGCCTTGATTCTTTCGCCAGTATTTTTTATATTTTCCAAAAATAATCTCCGTGAAGTTTCAGGTCATTCCGAGAACTTTTGTTTCTGCACAAAAGTAAGACCAAGGCAATTCTGCTGAAAACAGCGTTAGTCCGGGTTAGTTCCATTCAAATCATGCAAGTTAGAGTCCAAGACAAGGGCAAAAGTGTTTGGAAAAGTAGATACGACGGAGACGTATCAGGCGGCCACCTCGCCAATGTTCGCCGGAGAGGCCATCATAAACCTCTTCTTGGCCGAACGCTCGTCGGGCTTCCCGGGATACGTGGTCAATCTTAGGCTGCAACATTCTGGAGCAGGGGATGTGGATCTGGCGGGGAGGGACACCGCAGACCTCATCTAAAAACTCAGGGGAGTGGGGCGACGGTAACGGGAATCGCTGGATAACCTGAAATTTATTATCTAAGCTAGGAGGAACGGGCAGACCGGCAGGGTTGGCGGCGGCGCCGGCGGCAGCCGCGAGCTAGGGTTCGAAGGGGGGGAGGGGGCGGGTGGGGGACTGTGGAGGGGCGGTGTGGTGTTTGAGGATACGCCGCGGCTACTGAAAATTTTAGTAATGGTGGGTGGAGATGGTGGTGGACGAGGGAGGGCGACGGTTCAAATGCCTCGGCTGCTAAAATTTTACTATAAGGTCGGTGCTGGAGGAGTGTGGGCGACGGTTGAAGTACGGCGGCTACTAAAATTTGGGTAAAGGAATTGATGCGGGGCGGGAGTGCCCAAGATCGCGCACGGTCCAATAACAATATGTGTGTATGATAATAAGGAAAAGTGGCGCGGATCCGCCAATTTTTGCAACGCTCAAGGCAGGTAGTTTGTTTTTTATATTTCTAGCTAGCTGGTCTATCACACACGGTTCGTCCTAATTTCCCAATAAACTTACCCGCCTTTAGCTTCCACAGGTGGTGGTTTTACAGCGCACTTGCATCGCACACGGTTAAGCCAGTACCTCCACCCTTTGCTCGCGCTTGCGCGGTCGTGGTGATTTCAGCGCACTTGCATTGCACATGGTTGAGCCAGTACCTCCACCTTAATTTGCTCGCGCTTGCGCAGTCATGGTGATTTTCAGTGCACTTGCATCGCACACGGTTGAGCCAGTACCTCCACCCTTTGCTCGCGCTTGCACGGTCGTGGTGATTTCAGCGCACTTGCATCGCACACGGTTGAGCCAGTACCTCCACGTAAATTTGCTCGCGCTTGCGCGGTCGTGGTGATTTCAGCGCACTTGCATCGCACACAGTTGAGCTAGTACCTCCACGTTAATTTGCTCACGCTTGCGCGGTCATGGTGATTTCAGCGCACTTGCATCATGCACGGTTGAGCCAGTACCTCCACCTTAATTTGCTCGCACTTGCGCGGTCGTGGTGATTCACATCGCACTTGTATCGCACACGGTTTAGATATTATACCCCGTGTCTGTTTAGGATCATCAGAGTCTTTGCAGCAAAAAATAACATTAGGGAGGGTCAAAAGACAGCCACACCAGCATGTGGCCCAAATATATATGAGTGAAAAGGGTGGTATGTGATGTTGAAAATTCCAATGCACAACTTTGACCCCGCGAGCCCACGGTTGGGCGCGTCATTGAAGATTGATGAGAGGGGCCAGAAGTCAAGAACCACCTGGAAGTGGCCAAATATATGTACGAATATTGGGGATGTTTAAAAGTTTAAATACACAATGCATAACTTTGGTGGCACCTACGTCGCAAACCCGAAAGCACCCTAACAACCACTTAGCTAGGATATATATAATGACATAATGTCGTGCCCAGCTGGGATGCTTGGCCCACCACCTTCCACTTCGTGTCAGCTGGGGCGGATGCACGTAATGATCGATACTTTGGTCATACATGCATGTCGCCATGACCTACCATAAGACGGACCAATGAATCTTTCGTTTGGTCAAATGACAGTTGTTGTTGTCGATAAACCGCTTGGGCCAATAGATTGAACCATCATAAACATCGCACGAGAGGGACCACAAAACCAGCACCTCTTGCATGCGGCCCAAAATGATGTACGTTGGGAAGGGGTGATGTGTGTTTTCAATATAGAATAATGTACAATTTAGATGTGGTGCCTACCTCTCGATACAGACAACAACCATGAAGGCAAGATAGTTAAGGACGAGATACGTACGCATGGTTTGATGTAGGTCGAACCCAGCAATCCGAGCATCTGGGAGGGAATCCTGACAACGCATGATCTCGAGCTTTGGTTGACCGACATTTGACGGTGACCGGCCCTAACATGAACTAGGAGGAATCCGTTCATGGCCAACACATACCCCTCATTATCGGTCAAAGGGATGATATATATACACTCGGGGAGCCCACAAATATCCGTGTCGTCACAAAAAACCACACAAGGGAGACGTGGTCGATCAGAAGACCCCGTATACACTGCATGCGGCCCGAAAATATGTATGGGTACGATGGTGTATGATGTGTTTAAATCCCAAATGCACAACTTCGATGGGCCACGCCAAGTACATTACAAACCGAACACCGTACCCGACTCCAAGCCTGGTTCAATACCTATGATGTAAGTTTCCCAACTTCAAGGCGGCAGCTGGGGGTCGTCCCACGCATGCGCTCAAACTTTATTTTGTCTAGCATGGGACACATCTATATATATCTATACATCTATACACATATATAGTGTGCGAATAACTATGAAAGTTGCTCGTTGGATGAAGCCAATCCGACGGTACAGAGATGGCAAATCCGAGCACTACTGGCCGTTGGATATCATCTACATTCCACCAGATTCTGCCACATGTACAATCTAGAAGACTCCATGGCTGAACTTAAGCATAATGCACAAACCTCAAAACACAAGCACTTCTCCTCTGTTCTCTAGAATCTTCCATATCTTAATTGCCCAAACCTTTTTCTAAATGAATTGTCACTTTTTGTTTTTACCTTTACAATGCACAATTCCATGAATCTTAAAATAGTTTTTTTAACTAATTGATTTTGGATGAGATGAACTATGAGAATTAAACGAACATCTACATCATGCATATCTGGGAGACGAGGCGGGAAACCGATGAGAGGAGTGGCGAGAAACGGTAGCCTGTTTTGAATGAAAACCTAGTAGAGAAGGAAGCGTGAGCTACACGACGCATGCGCACAATGCTTACCCATGTACTACATGTGCTGTCGAAAGGGCTCAGGGTTGCCGTTCGATATGGGAGCATCCAACGGTGGACACGCACGATCCGTGGGGTTTGGGTTCTGGCCAGTCAGAACGCAGGACTCAGATCGCGCGTGCAGGGGGTGGGGGAATATCATACGAAAACCAACATTCGGTGGAAACCGGTGAAAACCACGAGAAAAAGATGTTTTGAAGTTCCAAAAAAATTTCAAAAAATGCAGTATGTTAAGAGGATGATGTTTTATTGGCACACAAAATTTCAAGTTGAACACATTAAGAGATGTGAGCTATGAAAAAGACAAAATCAGTGTTGAATAGTGTCGAATAGTAATGTCACTATTCAGGGCGGAATTTGTCTTTTTCATAGCTCACATCTCGTAATGTTTTTCAACTTGAAATTTTGTGTCGCAATAAAGCATCACCTTCTTAACATCCCGCATTTTTTTAGATTTTTATGAAACTTTAAAATATGGTTTCCACGAAGTTTTCATTGAATATCGGCTTTCATGAGTGAATCATGTGCTATTTGAAAACATTTCATGAGAAGAATCTCGGTTTTTTAATCCCCGTAAATCCAAAACTAAGCTAAAAATCGTGAAACCTGCCATGGTCTCACGACATCGCACTTATATGTCGAGGAAATTTTTTTGTCCATTGTGGTGCAAGTTTTATTACAAGCCTCTTACAAACTGGAGCTTCTCTCAAAGAAGCCTCGTGGTTCCGATAGGGAAACGTGTCCCCCTTGTGGGCGAAACGTAATCACTGCCTCTTTTCACCTTGTATTTTCTTCTACGGACAACATGGAACGACAGGATATCCGTGCTGAAATTTAAACTTATTCAGGGTTCGTTTGGCCTTTTTATACACTAATTGAGTTTCCTAGGCATTTAATGTCCATAATTCAAATCTGAACTACAAATACATGCTCCAGTTCACCAAAATGGCTAGAAAAATTATACATGTGTCCTTGGGTGCATGTTTAAGTCCCATTCTAGGAATGGGAACAAATTACAACCATACTGGTGTCATGGCTCATACTCAAACATTTCAAATCTCGGTTTTTAAGTCCCCATAGATCCTAAACTCACCAGAAAGTCATCAAAGGTGGCATGGTGTCAGGTCATGGCACATATATGTCGTGGTAAAAACATTGTCCAATTTGGGCCAAGCTTTATTACAAACCTCTTACAAAAAGTGGAGCTTCTCTCATAGAAGCCTCGTGGTTCTGATAGGGAAACATGTTCCCCTTGTGGGCGAAACGTAATCACTGCCTCTTTTCGCCTTGTATTTTCTTCCACGGGCAACATGGAACTACAGGATATCTGTGCTGAAATTTAAACTTATTCAGGGTTCGTTTGGCCTTTTTATACATTAATTGAGTTTCCTAGGCATTTAATGTCCATAATTCAAATCTGAACTACAAATACATGCTCCAGTTCACCAAAATGGCTAGAAAAATTATACATGTGTCCTTGGGTGCATGTTTAGGTCTCATGCCAGAAATGGGAACGAATTACAACCGTACCAGTGTCCTGGCTCTTCCTCAAACATTTTGAATCTCGGTTTTTAAGTCCCCATAAATCCTAAACTCACCAGAAAGTCATCAAAGGTGGCAAGGTGTCATGTCATGGCACATATATGTCGTGGTAAAAACATTGCCAATTTGGGCCAAGCTTTATTACAAACCTCATACAAACCGGAGCATGTCGCAAGAACCCTCGTGGTTTCGATAGGGAAACGTGTCCCCTTGTGGGCCAAACGATAACCACCCCAGATTCGCGCTGAACTTTGAAATTATTCAGGGTTCGTTTGACCTTCTTTATTCACTAATTGATTTTTCTAGGCATTTAATGTCAATCATTCAAATCCGAACTACAAATACATGCTCCAGTGCACCAAAATGGCTAGAAAAAACGTACATGTTTCCTTGGGGTGCATGTTTAGGTCCCATGGAACGAATGGGAATGAATTCAACCGTCTCACCGTCCTGGCCTGGCCACAAACATTGCGAATCTCGGTTTTTAAATGTCTGTAAATCCAAAACTCACCAGGAAATCATGAAATTTGGCATGGTGTCACTACATGGTATATATAATTGTCCAATTTGGGCGAAGCTATATTACAAGCCTTTTACAAACCGGAGCCTGTCGCAACCCTCATGGTTCCAGTAGGGAAACATGCCCCTCTTGTGGGCGAAACGATAATCGATGCCTCTTCTCGCCTTGAACTTTGTTTTCTACAGGCAACATAGAATAATAGGAGTGTCGGGCTGAAATTTGAAACTGTTCAGGGTTCGTTTGGCCATTGTATATATATTACTAATTACTAAGTTTTCTATGCATTTAATGTAGTCCATAATTCAAATTTGAACTACAACCACATGCTCCAGTGAAGCAAAATGGGTTGGAAATTGTACATGTGTCATTGGGTGCATGTTTAGGTCTAGTTTAAGGAATGAGAGTGAACTAGAAACTTGTCGTCGTCCTGAAACAATGAGAATCTCGGTTTTTAAATCCCAGTAAATAAAAAAGTCACCCAAAAGCATAAAACCTGGCATGGTTTCATGACATGGCACATATATGTCGTGGTAAAAAAATCGTCCAGTTTGAGAAGAGGCGCACACATTAGTAGCCAACGAAGTCCTTTTTGAAACAAAAAGCTGACATGTTAATATCGCAAATGGTTGTATTATATTTACCGTGTCAAAATTTAACCATACTCGGTGGCGTGCGTCCAGCTGTTTGATTAGACGGGACAAGCGCGAGAAGTCCGCCGTGTAGGTTCGACGGGATGCGTGCGAGCAGTCTGCCACGCAGGCTCGACAAGACGCGTGCATCCTGTCCACCTTGAGGCTCGACGGGACACGTGCGAGCAGCAAGGCCACCCATGCTCACCGGAAAGCGAGCTCTTTGACCTCCATGCACCAGCCGCCGCCCGCCTCACTCACAACTTCTCCATTAATGGGTTAATTAAAGCACCTGGACGGAGGGTGTTTGCTTGTGATCCCATGGCAGCATTTGCTTTGTTCATGTTTTCAACTAGTATTCCGCCCTAATTTAAATTTCCACATAGGGCAACGGATAATACGACCACAAATAAAATGGCAACGGATAATACGACAACAAATTTACAATGGCGCACATAATAATTGTCTTACATATTCCGGATAATTTAAAATGCCACATGTGGCAAAGCCCGGAAGACACGGGGGCAAGAGAAGAAGGAAATTGCAGACAACGATCTGGGTCGCTACTGTCTCTACTCGCCGATGGATCGCCGGACGGTGAAATCCTGCAGCTCCTTCTTCAATTCCTCACGACTTTGCTTGAAAGCAGCCACGGATTCCTCCACCTCCTGCTCACGCTCGATCCGGAGCTTCCTCAAGCCACCCATCAGTTCCTCGACGACCGCTTTCGGCGTCATCTCCGAGGCACTACTCTGCTCGTGCAGCATCTTCCAGCCGGCGGCCTCCTCCTCCTTCTCGGCGACCAAGTTGAGGAGTTTTGCATTGTCATCCATGAGTTGCTCAACGAGGCCGGTCGCCTTGTCAACCGAGGCATCGCTGATCTTGAGCAGCTTCATCAAGCCGTCGACCAGCTCCTGCTGCGTAGTGATGCCAGCGAGAATGTCGTCGTCGCCGGCGAAGGACTTCAGGAATGCCGGCTCGTCACGATGGCCGACGCCGCGAATGCACTTGTGAGAGCCCTCGCATGCCCGTGAGAGCTCGTTCGAGAGCTCCGCGGCGCGCCGGGGCATCTCTGCTGCGGCTGCGGCTTCGCGGCGGGACCTCTCTAGTGCTTCCGTGGCCTTGGTCTTTGCTGCCTGGTTATATGTCCACCCTAAACTCCTCCTACCGGTCATGGCGGAATGACTTGACAGAGAAAACCAGTTTTGTGGGTGATGAGGAGAGGAACTGTGAAGTAATTTTCGAGTGGGTAGTTTTTATAGCCGGTGCTAAGTGTGAACACATATTAGTTTGATATGTGTGAACAGATTTGCAATTACTTATTGCGTTGTAATCAGCAATGTGACGAGAAACAAGGTCAAAATTTATTGATGGCAGAAGGTTGACCACGTGGTTGCTCGCCGTTGAGGCGGCCGCGGCGCGCTCCGCTCTGGCATCCCTGCGCGCGCTCTGCTCGCCGTTGAGGCAAAGTTACAATGGCAACTGTTAATAATTCTTAACAATTGTCTTACATATTCAGGATAATTTAAAATGCCAAATGCGCCAAGGCCCAGAACACTCATGACCTACATATGCATACAATTATAATAAAATATAAGCTAAAAGGCTGAGTTGGCGGCCTTCCGACGATGGTCTTCTTGGACTCCGTGATCAGCATAGCACCCTTGCGGCCGTTCACTCCGAGTGTCCCGACCCGCCTCCGCCTACGGAGCTGCTGGCGCTGGGAGGCTCTTGGGGCTGCTGGGCCTCTTCCAGAAGAGCTTGACAGCATGCAATCGCGCGCATGACAACTCCGCGGAACCGCTCCATTTCCATGTCTCTGGCCTGGTAGCAAATTCCGTCGATCACATGCATCCTCAAGATATCACGTTGGCGATGTTCTACTTCGTCGGGGACGTCAACTCCACCAAGGATGTGCTCGAGCTTGGCCACCACATCATCGGGATCGAGGTTGACACAGCCACCGTGGGCAATGATGAAGCCGTAGGCTGCCTTTATCTTGACTGAATCGCTGAGGTCCTCTGCCCATTCCTTGCGGGGCATCAGGCTCTCGATGAGCATTGGTGATGGCGGCTCTTCGGGTGGGTTGTCGATCATGCTGCCGAGCAGCTCTGGATCTTTTGCACGGTGGATGGCAAACTACTCATCACACCTCCTCTACAATATGTCGATTATGCTCCCAAGGACTGTGACACCGACATCGCTGCCGCCATGGTGCCTACACCGGCCGATGAAGCTCTTGCTCCCCGACCTGGTTTGGCTCGTTCTCCTTGCCGAAGATGTAACGCAGGTAGGCGTCGACGTTGAAGCTTTGGTCGTTGCCTGGCATGATTGGAATAACTAATGGTAGATGGGTGAGGACTAGATCTTCGCAGAGTGTCACGGCGGTGCGTTGCCGCCTGGGTTATATGCAGCAAGCCGTTAGCTGGTGGCGGGAAACCGGAGAGGGAATAGGCGTGGATTTTACAATTCATCCATGTGGAGCACGGGAAGCATTCGCTGGAGCGCGGGAAGACTAAGTGGAGCACACACACAACCCGAATACTGTATCCGGTGCCACGTGTTATTTATCACACAAGTGTTAACATAAGGAAACGTATGTGTAACTTACTAATCATCGCACACGAGTACTCGCAGACGCATCGTGTGCGATATTCCTAGCCACCGCAAGCAACTAGTCTGCATTTTTCAAAGTTTTTTGTACACACAGAATCGCACACGAATTAACTGTTTTAACCGTCTGTGTTGTAATTTCTCATCGCAAACAGTTCATACGAGTCGGCTGTTTGCCACGTATCACACACATCTTGTTAAGTTGAACCGTTTCTGTTGCGTTTGCTAATCGAAAATAGTTCGTCCGAGTGAACCGTATGCCCTATATCACACGCACCTTGATCTGGCTAACCGTTTATGTTGCACTCCCTAATAGCAAACGGTTCATCGGAGCGAACTGTATGCCATATATTGCACACACATTGATATGGCTGCCCGTTTCTGTTGTTCTGCCTCATCGCAAATAGTTCGAACGGGTTAAGCATGTGGCCTGAATCACACACGCAACTAAAATCTGAACCGTGTTTGATGCATCCGTCATCGCAAACGTTTTGCACCTTTTTTGACGGTCTTTTTACACCACCGTTTGCGATTATGGCATCGCACGCAGTTTTGTCGAAGGATCTCTGATCGTAGTGTCGCGTTAGCAGCATCCTGCAGTAGTGAATCCCCATTGATCCGGGCTATTAACGGGTTATCGGATCCAAACCGGAACCCGATAGCTTAACGGCAACCAGTTACGGTGAATGCCACGTGTCGGTCACCCTTGACGAAAGCACTTCTATGACGGCGATTAATCGTCATGGAAGTGGACACTTCTGTGATGATAATTTTGGTAATGTCATGGAACATTTCTACGACAGCACAGGTGTGACTATTTTGATTCTGTCATAAAATCGTCATGGATGTACATGCATGACAAAAAAACGTGACCTACTGTGACAAACACATATCATCACGGAAGTGTATTTTTTTGTAGTGTAGGTATCACGTCCAAGATTAGTGGACCGACTCCTGCCTGCATCTACTACTATTACTCCACACATCGACCGCTATCCAGCATGCATCTAGTGTATTAAGTTCATGGAATAATGCAATAAGAACGATGACATGATGTAGACAAGATAGCAATGATACATATGTGTCGGTTCCCCTTCTGTCACTGGGATCAAGCACCGTAAGATCGAACCCACTACAAACCACCTCTTCCCATTGCAAGATAAATAGATCAAGTTGGCCAAACAAAAACCAAATATCGGAGAAGAAATACGAGGCTATAAGCAATCATCCATATAAGAGATCAAAGAACACTCAAATAACTCTCATGGATAAAAAGATAGATCTGATCATAAACTCAACGTTCATCGGATCCCAACAAACATACCGCAAAAAGAGTTACATCATATGGATCTCCAAGAGACCAGTTTATTGAGAATCAAACGAGAGAGAGGAAGCCATCTAGCTACTAACTACGGACCTGTAGGTCTACAAAGAACTACTCACGCATCATCGGAGAGGCACCAATGGACACGATGAACCCCTCCGTGTTGGTGTCTAGATTGGATCTGGTGGTTCTGGAACTTGCGGTGACTGGAATTGATTTTCGTCAACTCCCCTAGGGTTTCTGGAATATTGGGGTATTTATAGAGCAAAGAGGCGGTTCAGGGGGCACCCGAGGTGGGCACAACCCACCTGGGCGCGCATGTGCCTCCAGGCATGCCCTGGTGGGTTGTGCTCCCCTCGACGCACCCCCAGGTGCTTCTCCGGCCCACTGGATGTCTTCTGGTCCAAAAAAATCCTCAAAAAGTTTCGCTGTGTTTGGACTCCATTTGATATTGATTTCCTGTGATGTAAAAAACATGCAGAAAACAGCAACTGGCACTTGGCACTTAGCACTATGTCAATAGGTTAGTACCAAAAATGACTATAAAATGATTGTAAAACATTCAAGAATGATAATATAATAGCATGGAACAATCAAAAATTATAGATACGTTGGAGACGTATCAGCATCCCCAATCTTAATTCTTGCTCGTCCTCGAGTAGGTAAATAATAAAAACAAATTTTTTGATGTGGAATGTTGCCTAACAGGTCATCTCATATTCTTTTCTTTATAGCATGGACATTTGGAGTTTTATATGGTTTAAAGCAATAGTCTAGTTTTGACATGAGACTTAAATACTCAAGCATATCAACAAGCAACCATGTCTTTCAAAATATCAACGCTAAAATAAGCTATCCCTAGCCCATCATGCTCAATCATTGATCCATTCATGAAACACACTCGCATATTAGCTACACCCAATACTCAAGTACGATCATAGTGCCTCCTAGTTGGTGCTTTATAAGAGAAGATGGAGACTCAAATTAAAAATAAAAATTGCATAAAGTAAAAGAAAGGCCCTTCACAGAGGGAAGTAGGGATTTGTAGAGGTGCCAGAGATCAAAGCGAAAAACTTAGAGACAAAAACATTTTGGGAGGTGTGCCTTTCCCACCAACGAAAACGACTTAGAGTTCCCAACACTTTCCATGCTAGATATATCATAGGCGGTTCCCGAACAGAAAATAAAGTTTATTCCTTTTTCCACCATACTTTCACTTTCCATGGCTAACCGTATCCACGGGTGCCCTCCATACCAACACTTTCCAAGGAATTTATTATTTGACAACATAAATTAATTCATTTTTCATTTCGGGACTGGGCATCCCTAATACCTTTGCCTTACTCTCGTGCAATGACAAGTGAATAAACACTCATCATGAGACTAACACATCTAGCATGGAAAATATTAGCCACCCCTCACCGCCTCGCGAGCAGTACGAACACACAGAAGAGAAGTTTATTTTGAAAATTAGAGATGCCACATACAAATTTGCTTAGAACGGAAAAAAGAATACCACATATAGGTAGATATAGTGGACTCATGTGGCAAAACTGGTTTAAAGGTTTTTGGATGCACAAGTAGTGATCATACTTAGTGCAAAATGAATGCTAGCAAAAGATTGAAAAGAGACCAACCAAGAAACAAATAATCTCATAAGCGAGCATTAAGCATAATTAACACTGAATAATGCACCAAAAGTCGGATGTAATTTCATTGCATGACTATTGACTTTCGTGCTTGCATAGGGAATCACAAACCTTAACACCAATATTCTTACTAAAGCACAATTACTCATCAACCTGACTCACATATCACATCATCATATCTCAAAACTATTACAAGGAATCAAGTTTATTTTGTCCAATGATCTTCATGAAAGTTTTTATTATATCCTTCTTGGATATTTATCACTTTGGGAC